>NC_134265.1:2365762-3075743 GCF_031893055.1 Leptodactylus fuscus | reverse complement strand
TAACCCACCCTACAAATAACCCACAAGATCATTGACCTCCCCCCCTACAAATAACCCCACAAATCACTGAGCCCCCCCTACAAATAACCCCACAAATCACTGAGCCCCCCCTACAAATAACCCCACAAAATCACTGACCTCCCCCTACAAATAACCCCACAAATCACTGAACCCCCCCCTACAAATAACCCCACAAATCATTGACCTCCCCCCCTACAAATAACCCCACAAATCACTGAACCCCCCCTACAAATAACCCCACAAATCACTGACCCCCCCCCTACAAATAACCCCACAAATCACTGACCTCCCCCTACAAATAACCCCACAAATCACTGACCTCCCCCCCTACAAATAACCCCACAAATCACTGACCCCCCTACAAATAACCCCACAAATCACTGAGCCCCCCCTACAAACAACCCCACAAATCACTGATCTCCCCCCCTACAAATAACCCCACAAATCACTGACCCACCCCCTACAAATAACCCCACAAATCACTGACCTCCCCCTACAAATAACCCCACAAAATCACTGACCTCCCCCTACAAATAACCCCACAAATCACTGAACCCCCCCTACAAATAACCCCACAAATCATTGACCTCCCCCCCTACAAATAACCCCACAAATCACTGACCTCCCCCCCTACAAATAACCCCACAAATCACTGACCTCCCCCTACAAATAACCCACAAATCACTGACCTCCCCCTACAAATAACCCCACAAATCACTGACCCCCCCCCCCCCCTACAAATAACCCCACAAATCACTGAGCCCCCCCTACAAATAACCCCACAAATCACTGACCCCCCTACAAATAACCCCACAAATCACTGAGCCCCCCCCTACAAATAACCCCACAAATCATTGACCTCCCCCCCCTACAAATAACCCCACAAATCACTGAACCCCCCTACAAATAACCCCACAAATCACTGAGCCCCCCCTACAAATAACCCCACAAATCATTGACCTCCCCTCTACAAATAACCCCACAAATCACTGAGCCCCCCTACAAATAACCCCACAAATCACTGACCCCCCCCCCTACAAATAACCCCACAAATCACTGACCCCCCTACAAATAACCCCACAAATCACTGACCTCCCCCTACAAATAACCCCACAAATCACTGAACCCCCCCTACAAATAACCCCACAAATCATTGACCTCCCCCCCTACAAATAACCCCACAAATCACTGACCCCCCCTACAAATAACCCCACAAATCACTGACCCCCCTACAAATAACCCCACAAATCACTGAACCCCCCCTACAAATAACCCCACAAATCACTGACCCCCCTACAAATAACCCCACAAATCACTGACCCCCCCCTACAAATAACCCCACAAATCACTGACCCCCCTACAAATAACCCCACAAATCACTGAGCCCCCCCTACAAATAACCCCACAAATCACTGAGCCCCCCCTACAAATAACCCCACAAATCTCTGACCCCCCTTACAAATAACCCCACAAATCACTGACCCCCTCCTACAAATAACCCCACAAATCATTGACCTCTCCCTACAAATAACCCCACAAATCACTGACCTCCCCCTACAAATAACCCCACAAATCACTGAACCCCCCCTACAAATAACCCCACAAATCACTGACCCCCCCCCTACAAATAACCCCACAAATCATTGACCTCCCCCCCTACAAATAACCCCACAAATCACTGACCTCCCCCTACAAATAACCCCACAAATCACTGACCTCCCCCCCTACAAATAACCCCACAAATCACTGACCCCCCCCCTACAAATAACCCCACAAATCATTGACCTCCCCCTACAAATAACCCCACAAATCACTGACCTCCCCCCCTACAAATAACCCCACAAATCACTGACCTCCCCCTACAAATAACCCCACAAATCACTGAACCCCCCTACAAATAACCCCACAAATCACTGACCCCCCCCTACAAATAACCCCACAAATCATTGACCTCCCCCCCTACAAATAACCCCACAAATCATTGACCTCCCCCCCCTACAAATAACCCCACAAATCATTGACCTCCCCCCCTACAAATAACCCCACAAATCACTGAACCCCCCCTACAAATAACCCCACAAATCATTGACCTCCCCCCCTACAAATAACCCCACAAATCATTGACCTCCCCCCCTACAAATAACCCCACAAATCACTGACCTCCCCCTACAAATAACCCCACAAATCACTGACCCCCCCCCTACAAATAACCCCACAAATCACTGACCCCCCTACAAATAACCCCACAAATCACTGAGCCCCCCCTACAAATAACCCCACAAATCACTGAGCCCCCCCTACAAATAACCCCACAAATCACTGACCCCCCCTACAAATAACCCCACAAATCACTGAACCCCCCCTACAAATAACCCCACAAATCACTGACCCCCCCCCTACAAATAACCCCACAAATCACTGACCCCCCCCCTACAAATAACCCCACAAATCACTGACCTCCCCCCCTACAAATAACCCCACAAATCACTGAGCCCCCCCTACAAATAACCCCACAAATCACTGACCCCCCCTACAAATAACCCCACAAATCACTGACCCCCCTACAAATAAACCCACAAATCACTGACCCCCCCCCCTACAAATAACCCCACAAATCACTGACCCCCCCCCCTACAAATAACCCCACAAATCACTGACCTCCCCCCCTACAAATAACCCCACAAATCACTGAGCCCCCCCTACAAATAACCCCACAAATCACTGACCCCCCCTACAAATAACCCCACAAATCACTGAGCCCCCCCTACAAATAACCCCACAAATCACTGAGCCCCCCCTACAAATAACCCCACAAATCACTGACCCCCCCCCCTACAAATAACCCCACAAATCACTGACCCCCCCCCCCCCCCCCCCCTACAAATAACCACATAGCTCCCTAGTACAGGTGCAGAGTCCACCGATAATCACAGGGTTATTGCTGTTCTTTGGATTCTGCATTTACATGGGCTGTTTTGATGTCTGTATAAGGACCCCCCTCCAAATAACGTACAGACCCCAGACCCGCTAAATGAATAGAGATCCCAGACATCTAAACTAATACACCCGGACCAGACCCCTAAACTAATACAGACCCCAGACCAGACCCCTAAACTAATACAGACCCCAGACCAGACCCCTAAACTAATACAGACCCCAGACCAGACCCCTAAACTAATACAGACCCCAGACCAGATCCCTAAACTAATACAGACCCCAGACCAGACCCCTAAACTAATACAGACCCCAGACCAGACCCCTAAACTAATACAGACCCCAGACCAGACCCCTAAACTAATACAGACCCCAGACCAGACTCCTAAACTAATACAGACCCCAGACAAGACCCCTAAACTAATACAGACCCCAGACCGGACCCCTAAACTAATACAGACCCCAGACCTGACCCCTAAACTAATACAGACCCCAGACCAGACCCCTAAACTAACACAGACCCCAGACCAGACCCCTAAACTAATACAGACCCCAGACCTGACCCCTAAACTAATACAGACCCCAGACCAGACCCCTAAACTAATACAGACCCCAGACCGGACCCCTAAACTAATACAGACCCCAGACCAGACCCCTAAACTAATACAGACCCCAGACCAGACCCCTAAACTAATACAGACCCCAGACCAGACCCCTAAACTAATACAGACCCCAGACCAGACCTCTAAACTAATACAGACCCCAGACCAGACCCCTAAACTAATACAGACCCCTAAATTAATACAGACCCCAGACCAGACCTCTAAACTAATACAGACCCCAGACCAGACCCCTAAACTAATACAGACCCCAGACCAGACCTCTAAACTAATACAGACCCCAGACCAGACCCCTAAACTAATACAGACCCCTAAATTAATACAGACCCCAGACCAGACCTCTAAACTAATACAGACCCCAGACCAGACCTCTAAACTAATACAGACCCCAGACCAGACCCCTAAACTAATACAGACCCCTAAATTAATACAGACCCCAGACCAGACCCCTAAACTAATACAGACCCCAGACCAGACCCCTAAACTAATACAGACCCCAGACCAGACCCCTAAACTAATACAGACCCCTAAATTAATACAGACCCCAGACCAGACCTCTAAACTAATACAGACCCCAGACCAGACCTCTAAACTAATACAGACCCCAGACCAGACCCCTAAACTAATACAGACCCCAGACCAGACCCCTAAACTAATACAGACCCCAGACCAGACCCCTAAACTAATACAGACCCCAGACCAGACCCCTAAACTAATACAGACCCCAGACCAGACCTCTAAACTAATACAGACCCCAGACCAGACCCCTAAACTAATACAGACCCCAGACCAGACCTCTAAACTAATACAGACCCCAGACCAGACCCCTAAACTAATACAGACCCCAGACCAGGCCCCTAAACTAATACAGACCCCAGACCAGACCCCTAAACTAATACAGACCCCAGACCAGACCCCTAAACTAATACAGACCCCAGACCAGACCCCTAAACTAATACAGACCCCAGACCAGACCCCTAAACTAATACAGACCCCAGACCAGACCCCTAAACTAATACAGACCCCAGACCAGATCCCTAAACTAATACAGACCCCAGACCAGACCTCTAAACTAATACAGACCGCAGACCGGACCCCTAAACTAATACAGACCCCAGACCAGACCCCTAAACTAATACAGACCCCAGACCAGACCTCTAAACTAATACAGACCCCAGACCAGACCCCTAAACTAATACAGACCCCAGACCAGACCCCTAAACTAATACAGACCCCAGACCAGACCTCTAAACTAATACAGACCCCAGACCAGACCCCTAAACTAATACAGACCCCAGACCAGACCCCTAAACTAATACAGACCCAGACCAGACCTCTAAACTAATACAGACCGCAGACCAGACCCGAATATAACTACTATAATACTACTCCTATGTACAAGAATATAACTACTATAATACTACCTCCTATGTACAAGAATATAACTACTATAATACTGCTCCTATATACAAGAATATAACTACTATAATACTACTCCTATGTATAAGAATATAACTACTATAATACTACCTCCTATGTACAAGAATATAACTACTATAATACTGCTCCTATGTACAAGAATATAACTACTATAATACTACTCCTATGTACAAGAATATAACTACTATAATACTACTCCTATGTACAAGAATATAACTACTATAATACTACTCCTATGTACAAAAATATAACTACTATAATACTGCTCCTATGTACAAGAATATAACTACTATAATACTACTCCTATGTACAAGAATATAACTACTATAATACTACCTCCTATATACAAGAATATAACTACTATAATACTACTCCTATGTACAAGAATATAACTACTATAATACTACCTCCTATGTACAAGAATATAACTACTATAACACTACCTCCTATATACAAGAATATAACTACTATAATACTGCTCCTATGTACAAGAATATAACTACTATAATACTACCTCCTATGTACAAGAATATAACTACTATAATACTGCTCCTATGTACAAGAATATAACTACTATAATACTACCTCCTATGTACAGGAATATAACTACTATAATACTACTCCTATGTACAAGAATATAACTACTATAATACTACCTCCTATGTACAAGAATATAACTACTATAATACTGCTGCTATGTACAAGAATATAACTACTATAATACTACTCCTATGTACAAGAATATAACTACTATAATACTACTCCTATGTACAAGAATATAACTACTATAATACTACTCCTATGTACAAGAATATAACTACTATAATACTACTCCTATGTACAAGAATATAACTACTATAATACTACTCCTATGTACAAGAATATAACTACTATAATACTACTCCTATGTACAAGAATATAACTACTATAATACTACCTCCTATGTACAAGAATATAACTACTATAATACTGCCCCTATGTACAAGAATATAACTACTATAATACTACTCCTATGTACAAGAATATAACTACTATAATACTACTCCTATGTACAAGAATATAACTACTATAATACTACTCCTATGTACAAGAATATAACTACTATAATACTACTCCTATGTACAAGAATATAACTACTATAATACTACTCCTATGTACAAGAATATAACTACTATAATACTACTCCTATGTACAAGAATATAACTACTATAATACTACTCCTATGTACAAGAATATAACTACTATAATACTACCTCCTATGTACAAGAATATAACTACTATAATACTACCTCCTATATACAAGAATATAACTACTATAATACTGCTCCTATGTACAAGAATATAACTACTATAATACTACCTCCTATGTACAAGAATATAACTACTATAATACTACCTCCTATGTACAAGAATATAACTACTATAATACTGCTCCTATGTACAAGAATATAACTACTATAATACTACCTCCTATGTACAGGAATATAACTACTATAATACTACTCCTATGTACAAGAATATAACTACTATAATACTACCTCCTATGTACAAGAATATAACTACTATAATACTGCTGCTATGTACAAGAATATAACTACTATAATACTACTCCTATGTACAAGAATATAACTACTATAATACTACTCCTATGTACAAGAATATAACTACTATAATACTACTCCTATGTACAAGAATATAACTACTATAATACTACTCCTATGTACAAGAATATAACTACTATAATACTACTCCTATGTACAAGAATATAACTACTATAATACTACTCCTATGTACAAGAATATAACTACTATAATACTACCTCCTATGTACAAGAATATAACTACTATAATACTGCCCCTATGTACAAGAATATAACTACTATAATACTACTCCTATGTACAAGAATATAACTACTATAATACTACTCCTATGTACAAGAATATAACTACTATAATACTACTCCTATGTACAAGAATATAACTACTATAATACTACTCCTATGTACAAGAATATAACTACTATAATACTACTCCTATGTACAAGAATATAACTACTATAATACTACTCCTATGTACAAGAATATAACTACTATAATACTACTCCTATGTACAAGAATATAACTACTATAAGGTTGCGTTCACACGATGTAAAATGGAGCGTGATCTGGCACGTATATGGCGTGTCAGAGTTTGAGCACTCAAAAATATCCCATTGATTTCAATGGGAGTTACGAGTGTATACGCCACGTTATTTTGCGCCCGTAATTTTGTATTTATATTCTTGCACATAGGAGTAGTATTATGGTAGTTGTACATTTGTACATAGGGGGCAGTATTACAGACAGACCCCATCTTCCGGATGATGCTGAGTGATGGTTATAGAATATGAAGTATTTGTTCTCTTCTTAGCTGTAGAATATTCAGGAATGTTCCGGATCATTTCCATCTCTCTGCTCAGTGTTTGTCTACAGATGAAATGACTTTTATACATTGATGTGGAGACATATTGACTTTTTTCTTCTTGTGAACGTGCGGTACGATTGCCCGGCGGTCATGTAATTAATGCTGCGTCCCTCTATAAATATCACCGCTGTTTTGTATCCGTCTGTTATATCAGGAGCCTCCAGCCGCGCGGCCACTCTCCGTCTTATCATTAATCTATCAGTGATTGTTCCTCTCAGTCGGTGACTTTTTGTTGTCTCAGTTTGTACATTAGATTGAAGTGTAACATTGGGACATACAGAGCGCCCCCTATAGCATACCGAGTGTAATGGGAGGATAGCGGCGCATTTATCAAGTAATGCATGTAAATATAAGTAGCATACATCCTTTTTTGTTTGTAAGTCTCGCAGCGCGGCCGTCCTTCGGAAATAAAAAGTGGCGTATACGTGAGTGAGGGCTGTGATGTGGGGTAAGGAGAGACTGGATGGGTCTGCGGCATTCGTTACATGAAACTTATAATACCGTATTCTACCGCAATTCAGTCGCCATAAGTGGCGCCACATCCACCGCTGCCATTAGTTGTGACCGTAGGACGCGAATCGGATGACGGAGACATTTGTAAACACTTTTTAGATCATTGTTTGATGCAGTTAAAAAATTTTTTTAAAAATCACCGCCAGCAAGAAAAGGCGGCGAATGCCGACGTAATCGATGAAAGGTGGTGGAATCGGACATGGTGTCTGCACAACGCGCTGCGATTCGTAACCTTCGCCTTATCGCAGAGACTTCACCGACAGTGAGTGAAAGTTTACTATAAGATGTGGGCGATGGTGAGAGGAGCGTTCCCGGCCCCCGCACCGAATCTCTCCATTGACCCCCCCCCAGTGGTGCGATCTGTATTCAGAGCCCAGGAGTTGACGTGGGTCTCGCTTTGACACAGGGCGCTTTGGCAGTTCCCAGTCCGCATTGTTGCGCCGCAGGGCCGTGAACTTGAAAGCGGCGTCATGAAAGGCCTGCGTGAAGGAAGGGATTAGCCGGCCCTGGCATAACGCGGGCGGGGGGGATGAGCCAGGACCCCTCATTCATGGCCTGCGTCCCCCCGGCCTACTTGTATACGCATTGTGCACTTGGCGGTGAGCGCCGGCCGTGTGACACAATCCTTCCCGTGAGCGCACACTCTCCTCTTACATTCCGGCGCGGCTTTCAGGGGGATTTTCTCCTTCCGTAATCCTTTGATAATGGAGTTTGTCAGGAGCCTTTTCATGTTGTCACTGCTGGTCTGGATTATTGTTCCCCTGGTTAACCCTTTATATGCCGATGGCGCCCCGGCAGGGGATGAGGGGTTTATTAAATTTATTTATTCTTTTAATATTAGTTGATACGATTTTATTCCAATTATTTGTGTCATATTATTATTATTATTATTATTATTATTATTATATTTCCTCGCCCTCGGCCCCCCCATTAGAGCCCCACTTTCGGAGACCCAGCGCACCCACGTACCGTATGGCCACAGGTAACGCCACATTTCTCCTGTAGTGGCCACTATAGAGAATGAATGATACACAGAACCCCAGGCGCGCCCCTCGTCACAGCGCCCCCTCTTGTGCTGGGTTTACACCTGCGTTCGGGGTTCCGTTTGGGGGTCCGCCTGGAGACCCCACTTCCATGAACGGGAAGCTAATCCACTTTAAATAAAAATCAGTTACCCGCGGGAACCTGTGACCCCCCCCCCCCATAGACTATAACGGCGTCTGCTGGATTTCCATTTGGTTTCTGCTTGAAAAGGGCAAAAAATGCAGAAAAAAAATACCGCCTCTGTCTCCGTGTATATATATAAGTGGAAAGAGAATCGGAATCGCAGAACAGAGCTCCAGCGCTGGTGTGAACTTACCCCGAGCCTCTAATCAGGGAGGTTTTATATCCATCCATCAGCAAATAGAGGACAAAAAAACTGGTCGTGTGAATAGTGTCATTAATGTGAATGGATGTTACTGCAGCCGTGACATCATCAGTGTGAACAGGCCTCAAAGCAGCGAGTCGCTCTGAATGTGAACAATCCCTGACAGCAAGCAGAGGTCTGGAAAAAGATGAGGAACCCGAAGGCAAGGAAACGTGGCGGAGTGATGTCACTGTGTAAGAGCAAAATGGTCATTGTTGCCCGTAGCAACCAGTCACATCCCATAGCAACCAGTCACAATACAGCCTTCATGTTGTATTCAGCAGTAGAAAAATGAAAGCTATGACTGGTTACTATGGGATGTGACTGGTTACTATGGGATGTGACTGGTTACTATGTGATGTGACTGGTTACTATGTGATGTGACTGGTTACTATGGGATGTGACTGGTTACTATGGGATGTGACTGGTTACTATGTGACTGGTTACTATGGGATGTGACTGGTTACTATGTGATGTGACTGGTTACTATGTGATGTGACTGGTTACTATGTGACTGGTTACTATGGGATGTGACTGGTTACTATGGGATGTGACTGGTTGCTATGTGACTGGTTACTATGGGATGTGACTGGTTACTATGGGATGTGACTGGTTGCTATGTGATGTGACTGGTTACTATGTGATGTGACTGGTTACTATGGGATGTGACTGGTTACTATGGGATGTGACTGGTTGCTATGGGATGTGACTGGTTGCTATGTGATGTGACTGGTTACTATGGGATGTGACTGGTTGCTATGGGATGTGACTGGTTGCTATGTGATGTGACTGGTTACTATGTGATGTGACTGGTTACTATGTGATGTGACTGGTTACTATGTGACTGGTTACTATGGGATGTGACTGGTTACTATGTGATGTGACTGGTTACTATGGGATGTGACTGGTTACTATGGGATGTGACTGGTTGCTATGGGATGTGACTGGTTGCTATGTGATGTGACTGGTTACTATGGGATGTGACTGGTTACTATGGGATGTGACTGGTTGCTATGTGATGTGACTGGTTACTATGTGATGTGACTGGTTACTATGTGACTGGTTACTATGGGATGTGACTGGTTACTATGTGATGTGACTGGTTACTATGGGATGTGACTGGTTGCTATGGGATGTGACTGGTTGCTATGGGATGTGACTGGTTACTATGTGATGTGACTGGTTACTATGGGATGTGACTGGTTACTATGTGATGTGACTGGTTACTATGTGATGTGACTGGTTACTATGTGATGTGACTGGTTACTATGGGATGTGACTGGTTGCTATGGGATGTGACTGGTTACTATGTGATGTGACTGGTTACTATGTGATGTGACTGGTTACTATGGGATGTGACTGGTTACTATGTGACTGGTTACTATGGGATGTGACTGGTTACTATGTGATGTGACTGGTTACTATGGGATGTGACTGGTTACTATGTGACTGGTTACTATGGGATGTGACTGGTTACTATGTGATGTGACTGGTTACTATGTGATGTGACTGGTTACTATGGGATGTGACTGGTTGCTATGGGATGTGACTGGTTGCTATGGGATGTGACTGGTTACTATGTGATGTGACTGGTTACTATGTGATGTGACTGGTTACTATGGGATGTGACTGGTTGCTATGGGATGTGACTGGTTACTATGTGATGTGACTGGTTACTATGTGATGTGACTGGTTACTATGGGATGTGACTGGTTACTATGTGATGTGACTGGTTACTATGTGATGTGACTGGTTACTATGGGATGTGACTGGTTACTATGTGATGTGACTGGTTACTATGTGATGTGACTGGTTACTATGGGATGTGACTGGTTGCTATGGGATGTGACTGGTTGCTATGGGATGTGACTGGTTACTATGTGATGTGACTGGTTACTATGTGATGTGACTGGTTACTATGGGACGTGACTGGTTACTATGGGATGTGACTGGTTACTATGTGATGTGACTGGTTACTATGTGACTGGTTACTATGTGATGTGACTGGTTACTATGTGATGTGACTGGTTACTATGTGACTGGTTACTATGGGATGTGACTGGTTACTATGAGATGTGACTGGTTACTATGTGACTGGTTACTATGGGATGTGACTGGTTACTATGTGATGTGACTGGTTACTATGGGATGTGACTGGTTACTATGTGATGTGACTGGTTACTATGTGATGTGACTGGTTACTATGTGACTGGTTACTATGGGATGTGACTGGTTACTATGGGATGTGACTGGTTACTATGTGATGTGACTGGTTACTATGTGATGTGACTGGTTACTATGGGATGTGACTGGTTACTATGTGATGTGATTGGTTACTATGTGACTGGTTGCTATGGGATGTGACTGGTTACTATGTGATGTGACTGGTTACTATGTGACTGGTTGCTATGGGATGTGACTGGTTACTATGGGATGTGACTGGTTACTATGTGATGTGACTGGTTACTATGTGATGTGACTGGTTACTATGTGACTGGTTACTATGGGATGTGACTGGTTACTATGGGATGTGACTGGTTACTATGGGATGTGACTGGTTACTATGTGACTGGTTACTATGGGATGTGACTGGTTACTATGGGATGTGATTGGTTACTATGTGACTGGTTACTATGGGATGTGACTGGTTACTATGTGATGTGATTGGTTACTATGTGACTGGTTGCTATGGGATGTGACTGGTTACTATGTGATGTGACTGGTTACTATGTGACTGGTTGCTATGGGATGTGACTGGTTACTATGTGATGTGACTGGTTACTATGTGATGTGACTGGTTACTATGGGATGTGACTGGTTACTATGTGATGTGACTGGTTACTATGTGATGTGACTGGTTACTATGTGATGTGACTGGTTACTATGTGATGTGACTGGTTACTATGTGATGTGACTGGTTACTATGGGATGTGACTGGTTACTATGGGATGTGACTGGTTACTATGTGACTGGTTACTATGGGATGTGACTGGTTACTATGTGATGTGACTGGTTACTATGTGATGTGACTGGTTACTATGTGACTGGTTACTATGGGATGTGACTGGTTACTATGGGATGTGACTGGTTACTATGTGATGTGACTGGTTACTATGGGATGTGACTGGTTACTATGTGATGTGACTGGTTACTATGTGATGTGATTGGTTACTATGTGATGTGACTGGTTACTATGGGATGTGACTGGTTGCTATGGGATGTGACTGGTTACTATGTGATGTGACTGGTTACTATGTGATGTGACTGGTTACTATGTGATGTGACTGGTTACTATGTGATGTGACTGGTTACTATGTGATGTGACTGGTTACTATGTGACTGGTTACTATGGGATGTGACTGGTTACTATGGGATGTGACTGGTTACTATGTGACTGGTTACTATGGGATGTGACTGGTTACTATGTGATGTGACTGGTTACTATGGGATGTGATTGGTTACTATGTGACTGGTTACTATGGGATGTGACTGGTTACTATGGGATGTGACTGGTTACTATGTGATGTGACTGGTTACTATGTGATGTGACTGGTTACTATGTGACTGGTTACTATGGGATGTGACTGGTTACTATGGGATGTGACTGGTTACTATGGGATGTGACTGGTTACTATGTGACTGGTTACTATGTGATGTGACTGGTTACTATGGGATGTGACTGGTTACTATGTGACTGGTTACTATGTGATGTGACTGGTTACTATGTGACTGGTTACTATGGGATGTGATTGGTTACTATGTGACTGGTTACTATGGGATGTGACTGGTTACTATGGGATGTGATTGGTTACTATGTGATGTGACTGGTTACTATGTGACTGGTTACTATGGGATGTGACTGGTTACTATGTGATGTGACTGGTTACTATGGGATGTGACTGGTTACTATGTGACTGGTTACTATGTGATGTGACTGGTTACTATGGGATGTGACTGGTTACTATGTGACTGGTTACTATGTGATGTGACTGGTTACTATGTGACTGGTTACTATGGGATGTGATTGGTTACTATGTGACTGGTTACTATGGGATGTGACTGGTTACTATGGGATGTGATTGGTTACTATGTGATGTGACTGGTTACTATGGGATGTGACTGGTTACTATGGGATGTGACTGGTTACTATGAGATGTGACTGGTTACTATGGGATGTGACTGGTTACTATGGGATGTGACTGGTTACTATGGGATGTGACTGGTTACTATGTGATGTGACTGGTTACTATGTGATGTGACTGGTTACTATGGGATGTGACTGGTTACTATGTGATGTGATTGGTTACTATGAGATGTGACTGGTTACTATGTGACTGGTTACTATGGGATGTGACTGGTTGCTATGGGATGTGACTGGTTACTATGAGATGTGACTGGTTACTATGGGATGTGACTGGTTACTATGGGATGTGACTGGTTACTATGTGACTGGTTACTATGGGATGTGACTGGTTACTATGGGATGTGATTGGTTACTATGTGACTGGTTACTATGGGATGTGACTGGTTACTATGGGATGTGACTGGTTACTATGTGATGTGACTGGTTACTATGTGATGTGACTGGTTACTATGGGATGTGACTGGTTACTATGGGATGTGACTGGTTACTATGGGATGTGACTGGTTACTATGAGATGTGATTGGTTACTATGAGATGTGACTGGTTACTATGTGACTGGTTACTATGGGATGTGACTGGTTACTATGGGATGTGACTGGTTACTATGGGATGTGACTGGTTACTATGGGATGTGATTGGTTACTATGTGACTGGTTACTATGGGATGTGACTGGTTACTATGGGATGTGATTGGTTACTATGTGACTGGTTACTATGGGATGTGACTGGTTACTATGGGATGTGACTGGTTACTATGTGATGTGACTGGTTACTATGTGATGTGACTGGTTACTATGGGATGTGACTGGTTACTATGGGATGTGATTGGTTACTATGTGACTGGTTACTATGGGATGTGACTGGTTACTATGGGATGTGATTGGTTACTATGTGACTGGTTACTATGGGATGTGACTGGTTACTATGTGATGTGATTGGTTACTATGTGACTGGTTGCTATGGGATGTGACTGGTTACTATGTGATGTGACTGGTTACTATGTGACTGGTTGCTATGGGATGTGACTGGTTACTATGGGATGTGACTGGTTACTATGTGATGTGACTGGTTACTATGGGATGTGACTGGTTACTATGTGATGTGACTGGTTACTATGGGATGTGACTGGTTACTATGTGATGTGACTGGTTACTATGTGATGTGACTGGTTACTATGGGATGTGACTGGTTACTATGTGATGTGACTGGTTACTATGTGATGTGACTGGTTACTATGTGATGTGACTGGTTACTATGTGATGTGACTGGTTACTATGTGATGTGACTGGTTACTATGGAATGTGACTGGTTACTATGGGATGTGACTGGTTACTATGTGACTGGTTACTATGGGATGTGACTGGTTACTATGTGATGTGACTGGTTACTATGTGATGTGACTGGTTACTATGTGACTGGTTACTATGGGATGTGACTGGTTACTATGGGATGTGACTGGTTACTATGTGATGTGACTGGTTACTATGGGATGTGACTGGTTACTATGGGATGTGACTGGTTACTATGTGATGTGATTGGTTACTATGTGATGTGACTGGTTACTATGGGATGTGACTGGTTGCTATGTGATGTGATTGGTTACTATGTGATGTGACTGGTTACTATGGGATGTGACTGGTTGCTATGGGATGTGACTGGTTACTATGTGATGTGACTGGTTACTATGTGATGTGACTGGTTACTATGTGATGTGACTGGTTACTATGTGATGTGACTGGTTACTATGTGATGTGACTGGTTACTATGTGACTGGTTACTATGGGATGTGACTGGTTACTATGGGATGTGACTGGTTACTATGTGACTGGTTACTATGGGATGTGACTGGTTACTATGTGATGTGACTGGTTACTATGGGATGTGATTGGTTACTATGTGACTGGTTACTATGGGATGTGACTGGTTACTATGGGATGTGACTGGTTACTATGTGACTGGTTACTATGGGATGTGACTGGTTACTATGTGATGTGACTGGTTACTATGTGATGTGACTGGTTACTATGTGACTGGTTACTATGGGATGTGACTGGTTACTATGGGATGTGACTGGTTACTATGGGATGTGACTGGTTACTATGTGACTGGTTACTATGTGATGTGACTGGTTACTATGGGATGTGACTGGTTACTATGTGACTGGTTACTATGTGATGTGACTGGTTACTATGTGACTGGTTACTATGGGATGTGATTGGTTACTATGTGACTGGTTACTATGGGATGTGACTGGTTACTATGGGATGTGATTGGTTACTATGTGATGTGACTGGTTACTATGTGACTGGTTACTATGGGATGTGACTGGTTACTATGTGATGTGACTGGTTACTATGGGATGTGACTGGTTACTATGTGACTGGTTACTATGTGATGTGACTGGTTACTATGTGACTGGTTACTATGGGATGTGATTGGTTACTATGTGACTGGTTACTATGGGATGTGACTGGTTACTATGGGATGTGACTGGTTACTATGTGATGTGACTGGTTACTATGGGATGTGATTGGTTACTATGTGATGTGACTGGTTACTATGTGACTGGTTACTATGGGATGTGACTGGTTACTATGGGATGTGACTGGTTACTATGTGACTGGTTACTATGTGATGTGACTGGTTACTATGTGCTGTGACTGGTTACTATGTGACTGGTTACTATGTGATGTGACTGGTTACTATGTGACTGGTTACTATGTGATGTGACTGGTTACTATGTGACTGGTTACTATGGGATGTGACTGGTTACTATGTGATGTGACTGGTTACTATGTGATGTGACTGGTTACTATGTGACTGGTTACTATGGGATGTGACTGGTTACTATGTGACTGGTTACTATGGGATGTGACTGGTTACTATGTGATGTGACTGGTTACTATGTGATGTGACTGGTTACTATGGGATGTGACTGGTTACTATGGGATGTGACTGGTTACTATGGGATGTGACTGGTTACTATGGGATGTGACTGGTTACTATGTGATGTGACTGGTTACTATGGGATGTGACTGGTTACTATGGGATGTGACTGGTTACTATGAGATGTGACTGGTTACTATGGGATGTGACTGGTTACTATGGGATGTGACTGGTTACTATGGGATGTGACTGGTTACTATGTGATGTGACTGGTTACTATGTGATGTGACTGGTTACTATGGGATGTGATTGGTTACTATGAGATGTGACTGGTTACTATGTGACTGGTTACTATGGGATGTGATTGGTTACTATGAGATGTGACTGGTTACTATGTGACTGGTTACTATGGGATGTGACTGGTTGCTATGGGATGTGACTGGTTACTATGAGATGTGACTGGTTACTATGGGATGTGACTGGTTACTATGGGATGTGACTGGTTACTATGAGATGTGATTGGTTACTATGAGATGTGACTGGTTACTATGTGACTGGTTACTATGGGATGTGATTGGTTACTATGTGACTGGTTACTATGGGATGTGACTGGTTACTATGGGATGTGACTGGTTACTATGGGATGTGACTGGTTACTATGGGATGTGATTGGTTACTATGTGACTGGTTACTATGGGATGTGACTGGTTACTATGGGATGTGATTGGTTACTATGTGACTGGTTACTATGGGATGTGACTGGTTACTATGGGATGTGACTGGTTACTATGTGATGTGACTGGTTACTATGTGATGTGACTGGTTACTATGGGATGTGACTGGTTACTATGGGATGTGATTGGTTACTATGTGACTGGTTACTATGGGATGTGACTGGTTACTATGGGATGTGATTGGTTACTATGTGACTGGTTACTATGGGATGTGACTGGTTACTATGGGATGTGACTGGTTACTATGTGATGTGACTGGTTACTATGGGATGTGACTGGTTACTATGTGATGTGACTGGTTACTATGGGATGTGACTGGTTACTATGTGATGTGACTGGTTACTATGTGATGTGACTGGTTACTATGTGATGTGACTGGTTACTATGTGACTGGTTACTATGGGATGTGACTGGTTACTATGTGATGTGACTGGTTACTATGGGATGTGACTGGTTACTATGTGATGTGACTGGTTACTATGGGATGTGACTGGTTACTATGGGATGTGACTGGTTACTATGTGATGTGACTGGTTACTATGGGATGTGACTGGTTACTATGGGATGTGACTGGTTACTATGGGATGTGACTGGTTACTATGTGATGTGACTGGTTACTATGGGATGTGACTGGTTACTATGGGATGTGACTGGTTACTATGGGATGTGACTGGTTACTATGTGATGTGACTGGTTACTATGGGATGTGACTGGTTACTATGGGATGTGACTGGTTACTATGGGATGTGACTGGTTACTATGTGATGTGACTGGTTACTATGGGATGTGACTGGTTACTATGGGATGTGACTGGTTACTATGTGATGTGACTGGTTACTATGGGATGTGATTGGTTACTATGGGATGTGACTGGTTACTATGTGATGTGACTGGTTACTATGGGATGTGACTGGTTACTATGGGATGTGACTGGTTACTATGTGATGTGACTGGTTACTATGGGATGTGACTGGTTACTATGTGACTGGTTACTATGTGATGTGACTGGTTACTATGTGATGTGACTGGTTACTATGTGATGTGATTGGTTACTATGGGATGTGACTGGTTACTATGTGATGTGACTGGTTACTATGGGATGTGACTGGTTACTATGGGATGTGACTGGTTACTATGTGATGTGACTGGTTACTATGTGACTGGTTACTATGGGATGTGACTGGTTTCTATGTGATGTGACTGGTTACTATGGGATGTGACTGGTTACTATGGGATGTGACTGGTTACTATGTGATGTGACTGGTTACTATGGGATGTGACTGGTTACTATGTGATGTGACTGGTTACTATGGGATGTGACTGGTTACTATGGGATGTGACTGGTTACTATGGGATGTGACTGGTTACTATGTGATGTGACTGGTTACTATGGATGTGACTGGTTACTATGGGATGTGACTGGTTTCTATGTGATGTGACTGGTTACTATGGGATGTGACTGGTTACTATGGGATGTGACTGGTTACTATGTGATGTGACTGGTTACTATGTGATGTGACTGGTTACTATGTGATGTGACTGGTTACTATGTGACTGGTTACTATGTGATGTGACTGGTTACTATGGGATGTGACTGGTTACTATGTGATGTGACTGGTTACTATGGGATGTGACTGGTTACTATGTGATGTGACTGGTTACTATGTGATGTGACTGGTTACTATGTGACTGGTTACTATGTGATGTGACTGGTTACTATGGGATGTGACTGGTTACTATGTGACTGGTTACTATGTGATGTGACTGGTTACTATGTGATGTGACTGGTTACTATGTGATGTGACTGGTTACTATGTGATGTGACTGGTTACTATGTGATGTGACTGGTTACTATGTGATGTGACTGGTTACTATGTGATGTGACTGGTTACTATGGGATGTGACTGGTTACTATGTGATGTGACTGGTTACTATGGGATGTGACTGGTTACTATGTGATGTGACTGGTTACTATGGGATGTGACTGGTTACTATGGGATGTGACTGGTTACTATGTGATGTGACTGGTTACTATGTGACTGGTTACTATGGGATGTGACTGGTTGCTATGGGATGTGACTGGTTACTATGTGATGTGACTGGTTACTATGTGATGTGACTGGTTACTATGTGATGTGACTGGTTACTATGTGACTGGTTACTATGTGATGTGACTGGTTACTATGGGATGTGACTGGTTACTATGTGATGTGACTGGTTACTATGGGATGTGACTGGTTACTATGTGATGTGACTGGTTACTATGTGATGTGACTGGTTACTATGTGACTGGTTACTATGTGATGTGACTGGTTACTATGGGATGTGACTGGTTACTATGTGACTGGTTACTATGGGATGTGACTGGTTACTATGTGATGTGACTGGTTACTATGTGACTGGTTACTATGGGATGTGACTGGTTGCTATGGGATGTGACTGGTTACTATGTGATGTGACTGGTTACTATGTGATGTGACTGGTTACTATGTGATGTGACTGGTTACTATGTGACTGGTTACTATGTGATGTGACTGGTTACTATGGGATGTGACTGGTTACTATGTGATGTGACTGGTTACTATGGGATGTGACTGGTTACTATGTGATGTGACTGGTTACTATGTGATGTGACTGGTTACTATGTGACTGGTTACTATGTGATGTGACTGGTTACTATGGGATGTGACTGGTTACTATGTGACTGGTTACTATGTGATGTGACTGGTTACTATGTGATGTGACTGGTTACTATGTGATGTGACTGGTTACTATGTGATGTGACTGGTTACTATGTGATGTGACTGGTTACTATGGGATGTGACTGGTTACTATGTGATGTGACTGGTTACTATGGGATGTGACTGGTTACTATGTGATGTGACTGGTTACTATGGGATGTGACTGGTTACTATGGGATGTGACTGGTTACTATGTGATGTGACTGGTTACTATGGGATGTGACTGGTTACTATGGGATGTGACTGGTTACTATGTGATGTGACTGGTTACTATGGGATGTGATTGGTTACTATGGGATGTGACTGGTTACTATGGGATGTGACTGGTTACTATGTGATGTGACTGGTTACTATGTGACTGGTTACTATGTGATGTGACTGGTTACTATGGGATGTGACTGGTTACTATGGGATGTGACTGGTTACTATGTGATGTGACTGGTTACTATGTGATGTGACTGGTTACTATGGGATGTGACTGGTTACTATGTGACTGGTTACTATGGGATGTGACTGGTTACTATGTGATGTGACTGGTTACTATGTGATGTGACTGGTTACTATGTGATGTGACTGGTTACTATGTGACTGGTTACTATGTGATGTGACTGGTTACTATGGGATGTGACTGGTTACTATGGGATGTGACTGGTTACTATGTGATGTGACTGGTTACTATGGGATGTGACTGGTTACTATGTGATGTGACTGGTTACTATGGGATGTGACTGGTTACTATGGGATGTGACTGGTTACTATGTGATGTGACTGGTTACTATGTGATGTGACTGGTTACTATGTGATGTGACTGGTTACTATGGGATGTGACTGGTTACTATGGGATGTGACTGGTTACTATGTGATGTGACTGGTTACTATGTGATGTGACTGGTTACTATGTGACTGGTTACTATGTGATGTGACTGGTTACTATGGGATGTGACTGGTTACTATGTGATGTGACTGGTTACTATGTGATGTGACTGGTTACTATGGGATGTGACTGGTTACTATGGGATGTGACTGGTTACTATGTGATGTGACTGGTTACTATGGGATGTGATTGGTTACTATGTGACTGGTTACTATGGGATGTGACTGGTTACTATGTGATGTGACTGGTTACTATGGGATGTGATTGGTTACTATGTGACTGGTTACTATGGGATGTGACTGGTTACTATGGGATGTGACTGGTTACTATGTGATGTGACTGGTTACTATGTGATGTGACTGGTTACTATGGGATGTGATTGGTTACTATGTGACTGGTTACTATGTGATGTGACTGGTTACTATGTGATGTGACTGGTTACTATGGGATGTGATTGGTTACTATGTGACTGGTTACTATGGGATGTGACTGGTTACTATGGGATGTGATTGGTTACTATGTGACTGGTTACTATGTGATGTGACTGGTTACTATGTGACTGGTTACTATGTGACTGGTTACTATGTGATGTGACTGGTTACTATGTGATGTGACTGGTTACTATGGGATGTGACTGGTTACTATGGGATGTGACTGGTTACTATGTGATGTGACTGGTTACTATGTGATGTGATTGGTTACTATGTGATGTGACTGGTTACTATGGGATGTGACTGGTTACTATGTGATGTGATTGGTTACTATGTGATGTGACTGGTTACTATGGGATGTGACTGGTTACTATGGGATGTGACTGGTTACTATGTGATGTGACTGGTTACTATGTGACTGGTTACTATGGGATGTGACTGGTTACTATGGGATGTGATTGGTTACTATGTGATGTGACTGGTTACTATGTGACTGGTTACTATGGGATGTGACTGGTTACTATGTGATGTGACTGGTTACTATGGGATGTGACTGGTTACTATGTGATGTGACTGGTTACTATGTGATGTGACTGGTTACTATGGGATGTGACTGGTTACTATGGGATGTGACTGGTTACTATGTGATGTGACTGGTTACTATGTGATGTGACTGGTTACTATGTGATGTGACTGGTTACTATGGGATGTGACTGGTTACTATGGGATGTGACTGGTTACTATGTGATGTGACTGGTTACTATGTGATGTGACTGGTTACTATGTGATGTGACTGGTTACTATGGGATGTGACTGGTTACTATGTGATGTGACTGGTTACTATGTGATGTGACTGGTTACTATGGGATGTGACTGGTTACTATGGGATGTGACTGGTTACTATGTGATGTGACTGGTTACTATGTGATGTGACTGGTTACTATGGGATGTGATTGGTTACTATGTGACTGGTTACTATGGGATGTGACTGGTTACTATGTGATGTGACTGGTTACTATGGGATGTGATTGGTTACTATGTGACTGGTTACTATGGGATGTGACTGGTTACTATGGGATGTGACTGGTTACTATGGGATGTGATTGGTTACTATGTGACTGGTTACTATGTGATGTGACTAGTTACTATGTGACTGGTTACTATGTGACTGGTTACTATGTGATGTGACTGGTTACTATGTGACTGGTTACTATGTGATGTGACTGGTTACTATGGGATGTGACTGGTTACTATGGGATGTGACTGGTTACTATGTGATGTGACTGGTTACTATGGGATGTGATTGGTTACTATGTGACTGGTTACTATGGGATGTGACTGGTTACTATGGGATGTGATTGGTTACTATGTGACTGGTTACTATGGGATGTGACTGGTTACTATGGGATGTGACTGGTTACTATGTGATGTGACTGGTTACTATGGGATGTGACTGGTTGTTATGGGATGTGACTGGTTACTATGTGATGTGACTGGTTACTATGTGATGTGACTGGTTACTATGGGATGTGACTGGTTACTATGTGACTGGTTACTATGGGATGTGACTGGTTACTATGTGATGTGACTGGTTACTATGGGATGTGACTGGTTACTATGGGATGTGACTGGTTACTATGTGACTGGTTACTATGGGATGTGACTGGTTACTATGTGACTGGTTACTATGGGATGTGACTGGTTACTATGTGATGTGACTGGTTACTATGTGACTGGTTACTATGTGATGTGACTGGTTACTATGTGACTGGTTACTATGTGATGTGACTGGTTACTATGGGATGTGACTGGTTACTATGGGATGTGACTGGTTACTATGTGACTGGTTACTATGTGATGTGACTGGTTACTATGTGACTGGTTACTATGTGATGTGACTGGTTACTATGGGATGTGACTGGTTACTATGTGATGTGACTGGTTACTATGGGATGTGACTGGTTACTATGTGATGTGACTGGTTACTATGTGACTGGTTACTATGGGATGTGACTGGTTACTATGTGATGTGACTGGTTACTATGTGACTGGTTACTATGTGATGTGACTGGTTACTATGGGATGTGACTGGTTACTATGTGATGTGACTGGTTACTATGTGATGTGACTGGTTACTATGTGATGTGACTGGTTACTATGGGATGTGACTGGTTACTATGGGATGTGACTGGTTACTATGGGATGTGACTGGTTACTATGGGATGTGACTGGTTACTATGGGATGTGACTGGTTACTATGGGATGTGACTGGTTACTATGGGATGTGACTGGTTACTATGTGATGTGATTGGTTACTATGGGATGTGACTGGTTACTATGGGATGTGACTGGTTACTATGTGATGTGACTGGTTACTATGGGATGTGATTGGTTACTATGGGATGTGACTGGTTACTATGTGATGTGATTGGTTACTATGGGATGTGACTGGTTACTATGTGATGTGACTGGTTACTATGTGACTGGTTACTATGTGATGTGACTGGTTACTATGGGATGTGATTGGTTACTATGTGACTGGTTACTATGTGATGTGACTGGTTACTATGTGATGTGACTGGTTACTATGTGATGTGACTGGTTACTATGGGATGTGATTGGTTACTATGTGACTGGTTACTATGGGATGTGACTGGTTACTATGGGATGTGATTGGTTACTATGTGACTGGTTACTATGGGATGTGACTGGTTACTATGGGATGTGACTGGTTACTATGTGATGTGACTGGTTACTATGGGATGTGACTGGTTACTATGTGATGTGACTGGTTACTATGGGATGTGACTGGTTACTATGTGATGTGACTGGTTACTATGTGATGTGACTGGTTACTATGTGATGTGACTGGTTACTATGGGATGTGATTGGTTACTATGTGACTGGTTACTATGGGATGTGACTGGTTACTATGGGATGTGACTGGTTACTATGTGATGTGACTGGTTACTATGGGATGTGACTGGTTGTTATGGGATGTGACTGGTTACTATGTGATGTGACTGGTTACTATGTGATGTGACTGGTTACTATGGGATGTGACTGGTTACTATGGGATGTGACTGGTTACTATGTGATGTGACTGGTTACTATGGGATGTGACTGGTTACTATGGGATGTGACTGGTTACTATGTGACTGGTTACTATGGGATGTGACTGGTTACTATGTGATGTGACTGGTTACTATGTGACTGGTTACTATGGGATGTGACTGGTTACTATGGGATGTGACTGGTTACTATGTGATGTGACTGGTTACTATGTGACTGGTTACTATGGGATGTGACTGGTTACTATGTGACTGGTTACTATGGGATGTGACTGGTTACTATGTGATGTGACTGGTTACTATGTGATGTGACTGGTTACTATGTGACTGGTTACTATGGGATGTGACTGGTTACTATGTGACTGGTTACTATGGGATGTGACTGGTTACTATGTGACTGGTTACTATGGGATGTGACTGGTTACTATGGGATGTGATTGGTTACTATGTGACTGGTTACTATGGGATGTGACTGGTTACTATGGGATGTGACTGGTTACTATGTGATGTGACTGGTTACTATGTGATGTGACTGGTTACTATGCGATGTGACTGGTTACTATGGGATGTGATTGGTTACTATGTGACTGGTTACTATGGGATGTGACTGGTTACTATGGGATGTGATTGGTTACTATGTGACTGGTTACTATGGGATGTGACTGGTTACTATGGGATGTGACTGGTTACTATGTGATGTGACTGGTTACTATGGGATGTGACTGGTTGCTTATGGGATGTGACTGGTTACTATGTGATGTGACTGGTTACTATGGGATGTGACTGGTTACTATGGGATGTGACTGGTTACTATGGGATGTGACTGGTTACTATGTGATGTGACTGGTTACTATGGGATGTGACTGGTTACTATGGGATGTGACTGGTTACTATGTGATGTGACTGGTTACTATGGGATGTGACTGGTTACTATGGGATGTGACTGGTTACTATGTGACTGGTTACTATGGGATGTGACTGGTTACTATGGGATGTGACTGGTTACTATGTGACTGGTTACTATGGGATGTGACTGGTTACTATGTGATGTGACTGGTTACTATGTGACTGGTTACTATGGGATGTGACTGGTTACTATGGGATGTGACTGGTTACTATGGGATGTGACTGGTTACTATGTGATGTGACTGGTTACTATGTGATGTGACTGGTTACTATGTGACTGGTTACTATGGGATGTGACTGGTTACTATGGGATGTGACTGGTTACTATGTGATGTGACTGGTTACTATGTGATGTGACTGGTTACTATGTGATGTGACTGGTTACTATGGGATGTGACTGGTTACTATGTGATGTGACTGGTTACTATGGGATGTGACTGGTTACTATGGGATGTGACTGGTTACTATGTGATGTGACTGGTTACTATGGGATGTGACTGGTTACTATGTGATGTGACTGGTTACTATGTGATGTGACTGGTTACTATGTGATGTGACTGGTTACTATGTGATGTGACTGGTTACTATGGGATGTGACTGGTTACTATGTGATGTGACTGGTTACTATGGGATGTGACTGGTTACTATGGGATGTGACTGGTTACTATGGGATGTGACTGGTTACTATGGGATGTGACTGGTTACTATGGGATGTGACTGGTTACTATGGGATGTGACTGGTTACTATGTGATGTGACTGGTTACTATGTGATGTGACTGGTTACTATGTGATGTGATTGGTTACTATGGGATGTGACTGGTTACTATGTGATGTGACTGGTTACTATGTGATGTGACTGGTTACTATGGGATGTGACTGGTTACTATGTGACTGGTTACTATGTGATGTGACTGGTTACTATGGGATGTGACTGGTTACTATGTGACTGGTTACTATGTGATGTGACTGGTTACTATGGGATGTGATTGGTTACTATGTGACTGGTTACTATGTGATGTGACTGGTTACTATGGGATGTGATTGGTTACTATGTGACTGGTTACTATGTGATGTGACTGGTTACTATGGGATGTGATTGGTTACTATGTGACTGGTTACTATGTGATGTGACTGGTTACTATGTGATGTGACTGGTTACTATGTGATGTGACTGGTTACTATGGGATGTGACTGGTTACTATGTGATGTGACTGGTTACTATGTGATGTGACTGGTTACTATGTGATGTGACTGGTTACTATGGGATGTGACTGGTTACTATGTGATGTGACTGGTTACTATGTGCTGTGACTGGTTACTATGTGATGTGACTGGTTACTATGGGATGTGATTGGTTACTATGTGACTGGTTACTATGGGATGTGACTGGTTACTATGTGATGTGACTGGTTACTATGGGATGTGATTGGTTACTATGTGACTGGTTACTATGGGATGTGACTGGTTACTATGTGATGTGACTGGTTACTATGTGATGTGACTGGTTACTATGGGATGTGACTGGTTACTATGGGATGTGACTGGTTACTATGTGATGTGACTGGTTACTATGTGATGTGACTGGTTACTATGGGATGTGACTGGTTACTATGGGATGTGACTGGTTACTATGGGATGTGACTGGTTACTATGTGATGTGACTGGTTACTATGGGATGTGACTGGTTACTATGTGATGTGATTGGTTACTATGTGACTGGTTACTATGTGATGTGACTGGTTACTATGTGATGTGACTGGTTACTATGTGATGTGACTGGTTACTATGTGATGTGACTGGTTACTATGTGATGTGACTGGTTACTATGTGACTGGTTACTATGGGATGTGACTGGTTACTATGTGATGTGACTGGTTACTATGGGATGTGACTGGTTACTATGGGATGTGACTGGTTACTATGTGATGTGACTGGTTACTATGGGATGTGACTGGTTACTATGGGATGTGACTGGTTACTATGGGATGTGACTGGTTACTATGGGATGTGACTGGTTGCTATGGGATGTGACTGGTTGCTATGGGATGTGACTGGTTACTATGTGATGTGACTGGTTACTATGGGATGTGACTGGTTACTATGTGACTGGTTACTATGTGATGTGACTGGTTACTATGTGATGTGACTGGTTACTATGTGATGTGACTGGTTACTATGTGACTGGTTACTATGGGATGTGACTGGTTACTATGTGATGTGACTGGTTACTATGTGATGTGACTGGTTACTATGTGACTGGTTACTATGGGATGTGACTGGTTACTATGGGATGTGACTGGTTACTATGTGACTGGTTACTATGTGATGTGACTGGTTACTATGTGACTGGTTACTATGGGATGTGACTGGTTACTATGTGATGTGACTGGTTACTATGTGATGTGACTGGTTACTATGTGATGTGACTGGTTACTATGTGACTGGTTACTATGGGATGTGACTGGTTACTATGGGATGTGACTGGTTACTATGTGACTGGTTACTATGTGATGTGACTGGTTACTATGGGATGTGACTGGTTACTATGGGATGTGACTGGTTACTATGTGACTGGTTACTATGTGATGTGACTGGTTACTATGTGATGTGACTGGTTACTATGGGATGTGATTGGTTACTATGTGATGTGACTGGTTACTATGGGATGTGACTGGTTACTATGGGATGTGACTGGTTACTATGGGATGTGACTGGTTACTATGTGATGTGATTGGTTACTATGTGACTGGTTACTATGTGATGTGACTGGTTACTATGTGATGTGACTGGTTACTATGGGATGTGACTGGTTACTATGGGATGTGACTGGTTACTATGGGATGTGACTGGTTACTATGTGATGTGACTGGTTACTATGGGATGTGACTGGTTACTATGGGATGTGACTGGTTACTATGTGACTGGTTACTATGTGATGTGACTGGTTACTATGTGATGTGACTGGTTACTATGGGATGTGACTGGTTACTATGGGATGTGACTGGTTACTATGGGATGTGACTGGTTACTATGTGATGTGACTGGTTACTATGGGATGTGACTGGTTACTATGGGATGTGACTGGTTACTATGTGATGTGACTGGTTACTATGGGATGTGACTGGTTACTATGGGATGTGACTGGTTACTATGTGACTGGTTACTATGTGATGTGACTGGTTACTATGTGATGTGACTGGTTACTATGGGATGTGACTGGTTACTATGGGATGTGACTGGTTACTATGGGATGTGACTGGTTACTATGTGATGTGACTGGTTACTATGGGATGTGACTGGTTACTATGTGATGTGACTGGTTACTATGTGATGTGACTGGTTACTATGTGATGTGACTGGTTATTGGGCTCGTTCACACCTGCGCCGGGGTCTCCTCTTTCTGGTAAGTTGCCGCCATCCATCACCCTATTCATATAAATGGCCTTGGTAAGTGTCAGACCGTGAGTGCCGGGGAGCGCCGGGGAGTGCCGGGGAGCGTTCTCAGCTCTCTGCGGCGAAACCAGGTTTTTTGTAACCGTACGCAGAGTCGGACCTGCAGGACTTTGTGTCCGGTTTAAAAAGCCAGTTTGGCGGCAGAGAGCTCAGAACGCTCCGCGGTGCTCCCCTGCACTCCCCTGCGCTCCCCTGCACTCTCCGGCACTCCCCTGCGCTCCCCTGCGCTCTCCGGCACTCCCCTGCGCTCCCCTGCGCTCCCCTGCACTCCCCTGCGCTCCCCTGCGCTCCCCTGCACTCTCCGGCGCTCCCCTGCGCTCCCCTGCGCTCCCCTGCGCTCCCCTGCACTCCCCTGCGCTCCCCTGCACTCTCCGGCACTCCCCTGCGCTCCCCTGCACTCTCCGGCGCTCCCCGGCGCTCCCCTGCACTCTCCGGCACTCCCCTGCGCTCCCCTGCGCTCCCCTGCACTCCCCTGCGCTCCCCTGCACTCTCCAGCACTCCCCTGCGCTCCCCGGCGCTCCCCTGCGCTCCCCTGCACTCCCCTGCGCTCCCCGGCGCTCCCCTGCGCTCCCCTGCACTCTCCGGCACTCCCCTGCGCTCCCCTGCGCTCCCCTGCACTCCCCGGCGCTCCCCTGCGCTCCCCTGCACTCTCCGGCACTCCCCGGCGCTCCCCTGCGCTCCCCTGCGCTCCCCGGCGCTCCCCTGCACTCTCCGGCGCTCCCCGGCGCTCCCCTGCGCTCCCCTGCGATCCCCGGCGCTCCCCTGCGCTCCCCTGCGCTCCCCTGCACTCCCCGGCGCTCCCCTGCACTCCCCGGCGCTCCCCTGCGCTCCCCTGCACTCCCCGGCGCTCCCCTGCATTCCCCGGCGTTCCCCTGCACTCCCCGGCGCTCCCCTGCACTCCCCGGCGCTCCCCTGTGCTCCCCTGCACTCCCCTGCGCTCCCCTGCACTCCCCGGCGCTCCCCTGTGCTCCCCTGCACTCCCCGGCGCTCCCCTGCGCTCCCCTGCACTCCCCTGCGCTCCCCTGCACTCCCCTGCGCTCCCCTGTGCTCCCCGGCGCTCCCCTGCATTCCCCGGCGTTCCCCTGCACTCCCCGGCGCTCCCCTGCACTCCCCGGCGCTCCCCTGCGCTCCCCTGCACTCCCCTGCGCTCCCCTGCACTCCCCGGCGCTCCCCTGTGCTCCCCTGCACTCCCCGGCGCTCCCCTGCGCTCCCCTGCACTCCCCTGCGCTCCCCTGCACTCCCCTGCGCTCCCCTGTGCTCCCCGGCGCTCCCCTGCATTCCCCGGCGCTTGTGGCCGCTCACACTCTGACGGGTTTCCTCAGAATGGAGACGGGACGCCAGTGCGAGCCCAGAGTAAGGCAGATTGACTGAGTTAGCCGAGTGTATGAATGGCCTCTGTTGCCCGTAGTAACCAGTCACATCACATAGTAACCAATCACTGCGCAGCTCTCATTTTTTAATGGCACTTTTCTAAGTGAAAGCTGCGATCTGATTGGTCGCGTTAGGCAGCAAAGCCCTTTACTTTATAGACAGTCCCTAAACGTCGCCCTTTACCTGATTCTGCCCAATTCCTGTCAGATGGAAGATGGCGGCCGGGAGAGCGGTCCTGAGGGTGACAGGTGGGGGGTGGGGTGGAGCCCTGATCTGCCGAATCCCTCCGCCCCTTGTGAAGGGCTCTGTCCTGCAGCTCTGGGGGTGATTGGAGTATAAGACATGATGTAACGGTAGATTTGTGGCTGCAGCTCTGGATGTGATTGGAGTATAAGACATGATGTAACAGTAGATTTGTGGCTGCAGCTCTGGGTGTGATTGGTGTATAAGACATGATGTAACAGTAGATTTGTGGCTGCAGCTCTGGGTGTGATTGGAGTATAAGACATGATGTAACGGTAGATTTGTGGCTGCAGCTCTGGATGTGATTGGAGTATAAGACATGATGTAACAGTAGATTTGTGGCTGCAGCTCTGGGTGTGATTGGTGTATAAGACATGATGTAACAGTAGATTTGTGGCTGCAGCTCTGCATGTGATTGGAGTATAAGACATGATGTAACAGTAGATTTGTGGCTGCAGCTCTGGGTGTGATTGGAGTATAAGACATGATGTAATAGTAGATTTGTGGCTGCAGCTCTGGATGTGATTGGAGTATAAGACATAATGTAACGGTAGATTTGTGGCTGCAGCTCTGGGGGTGATTGGAGTAGAAGACATGATGTAACGGTAGATTTGTGGCTGCAGCTCTGGATGTGATTGGAGTATAAGACATGATGTAACAGTAGATTTGTGGCTGCAGCTCTGGGTGTGATTGGAGTATAAGACATGATGTAACAGTAGATTTGTGGCTGCAGCTCTGGATGTGATTGGAGTATAAGACATGATGTAACAGTAGATTTGTGGCTGCAGCTCTGGGTGTGATTGGTGTATAAGACATGATGTAACAGTAAATTTGTGGCTGCAGCTCTGGGTGTGATTGGAGTATAAGACATGATGTAACAGTAGATTTGTGGCTGCAGCTCTGGATGTGATTGGAGTATAAGACATGATGTAACAGTAAATTTGTGGCTGCAGCTCTGGGTGTGATTGGAGTATAAGACATGATGTAACAGTAGATTTGTGGCTGCAGCTCTGGATGTGATTGGAGTATAAGACATGATGTAACAGTAGATTTGTGGCTGCAGCTCTGGGTGTGATTGGTGTATAAGACATGATGTAACAGTAGATTTGTGGCTGCAGCTCTGGGTGTGATTGGAGTATAAGACATGATGTAACAGTAGATTTGTGGCTGCAGCTCTGGATGTGATTGGAGTATAAGACATGATGTAACAGTAGATTTGTGGCTGCAGCTCTGGATGTGATTGGAGTATAAGACATGATGTAACGATAGATTTGTGGCTGCAGCTCTGGATGTGATTGGAGTATAAGACATGATGTAACAGTAGATTTGTGGCTGCAGCTCTGGGTGTGATTGGAGTATAAGACATGATGTAACGGTAGATTTGTGGCTGCAGCTCTGGGGGTGATTGGAGTAGAAGACATGATGTAACAGTAGATTTGTCGCTGCAGCTCTGGGGGTGATTGGAGTAGAAGACATGATGTAACAGTAAATTTGTGGCTGCAGCTCTGGATGTGATTGGAGTATAAGACATGATGTAACAGTAGATTTGTGGCTGCAGCTCTGGGTGTGATTGGAGTATAAGACATGATGTAACAGTAGATTTGTGGCTGCAGCTCTGGATGTGATTGGAGTATAAGACATGATGTAACGATAGATTTGTGGCTGCAGCTCTGGATGTGATTGGAGTATAAGACATGATGTAACAGTAGATTTGTGGCTGCAGCTCTGGGTGTGATTGGAGTATAAGACATGATGTAACAGTAGATTTGTGGCTGCAGCTCTGGATGTGATTGGAGTATAAGACATGATGTAACGGTAGATTTGTGGCTGCAGCTCTGGGGGTGATTGGAGTAGAAGACATGATGTAACAGTAGATTTGTGGCTGCAGCTCTGGGGGTGATTGGAGTAGAAGACATGATGTAACAGTAAATTTGTGGCTGCAGCTCTGGATGTGATTGGAGTATAAGACATGATGTAACAGTAGATTTGTGGCTGCAGCTCTGGGTGTGATTGGAGTATAAGACATGATGTAACAGTAGATTTGTGGCTGCAGCTCTGGATGTGATTGGAGTATAAGACATGATGTAACGGTAGATTTGTGGCTGCAGCTCTGGGGGTGATTGGAGTAGAAGACATGATGTAACAGTAGATTTGTGGCTGCAGCTCTGGGGGTGATTGGAGTAGAAGACATGATGTAACAGTAAATTTGTGGCTGCAGCTCTGGATGTGATTGGAGTATAAGACATGATGTAACAGTAGATTTGTGGCTGCAGCTCTGGGTGTGATTGGAGTATAAGACATGATGTAACAGTAGATTTGTGGCTGCAGCTCTGGGTGTGATTGGAGTAAAGACACTATGAAACGCAGACTTTGGATCTGAATAAGGATCTGCAGACTTTTTCTCCTTGTGTCTGATCGGCGGTATTGCCCCCCACAAACAGACTCCACCATGCGACCCCCCATTTCATCAAACACCATGTGTGATCTGGCTTATTAGACCCACATACTATAGCGCAGTACAGAACTCCTCCCAAGCAGCCCCAAACACCCCAGCGCACCACAAGCAGCACCTCCTGCCCCATCCCCACCATCTCCCTGCAGCTGCCCTTTTCCCCCTTCTATCCCTCCCCAGCGGCAGTGAAGCCATTGCCCCAGTTGCCCCTTTGACAGTCATATTGCCCCCATTCTTGATGCAGTTAGAGGGTGCGGAGATGTCTCCAGACTCCCCTCTGACCTCCTCTGCTGCTTGTAGGTGACGTCAGAACCTTGTGCACTGCTGGTCATGTGACCATGATGTCCTGCAGGTCCTTCACCTCTACTAGCCACATACTAAGGACCTGACGGGGGATGTGCAGGGGGAGCGCGGGGGAGGAGACGTCGCCATTCACTGACAGCAAGAAGAGATCTGCTCATGACCCCACCAGCAGGGGACGCCGCTCATCTTTATCCTCATTAACACGAAGATCCTTTTTGTCTTACAGCAGAAGCAAAGCTGAGAAGTCGCCCCTTCATCTCCGAATCCAGATCATTAGACCGAAGCCAGACCCAAAGAGCAGGACGGAGCCCACAGAGAGGTAAGAGACTGTCCCCTGATACCTGCTGTATACAAGGAGGCCATAGGGACTATAATGGTATAACCCGGGTATATACTGTATATAATATATATGTACAGCCGGTATAACCTGGGTATATACTGTATATAATTATATATGTACAGCTGGTATAACATGGGTATATACTGTATATAATTATATATGTACAGCTGGTATATCCTGGGTATATACTGTATATAATATATATGTACAGCCGGTATAACCTGGGTATATACTGTATATAATTATATATGTACAGCCGGTATAACCTGGGTATATACTGTATATAATTATATATGTACAGCTGGTATATCCTGGGTATATACTGTATATAATTATATATGTACAGCCGGTATAACCTGGGTATATACTGTATATAATTATATATGTACAGCCGGTATAACCTGGGTATATACTGTATATAATTATATATGTACAGCTGGTATATCCTGGGTATATACTGTATATAATTATATATGTACAGCTGGTATAACCTGGGTATATACTGTATATAATATATATGTACAGCCGGTATAACCTGGGTATATACTGTATATAATTATATATGTACAGCCGGTATAACCTGGGTATATACTGTATATAATTATATATGTACAGCCAGTATAACCTGTGTATATACTGTATGTAATTATATCTGTACAGCCGATATAACCTGGGTATATACTGTATATAATACTATAGGTACAGATGGTATAACCTGGGTATATACTGTATATAATTATATATGTACAGCTGGTATAACCTGGGTATATACTGTATATAATTATTTATGTACAGCCGGTATAACCTGGGTATATACTGTATATAATTGTATATGTACAGCCGGTATAACCTGGGTATATACTGTATATAATTATATATGTACAGCTGGTATAACCTGGGTATATACTGTATATAATTATATATGTACAGCCGGTATAACCTGGGTATATACTGAATATAATTATATATGTACAGCCGGTATAACCTGGGTTTTATACTGTATATAATTATATATGTACAGCCGGTATAACCTGGGTATATACTGTATATAATTATATATGTACAGCCGGTATAACCTGGGTATATACTGTATATAATTCTATATATACAACCGTTATAACCTGGGTATATACTGTATATAATATATACGTACAGCCGGTATAACCTGGGTATATACTGTATATAATTATATATGTACAGCTGATATAACCTGGGTATATACTGTATATAATTATATATGTACAGCCGGTATAACCTGTGTATATACTGTATGTAATTATATCTGTACAGCCGATATAACCTGGGTATATACTGTATATAATACTATAGGTACAGATGGTATAACCTGGGTATATACTGTATATAATTATATATGTACAGCTGGTATAACCTGGGTATATACTGTATATAATTATATATGTACAGCTGGTATAACCTGGGTATATACTGTATATAATTATTTATGTACAGCCGGTATAACCTGGGTATATACTGTATATAATTATATATGTACAGCCGGTATAACCTGGGTATATACTGTATATAATTATATATGTACAGCTGGTATAACCTGGGTATATACTGTATATAATTATATATGTACAGCCGGTATAACCTGGGTATATACTGAATATAATTATATATGTACAGCCGGTATAACCTGGGTTTTATACTGTATATAATTATATATGTACAGCCGGTATAACCTGGGTATATACTGTATATAATTATATATGTACAGCCGGTATAACCTGGGTATATACTGTATATAATTCTATATATACAACCGTTATAACCTGGGTATATACTGTATATAATATATACGTACAGCCGGTATAACCTGGGTATATACTGTATATAATTGTATATGTACAGCCGGTATAACCTGGGTATATACTGTATATAATTATATACGTACAGCCGGTATAACCTGGGTATATACTGTATATAATATATATGTACAGCTGGTATAACCTGGTTATCTCCTGTATATAATTATATATGTACAGCTGGTATAACCTGGGTATATACTGTATATAATTGTATATGTACAGCCGGTATAACCTGGGTATATACTGTATATAATTATATATGTACAGCCGGTATAACCTGGGTATATACTGTATATAATTATATATGTACAGCTGGTATAACCTGGGTATATATTGTATGTAATTATATATGTACAGCTGGTATAACCTGGGTATATATTGTATATAATTATATATGTACAGCTGGTATAACCTGGGTATATATTGTATGTAATTATATATGTACAGCTGGTATAACCTGGGTATTTACTGTATATAATTATATATGTACAGCCGGTATATCCTGGGTATATACTGTATATAATTATATATGTACAGCTGGTATAACCTGGGTATACATCTTCTCATCCATGGTTATGTGATGTATTCCTGTCTCTTTTCGGATGGGTGACGTCTCTTACAGTCTTGTAGCCCTTGTTCTCCTTAGATGTGACTTAGAGGCAGTCATGTTGTGTTGGGGTTTCTTGTGGGCCGCGGTTCTGTCTCCTTGTAGGTGATGCATCTCCTTACCTCGGCTATATGATAGGCTCTTCCATCCCTGCAGTCATCTGAGGAGAGCGGCCTGTGCATAGTCCCCGTCTGGGGTGTTCATATGGAATATTTGTTTTCCTCCATGTGAGCACTGTCATAGGTCTGGTTAATGTCAGTCTCGTATCGTTTCACAGTTATTGGCTACAATGTAACCGTTATCATATTTCACCTAAATACACAGTTATTGTAGCTCCCTCCTAACATAACACCGCCAACCTCACGTCAAACTGGAGAAATTCCATCATTCGGGGTAAAAGTCACAACATACGAGTCTTACATTACAGACATGGACATTCATCCAGGTTACTGGTTTAACCCTTAGCCGTCCAGCCTGAGGACCAGAGCAATAGCCTGTGGTAGAAGGATAGGAAAGACCTGCTGTTTGGTTTGGCCCACAGCTCCATGTTAGAAAATATCTCTGCCAGTTCCAAGCAAAGACTGCCAAAGCTAATAAAGGTCACCACCCGCTATATCCATCCAGACAGCGCCAAACCGGGAGAACAGACCGTCTATTCTGGAGCACATTATATCCAAGGAGCGACTACCGGGCCCCAACGTGTGGATGTAAAACCCCCGTCATAAATCCTCTGTAATGTAACCTATAATACATACCGTCCTGTACCATTATACCTGCCAGAGCCACATGTAGTAGTCTGGTCCAAGATATAGGAGTAGTATTATAGTAGTTATATTCTTGTACATAGGAGCAGTATTATAGTAGTTATATTCTTGTACATAGGAGTAGTATTATAGTAGTTATATTCTTGTACATAGGAGGTAGTATTATAGTAGTTATATTCTTGTACATAGGAGTAGTATTATAGTAGTTATATTCTTGTATATAGGAGTAGTATTATAGTAGTTATATTCTTGTATATAGGAGCAGTATTATAGTAGTTATATTCTTGTACATAGGAGCAGTATTATAGTAGTTATATTCTTGTATATAGGAGGTAGTAATATAGTAGTTATATTCTTGTATATAGGAGTAGTATTATAGTAGTTATATTCTTGTACATAGGAGCAGTATTATAGTAGTTATATTCTTGTACATAGGAGGTAGTATTATAGTAGTTATATTCTTGTACATAGGAGTAGTATTATAGTAGTTATATTCTTGTATATAGGAGGTAGTAATATAGTAGTTATATTCTTGTACATAGGAGGTAGTATTATAGTAGTTATATTCTTGTACATAGGAGTAGTATTATAGTAGTTATATTCTTGTACATAGTAGGTAGTATTATAGTAGTTATATTCTTGTACATAGGAGTAGTATTATAGTAGTTATATTCTTGTACATAGGAGTAGTATTATAGTAGTTATATTCTTGTATATAGGGGGCAGTATTATAGTAGTTATATTCTTGTACATAGGAGCAGTATTATAGTAGATATATTCTTGTACATAGGAGGTAGTATTATAGTAGTTATATTCTTGTATATAAGGGGCAGTATTATAGTAGTTATATTCTTGTACATAGGAGCAGTATTATAGTAGATATATTCTTGTACATAGTAGGTAGTATTATAGTAGTTATATTCTTGTACATAGGAGTAGTATTATAGTAGTTATATTCTTGTATATAGGAGGTAGTATTATAGTAGTTATATTCTTGTACATTGGAGTAGTATTATAGTAGTTATATTCTTGTACATAGGAGTAGTATTATAGTAGTTATATTCTTGTACATAGGAGTAGTATTATAGTAGTTATATTCTTGTACATAGGAGTAGTATTATAGTAGTTATATTCTTGTACATAGGAGTAGTATTATAGTAGTTATATTCTTGTACATAGGAGTAGTATTATAGTAGTTATATTCTTGTACATAGGAGTAGTATTATAGTAGTTATATTCTTGTACATAGGAGTAGTATTATAGTAGTTATATTCTTGTACATAGGAGCAGTATTATAGTAGTTATATTCTTGTACATAGGAGTAGTATTATAGTAGTTATATTCTTGTACATAGGAGTAGTATTATAGTAGTTATATTCTTGTACATAGGAGTAGTATTATAGTAGTTATATTCTTGTACATAGAAGTAGTATTATAGTAGTTATATTCTTGTACATAGGAGCAGTATTATAGTAGTTATATTCTTGTACATAGGAGTAGTATTATAGTAGTTATATTCTTGTATATAGGAGGTAGTATTATAGTAGTTATATTCTTGTACATTGGAGTAGTATTATAGTAGTTATATTCTTGTACATAGGAGTAGTATTATAGTAGTTATATTCTTGTACATAGGAGTAGTATTATAGTAGTTATATTCTTGTACATAGGAGTAGTATTATAGTAGTTATATTCTTGTACATAGGAGTAGTATTATAGTAGTTATATTCTTGTACATAGGAGTAGTATTATAGTAGTTATATTCTTGTACATAGGAGCAGTATTATAGTAGTTATATTCTTGTACATAGGTGGTAGTATTATAGTAGTTATATTCTTGTACATAGGAGTAGTATTATAGTAGTTATATTCTTGTACATAGGAGTAGTATTATAGTAGTTATATTCTTGTACATAGGAGCAGTATTATAGTAGTTATATTCTTGTACATAGGAGGTAGTATTATAGTAGTTATATTCTTGTACATAGGAGGTAGTATTATAGTAGTTATATTCTTGTACATAGGAGCAGTATTATAGTAGTTATATTCTTGTACATAGGAGTAGTATTATAGTAGTTATATTCTTGTACATAGGAGTAGTATTATAGTAGTTATATTCTTGTACATAGGAGTAGTATTATAGTAGTTATATTCTTGTACATAGGAGTAGTATTATAGTAGTTATATTCTTGTACATAGCAGTAGTATTATAGTAGTTATATTCTTGTACATAGGAGTAGTATTATAGTAGTTATATACTTGTACATAGGAGGTAGTATTATAGTAGTTATATTCTTGTACATAGAAGTAGTATTATAGTAGTTATATTCTTGTACATAGGAGGTAGTATTATAGTAGTTATATTCTTGTACATAGGAGTAGTATTATAGTAGTTATATTCTTGTACATAGGAGGTAGTATTATAGTAGTTATATTCTTGTACATAGGAGGTAGTATTATAGTAGTTATATTCTTGTACATAGGAGCAGTATTATAGTAGTTATATTCTTGTACATAGGAGCAGTATTATAGTAGTTATATTCTTGTACATAGAAGTAGTATTATAGTAGTTGTATTCTTGTACATAGGAGCAGTATTATAGTAGTTATATTCTTGTACATAGGAGCAGTATTATAGTAGTTATATTCTTGTACATAGGAGGTAGTATTATAGTAGTTATATTCTTGTACATAGGAGTAGTATTATAGTAGTTATATTCTTGTACATAGGAGTAGTATTATAGTAGTTATATTCTTGTATATAGGAGTAGTATTATAGTAGTTATATTCTTGTACATAGAAGTAGTATTATAGTAGTTATATTCTTGTACATAGGAGGTAGTATTATAGTAGTTATATTCTTGTACATAGGAGGTAGTATTATAGTAGTTATATTCTTGTACATAGGAGTAGTATTATAGTAGTTATATTCTTGTACATAGGAGTAGTATTATAGTAGTTATATTCTTGTACATAGGAGGTAGTATTATAGTAGTTATATTCTTGTACATAGGAGTAGTATTATAGTAGTTATATTCTTGTATATAGGAGCAGTATTATAGTAGTTATATTCTTGTACATAGGAGCAGTATTATAGTAGTTATATTCTTGTACATAGGAGTAGTATTATAGTAGTTATATTCTTGTACATAGGAGCAGTATTATAGTAGTTATATTCTTGTATATAGGAGCAGTATTATAGTAGTTATATTCTTGTACATAGGAGCAGTATTATAGTAGTTATATTCTTGTACATAGGAGCAGTATTATAGTAGTTATATTCTTGTACATAGGAGTAGTATTATAGTAGTTATATTCTTGTACATAGGAGCAGTATTATAGTAGTTATATTCTTGTACATAGGGGGCAGTATTATAGTAGTTATATTTTTGTACATAGGAGCAGTATTATAGTAGTTATATTCTTGTACATAGGAGCAGTATTATAGTAGTTATATTCTTGTACATAGGAGCAGTATTATAGTAGTTATATTCTTGTACATAGGAGGTAGTATTATAGTAGTTATATTCTTGTACATAGGTGTAGTATTATAGTAGTTATATTCTTGTACATAGGAGCAGTATTATAGTAGTTATATTCTTGTATATAGGAGTAGTATTATAGTAGTTATATTCTTGTACATAGGAGTAGTATTATAGTAGTTATATTCTTGTACATAGGAGCAGTATTATAGTAGTTATATTCTTGTACATAGGAGCAGTATTATAGTAGTTATATTCTTGTACATAGGAGCAGTATTATAGTAGTTATATTCTTGTACATAGGAGCAGTATTATAGTAGTTATATTCTTGTACATAGAAGTAGTATTATAGTAGTTATATTCTTGTATATAGGAGCAGTATTATAGTAGTTATATTCTTGTACATAGGAGGTAGTATTATAGTACTTTTATTCAGTATGACATTAGTTTCTTGTTGCGGTATTATATTTATCACTAGTGGTAATATTTTATCTTTTCTATCCCGTATTGATTGTCTTCACTCGTTAGTATTGTATTAACCCTTTGTGTGCCTGGTTTCTGCCTCTTCATTCCATCTAGCAGTGTGTCTTGTGTCTGGAGTATTCCTGGTGCCTCTGCCTGGCTGTGCTGTATGTCGTGCGGGCGCTCAGTTTGGGGTGGAGGTGTCTGTGTCTGACGTCAGGTCTATATTTAAGTCATTTGTGAGCATCATTGCTGGTCCATTATACAGGGCTGTGAATAATTCATCGTATTATGCAGTAACATTGACTGTGCATTTACTATAACATTGCCGCTCAACGCTAAAATCAATCTCATTAAAAAATAAAGACCTTACATTAACCCCTGCGGTGCTGCATCAAAGCCTCCCGGGTAGTGAGTGCATGTTATAGGGTCGTGTTCAGATAACTTGTGTTTACATTACATATTCATTGTAGGTTTTCACAGTTTTTTCCTTATGTTCTGGTTGCAGCATCTTTTGGGGTGGGGGCTTATTCACCCTCCAGAAGGGCTCAGGGTCACCAGCGGGGGAGGTTGTACAGAGTGCGCCTCTAATGTGGGGCCGAGCAGTCGATGGAGACGCGGACTGACATCCAAGTGCGTTGTGTTATGTGTCAGGTCTCTGGGACTTCCGATTCATCTAACTCATCTATCATTATTGGTCAGATTGTTCTTATTATTTATATAGCACTATTAAAGGGATCCTATCTTATAATCACATTTTTTTCTTCCTAACATGTCGAATAGCCTTAAGAAAGTCTATTCGTCTCCTACCTTTCCTTGTCTTCTCCGCACCGCCATTCGCCTGCAATCCCAGTTTTTCTAGGTATGCAGATGAGCTCTCTCACAGCACTGGGGGCGGTCCTCAGTGTTCAAACAGCACTCGGGGCGTCCCCAATGCTGCCAGAGAACACTCCAGCACCGCCTCCATCTTCTTCTGTAACGAGGTCTTCACCGCGTCTTCTTCCGGTGGTGTCTTCTAACTTCTAGGCCTCGGACCTAGGGCAAAGCCGACTGTGCATGCCCGCCGTCCACGAGAAAATGGCCGCTTACCGCGATTGCAGGCGAATGGCCACGCGGAGAAGACAAGGAAAGGTAGGAGATGAATAAATTTTCTTCAGGCTATTCCAACATGTTAGGGAGAAAAATTGTGTTTAAAAGATAGGATCCCATTAAGTTTATTCTCCCTCCAAACCTATGTAATGTAATAGACATTCACGATGCGTATTATTTCATCTGCATTTATATTGGATTTCTAGTAACAATAATAATCTCTCCCGGTAAAGGCAATGCCTATATCTAGTGAGGTGCTTCATATTGTCCTGCCCATAAAACAGTCTGAGCCGCCCCCCAGGACAGGACATGGTACCTGGTGGAGGTGGTGTGGCGTAGACCGTATGGCTGACAAGGCTGGTGTCAGATGGGGGGTAGGACAGGGGACACTATTGTTTTATGCCTAAATTATGGTATAGACGGCATTGTTGGTAAAGTTGGTGTGAGATGTCTGGTGTGAAGTGGTTGTTCCATCCGGGGTCAAGTGCTCAGTAAGATGGTTGGTAAAATTGGTGTCAGTTGTCTTGTAAATTGTGAGATGTCTTGTGAGACAGATGTGAAGACTGTAAGATTCTTCAAACATGTGTCAGATGCCGAGTGACGCAGCATGGCAGTAAAATCTGAGGCTGAGTATCTGGAAGGACAGTATGGCCGCCACAGCTGGTGTCAGTTGTCTTGTAAAACAGTTAGATAGCTAGTAGTGTCTGGTGAGGCGGTATTACTGATATAGCTGTAGTCAGGTGTCTGGTGAGGCGGTATTACTGATATAGCTGTAATCAGGTGTCTGGTGTGGCGGTATAACTGATATAGCTGTAGTCAGGTGTGTGGTGAGGCGGTATTACTGATATAGCTGTAGTCAGGTGTCTGGTGAGGCGGTATTACTGATATAGCTGTAGTCAGGCGTCTGGTGAGGCGGTATTACTGATATAGCTGTAGTCAGGTGTGTGGTGAGGCGGTATTACTGATATAACTGTAGTCAGGTGTCTGGTATTACTGATATAGCTGTAGTCAGGTGTCTGGTGAGGCGGTATTACTGATATAGCTGTAGTCAGGTGTCTGGTGAGGCGGTATTACTGATATAACTGTAGTCAGGTGTCTGGTGAGGCGGTATTACTGATATAACTGTAGTCAGGTGTCTGGTGAGGCGGTATTACTGATATAACTGTAGTCAGGTGTCTGGTGAGGCGGTATTACTGATATAACTGTAGTCAGGTGTCTGGTGAGGCGGTATTACTGATATAGCTGTAGTCAGGTGTCTGGTGAGGCGGTATTACTGATATAACTGTAGTCAGGTGTCTGGTGAGGCGGTATTACTGATATAGCTGTAGTCAGGTGTGTGGTGAGGCGGTATTACTGATATAGCTGTAGTCAGGTGTGTGGTGAGGCGGTATTACTGATATAACTGTAGTCAGGTGTCTGGTGAGGCGGTATTACTGATATAGCTGTAGTCAGGTGTGTGGTGAGGCGGTATTACTGATATAGCTGTAGTCAGGTGTGTGGTGAGGCGGTATTACTGATATAGCTGTAGTCAGGTGTCTGGTGAGGCGGTATTACTGATATAGCTGTAGTCAGGTGTCTGGTGAGGCGGTATTACTGATATAACTGTAGTCAGGTGTCTGGTGAGGCGGTATTACTGATATAGCTGTAGTCAGGCGTCTGGTGAGGCGGTATTACTGATATAGCTGTAGTCAGGTGTCTGGTGAGGCGGTATTACTGATATAGCTGTAGTCAGGCGTCTGGTGAGGCGGTATTACTGATATAACTGTAGTCAGGTGTCTGGTGAGGCGGTATTACTGATATAACTGTAGTCAGGCGTCTGGTGAGGCGGTATTACTGGTATAGCTGTAGTCAGGCGTGTGGTGAGGCGGTATTACTGATATAGCTGTAGTCAGGCGTCTGGTGAGGCGGTATTACTGGTATAGCTGTAGTCAGGCGTCTGGTGAGGCGGTATTACTGATATAGCTGTAGTCAGGTGTCTGGTGAGGCGGTATTACTGATATAGCTGTAGTCAGGTGTCTGGTGAGGCGGTATTACTGATATAACTGTAGTCAGGTGTCTGGTGAGGCGGTATTACTGATATAGCTGTAGTCAGGCGTCTGGTGAGGCGGTATTACTGATATAGTGTCACGACCTGAAGACTTGTATTAAAGTTGTGTGTTTTTCTGGTGGGGAGTTGGTCGGGGTTTTGATCCGGTGGTCTGGGGTCTTCTGGTGGTTTCCTTGCCATTAGTCCATTCTGTTTGGGCATTGAGTATTGGCCTTCAGAGTATGCTTGTGGTTCTCTGAATTGAACCTCAGGTGTTGGCCGTTGCCATTATCCTATGGGACTATCCTGGGTCCTGTATTAGGAGGAGGGCTGGCTCCACTAGTTGCCGGTTTTCGTTGTTACCACCTACAATTCGTGGCTCAGGGAGGAGGATTACTGTTTGGTAGTATTACAGCTGTCTATGAAGTGGTGTGAGTGTTGCCTTGTGTGTGAGTGTTCCCTTGTGTGTGTGCGTGTTGCCTTGTGTGTGTGCGTGTTGCCTTGTGTGTGAGCGTCGCTTTGTGTGTGAGCGTGGCCTTGTGTGTGAGCTTGGCCTTGTGTGTGAGCGTTCCCTTTTGTGTGAGCGTTGCCTTGTGTGTGAGCGTTGCCTTGTGTGTGAGCGTTGCCTTGTGTGTGAGCGTGGCCTTGTGTGTGAGCGTGGCCTTGTGTGTGAGCGTGGCCTTGTGTGTGAGCGTTCCCTTTTGTGTGAGCGTTGCCTTGTGTGTGAGCGTTGCCTTGTGTGTGAGCGTTGCCTTGTGTGTGAGCGTTCCCTCGTGTGTGAGTGTTGCCTTGTGTGTGAGCGTGGCCTTGTGTGTGAGCGTGGCCTTGTGTGTGAGCGTGGCCTTGTGTGTGAGCGTGGCCTTGTGTGTGAGCGTTGCCTTGTGTGTGAGCGTCGCCTTGTGTGTGAGCGTCGCCTTGTGTGTGAGCGTTCCCTCGTGTGTGAGTGTTGCCTTGTGTGTGAGCGTTCCCTCGTGTGTGAGTGTTGCCTTGTGTGTGAGCGTTCCCTCGTGTGTGAGTGTTGCCTCGTGTGTGAGCGTGGCCTTGTGTGTGAGCGTTGCCTTGTGTGTGAGCGTTGCCTTGTGTGTGAGCGTGGCCTTGTGTGTGAGCGTGGCCTTGTGTGTGAGCGTGGCCTTGTGTGTGAGCGTGGCCTTGTGTGTGAGCGTGGCCTTGTGTGTGAGCGTGGCCTTGTGTGTGAGCGTGGCCTTGTGTGTGAGCGTTCCCTCGTGTGTGAGTGTTGCCTTGTGTGTGAGCGTTCCCTCGTGTGTGAGTGTTGCCTTGTGTGTGAGCGTTCCCTCGTGTGTGAGTGTTGCCTTGTGTGTGAGCGTGGCCTTGTGTGTGAGCGTTGCCTTGTGTGTGAGCGTTGCCTTGTGTGTGAGCGTTGCCTTGTGTGTGAGCGTGGCCTTGTGTGTGAGCGTGGCCTTGTGTGTGAGCGTGGCCTTGTGTGTGAGCGTGGCCTTGTGTGTGAGCGTGGCCTTGTGTGTGAGCGTTGCCTCGTGTGTGAGCGTTCCCTCGTGTGTGAGCGTTCCCTCGTGTGTGAGTGTTCCCTCGTGTGTGAGCGTTGCCTCGTGTGTGAGCGTGGCCTCGTGTGTGAGCGTGGCCTCGTGTGTGAGCGTGGCCTTGTGTGTGTGTGAGCGTGGCCTTGTGTGTGTGTGAGCGTTCCCTTGTGTGTGTGTGAGCGTGGCCTTGTGTGTGAGTGTGGCCTTGTGTGTGAGTCTGGTTTCCCCCTCACACTCCTCCTCTCCCCTGTCCTCAGTCCTGGTTCCCGGCACTATCTGGGTATTTGTGAGGTTTGGGTTCCAGTGTTTGCCCCAGTCCTGTGTAACCCTTTCCTCTCCCCTGTCCCTCTCCCCATTCTCTTGTTGTGTATTGTGTTGTGTTGTGTGTCTGTTGTCCAGCACATCCCATCCTGTTTGTCTGCAGCTGCTCCTTGGTTTCTGTAGGGGTGACCGCCTTAGTATCCCCAGTCCCTAGCTCTCTTGTAGCTCTCGCCCTGTCGGCTAGGCCTTCGTGTTAGAGAGTCAAGAGTTGGGGCCAAGGCTAGCTTTTGTACAGCCGACCACCACCCGCAGGCAGGGCCTAGCTAGCCGCCGTAGTGTCAGGGAGAGTCACCGACCCCTGTTCCCTTAGCGGTGCAGTCTGCAGTCCGGATTCTGGGTCTGGGCAATGACACGAACGTAACATATAGCTGTAGTCAGGTGTCTAGTGAGGCGGTATTACTGATATAGGTGAACTATGTTGGGTATGGTCACGCATTCCTCGTATATAGGTGTATAGTCAGATGTTCCCTGTATATATGTGTATGGTCCGGTGTTCCCTGTATATAGGTGTATGGTCAGGTGTTCCCCGTATATAGGTGTATGGTCAGGCGTTCCCCGTATATAGGTGTATGGTCAGCTGTTCCCCGTATATAGGTGTATGGTCAGGCGTTCCCCGTATATAGGTGTATGGTCAGCTGTTCCCCGTATATAGGTGTATGGTCAGCTGTTCCCCGTATATAGGTGTATGGTCAGGTGTTCCCTGTATATAGGTGTACGGTCAGGCGTTCCTCGTATATAGGTGTATGGTCAGGTGTTCCCTGTATACAGGTGTATGGTCTGGCGTTCCTTGTATACAAGTGTATGGTCAGGCGTTCCCCGTCTATAGGTGTATGGTAAGGCGTTCCCTGTATTCAGGTGTATGGTCAGACGTTCCCCGTATACAGGTGTATGGTCAGACGTTCCCCGTATACAGGTGTATAGTCAGGCGTTCCCCGTATACAGGTGTATAGTCAGGCGTTCCCCGTATACAGGTGTATGGTCAGGCGTTCCCCGTATATAGGTGTATGGTCAGGCGTTCCCCGTATATAGGTGTATGGTCAGGCGTTCCCTGTATATAGGTGTATGGTCATACGTTCCCCGTATACAGGTGTATAGTCAGGCGTTCCCCGTATACAGGTGTATAGTCAGGCGTTCCCCGTATACAGGTGTATGGTCAGGCGTTCCCCGTATACAGGTGTATAGTGAGGCGTTCCCCGTATACAGGTGTATAGTCAGGCGTTCCCCGTATACAGGTGTATGGTCAGGCGTTCCCCGTATACAGGTGTATAGTGAGGCGTTCCCCGTATACAGGTGTATAGTCAGGCGTTCCTGGTATACAGGTGTATAGTCAGGTGTTCCCCATATACAGGTGTATGGTCATGCGTTCCCCGTATACAGGTGTATAGTCAGGAGTTCCCTGTATGGTCAGGTGGTCTGGTGACCTGGTGCTTCACCCTGCGGTCAGGACTCGCGGATCCTCCTATACCGTCAGGGCCTCCAGCCTGTACATAGCAGAGATTCCTGGGCTCCGTATGTGGCTCTTGGCACCGCCGGCCGCTCCCATTACTTCAGTGTTTACATTTTTTGTCAGCAATGTTGGGCTGTTTCTTTAATTAATACGATGAGCCGAGAACAATCCGAGTCTGTCAGGCCATATGTGACGGCGGCGCGGCAGACTGACTGCGTGTGTGCGAGGAGTAAATGAGGATAAAACCGACTTTTATCACAGACGAGTGTTTTCAGATTTATAGAAAAACACAGAACATAAATAAACAGCAGGCACAGCCGAGAGAGAGGCCAACGCCACCGCCGCGCCACCAACAGATGCTGGAAAGTAGAAAGAAAGTCGTCTCCCAAAGGGTAAAGCAATGTCTGAATCGAGTGGCATCGTCTCCACAGAGACACCGCGCAGATCTGGAGCATCATGGGAGATGGCGGCTCATGGTGACCGTCTGGTGGACGAGAGTCTGAAGGGATCAGGGACGGGTCAGGTCATGTCCACTCAGCCTTCATGTAGATGGGAAAGTATCACGAGGAGCATCAGGCATAGAAACGGGCCTGGCCTGGTCTAGTTTATTGGCCTTTAGGCGCCGTCCTGCAACTTTACCTAAATCCATCAGGGACTTCCAGCCATAGACCTCCTGCTGTACCGCTCCCCAACTTGTAGGCCGCGGCCGGCAACATGCGAGGTGAACAGGGAAGACGTCTGCATCCTGTCACAGGTGGCGGCATGATGTCATTGGATTGTGCCATGTCCTAATAGTGGTGCTGAGGACTTGTAGGCCGCAGGCCTGGGACAGAGGTCGGGGATTCATGAAGCAGTGCAGGTAAGATGAATGTGGGCCCCATTAGATGTGGTGGAGGGCAGCAGCGTCAGGATGAGGCCCTGGTGTAGTATTGTATATATAGGACTGTTATATTATCATATAAGGAGGAAGTGGGGCAGGAGAATAAACTCCCTGTGGTGACACCTGAGGCTGCACTACTGAGAGGACAACATGTCTCCTGCACATCTCTGAAAGATGCAGCGGTGTCACCGAGAACTTGTGCGCGTCTTAATCACCGTTCAGGTCAATATCTACATCATGCCTATTCTCAGTAGTGGCATTTATGGCGGTATCACCTGCCCATTGCCCTGTGTCCTCTGCCCATTGCCCTGTGTCCTCTGACCATTGTCCCGTGCCCTCTGCCCTTTGTCCTGTGTCCTCTGCCCATTGCCCTGTGTCCTCTGCCCATTGCCCTGTGTCCTCTGCCCATTGACCTGTGTCCTATGCCCTCTGCCCATTGACCTGTGTCCTGTGCCCTCTGCCCATTGCCCTGTGTCCTCTGCCCATTGCCCTGTGTCCTCTGCCCATTGACCTGTGTCCTATGCCCTCTGCCCATTGCCCTGTGTCCTGTGCCCTCTGCCCATTGCCCTGTGTCCTCTGCCCATTGCCCTGTGTCCTCTGCCCATTGCCCTGTGTCCTCTGCCCATTGCCCATTGTCCTCTGCCCATTACCCTGTGTCCTCTGCCCCTTGCCCTGTGTCCTATGCCCTCTACCCATTACCCTGTGCCCATTGCCCTGTGTCCCGTGCCCTCTAGTCGGCCCACACTGCACTGACAGCCCCTGACACCCGGCTGTCCCTCGTCCATCTTTTCTCGCCCTTGTGTCTATATTGGGGTGATGATGGCGCTGGCGTCTCGCGGGTTAATCCTGGGCAGGACCGTCTGCGTTTGCCTGGCGAGGAGACTCCTATTATCCGGGAACCCGCCATAAATTAGCGACGGCCTCATTCCGGGAGCGGCTCTGCGATGACTTAATGAAAACAGTCTCTTAAACAATCTGTCTTCATTTTACAGGGAGCAAATTAGGCTCCTGGGGGCCATTAGTGGCCGATAGAAGTTAAGTGAAATCTACTGGAAGTTAAGAAAATCCACCAAGTGGAAGGCGGGTGCAGCCGTACGCTACAGGAGAGCAGGGGAGGTCCCCCAGAGCAAGCGCCGCTGATCTCCTGTGTGTACACCGCCGCTCTCCTGTGTGTACACCGCCGCTCTCCTGTGTGTACACCGCCGCTCTCCTGTGTGTACACCGCCGCTCTCCTGTGTGTGCACCGCCGCTCTCCTGTGTGTACGCCGCCGCTCTCCTGTGTGTACTCCGCTGCTCTCCTGTGTGTACTCCGCTGCTCTCCTGTGTGTACGCCGCTGCTCTCCTGTGTGTACTCCGCTGCTCTCCTGTGTGTACTCCGCTGCTCTCCTGTGTGTACGCCGCTGCTCTCCTGTGTGTACACCGCTGCTCTCCTGTGTATAAGCCGCCGCTCTCCTGTGTGTACGCCGCCGCTCTCCTGTGTGTACGCCGCCGCTCTCCTGTGTGTACACCGCCGCTCTCCTGTGTATAAGCCGCCGCTCTCCTGTGTGTACTCCGCCGCTCTCCTGTGTGTACGCCGCTGCTCTCCTGTGTGTACACCGCTGCTCTCCTGTGTATAAGCCGCCGCTCTCCTGTGTGTACGCCGCCGCTCTCCTGTGTGTACTCCGCCGCTCTCCTGTGTGTACGCCGCCGCTCTCCTGTGTGTACGCCGCCGCTCTCCTGTGTGTACACCGCTGCTCTCCTGTGTGTACACCGCTGCTCTCCTGTGTATAAGCCGCCGCTCTCCTGTGTGTACACCGCCGCTCTCCTGTGTGTGCGCCGCCGCTCTCCTGTGTGTACGCCGCCGCTCTCCTGTGTGTACGCCGCCGCTCTCCTGTGTGTACGCCGCCGCTCTCCTGTGTGTACGCCGCCGCTCTCCTGTGTGTACGCCGCCGCTCTCCTGTGTGTACGCCGCCGCTCTCCTGTGTGTACGCCGCCGCTCTCCTGTGTGTACCCCGCCGCTCTCCTGTGTGTACACCGCCGCTCTCCTGTGTGTACACCGCCGCTCTCCTGTGTGTACACCGCCGCTCTCCTGTGTGTACACCGCCGCTCTCCTGTGTGTACACCGCTGCTCTCTCTCCTCTAGAGCAGGTCTGGCAGGCTCGGCTGTCACTTGTGGTACTTCTAGGACACTCCTTGGCCGTCCTCCTCTCCATCTTCCTCCCCCTCGGTGTGCGGCGGCTGCTATGGGACTGATTTGTGTTTTACAACCGACTTTTATGGCTCCGCTAACCGAGTGACTGATGTCCGCCATCCAGGAGGAAAGTAGCTGTGAAAAAACCCAAAACATAAAACCGCACTCCATTAACTGCAGACCGCAGGTGTACCGGCAACAGGCGAAAGTGGGGGGCATTACCCTGTACCCCGAATATCAGCCTGTCATTATCCTGTACCCCGAATATCAGCCTGTCACTATCCTGTACCCCAAGTATCAGCCTGTCATTATCCTGTACCCCGAGTATCAGCCTGTCATTATCCTGTACCCCGAGTATCAGCCTGTCACTATCCTGTACCCCAAGTATCAGCCTGTCATTATCCTGTACCCCGAGTATCAGCCTGTCACTATCCTGTACCCCAAGTATCAGCCTGTCATTATCCTGTACCCCGAGTATCAGCCTGTCATTATCCTGTACCCCAAGTATCAGCCTGTCATTATCCTGTACCCCAAGTATCAGCCTGTCATTACCCTGTACCCCGAGTATCAGCCTGTCATTATCCTGTACCCCGAGTATCAGCCTGTCATTATCCTGTACCCCAAGTATCAGCCTGTCACTATCCTGTACCCCGAGTATCAGCCTGTCACTGTCCCGTACCCCAAGTATCAGCCTGTCATTATCCCGTACCCCAAGTATCAGCCTGTCATTACCCTGTACCCCGAGTATCAGCCTGTCATTATCCTGTACCCCGAGTATCAGCCTGTCATTATCCTGTACCCCGAGTATCAGCCTGTCATTATCCTGTACCCCGAGTATCAGCCTGTCATTACCCTGTACCCCGAGTATCAGCCTGTCATTATCCTGTACCCCGAGTATCAGCCTGTCATTATCCTGTACCCCGAGTATCAGCCTGTCATTATCCTGTACCCCGAGTATCAGCCTGTCATTATCCTGTACCCCGAGTATCAGCCTGTCATTATCCTGTACCCCGAGTATCAGCCTGTCATTATCCTGTACCCCGAGTATCAGCCTGTCATTATCCTGTACCCCGAGTATCAGCCTGTCATTATCCTGTACCCCAAGTATCAGCCTGTCATTATCCTGTACCCCGAGTATCAGCCTGTCATTATCCTGTACCCGAGTATCAGCCTGTCATTATCCTGTACCCCGAGTATCAGCCTGTCATTATCCTGTACCCCAAGTATCAGCCTGTCATTATCCTGTACCCCGAGTGTCAGCCTGTCATTATCCTGTACCCCATCCTGTTGATGTACCTTGTTTTTGATCATTCAGTGTCCCCCCCTTTTTGCTCGGTAGGTGAGGATTTGGGGGTGCTGTATAGAAGGGATGTCCTTCTTGAAGACTTCTGTTCAGGCTGTTCCTGATCATTGCTGTGACCCCGTGATGGAGCGGCGCCCCCCGCAGCCAGGAATCAATGTCATTCCTCTGCGAGCCTCGGATTCCTGTCAGTCAGTGGCTGATCTGCTGATGTCAGCTGAATGTTATCTGTTCCCCGCACCCACCCTTAACCCCTCCTGTGCTGGAGAGACTCGTGGGAAGGTCACACTGGATCTGTTTCGCTCTTTTCGTCTCACCGGTGACAGGTTTATGTTATTGCACAAAAAATGTCTCTTTCCATAAAGATAATTCTGACAATTGCTTCCTGAGATATAATGGGACATAAAGACCGCGCCAGACGCTTCGCTTTAGGGCAATGGCTGATTTTTTTCGGAGCTGTTAGAAGTCGCTTCGCTTTTATGAAATCTAATAATCGAGTTTTATTCTTTGTGCCACGGGGGGAATCGTGTCTTGGGAGTAAATACAAGTCATATGGGCTGAGGTTACCTCCGTCTGGAGACAAAGCTGAAGGACGAGGCCGCTGACTCGTGTCCTGCAAAGAAAGCGTCGACGCACGCTGCAGTCACTTTAACCCTTTATTAACCACGAGACGTGAATGTCCCTCCACGTAGTCAATGACCATGAGATTGTCCGACCTTGACGTTCATGGCTTCATCTTCTACGACACGTAGAATGTAATCTCGCAATATCAGACTCTAGCAATCTTCTTTGGGGAATCTATAAGGTTGGCCACTCACCAAATTGGTGCAAGAGCTTGCATGGCGGTCTCAAGGGTGTCCCCAGTTTTGCACTTTTGGCTTTGCTCATTCTCGTAGACAACTGCCCTACAGCCCTTCCCCCAGTAAGTTGACATTGAAGTGTTTGAGCTCGATGCCTCCTCCAAGGACCCTCTAGTAAGTGGGCTGGAGTCTCCTCTTTATTGTCCCTATGGGGTAAAGACTCTTTGAGCACCTCAGCAACATCTCTGAACAGTGGGGTGGTCTGCAGTTGGGATCTTCTTGACCACCACAGGAGTTGAGATGTTGTACAATAATGCCACCATGGCTCACCGAAGTCACTACCACATGGTCTGTCCTGGAATCTGCACCAGACCCCCTTAAGGAGGACACTTTCCTCATACCAGGGGCACCACTGCTTTCATAATGCAGCTACACCCACCGCTGGGCCTGACTACCTACTGTCAAGTTAAGGAATGGTACTGGAGAGTTGACCACCCCGATGAATGACATACAGGTCGTCCACCATCCAAACATGTTCCATTGTAATGGAACTGCTGACTTGCTGGTCCCATCTGCAGTGGGGCGTCACAGGTCTTCAGAGCTGACTTCTTTGGTTCCTTTCCTTCAGCCATACTGGTTATCCTTCCTGGCTCCTCCCCCATGGTGCCAGGCTTCCCCGACCCAGAACTGATGAAGACTAACAAAGCAAGGACAGGCCATGAGATGTAACGTGTGATTCCTGCAGCTCTGGGCCATCCTTGCCAATTCTTCTAAGATCCAGTGTGTTCTGGCAGCCGTGCCCCATTTGTGGCATTTTTCTCTTTTTCGTTACGCTGGCCCAAAATGTGCTGATCGTGTCCCTCTTTTGTGATCTGACCGCACATAGTGCCCATGTCACATACTGTATATGTAATAGGAAACCAGGGGCCCCAAGGTATTTTTCCACTCTTCTGGCATGCTTGGGGTCACCCCTTTTTTGTGGGAGCCTCGTGGATGAGTAGTCGGCCTGTTGCTTTTTGCTTTGCCTTTAGAATATTTAGCTTTCGTCATGTCCTTCCCCTCGGTGCCAGGCTTTCCATATCCTAAGCTGATGAAGACTTGCCAATAGAGTTGAGCGATCGGGTTCGGATAAGATCGGATCCCGATCGGCGATCAAGCAAATTTCACAAAAATGATCGGAAATCGGATTTTGAAATCTCAAGATCGGCTCAACCCTGAAAGTGACTTTTCCCATAGAGAAGCATTGAGTGATCGGTATTGGGAAAGATCGGATCCCGATCGGCGATCGAGCAAATTTCACAATCGGGATCGGCTGGAAAATGACCGGAAATCGAATTTTAAAATCGAACCTGAAATCTCAAGATCAGCTCAACTGTAGTCACCGAGCAGGAACAGGCTCATGTGATGGAATATGTTATATCCTGACTCCAGCAGCTCTGGGCATACAGTCGGTTCTTTTACTTTGCCGTATTTCTCATTCATTGGATCCTCTTTTACATGTCAGGTTATTGGGCATCAGCCGTCTCCGGTGCTCGGTCATACTTGCAATGAGTTTGCAAACTTCTTATTTGCAGCAGTTCTTCGAGCTCCTTGGCGTCCCGGGTGAGGCCCTAACTGTTCCCCTGGGATTGATGCCTTCTGAGGACTGCAGGCCTCCTATCTCCGGCTCTTCTCTCAATAAGCTTGGTGACAATGTGACGAGCCCCAGCGGGATTCTCAGCTGGCACCGCAGCAGATGAGCTGAGCTTTTCCCGTCTTCACATCTTGACATAAAACACAGGGTTTGTCACAGGATCCAGCGCTGCGTTCTCACCTATTGATTGGCTCAGACAGACAAGAGCTGGCAGGGATTGAAACGGACAACGTCAAACTAATTACCCTTCAGTCAGGTGGAGCGCTCCTCTGCATGGCGGAGCAGGATCAGCTAATATTCAACGCCTTAACTCCTTACACACCCAAAGGGAAACCAGAATCCCGGAACGTTTGGCCTATAAGGGTGTGGTGGGTGCCATGGAGGCTGCTATAGTTGGGATGGGGTTTAGTTGCAATGGGTGGCTTGGACCTTTGTGGGGCTCTGTCCTCTGCAGGAACCACAATATCCATGAAACGGGAACCTCATGTCAATTCATGCCCACCATGGATGGAGCAGTATGTTGGGTTAGATATTTTTGGATTGGCTATCAGGGTTATAAAAGTCTTCAAGGATCCAGTCCTGGCTGACAAATGAGACAGCACTGAGTAGATCATTATAATCTATAAGGAAATCTCCACCATAATCTAATCTATAAGGAAATTTCAACCATACTTCCATAGTCTAATCTTCGAGGGATAGGGTTGAGCGATCAGGATCGGGAAAGATCGGATTCCGATCGGGGATCGAGCAAATTTCACGATCGGGATTGGCTGGAAAATAACCGAAAACGATCCTGAAATCTCAAGATCGGCTGAACCCTATCGAGGAATTCTCCACCATGCTTCACTTCCATAATCTAATCTATAAGGAGATCTCCTCCATGCTTCCATGTTCTTGCTCCGTTTGCTGCCGGTGTAATGTCATATCCTGAGCGTCCTGACAGCGGGGATGGCCGTGCTGTTGTTCTGCGGAATGATGCAGAGATTTGAGCTGTCACATCCAGACAGATGAATTATGTAGAGCTGGATGTAATCATAGTCGGAGCTGTCCCCGCTCCGTCACCTTAACAGGGCCACGTGCAAATGAGAAAATGACGTCTCGCGAGGGCCAGGACTGCGAATCGGAATATAATCACAGCTTTGATGTTTCCCGGGATGACTGTGAATGAAGTCTCAGTAACTGCAGCATCACCATACGAGCCGTCACATATTACTGTCTGCCGCATCCTCAAGTGGTGGAGATAGAAATCTGGGCCAAGACCTTGCGATAGTCCCTACAAGTCCCGCTTGAGGAATGGGTGGTGTCACAGAGGAATGGGTGGTGTCACTTCCAGATTATCAGACTATTCTGAGACTTGGCCACGTACAGGAGAAGACGGGCAGCTTCACATGGGACAGGTCTGTGTATTCCACATGTTTACCATTTGGATTTGCAATATCCAGTCTAAGGGGTCCCCCGGGGCCCTTGGTATCAACCAGGAGGCCGAAAGACCACCAAAGAGGACGGCAATGGATTGGTGTTTCGTCTCCTGCACCTTCGCTTATGGAGATTTCAGCCAAACCCAAAATTTTGGGAAAATTTGTAACAAACCTTGTTATGAACTGGTTCTCTCATGTATAGCTACAATAGACAACACAACCACTGGGGGGCGGCACATTGATACATGTAGCACATCACTTTGTGACACAATATCACAAAACATTATTGTCTTGAGAATCTGCTCATCTCATGATACGAATATCAGGTCATGTCCGGCCATGAGGAAAGGAAAGCGAGGACACCCCTGTTTTGAGGTGGTGGTCAATGAAACATCCAGGGATGTGTAGGCCCGATCCAGGTCTACGTGCGGGTTATCCAGTATTATCTGAATAAACTGAGCACTATATGAAGTAGTGACGTGCACGACGGCATCACCGCGAGGATCACTCACCAGGCTGGACGTGCGAGGATTTACACAGGCAGAGCTGTATTTTTACAAGCGCTTTGAAGAGTCCAGGCGACGGGCTCGGGGGATTTATAGGCACTTTACAACGCTCGCCGTAGATTCCGGGTCATCAACCTCAGATTTATAGAGAGGAATTTCACTCATTGACTTCTCTGGAGATTTAACGTATTGTAGAATAAAAGTGAAATCTGACCATCCCTGGTGCGGTAAGAGAGGTCTGTATTGTACTGCACCAAAAAAGAGCCTAAACATGTGATCCCTGGGCCCCAACCCAATATCCGGACCTCTAATGCCAGGTCATGATGTGATACCCTTCCATAGACTCGGAATATCATACAAATCTGAACTGTCCTCAGCGACATCCGGCACCAGCCCAAATACATGGAAGGGCTCCAGCGTTCCCCTGACAAGGCGCTTCATCAGATTTGGGGCATTTCTTCCATCAGGTCCATGAGACCCTCTTACCATTGAAGGCAATGGGTAGAAAGTGTCATGGAGTCCTCCAACTTTATGCTGGTTCTTGGGGCAGCAGTAGATGAAGACCATCCTGGATCTTCAAGATGGGTCTGATGCCCTCACCAACCAGCTGAGTATTGGGCAGTAATCCCCTCCACTAACCATCTCAAGGGGTACATTACTGGTTCTGTGGCCCCTTCAGTTTCCGGGCACGCATGATGAGGCTTTTAGGTGTTCTTAGATTAATGGGCTCCGGCTGACCCTTTTCGGTGACCCCACCATGAAGTAATCCATCTACCTCTCATGATTTTCTGAAAAAGTTATTCTCATGGCGACAAGTTTATGCAGTGGTGCCCCAAAGTGGGTGTATGTGCCAGGATAGGTTCACCAAAAGCCGCCGCTCCCATCTGTGTGTGATAGGGGCCGATATAGGAGCATATAATCTCTACATTATGCTCTGGATCCGCACCCATGGCGGCCATGTTGTAGAGTCAACCACTAATGATTGTACTACGACTCCCAGCATGGTCCGGCTGCCTCAGCTCAGAGTTGTTTGCCATCGTCGCCGGGGACGTTGCGGTTTTTATCGTCTCTTTCGTTATCTCTTCTGTAATATAATTGGCTCTGGTTCCTCTCAGGAGCCGCTTCCTCTGATCTCATCTCTTGCTCCCTGGAGGGGGCGCCGCCGCTCTCCAGACAAGGAAAACAATTAGCGTGACACTTTAATTAAGAGATGAGCAGATGTGCACCGCCGCTCTCACCGGTAACATGCAGTGCATGGCGAGGAGCACGCTCAGGAGATCTCCGCACAGCTCGGGAGTAGGCGCCAGGTCTGATAGGAAATGAGATCTTATATAATGAGGCGAAAAATTATCAACTATAGGAAGAAATAGAAGTTAATAATGTAGGAGGCGTCGCGGGAAACTAAAACCTGCTCCATATGTTACCCACAATCCCCTCTGAGGAGGATTTACCTGCTGCCAGACGATCTGCTAATGGGGCAAGAAGACTTATAGGGGTAGTAAGATCTGCAGAGTAGGGGAGGTCTATAGGGGTAGTAAGATCTGCAGAGTAGGGGAGGTCTATAGGGGTAGTAAGATCTGCAGAGTAGGGGAGGTCTATAGGGGTAGTAAGATATGCGGAGTAGGGGAGGTCTATAGGGATAGTAAGATCTGCAGAGTAGGGGAGGTCAATATGGATAGTAAGATCTGCAGAGTAGGGGAGGTCTATAGGGGTAGTAAGATCTGCGGAGTAGGGGAGGTCTATAGGGATAGTAAGATCTGCAGAGTAGGGGAGGTCTATAGGGGTAGTAAGATCTGCAGAGTAGGGGAGGTCAATATGGATAGTAAGATATGCAGAGTAGGGGAGGTCTATAGGGATAGTAAGATATGCAGAGTAGGGGAGATCTATAGGGGGAGTAAGATCTGCGGAGTAGGGGAGATCTATAGGGGTAGTAAGATCTGTGGAGTAGCGGAGATCTATAGGGGTAGTAATATATGCAGAGTAGGGGAGGTCTATAGGGATAGTAAGATATGCAGAGTAGGGGAGATCTATAGGGGTAGTAATATATGCAGAGTAGGGGAGGTCTATAGGGGTGGTATGATATGTGGAGTAGGGGAGATCTATAGGGATAGTAAGATCTGTGGAGTAGGGGAGGTCTATAGGGGTAGTAGGATCTGTGGAGTAGGGGAGGTCTATAGGGGTAGTAAGATCTGTGGAGTAGGGAAGGTCTATAGGGGTAGTAAGATCTGCAGATAGGGAAGGTCTATGGGGGTGGTAAGATCTGTGGAGTAGGGGAGGTCTATAGGGGTAGTAAGATCTGCGGAGTAGGGGAGGTCTATAGGGGAAGTAAGATATGCAGAGTAGGGGAGGTCTATAGGGGAAGTAAGATCTGCGGAGTAGGGGAGGTCTATAGGGGAAGTAAGATCTGCAGAGTAGGGGAGATCTATAGGGGTAGTAAGATCTGCGGAGTAGGGGAGGTCTATAGGGGAAGTAAGATATGCAGAGTAGGGGAGGTCTATAGGGGTAGTAAGATCTGCAGAGTAGGGGAGGTCTATAGGGGTAGTAAGATCTGCAGATAGGGAAGGTCTATAGGGGTGGTAAGATCTGTGGAGTAGGGGAGGTCTATAGGGGTAGTAAGATCTGCAGAGTAGGGGAGGTCTATAGGGGTAGTAAGATCTGCAGAGTAGGGGAGGTCTATAGGGGTAGTAAGATATGCAGAGTAGGGGAGGTCTATAGGGGAAGTAAGATCTGCAGAGTAGGGGAGGTCTATAGGGGTAGTAAGATCTGTGGAGTAGGGGAGGTCTATAGGGGTAGTAAGATCTGTGGAGTAGGGGAGGTCTATAGGGGTAGTAAGATCTGCGCAGTAGGGAGATCTATAGGGATAGTAAGATCTATGGAGTAGGGGAGGTCTATAGGGGTAGTAAGATCTGCAGATAGGGAAGGTCTATAGGGGTGGTAAGATCTGTGGAGTAGGGGAGGTCTATAGGGGTAGTAAGATCTGCGGAGTAGGGAAGGTCTATAGGGGTGGTAAGATATGCGGAGTAGGGGAGATCTATAGGGGTAGTAAGATCTGTGGAGTAGGGGAGGTCTATAGGGGTAGTAGGATCTGTGGAGTAGGGGAAGTCTATAGGGATAGTAAGATCTGCAGAGTAGTGAAGGTCTATAGGGGTAGTAAGATCTGTGGAGTAGGGAAGGTCTATAGGGGTAGTAAGATCTGCGGAGTAGGGGAGGTCTATAGGGGTAGTAAGATCTGTGGAGTAGGGGTGATTTTTTGGGGTTAGTAGAGATCTATAGTGGTAATAGTGATCGTTGGGGGTAGTAGAGATCTGGGCGTCATATAATTGTGCCACCTTAGTGACATCATCACTCCAAATATGATGACATCACTATTACCACTCTTGTTGGTCGGCAGCCCCTCATCTCCCCGTTCCTCCTGCCCATCACATGTCATCCTGTAATCCTATTAGATTTTCCTGTACAGTGTTGCAGCCATTAAATCACTTGTAACCCGGTGATCTCTCTCATTAACCCCATTAGAGACGAATATGGCTGACAGCGCCGCGGTCTCCGGAGAAATTAATCACCGCACAGTCCCCGTAAGGAATAATAATAACTAAGATTGTGCTGGAGTCACAGCGACCGCCACTGCTCCGCACTCACTGACAGCGGCCAACATCTGCTCCGTATTATCTGCGGTCAGTGATGTCATCTGCTCTAATTCCACAATTGTAATAAGTAATTGTGTATTATAAGTGGGCGGCGGAGAAAGAAACCGGAGAAACGGCGAGAAGATCCGGAATATAATGAAACATAAATGTGACAATTATACCGCAATATACAGCCCTACAACATGTACTGAACACAGTGTACAGATAGCAGACCGCACAGTATAGGAGCAGTATTATAGTAGTTATATTCTTGTACATAGGAGCAGTATTATAGTAGTTATATTCTTGTACATAGGAGCAGTATTATAGTAGTTATATTCTTGTACATAGGAGTAGTATTATAGTAGTTATATTCTTGTACATAGGAGCAGTATTATAGTAGTTATATTCTTGTACATAGGAGTAGTATTATAGTAGTTATATTCTTGTACATAGGAGTAGTATTATAGTAGTTATATTCTTGTACATAGGATCAGTATTATAGTAGTTATATTCTTGTACATAGGAGGTAGTATTATAGTAGTTATATTCTTGTACATAGGAGGTAGTATTATAGTAGTTATATTCTTGTACATAGGAGTAGTATTATAGTAGTTATATTCTTGTACATAGGATCAGTATTATAGTAGTTATATTCTTGTACATAGGAGGTAGTATTATAGTAGTTATATTCTTGTACATAGGAGGTAGTATTATAGTAGTTATATTCTTGTACATAGGAGCAGTATTATAGTAGTTATATTCTTGTACATAGGAGTAGTATTATAGTAGTTATATTCTTGTACATAGGAGTAGTATTATAGTAGTTATATTCTTGTACATAGGATCAGTATTATAGTAGTTATATTCTTGTACATAGGAGGTAGTATTATAGTAGTTATATTCTTGTACATAGGAGTAGTATTATAGTAGTTATATTCTTGTACATAGGAGGTAGTATTATAGTAGTTATATTCTTGTACATAGGATCAGTATTATAGTAGTTATATTCTTGTACATAGGAGGTAGTATTATAGTAGTTATATTCTTGTACATAGGAGGTAGTATTATAGTAGTTATATTCTTGTACATAGGAGTAGTATTATAGTAGTTATATTCTTGTACATAGGAGTAGTATTATAGTAGTTATATTCTTGTACATAGGAGGTAGTATTATAGTAGTTATATTCTTGTACATAGGAGGTAGTATTATAGTAGTTATATTCTTGTACATAGGAGGTAGTATTATAGTAGTTATATTCTTGTACATAGGATCAGTATTATAGTAGTTATATTCTTGTATATAGGAGTAGTATTATAGTAGTTATATTCTTGTATATAGGAGTAGTATTATAGTAGTTATATTCTTGTACATAGGAGGTAGTATTATAGTAGTTATATTCTTGTACATAGGGGGTAGTATTATAGTAGTTATATTCTTGTACATAGGGGGTAGTATTATAGTAGTTATATTCTTGTACATAGGAGTAGTATTATAGTAGTTATATTCTTGTACATAGGATCAGTATTATAGTAGTTATATTCTTGTACATAGGAGCAGTATTATAGTAGTTATATTCTTGTACATAGGAGTAGTATTATAGTAGTTATATTCTTGTGCATAGGAGGTAGTATTATAGTAGTTATATTCTTGTACATAGGATCAGTATTATAGTAGTTATATTCTTGTACATAGGAGTAGTATTATAGTAGTTATATTCTTGTATATAGGAGTAGTATTATAGTAGTTATATTCTTGTATATAGGAGTAGTATTATAGTAGTTATATTCTTGTACATAGGAGGTAGTATTATAGTAGTTATATTCTTGTACATAGGAGTAGTATTATAGTAGTTATATTCTTGTACATAGGAGCAGTATTATAGTAGTTATATTCTTGTACATAGGAGCAGTATTATAGTAGTTATATTCTTGTACATAGGAGCAGTATTATAGTAGTTATATTCTTGTACATAGGAGTAGTATTATAGTAGTTATATTCTTGTACATAGGGGCAGTATTATAGTAGTTATATACTTGTACATAGGAGTAGTATTATAGTAGTTATATTCTTGTATATAGGAGTAGTATTATAGTAGTTATATTCTTGTACATAGGGGCAGTATTATAGTAGTTATATACTTGTACATAGGAGTAGTATTATAGTAGTTATATTCTTGTATATAGGAGTAGTATTATAGTAGTTATATTCTTGTACATAGGGGCAGTATTATAGTAGTTATATTCTTGTATATAGGAGTAGTATTATAGTAGTTATATTCTTGTACATAGGAGGTAGTATTATAGTAGTTATATTCTTGTACATAGGAGTAGTATTATAGTAGTTATATTCTTGTACATAGGAGTAGTATTATAGTAGTTATATTCTTGTACATAGGAGTAGTATTATAGTAGTTATATTCTTGTACATAGGAGTAGTATTATAGTAGTTATATTCTTGTACATAGGAGTAGTATTATAGTAGTTATATTCTTGTACATAGGAGTAGTATTATAGTAGTTATATTCTTGTACATAGGAGTAGTATTATAGTAGTTATATTCTTGTACATAGGAGGTAGTATTATAGTAGTTATATTCTTGTACATAGGAGCAGTATTATAGTAGTTATATTCTTGTACATAGGAGTAGTATTATAGTAGTTATATTCTTGTACATAGGAGTAGTATTATAGTAGTTATATTCTTGTACATATGAGGTAGTATTATAGTAGTTATATTCTTGTACATATGAGGTAGTATTATAGTAGTTATATTCTTGTACATAGGAGCAGTATTATAGTAGTTATATTCTTGTACATAGGAGTAGTATTATAGTAGTTATATTCTTGTACATATGAGGTAATTTTTATTAGTAAAAACAAAACAAAAATACATTACATTCCAGCAGAATTAATAACTAATAATAATAATAATAATAATAATAATATAACATAAATCAGACATGTCTGTCAGATAACAAAAATGAGAATCACTTTAACTTAAGAGTCCATTGCTGGCAGGATAAAGAGGGGGAAAAAAAAATAAATCCATAAATAAATGAACAGACTTATTTGCAGTGTTATCAGAGTATTCAGCAATCGATATATACATTTCTCCACAATTTTACATTATCAGACTTTTTTCTGACCTCCAGAGACTTTATCCACCTCAGTTCAGACATGATATATGTGACAGCGGTCATATGACGGAAGGGCTCTCTGTGTAGGGACACCTGGGTCCTCGTATGCCAGTGATAATATTTGATGACAGTAATAATAATATACAGGGTCTCCCGGTTAATGTCACCTATATTAGTTGGGATGCCATATACAATCTCGGGGTATTTGAGAGACTGTAATCGGGGAATTTTCAGCCTCCGGGATATTTCCTGCCAGATCTTTCGCCCTCCCCCGCACTCTGATATAAAATGTGCCATGGTCTCCTCCTGCTGACAACCTAATGGACATGCCCGATCTGTCACACTGAGATGTTTTAGGTTGCCTCTTACAAAAAGTTTCCCATGCAGAGATAGCCAGGCAATGTCAAAGAACTTTGCAGGGAGCCTCCGACCAGTGAGGAGCCTCAGACTATCCTGCAGGGTTGTAGATGTGCAGTCCCTCAATGTTGGCTGGAGACAATAGAAGGTCTTACATACCCTGGTGTACAGATCTTTCCTGGTCTTACTCACCAGATAGGTCTTTTCAATACCCCATTTTTTCAGGCACCTTATGCCATAGTCCAGATACTGGGGGAGGTAGTCACGAGTCGATCGACCCCTCTTAAGGCTGCCGCCTCGCACCCAGGATTCTGCAAAAGGCAATATCCAGTCCCTGATACTATTTACCCACAGGGAGCTGTTATCTGAGTCCAGGCAACCAAAATTTACTTTTAGAAACATGGAGTCAAAAAACACCCTTGGATTTAACATATCCAGCCCACCCTGTCTCCTCTGTAGGTAGGTTATCCCTCTTTTTACTGGGTTCAACCTGTTCCCCCACAAAAGTTGGAAGAACAGGCTAAAGAGCCTAGTGGAGAAAGATTCTGGCAAAGGAAAGACAACAGAGACGTACAAGAAGACAGGGACCAGGTAAGTCTTCAACATTTTAACCCTTTCTCTATAGGTCAGCCTCCAGTTCTTCCATCGCTGAACCTTTGCATTTCCGGATTCCAACTTTTCTTCCCAATTTAGTCTGCAATTATCATCCCTCCCGAATTTCACCCCAAGGATCTTAATATAGGAGGAGGCCTGGGCAAACTGCGGCAGATCAAATGTAGGACCAGTATGACCCGTCCAGAGAGCTTGACTCTTCTCAAGGTTGACAAGAGACCCGGAGGCCCCTGAGTAACTTCTGATGGCCGCAGACAACATCTCCACCTCACGAGGCTCAGATATCACCACAGTCACATCATCCGCGTAGGCAACAACTCTCAGGGGCAAGCAGTGGGGGACCGGCGCCCCCTGAAAATCACACTCCTGCAGTGACCTAAGAAACGGGTCTATGGCAAACACATACAGTAATGGACTCAGTGGGCAACCTTGTCTCACCCCTGCCTCAACCCTGAAAGCATCACCCTGCCAACCATTAATCAGAGGAAAGCTCTCCGCCTCACGGTACAAAGTTCTCAGCCAATCCACAAATTGTCCCGGAATACCGTACTTTGTCAAAGTCGCCCATAGATACTCATGGTCTACTCTGTCAAAGGCCTTAGCCTGGTCAAGACTCACAACATATCTCCCACACCTCAGAGCTTTACATCTCTCAAACATCTCCCTTATCGAGATAACTGCTCCAGAGATGTTCCGCCCTTTAACTGTGCCAAACTGAGAGCCTGCCAACAGTGCCGGGGACAAACAAACTAATCTAGAGAACAGAATTTTTGCAAGAATCTTCCTATCGACATTCAAGAGGGCAATCGGCCTCCAGTTCTTGATGTCACTAGGCTCTTTACCTTTAGACAGCAGGATCAGGGAGGACACTCTCATGGATGGAGGCATCAGGTGGTTTTCTAGACTAGTTTTGTATACATCCACGAGAATTGGTGCCAAGAGGTCTCGGAATTTCTTATAGAACTCAGCTGTAATCCCATCTGGACCTGGTGCCTTCTTCAGATGTAACTTATCTATGGCCTCTTTCACCTCCTCCACTGTTAACTCTGCTGTCAAAGGAGAAAAGTCCAAATCATTAGTATCAGGACCTGGAGTTGCCTCCAAGAATTGAGCCACCTTCTCTCTATCCAAAACCTTCTTCTGAAACAAGTCAGCATAGTAAGTTCTCACCACCCCCAGGATACCCTCCCGAGACTCCTGTAAAACACCCTGGGAGTCAGTGAGACCTGTGACCGATTTATTTGCCACCCGCTCCCTGCAATTCTCAAAAGGATCCGGAGCCCCTAAGGACCCATAATCCCGTTCAAGAACCAGGGATGTATACCTGCGGTACTGATACTGACTGATCTCAGATTTCAGCCGGTCAATCTTCTGTTGGTTATCCCCGCCCGCCGAATAGAGTGACTCTAATTCTTTCCGCAGCCTGAGATACTGGCTATACTTACTCTTCCCCTTCTTAACTGACAGTCTCCTTAAGAGGGATCTGATCTCCTCCTTGACATCCTCCCACCAGTCTGCCATGTTATCATAAAACACCACTCTCTCAAGCTGGTTCTGAAATAGAGAGTGGACACAACTCCGGACACAGTCATCGTCCAAGAGGCTGGAATTGAGCTTCCATAGGCCTCTCCCAATATCAGGGCGTTTTGTGGAGCCCAAGCAAAAATACAAAGCCAGATGATCAGAATAAGGGACTGTCTTTTCACTTTTCTCACTAACATGCTCAGCGGGACTGACCAGAGCTAAGTCTATCCGACTGCATCTACCAGCGCAGGAGTAAGTGAATTTTGGTTTCCTACCACCCTCAGTAAACACATCAGACAGACCAGCCTGGGAAATAATTCTGCTTAAGACCTTGCAGTCCCTGGTGAGAGGCCGACCAGTAGGTCTGTCACTGGATGACATGGTGGCATTGAAGTCCCCTGCCATGACTACCGGAACAGATGTAAACAAGTACTGCTTGACTTCATCAAACAGACGTGCCCTTTCCATCACCGACTGCGGTGGACCATAGATATTAATGAGTCGGAGCCTTCTGCCTCGGATGGTAACTTCTAAAACCAGGCACCTCCCCATCAGAACCTCAGTGAATCTGTGTATGGTGACATCAGGGGTGTTAAACAGTATAGAAACCCCGGCATAAGGTTCCACAGCCAGAGACCAGAAGGACGGGCCAGATTTCCATTCTCTCTCTGCTTCTCGTATTAGTCCTAAAGTATTTAAACGGGTTTCTTGTAAGAAATAGACATCGGCATCAAGATATCTCAGATGTTCATACACTGCGTGTCTTGTCCTCCTTGCTCGGATGCTATTCACATTACTAGAGATAACTTTAAGATAGAAACCTGCCATCAGAACAACTAGGAATATGAGAAACAGAGAGATGGGCCCCATTGTCATAGGTCAGAGTCAGAGGTGTCCTGGTGACCAGCTGTTTCCATGTCTGATTCGGACTGCCCCTCATCTCGGTGGGGTCTCCTCTTATTGGGAGGATCGCCCTCTGGTTCATCCTCATACTCCGCCATCATTCGTGAGAGTTCTCTGTCTAGTTCTGCTTCTCCGTCTGACTCTGATAGGACACTAAATCTATTCCCCGTTGCAGTGACCTCGCCTGCACTACTTACTCTCATCTTTGTAGGCTTTTCTACTGTGGTCCACTCACCCTCAGGCTTACGGCTGGCTTTATCCTTCTTCCTCCTTTTATTATTGTTGGATGATCGGGCAGGAGAAGAGACGACCACTGAGGGTTGTACAACCTGCTCGACAACCTCCATGGTCGTCTCAATGGGACCTGACTCGGCCTGGTCTTGGGTGGTATCACCTGTATGTGGTTGAGGCTCCGCCTCCGTGACTACTGACCCTGACAATAGCGCCTCCTCCTGTATGTCATCAGCCGCTGCCAGCAAGTCCTCATCAGGGCTATCTTTACAGATGTTATGCCAGGCATCAGGACAATCTCTGTGGGGGTGACCGATCCTACCGCACAGGTTACACCTAATGTTTTGGCATGTGGCACTCACGTGGCCCATTTCATTACATAGGCTACACTTTACCATGGAGCATACACTGGCCACATGGCCGGCCTTCCCACACTTGAAGCACCGGCGAGGCTGACCCGCATAGAAGCAGATCCCTTTTTCTCGGCCTATAAAGAACGAATTGGGCAGATGTTGGGTTATGTTGTTCTGCTGACGTAACTTCACCAGGACCCTCCACCCACCGGTCCAGACCCCGTCTTCATCCCTGTTCTTACTAAGATCGGACATGAGGTCACAATGCCTCCTGAGCCAGATGACTATGTCCTGAGGGGGAACGGCTTCATTCCAAAATACAATTGTGACAGAGGCTGTATCTGGCCTAGAGATGGGGATGAAACTGAACTTATCCCAACCTTCCGTATCTCTCAACCTGGTGAGATTGGCCCAGAACCGGTCCAGATCAGACATCAGCTTAAAACTAACATCGTACCCCTGGCGGTCAGGAAGGTTTATGACGGCCAGGATATCAGTCGGCACAAAGCCCATCTGGGTACATAGGAGCTCTCGGACCACAAACCTCCTATCCGGCAGATCCTCCTTGGCACCTCCGTGCCTAAACCTGACTACATTCCTCCTCCTGAAAGCCTGGCCTGTATAATTGGAGTTTGATGCAAAAGATGGAGCACCGCGGCTCCAGGCATTCCCTGAGGAGGTACGGCCGGATCCGCCATCTTGGCGTGTTTGTGGGCGCTGTGTGGGCTGCTGAGCACCTGTACCATGCGGTTCTGCTACTGCGCGAGTATCTAGAGGGGGAAAGTCCTGCACACTGGACTGTCCTGTGTCCGCCCCACCATCAACCTCTATGTCTGCAATATCACCAGACTCCAGAGACTGGACTGCAGAGGGGTCTGACGCCATAGATCGTGAAGGAACCCCCCCAGAAACACCTTCCCCTGCTGGGCCGTTATCACATACAGGAATATCCATAATATCAGGCACATTAGTCAGACAATCAGCGGCAGCAGAGTCCTGCACAGCAGAGTCCATATTAGTATTATAGTCAGCGGCAGCAGAGTCCTGCATAGCAGAGTCCATATTACCACTACAGTCAGCGGCAGCAGAGTCCTGCACAACAGAGTCCACAACCTGTAACCCCAAATATGTTACTCCCCCAGTACCTTCAGGTAAGAGTCCATAGTCCTGCTGCAATGACTTGTCTCCTGGGACTTGTGGTGTCTGCACAGCTGCTACTTCATTACCATTAGGCAGGGGTCCATGACCTGGTTGCAAAGTGCTGGTTGCTGGGACTTGTGGTGCCTTGCTGAGAACTGCTGCAGGTTTTTGCTGTTGCTGAACACTGGTCGCTTTCCCGTACAAATTCCCTTGCTTAAAAGGGAAACTTGCTGGCTGCAGAACTGGTTTTACATGGGACTGCTGGCTGCCACCTTGCAAGGGTTCAGACCCAGCTTTGGCACAAGGTGATGGTGACTTCTGGTATTCCTGGAACCGCTGCTGGTTTCTGTATGATTCTCCCACCGGTCCCATTTGCTCCAGTACAGTCTCGGTCTCCCGTACGTTCTCGGCGAGCTCTTTCGCCAGTGCGCTCAGCTTCCTGTCCAGTAACACCAGTTTCTCAGGGCATGCAGACTTTTTTAGATTATAGGCACATTCAATCTGTCTCTGCAGATATATTTTACTGGCCTTCAATGTCTCCAGTCGCTTGACCAGTGCTGGTATCTCATCTGCCAGGCGCAGTTCTGGTGCTCGCTCAGTAGCTGTGACAGTCTGTGCATTGTTGGAAAGCTTTGCAGGTTGGTTACCCCCAGTATGGCTTCTGGTTGGTGTAGCCTGTGATTTCTGACATGCTACGGCTGTTGTCACTGCCATGGGCCCACAATGTCCAGACTGGGGACTATGTCCCAGTTTATTTCCAGTGACTGTACTGCTGGTACCTTGAAGCTTCCCCGCTGGTCTCCCTTTGATCTCCTCCACTGCCTTCACTACATTTTTGTAGTTACCGCTTCCAGATCTTGTCCGCTCAGACCGTACCAATACAGACTGCTGCATGTTCTCCTGCATGGTCTGCTTCTCCAGGGATGTTCTCCTCTGTCTGCAGGAGGGTGGGGTGGACTGGACACCTGCAACCTGCAATGGAGTCTGCACAGGCTGCAAAGTTTGCTCCTTACATTCAACCATTTTGCTTGGTTGTTGCACCGTACTACTGCTTGCTTCCGTTACTTCTTCCTTTACAACTTTCTTCCCATCTTGGCTTGCTGCACTAGGACTGCTGACACACTGGACACGATTCCCATTACTGGGGACTTTAGGATTTCCATCCATTTTTTTAGTTGTCTGGGAATTGCTTCCCAGAGAAGGCCTTGGAGCCTGGGCCTTGGCAGGGGAACTTCCCCACCCAGGGCGGCCCCGCCCTGGGCTATCTCCAGACATCAGGAGCCTCAGGAGAGCTACAAAAACACGTCCTCACAGCTAGGAGGTAGTATTATAGTAGTTATATTCTTGTACATAGGAGTAGTATTATAGTAGTTATATTCTTGTACATAGGAGTAGTATTATAGTAGTTATATTCTTGTACATAGGAGTAGTATTATAGTAGTTATATTCTTGTACATAGGAGTAGTATTATAGTAGTTATATTCTTGTACATAGGAGTAGTATTATAGTAGTTATATTCTTGTACATAGGAGTAGTATTATAGTAGTTATATTCTTGTACATAGGAGTAGTATTATAGTAGTTATATTCTTGTACATAGGAGGTAGTATTATAGTAGTTATATTCTTGTACATAGGAGCAGTATTATAGTAGTTATATTCTTGTACATAGGAGTAGTATTATAGTAGTTATATTCTTGTACATAGGAGTAGTATTATAGTAGTTATATTCTTGTACATATGAGGTAGTATTATAGTAGTTATATTCTTGTACATATGAGGTAGTATTATAGTAGTTATATTCTTGTACATAGGAGCAGTATTATAGTAGTTATATTCTTGTACATAGGAGTAGTATTATAGTAGTTATATTCTTGTACATATGAGGTAGTATTATAGTAGTTATATTCTTGTACATAGGAGGTAGTATTATAGTAGTTATATTCTTGTACATAGGAGTAGTATTATAGTAGTTATATTCTTGTACATATGAGGTAGTATTATAGTAGTTATATTCTTGTACATAGGAGTAGTATTATAGTTGTTATATTCTTGTACATAGGAGGTAGTATTATAGTAGTTATATTCTTGTACATAGGAGTAGTATTATAGTTGTTATATTCTTGTACATATGAGGTAGTATTATAGTAGTTATATTCTTGTACATAGGAGCAGTATTATAGTAGTTATATTCTTGTACATAGAAGTAGTATTATAGTAGTTATATTCTTGTACATAGGAGGTAGTATTATAGAAGTTATATTATTGTACATAGGGGCAGTATTATAGTAGTTATATTCTTGTACATAGGAGTAGTATTATAGTAGTTATATTCTTGTACATAGGAGGCAGTATTATAGTAGTTGTACTCTTGTACATAGGAGGTAGTATTATAGTAGTTATATAGTTGTACATAGGAGCAGTATTATAGTAATTATATTCTTGTACATAGGAGTAGTATTATAGTAATTATATTCTTGTACATAGGAGTAGTATTATAGTAGTTATATTCTTGTACATAGGAGCAGTATTATAGTAGTTATATTCTTGTACATAGGAGCAGTATTATAGTAGTTATATTCTTGTACATAGGAGGTAGTATTATAGTAGTTATATTCTTGTACATAGGAGCAGTATTATAGTAGTTATATTCTTGTACATAGGAGGTAGTATTATAGTAGTTATATTCTTGTACATAGGAGTAGTATTATAGTAGTTATATTCTTGTACATAGGGGCAGTATTATAGTAGTTATATTCTTGTACATAGGAGTAGTATTATAGTAGTTATATTCTTGTACATAGGAGCAGTATTATAGTAGTTATATTCTTGTACATAGGAGTAGTATTATAGTAGTTATATTCTTGTACATAGGAGTAGTATTATAGTAGTTATATTCTTGTACATAGGAGTAGTATTATAGTAGTTATATTCTTGTACATAGGAGGTAGTATTATAGTAGTTATATTCTTGTACATAGGAGCAGTATTATAGTAGTTATATTCTTGTACATAGGAGGTAGTATTATAGTAGTTATATTCTTGTACATAGGAGTAGTATTATAGTAGTTATATTCTTGTACATAGAGGTAGTATTATAGTAGTTATATTCTTGTACATAGGAGCAGTATTATAGTAGTTATATTCTTGTACATAGGAGTAGTATTATAGTAGTTATATTCTTGTACATAGGAGCAGTATTATAGTAGTTATATTCTTGTACATAGGAACAGTATTATAGTAGTTATATTCTTGTACATAGTAGTAGTATTATAGTAGTTATATTCTTGTACATAGGAGTAGTATTATAGTAGTTATATTCTTGTACATAGGGGTAGTATTATAGTAGTTATATTCTTGTACATAGGAGCAGTATTATAGTAGTTATATTCTTGTACATAGGAGTAGTATTATAGTAGTTATATTCTTGTACATAGGAGCAGTATTATAGTAGTTATATTCTTGTACATAGGAACAGTATTATAGTAGTTATATTCTTGTACATAGGAGTAGTATTATAGTAGTTATATTCTTGTACATAGGAGTAGTATTATAGTAGTTATATTCTTGTACATAGGAGGTAGTATTATAGTAGTAATATTCTTGTACATAGGCGGTAGTATTATAGTAGTAATATTCTTGTACATAGGAGGTAGTATTATAGTAGTTATATTCTTGTATATAGGAGTAGTATTATAGTAGTTATATTCTTGTACATAGGAGCAGTATTATAGTAGTTATATTCTTGTACATAGGAGGTAGTATTATAGTAGTTATATTCTTGTACATAGGAGCAGTATTATAGTAGTTATATCCTTGTACATAGGAGTAGTATTATAGTAGTTATATTCTTGTACATAGGAGTAGTATTATAGTAGTTATATTCTTGTACATAGGAGTAGTATTATAGTAGTTATATTCTTGTATATAGGAGTAGTATTATAGTAGTTATATCTGTGTACATAGGAGTAGTATTATAGTAGTTATATTCTTGTACATAGGAGCAGTATTATAGTAGTTATACTCTTGTACATAGGAGTAGTATTATAGTAGTTATATTCTTGTACATAGGAGTAGTATTATAGTAGTTATATTCTTGTACATAGGAGTAGTGTTATAGTAGTTATATTCTTGTACATAGGAGTAGTATTATAGTAGTTATATTCTTGTACATAGGAGGTAGTATTATAGTAGTTATATTCTTGTATATAGGAGTAGTATTATAGTAGTTATATTCTTGTACATAGGAGTAGTATTATAGTAATTATATTCTTGTACATAGGAGTAGTATTATAGTAGTTATATTCTTGTACATAGGAGGTAGTATTATAGTAGTTATATTCTTGTATATAGGAGTAGTATTATAGTAGTTATATTCTTGTACATAGGAGTAGTATTATAGTAGTTATATTCTTATACATAGGAGGTAGTATTATAGTAGTTATATTCTTGTATATAGGAGGTAGTATTATAGTAGTTATATTCTTGTACATAGGAGTAGTATTATAGTAGTTATATTCTTGTACATAGGAGTAGTATTATAGTAGTTATATTCTTGTACATAGGAGGTAGTATTATAGTAGTTATATCCTTGTACATAGGAGTAGTATTATAGTAGTTATATTCTTGTACATAGGAGGTAGTATTATAGTAGTTATACTCTTGTATATAGGGGCAGTATTGTAGCAGTATGTCTAGTTGGTTCATAGTAGAATCCGTTGTGTTGTGTAATCTTGGTGGTATCTGGAGAACATTTGCAGTACTGGTAGATAGTAGTAGACATCTTCCTGTACTGATGCAGTATTATATATCTTGGAGCACATTGCGATGTAGTACCAGGTGATTTTATAGTTAACTCCAGAATGACTGATTTCTCTGCACGTTTATGTCTCGGTGACAGATCATTTCTTGGTTTTCTTCACACCCTGGGCCCCCATGTACTTCTGCTGTGCCCCCTCCCCTGTATTACCAGTGGCTGGGCCGGGACTCCCAGGAGCTTTGCTGCTTTTCTTCTGTAGATTATTCATGGGGTTTTGCTATGAAAACAGATTAGTGATGGGTCAGAGGTCGGCCGCCGGGTCGGGGTCGCAGGAAGAGGCTTCACCACAAGGACTTCACTGGAAACCACATGAAAGTGCTGCTAATTCAGTGTAAACGGGGAACATCCTACTAGGCCCAATGTAAACAGCGGATCCTCAGTCACTGCAGGCGCTGGTGACATCATCAGGACACAACAAGACATTTCTATTCTCATCGCAACACAAAATGTATCTGACTATAGAAATGATCTAAAGAGGATGAAATAATATATTTCGGGGGTATAATGGAGAGCTGGCTATACTGTGTATCTAATCCTATACTGTGTGATACTGTATACTGAGCTGTGTATCTAATCCTATCCTGTGTGATACTGTATACTGAGCTGTATCTAATCCTATCCTGTGTGATACTGTATACTGAGCTGTGTATCTAATCCTATCCTGTGTGATACTGTATACTGAGCTGTGTATCTAATCCTATCCTGTGTGATACTGTATACTGAGCTGTATCTAATCCTATCCTGTGTGATACTGTATAATGAGCTGTGTATCTAATCCTATTCTGTGTGATACTGTATACTGAGCTGTGTATCTAATCCTATCCTGTGTGATACTGTATACTGAGCTGTGTATCTAATCCTATCCTGTGTGATACTGTATACTGAGCTGTGTATCTAATCCTATCCTGTGTGATACTGTATACTGAGCTGTATCTAATCCTATCCCGAGTAATACTGTATACTGAGCTGTATCTAATCCTATCCTGTGTGATACTGTATACTGAGCTGTGTATCTAATCCTCTCCTGTGTGATACTGTATACTGAGCTGTGTATCTAATTCTATCCTGTGTGATACTGTATACTGAGCTGTATCTAATCCTATCCTGTGTGATACTGTATACTGAGCTACATCTAATCCTATCCTGTGTGATACTGTATACTGAGCTGTGTATCTAATCCTATCCTGTGCGATACTGTATACTGAGCGCTGTATCTAATCCTATCCTGTGTGACACTGTATACTGAGCTGTATCTAATCCTATCCTGTGTGATACTGTATACTGAGCTGTGTATCTAATCCTCTCCTGTGTGATACTGTATACTGAGCTGTGTATCTAATTCTATCCTGTGTGATACTGTATACTGAGCTGTATCTAATCCTATCCTGTGTGATACTGTATACTGAGCTACATCTAATCCTATCCTGTGTGATACTGTATACTGAGCTGTGTATCTAATCCTATCCTGTGCGATACTGTATACTGAGCGCTGTATCTAATCCTATCCTGTGTGTTACCGTATACTGAGCTGTGTATCTAATCCTATCCTGTGTGATACTGTATACTGAACTGTGTATCTAATCCTATCCTGTGTGATACTGTATACTGAGCTGTGTATCTAATCCTATCCTGTGTGATACTGTATACTGAGCTGTGTATCTAATCCTATCCTGTGTGATACTGTATACTGAGCTGTGTATCTAATCCTATCCTGTGTGATACTGTATACTGAGCTGTATCTAATCCTTTCCTGTGTGATACTGTATACTGAGCTGTATCTAATCCTATCCTGTGTGATACTGTATACTGAGCTTTGTATCTAATCCTATCCTGTGTGATACTGTATACTGAGCCATGTATCTAATCCTATCCTGTATGATACTGTATACTGAGCTGTGTATCTAATCCTTTCCTGTGTGATACTGTATACTGTGCTGTATCTAATCCTATCCTGTGTGATACTGTATACTGAGCTGTGTATCTAATCATATCCTGTGTGATACTGTCTGCTGAGTGGTGTATCTAATCCTCTGATGTGTGATACTGTATACTGAGCTGTGTATCTAATCCTATCCTGTGTGATACTGTATACTGAGCTGTGTATCTAATCCTATCCTGTGTGATACTGTATACTGAGCTGTGTATCTAATCCTATCCTGTGTGATACTGTATACTGAGCTGTGTATCTAATTCTATCCTGTGTGATACTGTATACTGAGCGGTGTATCTAATCCTATCCTGTGTGATACTGTATACTGAGCTGTATCTAATCCTATCCTTTGTAATACTGTATACTGAGCTTTGTATCTAATCCTATCCTGTGTGATACTGTATACTGAGCCGTGTATCTAATCCTATCCTGTGTGATACTGTATACTGAGCTGTGTATCTAATCCTATCCTGTGTGATACTGTATACTGAGCTGTGTATCTAATCCTATCCTGTGTGATACTGTATACTGAGCTGTGTATCTAATCCTATCCTGTGTGATACTGTATACTGAGCTGTGTATCTAATCCTATCCTGTGTGATACTGTATACTGAGCTGTGTATCTAATTCTATCCTGTGTGATACTGTATACTGAGCGGTGTATCTAATCCTATCCCGTGTGATACTGTATACTGAGCTGTGTATCTAATCTTATCCCGTGTGATACTGTATACTGAGCTGTGTATCTAATCCTATCCCGTGTGATACTGTATACTGAGCTGTATCTAATCCTATCCCGTGTGATACTGTATACTGAGCTGTGTATCTAATCCTATCCTGTGTGATACTGTATACTGAGCTGTGTATCTAATTCTATCCTGTGTGATACTGTATACTGAGCGGTGTATCTAATCCTATCCTGTGTGATACTGTATACTGAGCTGTGTATCTAATCCTATCCTGTGTGATACTGTATACTGAGGTGTGTATCTAATCCTATCCTGTGTGATACTGTATACTGAGCTGTGTATCTAATCCTATCCTGTGTGATACTGTATACTGAGCTGTGTATCTAATCCTCTCCTGTGTGATACTGTATACTGAGCTGTATCTAATCCTATCCTGTGTGATACTGTATACTGAGCTGTGTATCTAATCCTATCCTGTGTGATACTGTATACTGAGCTGTATCTAATCCTATCCTGTGTGATACTGTATACTGAGCTGTGTATCTAATCCTATCCTGTGTGATACTGTCTGCTGAGTGGTGTATCTAATCCTCTGATGTGTGATACTGTCTGCTGAGTGGTGTATCTAATCCTCTGATGTGTGATACTGTATACTGAGCTGTGTATCTAATTCTATCCTGTGTGATACTGTATCTAATCCTCTGATGTGTGATACTATCATATTGAACCTGCTTTTGTTACCCAGTGGTATTATGGTGCAGAATAATCCCCTCCCCCACCCCGGACAGCGCTATATTTCTTAGGCTCCTCCTTCCCGTTTCCGGAGCAGTATATGGCGGTGTATATGGCGGTGTATTATAAGCTCTCTTGTTGGTGTCCTCAGTGTACGAGTTTCAAGACCTTCAAGTTCCAAGTGTAGTTATATTTCAAGACCTTTATTATTTGTCAGGTATAGGGGGCGCTAGAGAGACTGTTTGCTTTCTTCCAGGGGCGGGGGATAATTTACATACGATTTCCCAGAGATCTTTGCATGTCAGACTCTCTGTATGTCCCTGGTACTGGCCACATGGTAGTCCGCGCCGTCTCTCCGGGGTACATAGACCTGATAGAAGGTCCATATCTACAGTGTCTGGTGGTCCTGGTTAACCCTGTGTGTGCCGGGCGGTTGGGTTGTGGTCTCCGTCCTGGTGACTTCTCTTCTCTCACTGCCGCTCTTCTGTTCCTCACAGATCCTCACATCCAGTATGAAAGATTCGGTTCTAACATAGTAATAAAGTGCGGGAACATGGACCCGGACGTCGCCGTTACGTGGACGGTCAATGGGACGGATATCGATAGCTCGCAGCTGAACGGCTCAGCTCTTCTTCTACATAACGTGGATTTAACGCTCAATGGCTTCTACTCCTGTTTTGAAGGGTCCTCGTGGCAACTGTGGCACCAGACTATCCTCAAAGTGGGGCGTGAGTATCTCTTCCACATGTGCGGTCCGTACTATTCTGAAAATCTAGAGGTCCCAAGGTGGAGCGTGTATCAGAAGGATGTATCCTGGAGATCCTTGGTGATCCCTATTCCAATAGTCTAGAAATCCTGATGTGGAGCGGTAGGATATTGACTGCAGAGCCTTAGTGATCCCTATTCCAATAGTCTAGACCTGGGGTACTCAAACTTTTCAAACAGGAGGCCAGTTCACTGTCCTGCAGACCATTGGAAGGCCGAAATATAGTTTATATAAGATTATATGCTCCACAGTAACTCCTCCCACAGTATTATACACTCCACAGCAGGCCCACAGTATTATATACTCCTCAGTACACCCCCCCACACACAGTATTATATGCTCCTCAGTACACCCCACACAGTATTATATACTCCTCAGTACACCCCACACAGTATTATATACTCCTCAGTACGCCCCTCCCACACAGTATTATATACTCCTCAGTACACCCCACACAGTATTATATACTCCTCAGTACGCCCCTCCCACACAGTATTATATGCTCCTCAGTACACCCCCCACACAGTATTATATGCTCCTCAGTACACCCCCCCACACAGTATTATATGCTCCTCAGTACGCCCCCCACAGTATTATATGCTCCTCAGTACGGCCCCCCAGTATTATATGCTCCTCAGTACATCCCCCCCACAATATTATATGCTCCTCAGTACGCCCCCCCCAGTATTATATGCTCCTCAGTACACCCCCCCACACAGTATTATATGCTCCTCAGTACACCCCCCCACAGTATTATATGCTCCTCAGTACGGCCCCCCAGTATTATATGCTCTTCAGTACACCCCCACACAGTATTATATACTCCTCAGTACACCCCCCCCACAGTATTATATGCTCCTCAGTACGCCCCCCCACAGTATTATATGCTCCTCAGTACGCCCCCCACAGTATTATATGCTCCTCAGTACACCCCCCCACACAGTATTATATGCTCCTCAGTATGCCCCCCCAGTATTATATGCTCCTCAGTACACCCCCCCACACAATATTATATGCTCCTCAGTACGCCCCCCCACAGTATTATATGCTCCTCAGTACGGCCCCCCAGTATTATATGCTCCTCAGTACATCCCCCCCCACAGTATTATATACTCCTCAGTACACCCCCCCACACAGTATTATATGCTCCTCAGTACGCCCCCCCCACAGTATTATATGCTCCTCAGTACACCCCCCACACAGTATTATATGCTCCTCAGTACCCCCCCAGTATTATATGCTCCTCAGTACACCCCCCCACACAATATTATATGCTCCTCAGTACGCCCCCCCACAGTATTATATGCTCCTCAGTACATCCCCCCACAGTATTATATGCTCCTCAGTACATCCCCCCCACAGTATTATATGCTCCTCAGTACATCCCCCACACAGTATTATATGCTCCTCAGTACGCCCCCCACAGTATTATATGCTCCTCAGTACATCCCCCACACAGTATTATATGCTCCTCAGTACGCCCCCCCAGTATTATATGCTCCTCAGTACCCCCCCCAGTATTATATGCTCCTCAGTACACCCCCCCCCCACAGTATTATATACTCCTCAGTACACCCCCCCACACAGTATTATATGCTCCTCAGTACGCCCCCCCACAGTATTATATGCTCCTCAGTACACCCCCCACACAGTATTATATGCTCCTCAGTACCCCCCCCAGTATTATATGCTCCTCAGTACACCCCCCCACACAATATTATATGCTCCTCAGTACGCCCCCCCACAGTATTATATGCTCCTCAGTACATCCCCCCCCACAGTATTATATGCTCCTCAGTACATCCCCCCCACAGTATTATATGCTCCTCAGTACATCCCCCACACAGTATTATATGCTCCTCAGTACGCCCCCCACAGTATTATATGCTCCTCAGTACACCCCCCCACACACAGTATTATATGCTCCTCAGTACGCCCCCCCCCCAGTATTATATGCTCTTCAGTACACCCCCACACAGTATTATATACTCCTCAGTACACCACCCACACAGTATTATGCTCCTCAGTACGCCCCCCCCAGTATTATATGCTCCTCAGTACACCCCCCCCACACAGTATTATATGCTCCTCAGTACACCCCCCCACACAGTATTATATGCTCCTCAGTACGCCCCCCCACAGTATTATATGCTCCTCAGTACGCCCCCCACAGTATTATATGCTCCTCAGTACACCCCCCCCACACAGTATTATATGCTCCTCAGTATGCCCCCCCAGTATTATATGCTCCTCAGTACACCCCCCCACACAATATTATATGCTCCTCAGTACGCCCCCCCACAGTATTATATGCTCCTCAGTACGGCCCCCCCAGTATTATATGCTCCTCAGTACATCCCCCCCCACAGTATTATATACTCCTCAGTACACCCCCCCACACAGTATTATATGCTCCTCAGTACGCCCCCCCACAGTATTATATGCTCCTCAGTACACCCCCCACACAGTATTATATGCTCCTCAGTACCCCCCCAGTATTATATGCTCCTCAGTACACCCCCCACACAATATTATATGCTCCTCAGTACGCCCCCCCACAGTATTATATGCTCCTCAGTACATCCCCCCACAGTATTATATGCTCCTCAGTACATCCCCCCCACAGTATTATATGCTCCTCAGTACATCCCCCACACAGTATTATATGCTCCTCAGTACGCCCCCCCACAGTATTATATGCTCCTCAGTACATCCCCCACACAGTATTATATGCTCCTCAGTACATCCCCCACACAGTATTATATGCTCCTCAGTACATCCCCCACACAGTATTATATGCTCCTCAGTACATCCCCCACACAGTATTATATGCTCCTCAGTACATCCCCCACACAGTATTATATGCTCCTCAGTACGCCCCCCCAGTATTATATGCTCCTCAGTACCCCCCCCAGTATTATATGCTCCTCAGTACACCCCCCCCCCACAGTATTATATACTCCTCAGTACACCCCCCCACACAGTATTATATGCTCCTCAGTACGCCCCCCCACAGTATTATATGCTCCTCAGTACACCCCCCACACAGTATTATATGCTCCTCAGTACCCCCCCCAGTATTATATGCTCCTCAGTACACCCCCCCACACAATATTATATGCTCCTCAGTACGCCCCCCCACAGTATTATATGCTCCTCAGTACATCCCCCCCACAGTATTATATGCTCCTCAGTACATCCCCCCCACAGTATTATATGCTCCTCAGTACATCCCCCACACAGTATTATATGCTCCTCAGTACGCCCCCCACAGTATTATATGCTCCTCAGTACACCCCCCCCCACACAGTATTATATGCTCCTCAGTACGCCCCCCCCCCAGTATTATATGCTCTTCAGTACACCCCCACACAGTATTATATACTCCTCAGTACACCACCCACACAGTATTATGCTCCTCAGTACGCCCCCCCCCAGTATTATATGCTCCTCAGTACACCCCCCCACACAGTATTATATGCTCCTCAGTACACCCCCCCACACAGTATTATATGCTCCTCAGTACACCCCCCCCACACAGTATTATATGCTCCTCAGTACACCCCCCCACACACAGTATTATATGCTCCTCAGTACATCCCCCCCACAGTATTATATGCTCCTCAGTACACCCCCCCACACAGTATTATATGCTCCTCAGTACATCCCCCCCACAGTATTATATGCTCCTCAGTACACCCCCCCACACAGTATTATATGCTCCTCAGTACCCCCCCCCAGTATTATATGCTCCTCAGTACGCCCCCACACAGTATTATATACTCCTCAGTACACCACCCACACAGTATTATATGCTCCTCAGTACACCCCCCCCACAGTATTATATGCTCCTCAGTACACCCCCCCACACAGTATTATATACTCCTCAGTACACCCCACACAGTATTATATGCTCCTCAGTACACCCCCCCACACAGTATTATATGCTCCTCAGTACACCCCCCCCCACAGTATTATATGCTCCTCAGTACGGCCCCCCCAGTATTATATGCTCCTCAGTACGCCCCCCCCAGTATTATATGCTCTTCAGTACACCCCCACACAGTATTATATACTCCTCAGTACACCCCCCCACACAGTATTATATGCTCCTCAGTACCCCCTCCCACACAGTATTATATACTCCTCAGTACACCCCCCCACACAGTATTATATGCTCCTCAGTACGCCCCCCCACAGTATTATATGCTCCTCAGTACGCCCCCCCACAGTATTATATGCTCCTCAGTACACCCCCCCACACAGTATTATATGCTCCTCAGTACGCCCCCCCAGTATTATATGCTCCTCAGTACACCCCCCCACACAATATTATATGCTCCTCAGTACGCCCCCCCACAGTATTATATGCTCCTCAGTACGGCCCCCCCAGTATTATATGCTCCTCAGTACATCCCCCCCCACAGTATTATATACTCCTCAGTACACCCCCCCACACAGTATTATATGCTCCTCAGTACGCCCCCCCACAGTATTATATGCTCCTCAGTACACCCCCCCCACAGTATTATATGCTCCTCAGTACGCCCCCCCAGTATTATATGCTCCTCAGTACGCCCCCCCACACAATATTATATGCTCCTCAGTACGCCCCCCCCACAGTATTATATGCTCCTCAGTACACCCCCCCACACAGTATTATATGCTCCTCAGTACGCCCCCCCACAGTATTATATGCTCCTCAGTACACCCCCCCCCCACAGTATTATATGCTCCTCAGTACGCCCCCCCAGTATTATATGCTCCTCAGTACGCCCCCCCACAGTATTATATGCTCCTCAGTACGGCCCCCCAGTATTATATGCTCCTCAGTACATCCCCCCCACAGTATTATATGCTCCTCAGTACATCCCCCACACAGTATTATATGCTCCTCAGTACGCCCCCACAGTATTATATGCTCCTCAGTACACCCCCCCACACAGTATTATATGCTCCTCAGTACGCCCCCCCAGTATTATATGCTCTTCAGTACACCCCCACACAGTATTATATACTCCTCAGTACACCACCCACACAGTATTATGCTCCTCAGTACGCCCCTCCCAGTATTATATGCTCCTCAGTACGCCCCCCCCCAGTATTATATGCTCCTCAGTACACCCCCCACACAGTATTATATGCTCCTCAGTACACCCCCCACACAGTATTATATGCTCTTCAGTACGCCCCCCCACAGTATTATATGCTCCTCAGTACGCCCCCACACAGTATTATATGCTCTTCAGTACACCCCCCACACAGTATTATATGCTCTTCAGTACGCCCCCCCCACAGTATTATATGCTCCTCAGTACGCCCCCACACAGTATTATATGCTCTTCAGTACACCCCCCACACAGTATTATATGCTCTTCAGTACGCCCCCCCACAGTATTATATGCTCTTCAGTACACCCCCACACACATAGAGTATTATCTGCTCCTCAAGACGCACCTACACACACATAGACTCATATACACATACATACACACACACTACTTCAGGCTACAGGCGCAATGTCTCACATCATCGTGCCTATATCGGGGCAGAGGTCACTCTCTGCAGTCAGTGTAGGCCGCGATTGCGCAGACTGCACCCTACACTGGCAGCTTTCAGGGGCTTTTGCACATACAACTGTAAGCAGTAAAAGCTCATTAACAGGGAATCCTGTACCGGACTCCTTGTTAGCGAGTGATCCGGGCGATGGCGCAACGGCCACATGTGGCAGGCCGGACAAATGACCTGTAAGTGAGGACTTCAGGTCAAGACCATGTCCTTGTGTTATGGCTGTTCAAGTTGGGATAAATTAGACGTCACAGTGCCACACCTGTTCACAGGTTATTTGTGGTATTGCAGCTTAGTCTAATTCAATGCAGTGTAACCGAGCTGCATTAGCAAACCCTGCCCGATGGATAGTGGTGGCGCTGTAGGAACGTGGTGATGGACACTATATTCGTCAGTCCCATAGACATATTGTCAGGGCGCTTGCTCCACCGCTGGTCCATTGATCATTGCATGATCCTAACAAGGAGCACCAGTGGTCAGAGCTTGGGAGCCTCCATTCTGGCCGTCAGTGGGAGTCTCAGTGGTAGGACATGTCCATTGTGGGACATGCATGTCAGTCGTAGTTGGTAGTTACAGCTTCGGAGGTCCTGCTCTGAGAACTTCGCTATTTGGGACAATGGCCAGGCTTCTTCTGAATCCGTATAATAAATATATCCAGATATACAAGAACATAGAAAGCTCCGGGGTGTGAAGGAAAACTTAAAAAACCCAGAAGTGACATAAAATAAGTGATACGGTTGCGAATCTCTTCTACACCGCCCCTGGATTCTCATCATCTTCCCGTCCTGACCAGGGCTGTTCTCTGAAGGGTTTCCAGGTGATTTTAGTCAATCATAAATATTCTATTAAGTTTTTATGAGCTTGTGAGAGCTGAGCCTGTAGGTGCCGACATAACTGGTGTAAGAGCGCCAAGCGGAGGCGAAACCGCCGCATGGACATGACAATATCCAAGGGTAAGGTAAAAGTTGCTGGATCTCAACGATTTTGATGACATCGTGAGACCTCTCTCAAGTTCTTACCATCAAACGTCAACCTCAAACCTAAAATATGGATCCAACATGTCATCTAGTCTGTCCTACATCGAAGGACTTGGATTTATAGATGGAGCCCATCATGTTGTCTTATAGAAGTGAGTTGTATGAGAATCTTGAAGATCTTGGTAGCTGTCCGGTATTGTCTTCTTCTGACGTTGAGTTTGTTTGTCATCTTGATCACGTTTCACCACTCGTTCCAATCAAAATCTCCTCGACTTGTTTTGTATCCTTGAGGACGTTTCATCAATCTTCTGAGCGGCTTCATCAGTTGAACAGTTTGCTGAAGAGGCCACTCGGATAAATGGTGAGAAGCCCGAGACATGTCCAGCTGATTTTGTCTCTTACGAGTGATGAAGCGTCTTCCAGTTTCTACAACGAAATAAACCATGACCTGGAATTAAAAAAAAGAGACCTTCATGGTCCAGTACAGACCATGACGTCACATAACGTCTCCTCCACGAAACCCAATGGGGCAGATTAATATCTTCTGCAGCAGGAGCCAACGGAGGAAGGGGAATATTGTTTTTAAAAGGAAATTTTTGACTGAGAAGACGCAGCCGGGTCTGTTCTGTACTTTGTCCTGCGGAGTGATGGAAATCTGCGTCCAGATAAAAGACGAGACACAATGTCTAGCTCGAAGCCTTTTGCCCGGTTCTTTCCATTTTACTAAGTGGGTAACATGGTTTCCGATGATGGGACATGAAGTAATGACAATCTTATTTTCACAATAAATTGTATTTATTCTGCTGCGAGCAGTCAATGAAGGAAGCGCTGGATGATATCCATCAAAGTGTGCAGTCACACATGAATCATTGTGGATGTCCAATCTTGCTGAAAAATAACAGCTACGGACATCCAGCCATCGGGACGGTGTATAAATGAGTTTTCAAAGCCGGGGGGCGGGGGAGAGAGAGTTAATTCTGTCAGCGTCAGTGAACAAATCTACGATGAATGGGAAGAGCGGAGACGGCTCATTGGTAAGGAGCAGGGGATGAGCTATAGGCCAACGGAGGCGGCAAGGTCCCATCGATGGTCGCTCTTCCACCGGAACTCTTCTGATATTACATTGTACGCCTCTTGTGGTCTCTTCCTGTTCTTCTCATCCCTTTTTCTTGCCCCCTTTCATGCAACATAATTATAGTTTTGGTCTTGCCTCTTCTTCGTCCCATCCCACCATATCTTAGTCTTGCCCCATCCTTGTTCCAGCAGATGTTGGCTCCCCCTCTCCACGACTTCTCGTACCTGTCACATCCGATCTCATATTCTTACGTTTATCCATTAAACTCCAGTATATCTTTCCATTACCCCCCTATCCCTTGCCTCGAGACGTGATTCCTGTTTGGAGAGGTCCTCTCCTACTGCTAGGTTACCCAATGCATACACATCTATCGATTTGGTCTTCCACCGGGACACTTCTGTTATGACATTGCCTCTTGTGGTCTCTTACTGTTCTTCTCGTCTTCTTTCATGCAACATAATTATAGTTTTGGTCTTGTCTCTTCTTCGCTCCATCCCACCATATCTTAGTCTTGCCCCGTCCTCGTTCCACCAGATGTTGGCTCCCCCTCTCCACGACTTCTCGTACCTGTCACATCCAATCTCATATTCCTGCGTTTCTCCATTAAACTCCAGTATATCTTTCCATTACCCCCCACATTCCTTGCCTTGAGACGTGATTCTTGTTCCGAGAGGTCCTCTCCTACTGCTAGGTTACCACATCTATCGATGACATGGCTCTCTGTTATTCGTTATGCGACCCCCTTCCCCATATTTGGTTTACAGGATGGGGCCACAGTATATTTCTGATGGGTTACCCCTCGCTAAGTCTCTCCATGCCCTCTAGGCTTTGTACCGTGTCTCCTCCAGGATTATCATCTCTTCGGCTTCCTCTTGACATGTTCTGCCTGAGGAGCCAGGATTATCAGCTTCTTATTGATTTCACAAACTCCTCGGAAGCAAAACTTCACATTTTATCTTTCAGCCGTTGTGCGAGTCTCGGCCAGGTCTTCAGCGAGCGTGGATGTCTCTAATCAACCCTCGGTGGAGTCTACTGTTTGTTGGTCATTGACCTTCACAAATACGTAGAAGATGGGAAACTTCTTGCAGTCTACAGAAAACGTGTGCACTCCATTATATTTTCATTATCCTAAATCCAATCATCGGGCGTAGTATTAGCCGCTTTATCTGGGTGACCTCTCTCGCTGCGGGTAGAAGGGTATGGTTTTCATTAGCACAGGCTCTGTCACTGGATGTAGCGTGGAAATTAATTTCAGGTTCTCCTCCGTAGCGCTCAGGCAGCCCTGTCAATAGACACTCACGTCTCTTCTAAGAACTGTTGATTTATTTAATTGAAATTGGGCCAATGTAAAATCATTTATTTTTGGAGGCACACATGCGTGACGCCGCCATCTCTCCCAACGCCTCGTAGTTATCCACATCTGCAGAAAACATTGCTGTCTTCCAGGAGTGCAAAACACAAGAAAACATGGCAACAAAATCTTCACAGTTTCCTTGATTTTTTTTTTCATACCTTTTTCCATAAATGCGGGTGACCACATCTAATCCGCTGCACATGTGTGGTCCCCATTACTACAGCCCCGGGACACCCCAGACTGAAGTGTCAGGAACGCTAAAGATGGCTTATAACTGAGCGAAAATTCTACAAGAGATAATATCCTGCACATACACCTGGGATATAACCACGGCCTGGAGGGGCAGCGTCAGCCAAGTGTGCAGGTCAGCAGAGGAGGGACGAAGGGAATACATGTCTTATACAAGAAAGGAGAATAGGATTAAGTATACAGATAAGATCCTCGGGGGAGGGACATCAGGGTGGCTCATTGTTAAGCATGGGAGGTAGGTGGAATCGGCTGAGCGGACTTGTAAAGTGGAGGAGCCACGTAAGAAAAGTGTGAGATGAGCTGAATGTTACATGCAGATCGGGTCATCTGAGTGTGATGTAAGTAGAAGTTTAGGAGGTAGATAAGATCCTTGGGGGAGGGACACAAAAGATGTTTGGGAGGAAAATAAGGTTAGTTAATTGTTCAGCAAAGGAATTAATTAACTGAGAGATTACAATTAACTGAGTGTATCTGCAAAGTGGGGGAGGAAGACGAGATTACTGTGAGATAAGGTTTCATGTCATCTGAATGTGCTCTCCCATTAACATGGTGGTACGTGAGATGTAAGATGCCAAATCTGCCCCTCCCATTAACGTGGTAGTACATGAGACATAAGATCACATCAATGCCCCTTCTACTAAAATGGTGGTACGTGAGATGTAAGATGCCACCTCTACCCCTTCTGCCTCCCATTAATGTGGTGGTACATGAGATGTAAGATGCCACCTCTGCCCCTTCTGCCCCCCATTAATGTGGTGCTACGTGAGATGTAAGATGCCACCTTTGCTCCTTGTTGTCCCATCTGTAGATATGTCCCATATGTAGATGTCAGGCGCTGTGATTGGGACACCATGAAGTAACGGATGGATCTTCTACCACCGTAATTGTCTAGACTGGTCCATGGATGACCTCCTGGTTCTTCGGTTCCTCCATGGCCCCTGTACGACTGCATTGTGTAGTGTCGCTGCATTGTTCGTCCTCTCTCCATCATTCACTGTTTCCATTACGGGGTTAAACCTGCACAAGGCCTCTTCATATTCAGCGGTTTTATCCGGAACTTTCCATGGAGTCGTCCTTTGTAATGGGAGTTTTTATCTGGCCTGTAATGTTCTGTTATTAGCTTTCGTACAAGGTCATGGATTGATGCTCGGCTCAGATAGAATCCTACCGTCGTTAAAGATCGCCATTCATCACCCCGCGCTGTGTGTATTATATCGGTGACTATCAATATAAAACTTTACAGCCTGGCGGGATAATGATCTGCGGTGATTAGCTAACCTGGCCGCCGTTAGCCGCTCTTCTGTCGTCGCTGCCGCCATATTTCATTGTAATTAGACTTTGTGTATTAGATGCTGACTCTTCAGTGAGCGCCGGAGACCCCCAAAGTGGATGGAGGGAGGGGGGGGATTACTAGATATGACCCCTCATTGGCTCCTGTATGGGGGAATACCCTGCAGTGAGCGCTAGTAACTACCATATCTGCCACTACTTACCATATGAGCTGCGGGACCGATTGTGACCCATGATATGGCCAAAAGAACCTGACAAGTCCCACCATCCGAGAGCAGCCTCACCCCACGGGCCCACTGTCATCTCAGCTTATATCTTATGCTCTAGTCACACCTTTGGGTAGGCTTTGGATGGCTCTCCTCCTGTGGGTGGGCTTTGGATGGCTCTCCTCCTGTGGGGGGGCCCTGGCTGGGTCTCCTCCTGTTGGTGGGCCTCGGCTGGGTCTCCTCCTGTGGGTGGGCCTTGGATGTGTCTCTTCCTGTGGGTGGGTCTCCTCCTGTGGGTGGGCCTTGGCTGGGTCTCCTCCTGTGGGTGGGTCTCCTCCTGTGAGTGGCTCTTGGCTGGGTCTCCTCCTGTGGGTGGGCCTTGGCTGGGTCTCCTCCTGTGGGTGGGTCTCCTCCTGTGAGTGGCTTTTGGCTGGGTCTCCTCCTGTGAGTGGGCCTTGGCTGGGTCTCCTCCTGTGAGTGGGCCTCGGCTGGGTCTCCTCCTGTGAGTGGGCCTTGGATGTGTCCCCTCCTGTGAGTGGGCATTAGATGAGTCTCCTACTTTGGTAAGGCCTTGGGTTTTCATCTGGTTGGGCCTTAGACAGGTCTCCTTTAGATGGGTCTCTCCTTTTGGGTAGGTCTAGGGTGAGTCTCCAGTCTCCATCTTTGGGTAGACCATGGATGGGTCTGTTCCTTTGGGTAGACCATGGATGGGTCTGTTCCTTTAGGTGGGCCTTGGATGGGTCTGTTCCTTTGGGTAGACCATGGATGGGTCTGTTCCTTTAGGTGGGCCTTGGATGGGTCTGTTCCTTTGGGTAGACCATGGATGGGTCTGTTCCTTTAGGTGGGCCTTGGATGGGTCTGTTCCTTTGGGTAGACCATGGATGGGTCTGTTCCTTTAGGTGGGCCTTGGATGGTTCTCCTCCTCTAGGTCAGTCTCCTATACTATGGTCTCCACAATTAAGTCTCCTGTGAGGTTGCAGAAGGATTGGGGTGCTGGGGCAGTTGTAATATTGACCATTGTGCCCCTGCACTGCCAGTATGTTATTGCAGGAGGTTCTGCAGCAGCTGAGGTTCTGTCTGTCCTGGGATTAGTGCTGGTGCAGGCTTGGGATTGTGCTGGAGACGTCTATGTAATTATGGAGGACGACTCCTCAGTGTAAGAGCTTTTAGCCGCTGCTCTCCTCCTCCAGCGCCGGCCGCCCAGATACATGAAAGCCTAAATGAAACCTCAGTAAGATGCAGCCTATTCCCCTGACACCAGTCGCTTCCAGAGCTGTCTCGGCCCCGTCTCTGCAGATCTCTCTCCACCTCCGGCTGAGTCTCTGCCTTAAATCTTTCTCTCCAGGAAATGTAGATAGAAAGCTTTGTTACATCATAGCATCTGCTCCAGTCACCTCCAGAGCTGCAGTCACAGTTCTCCCAGGCTGCAGGAGCTCAGCTTCCCTCCCCGCTGCTTTGGTGCCTGTTTACATTATGCAGTTATTGGACAGAATTGTCATATAGAGAAAGTGACAGACTCCAGGCAGAAGTGTGAGCGCAGCTCTGGGTGTAATGCCCACGATTGTCTGCAGAGCTTACAGTCTATGAGAGGAGATGTATGGGCAGTATTACCAGGATTGTAAGGGCTGTATAACCATATAACCATAGGACAGTGACATGTTACACGTATGACCTGAGGACAGTGACATGTTATATGTATGACCTGAGGACAGTGATATGTTATATGTGTTGAGGTCAAATCATAATACCCCAGAGATATGCTGTCTGTAAAGGAAAATTAATTAACAGGCCAAGATCGGCCTCCGCCATCTTTTAGCCTGGAGAATCATGAAGACACATGGTGGTCGTGTATCAAAAACGGATTCTGGTTTAATGGTGGCTAGAACAAAGTATATATCACATGGCATAGACAGAACAGGATTGGCTAGTATAATTAGCATACATCTATTGGTGGAGAAGTTTGTAACAATAGCCCTGATGCATATCTATTGGATAAGAAACTGGAGAGAGGTCACACCCCCTTGATGGCTAGTTTTACTCTAAAATGGAGTCAGTGACCTCATGGTAGCCGCATGTATCAATCAAAATGGCAGCCATCAGCACATGTCTCAAATACACATCCTAGATGTCTATCTCATGGTATTCTAAAGACAATAGACATCCTTGTTGGAGACAATTAGCTTAATTACCCTTCTCTTGTCCCTTTATCATTGGAAGGGTCTTTGGTCTTTGATCCTTTCCTAACAATGCCCGTGGTTCCTGCCGAACTGTCTCCATTTTAATTAGTTTCTTTGTAAGATAGCATCACCCAATACACAGAGCATAGTATTTACATAACCAGTCTGGCAAGATCCAAACTGCATCTCTCTGGGAGAGAGAGATGGACAGATAGAACCATCTCAGCCCCCACCTCTATACACAATTTTTCATAAGATATTATTGTTCCCCCACAATTCCCCCATTAAGACATTTATTATTTTTCATATCAGATGAGTACGTTCACTTAGTTCCCTAAATGCCAGCCCTGCTGGATTCCCCATCTGATATTTTTTTTTATAAATGTCTACCACTTATATCTATCTTTATCATAACATCTATTAAAACATATCAAAATTAACTTGAAAAAACAATATATAAACAATATGACCATGGCAATTTGTACAATGTTTTGCCATATCCCCATTATCTTTTAGGAAAGCAAAACAAAAACAAATAATGTCCATTTCTTCATTCCTGCCGTGATTCAGGAATCTTTTTACAATGGGAAGCAGGTATCCTCCAATTTGACGGAGGTGGCAGTTGTCATCAGCACTTTGGAGGGGCCGTCTTTCTGATATGTCTTTTCACTATCACCCAATCACCACCTGCAAGCTATGTGCTCCTGGAAAAAAATCAAAAGATCAAACAGGGTCTAGAATAGAAGAAAACGCCTGTTCATGTGTTATTTTCAGTCTTTGACATGAGCTCTGGACATAGCTGGCAGTACTTATCACACTTAAGTTGTGAAGTCTGGGGAAAATACAACCCTTAGTCTAAGCACCCTTCCATAAAGCACCTTGAGTGTGCACTTGAACCTTTTCTACTTTGCCTGAACTCTGCTCAATCCCCAATACATACATTATTTTATTCATTATTTCACCTGTGAAATGTGTCCCTCTATCAGACTCTCTCATCTCAGGTATCCCCAATCTACACACAAGCTCAGATATCAATTTCTTGGCAGTTACCTGCGTCGTTGCTCGGCTGATCCAACCTGAGAACAAATACACAGACCAACACATATTTGTACGTTCAGATTCAGGCAATTATATGTAATGGATACAGGGGTTTTGGTGTGCATGCGGTGTGTCTTAACTACCTGCCCTGGATTGTGTAGAGCACCTATGTGACATGCTTTTATGTGATTCCCTGCAGCCCTTCCAACCTGAGGCAAACTATAGTTTACCCACTAGTGACTCCATGGCATTTCAAGAGGCATGCACCTTACCGTGGGCCAAACCAGCCATTTGGGGGTACACTGATTTATCCCCCATTTTCACATTCCTTGGCACCAGCCTTTGTCCATTTCTCAATTTCCTCCCCAGTCACCTTAGAGTACAGCCCCTTGGGGTCTGCTATTTTTCTCACCTGGTTGAGACCCTTCCATGGTGGTAGCACCGCTGCTCAATCAGCCTTCTAATTTCCAATACTCTCAGGGTCTCTTCCCTTTGTGTGAGCTCTGACTTTCACAATTGCCAACTGCTTAGGGAGCAATATGGCCATATCTCAACTGACTTACTAAGTTTCCATTCTTAATTGGTTCGCCCTGTGCCGTCAGGAAGTTCCTGGACCTCCATATTGGACCATAACCATGTGCAATGCCAAACGCATACCTGGAGTCAGTGTAAATGTTTGCTGTGCTATCAGGCGTCTATAAGGTCAGGCCTCTTATACTGACATGTGTGGTGGAAGGGCTTCTTATACTATGGTGTCATGTATAATGACTACAGCATACCCTGTATTCAAATTTGCCTTTTTCTGTTAGGTACCTGGAACCGTCCACAAACATATCATAGTCAGGATTCTCCAATGGGGCGTCAGTGACATGACTGAAGCCGCCTCTTCTGAGAGGGAGTTTAAAAATATCTCATCTACTAATATCTCATCATCTACTCCCCCTTTGAATCATGAACTCCTACTGGTATAAGAGTTGCAGGATTCAAAAGTCAAATAACGCTGAAATGAGATGTTTGAGGAGGATGTAGAGCAAATTCCATGTTACTCTATCTTGCCAAAGAAATATGACATCTGTCTATCTGTGTGAGGATTGCCTTACCACCGTTCTGATAGAGGAAAACACATCAGGTTCAGGTTTGTCTATCTGTAGCACAAAAAAAAAATTAAAATTATCAACATATCACCATAATATTCACTTAATTTCCCATAAAACATTTGCCTAATCTTTTAATACTCTGCCTATTTCTGGCAGTATCACATCCCCTATCACTTCTCTTGACTCTTTTTAGTTAAGGTGACAATAAGAGACACTTCTAATTAGATTTCCAGTGTCTCACTTTAAGCTATACAGGGCAATACAATACTCTATTTGCCCTTTAGCCGTTATACAATAGGACTTTTGAGACCTAATTAAGACACTAATTAAGACATGAGGGTACAGCCATTGTAAGTGGCTGGCTAAAACTTGCCAAACCTGTATTCAGACTTATTTATACAATCCTAAGTAAATTCAATTCTCTACAACTTCTAATTATTCCAGAATTACAACTAATTCATTAAATGCTCAAAATATATCAGCAGAAAAGGCAAAAACTTTAAGGGATCAATCTATCTCCCCCCTCCCCCGTCATAACAAGAATTTATACACAAAAACACATTACAGAGCAGATATCCGAGTGACTTCTAATCTACTTAGTCAGATGTCTATCACCTTGTAGCAAACAATGCCACAGAAATACCACTTTTGTTTTGCAAAACTACGATTTATCTTTACCTGCGTGTACATATTAAGATAGCTCACATGCATTGCCTACCCCTTTATGGTGCCTAATCCCATATCAGAAGGATCAATCTGAATAGAAATGACCAATAACATTTTACAAGTATTAGATGAAACTTTTTCACAAAATAATTCCCGATTGTTAACATTCATGGGTTTACAGTATAAACTCATAACCAATAAACACCTAGTTTAGAGTACCTAGTACATGTACATGGTATATCAAGTACATCTCATATTCACCAGAAGACATATATATATATATATTCAACGATGGAAAAGAACTCATATCTACTTGTCACCACCCTCTGTGGGACTATCAGCATTCAATTTCTTCATCTGCTCCCTGTGGAGTCTAAAAATGTAACAATATAAACATGAACAAACAGAGCATGTGCATATTGCAATACATGTAACACATATGGGCCCATTCATATACATACATGCAAACTTCACACTGGAGCTCCAGACACACACACATCCATTAAATCATAAAGAACTTGTCAAATTTTCATATTTTCCTACAAATAATCACAGAGTTAGTTATAATTCCTGCACAGCTGAATATTGAAGAAAAATAAACAAAACATGTGATTTAGATGCCTTCGTCTTCTCCTCAATGTGTATATCACTGGAAAATAAACATAATGATGATTATCTAAAATTTATGACATTAATCCAATTCTAAAGACATTAAATATGATTTAAACAGCCAATACTGATACCAACATTACATATTAATATTTCTGTGCAGTCTTCGAATATTTCCATGGCAGACCCCACTCATCTAGTTGCTACAGATGCTCAGAAACTCTTAAACTATATTTGAGGTTTTGCCTTAAGGGCCAACTGCCAGAATTTTAACATTTTTTTCTTTATGAGATTCCAATCAAAGTTTTTACCACTGTTACACAAGGTTTAAAAATCAAATACTGGCATTTCTAAAAACAGCTTACATTATACAGTTACAAATTATTAAACCATATATTCATAATTCTCCATACATTATACCAATGATGTTACATTGTATCACTCATAGCTGAAATCTTAGCTACCTGCCGTGTCTCCCCTCCCCCCTTCTGTTGAATTATAGCAAAACCTGTATCCTGTATACCTCTGGTGTGGAGATATACGAGTCACACTGGGGGGATGGGCCTGACCTTCATCATCACTCACATGGCACCAACAACACAATGCCATGTGCAGACCAGATTTAACCCTTTAACTGGACTGTGAGTGGGTGCTCACTATACATTCCCTTACACTAAGAAAGATATACAAACACTTAATACCTTATTTCTGTAACCATTCCTTACTTAATTTGTTATCCAACTATCCAATATCTTATCAGCAGTTTCTCACCTCCATTTCTAACTGCTCTTTCCTTAAACTATCTTTTGGGTTGATTTCCATACCGGCTGACTCTGCACTCCTCCCATTCTGTTCTTCAATCAGAGCTTATTCCTCTTTGTAACTTATGCTCCTGTATCTGTCCTGCATGATCTAATCTCCATTGGTTCCCAACATTTACTATCAAACAATCCTATCTTAGGAACCCCTGCTCTCTTAAGGATTTTTTTTATTTATTTATTTTTTTTTTCTTTTACTTGGGCGGCAACTTCTCTCTCTCTCTCTATTAGTTCATATGGGGTATATTTATTTGGGGGATCACAAAGATTACTCCCCAGAACCACACAGATTTCTTTGGGGGATCACACAGATTACTCCCCGGAACCACACAGATTTATTTGGGGGATCACACAGATTACTCCCCAGAACCACACAGATTTATTTGGGGGATCACACAGATTACTCCCCAGAACCACACAGATTTATTTGGGGGATCACACAGATTACTCCCCAGAACCACACAGATTTATTTGGGGGATCACACAGATTACTCCCCATTTTCACTGAACTAATCTCTGTCTTTTAACTAAGGATGGAGACTGCCTGTACCGCCTTATACACTTTATAACAGATGTATCAATCAAATCACAGCATGGACAGTATACAAAGAATGAGATTTCCCATCCCCCTTTACAGACAATATATTCTTTTAGGTTCTTTGCAAAAAGCTTGAGCTATCTATATAAGGAACATATGTGTTTACCTCACACTCGGACAGGAATACAAAAGTTCTTAGAAACACAGATCAAACTGGTAAGATTAAAGTTCTTACCTTGCAGCGCTGACTTTGTTGGATCTGTATTTCCAAGCACTCCTGTAATCTGGTCGTCCGGGGGATCAGCAAACCGTCTCCTCATCTCTCAAGCCCCACGTTGGGCGCCAATTTCTGTTGAGGTCAAATCATAATACCCCAGAGATATGCTGTCTGTAAAGGAAAATTAATTAACAGGCCAAGATCGGCCTCCGCCATCTTTTAGCCTGGAGAATCATGAAGACACATGGTGGTCGTGTATCAAAAACGGATTCTGGTTTAATGGTGGCTAGAACAAAGTATATATCACATGGCATAGACAGAACAGGATTGGCTAGTATAATTAGCATACATCTATTGGTGGAGAAGTTTGTAACAATAGCCCTGATGCATATCTATTGGATAAGAAACTGGAGAGAGGTCACACCCCCTTGATGGCTAGTTTTACTCTAAAATGGAGTCAGTGACCTCATGGTAGCCGCATGTATCAATCAAAATGGCAGCCATCAGCACATGTCTCAAATACACATCCTAGATGTCTATCTCATGGTATTCTAAAGACAATAGACATCCTTGTTGGAGACAATTAGCTTAATTACCCTTCTCTTGTCCCTTTATCATTGGAAGGGTCTTTGGTCTTTGATCCTTTCCTAACAATGCCCGTGGTTCCTGCCGAACTGTCTCCATTTTAATTAGTTTCTTTGTAAGATAGCATCACCCAATACACAGAGCATAGTATTTACATAACCAGTCTGGCAAGATCCAAACTGCATCTCTCTGGGAGAGAGAGATGGACAGATAGAACCATCTCAGCCCCCACCTCTATACACAATTTTTCATAAGATATTATTGTTCCCCCACATATGTATGACCTGAAACCAGTGACATGTTATATGTATGTCCTGAGACCAGAGACATGTTATTTGTATGACCTGAAACCAGTGACATGTTATATGTATGTCCTGAGACCAGTGACATGTTATTTGTATGACCTGAGACCAGTGACATGTTATATACAGAACCAGTATAATATGTACTGGAGAGACCCCATAGGCTGTGGCCGCCACCTATTCCGGTTGTGTAGAGCCTCCGTTTTTAGCCCAGATTTTTGGATCATGAGGCCTCAGCACTTACAGATATCTGGAGTTTCCTGTCATTGAGAAAACAACTTAATGTCTTGGGCAATGGATCAGCCCAACAAAGAACCAGGACGCCCGCTCCTCTCTCGGTTCACGCAGAATTTGACAACACATGGAGCTTTATTAATAAATGATATGGACAACGCGTTCCGTAACCTATAGACGGAGTTATGTTACACATATGACATGTGGCTGGTGACGTGTTCTATATCTGACCTGGTGAATACTTTCAGGCTCCATTCCTTCCCCTTGTGCTTGCTCTTGTGGTCTCGGGGGTCTCTCCCATGAGTTCTATGTTGGGGAGGGGGAGTCTGATTGGAAGCACATTGTATGACGAGCGGCCGGAGCTGTGGACAGAGGAGCCTCCACTGTGTCGAATGATAAAAGACTACGGAGGAGATTTTCCAGGGGATGGAGTTAATCTCTGGTCTTCTGGAGGAACCTGCTGAAGGCTACGACGTCCGGTTCCTGGAGATTGTAACTGGAAACCCAAACTCCTGAGATCGGGACATTCCTGATTTGCACCGCGTGCTTCAGATAATCACATCAGGCGGTGGGAGAGCGCGAGAGAAATCACTGACTGGAGGCTCCTCATATCAGAAGACATGGCGCTATGTACCCAGGCCATAGTGGTGGGAGAGCTCAGGAGATCCCACTGACTGGAGGCTCCTTATATCAGAAGAGATGCTGCTATGTACCCAGGCCATAGTGGTGGGAGAGCTCGGGAGATACCACTGACTGGAGGCTCCTTATATCAGAAGACATGGCGCTATGTACCCAGACCATAGAGGTGGGAGAGCTCAGGAGATACCACTGACTGGAGGCTCCTTATATCAGAAGACATGGCGCTATGTACCCAGGCCATAGTGGTGGGAGAGCTCAGGAGATCCCACTGACTGGAGGCTCCTTATATCAGAAGAGATGCTGCTATGTACCCAGGCCATAGTGGTGGGAGAGCTCGGGAGATACCACTGACTGGAGGCTCCTTATATCAGAAGACATGGTGCTATGTACCCAGGCCATAGTGGTGGTAGAGCTCAGGAGATACCACTGACTGGAGGCTCCTTATATCAGAAGACATGGTGCTATGTACCCAGACCATAGTGGTGGGAGAGCAGGAGATACCACTGACTGGAGGCTCCTTATATCAGAAGACATGGTGCTATGTACCCAGGCCATAGTGGTGGGAGAGCTCAGGAGATCCCACTGACTGGAGGCTCCTTATATCAGAAGAGATGCTGCTATGTACCCAGGCCATAGTGGTGGGAGAGCTCGGGAGATACCACTGACTGGAGGCTCCTTATATCAGAAGACATGGCGCTATGTACCCAGACCATAGAGGTGGGAGAGCTCAGGAGATACCACTGACTGGAGGCTCCTTATATCAGAAGACATGGCGCTATGTACCCAGGCCATAGTGGTGGGAGAGCTCAGGAGATCCCACTGACTGGAGGCTCCTTATATCAGAAGAGATGCTGCTATGTACCCAGGCCATAGTGGTGGGAGAGCTCGGGAGATACCACTGACTGGAGGCTCCTTATATCAGAAGACATGGCGCTATGTACCCAGACCATAGAGGTGGGAGAGCTCAGGAGATACCACTGACTGGAGGCTCCTTATATCAGAAGACATGGTGCTATGTACCCAGGCCATAGTGGTGGGAGAGCTCGGGAGATACCACTGACTGGAGGCTCCTTATATCAGAAGACATGGTGCTATGTATCCAGGCCATAGTGGTGGGAGAGCAGGAGATACCACTGACTGGAGGCTCCTTATATCAGAAGACATGGTGCTATGTTCCCAGGCCATAGTGGTGGGAGAGCTCAGGAGATACCACTGACTGGAGGCTCCTTATATCAGAAGACATGGTGCTAGAACCAGGCCATAGTGGTGGTAGAGCTCAGGAGATACCACTGACTGGAGGCTCCTTATATCAGAAGACATGGTGCTATGTACCCAGGCCATAGTGGTGGTAGAGCTCAGGAGATACCACTGACTGGAGGCTCCTTATATCAGAAGACATGGTGCTATGTACCCAGACCATAGTGGTGGGAGAGCAGGAGATACCACTGACTGGAGGCTCCTTATATCAGAAGACATGGTGCTATGTACCCAGGCCATAGAGGTGGGAGAGCTCAGGAGATACCAATGACTGGAGGCTCCTTATATCAGAAGAGATGCTGCTATGTACAAAGGCCATAGTGGTGGGAGAGCTCAGGAGATACCAATGACTGGAGGCTCCTTATATCAGAAGACATGGCGCTATGTAACCAGCCATAGTGGTGGGAGAGCTCAGGAGATACCACTGACTGGAGGCTCCTTATATCAGAAGACATGGTGCTAGAACCAGGCCATAGTGGTGGGAGAGCGCGGGAGATACCAATGACTGGAGGCTCCTTATATCAGAAGACATGGTGCTATGTACCCAGGCCATAGTGGTGGGAGAGCTCAGGAGATACCACTGACTAGAGGCTCCTTATATCAGAAGACATGGTGCTAGAACCAGGCCATAGTGGTGGGAGAGCGCGGGAGATACCAATGACTGGAGGCTCCTTATATCAGAAGACATGGTGCTATGTACCCAGGCCATAGTGGTGGGAGAGCTCGGAGATACCACTGACTGGAGGCTCCTTATATCAGAAGACATGGTGCTGTGTTCCCAGGCCATAGTGGTGGGAGAGCTCAGGAGATACCACTGACTGGAGGCTCCTTATATCAGAAGACATGTAATCTGTGTCATCGGTTGTTTCCAGATGAGCGCCTCTCTTGACGGTGGTTGTGTGTGGTATTACAGCCCAGGCAATGTGTGAAGTGAAGCAGCCATGTTTCGTATCTTACAAGCCATTGTCTACCGTGGCCTTACTGGGAACACTGGAGCCACCTACTGGGCGTCTATGACATCGCACTAGTAGTGCTTAGTGGTCGGACACAGTGTCCCGTCCCTTTAATTTTCCCCTTAATTAGTTGCACTCTGAGCAGATTTTGCCTTGTCTGCAGGCGGTGGGCCCGGGCGGGTGGTCACGGGCGGGGGTTTCCCAGTAATGGGGTCTACCCCGCACCTGGCATTCCTCACATTCCTCCCAGTCTTACATGGCAGATTCCAAGTTCTCCCAAATTCCTTCTTCTTCTTTCTTGAGAGGGTCTTAATGGGCTGCGCTGAATCGGCCTTGTGTCATCAGGCTGAGCCTCGCCAATAATTGGCCCCCTGGGGCCCCTCCACCATTCTTCATCATCCTCATCCTCATCATTCCCATGTCCGCCTCTCCTGGGAACATTCGCCGCTGGTCATTGGACGTCCTGGGATTCGGCGTGATGTTTGGATTTGTGAATAGCTGGCGGCGCGCTCAGACGTCGGCTTCAGTAAACAGCGGGCGGTTCTCACCCTCGCTCGCACATCCGCCGCGCTCGCCCTGTGGGAAAGTTTGTTTTTGTCTTTGGTCAGCTTAAAATTCCCCCATTAATGTGATGAGAAACTTATGAGGGCGATGGTTAACCCCGCAAATGAGGAGTGAGCTGAGGAGGAGCGCTGACAACCCGCCGACCGCGTCAGTCACTGACTAGAGGCCATTAGAGGGCCGCTGGAGGCCGGTGTCACTAAAGCTGCAACATTGTCACGATCTCTGCCTACAGTGAGTGAGGGTTTGTTACAATTGTATCCGACTTCTTAGCAGCTGAGACATTGTAACAAACAGCGCTGTGAGACGGATTCACTGCGAGACGGATTCGCTCTGAGACAGACTTACAGCCCTTGGATCAGTTTCCATTCACTGACAGCAATGATGATAAAGAAGCTAGAATCTGCAGAACGTTTTCTGTTGTGGCTTTATGGCCTGGCCGGTTCATGGCCCCCCCTCCCTCCTCCTGGCAGGGACAGTCATCTGCATCGCTCACCGATGACACCTAAACCGTGAACAATTCATGATCTGCTGTAATTAAAACGCGGCGGTAACAAAACTCTAATAATGTTCAATGAGACAGAAAGCGGCAGGCGCGGCCCCCACTGCAGAGGAGCAGCATTAACTCCTGCAGAGCAGACAGCGAGACGCCGCCTTACATGGGACTGCAGCAAGCAGAGGTCTTGGAAATCTTGGAAGTCTGCGCCCACCTAGTTCTGCCTGGCAGCGCTGCCACAGCTCAGGACTGACCCCCAGAAATCCGGCGTACACCTCAGACCCTGCCTGACCACCACAAACATGGGCGCTTGGGTATACACGGCAGCGAGGGTTAATAAATCTGTGTCAGCTGCTTGCTGGGTGACTAGAGGAGAGTAGAAGAAAGCAGAGCTGTCAATCATCGCCGAGACGCAGGACTGACTGACGGAACGTCTTCTCGGAGGATTCACAGGAGCCACGGAGTGGGAATAGTAAAGGAAGGAACATGTCAGCGATACCAAGCACAACTATGTGAGTGACATGTGATGGGTCTCACCAGATACTGCATTTGTGCTGGAGTCAACCTATGAATAAAATTCCAGGACTACAGTGACTACTGACACAAAAGTAGTAAGCAGAATAGATGCCATTCTGGGTTCTTGGAAAGCTGCGTGACAAGCACTTGGTGCAATGAATATAGGAAACAATTTGCGGTCCCTTTAAGAGTGTAATAATGGTCCTGTATAATGTACCCCCTTGGCACGCCCTGCCCCCCTGCGTTCCTCCTGCTGTGTGCCGCTGCCATCTCCCGGAGCTGATTGTTATTCCGCAGACACGCCGGTGTCAGCCATAATTGATGGGGCGCTTATAGTAAATCGCCCGGGGACGCGTTTGAGATGAGAGTGAAGTTTACTAAAAATGAAATTGAATTTTTGGGACTGTAAAGCGGGCGGCTGTTTAGTGGCAGATATAATGAGAATGGACCGTCTCCTGCCGCCGCCACTGCTGAGCGAAACGCCTGGACAGCGCCATCACTCTCCGCTCATCTGGACAGTGCGGCTCATGGAGATCACATGACACTGGCGATCCTGGAGATCAGGCACGCTGGACTATCATAAGTCGCCGACTAAAGGAATTTACCAGATATTGGGTCCTCCAGTCACAGCCGGAGCTGCAGTCACACTTCAGTCATGTCACATGTCCGACTGCTGAACATCACTGCTCTCTGCTGCTTCATGATCTGTAGTTAGGTGGCGCTGTGCATGCTGGGAGTTGTAGTGTTTGTATCTGACATTGCACAGCCATCCGAGTGTAGGAAAAGGAAATGCACAAAATACAAAGTGTGTTAAGTCTGGGCCAGGCTCAGTAACAGTCCGGGACAGGCGTACGCTCAGTAACAGTCCGGGACAGGCTCACACTCACTAACAGTCCGGGACAGGCGTACGCTCACTAACAGTCCGGGATAGGCATACACTCACTAACAGTCCAGAACAGGCGTACACTCACTAACAGTCCGGGACAGGCGTACGCTCACTAACAGTCCGGGACAGGCGTACGCTCACTAACAGTCCGGGACAGGCGTACGCTCACTAACAGTCCGGGATAGGCATACACTCACTAACAGTCCGGGATAGGCATACACTCACTAACAGTCCAGAACAGGCGTACACTCACTAACAGTCCGGGACAGGCGTACGCTCACTAACAGTCCGGGACAGGCGTACGCTCACTAACAGTCTGGGACAGGCGTACGCTCACTAACAGTCCGGGACAGGCATACACTCACTAACAGTCCGGGATAGGCATACACTCACTAACAGTCCGGGATAGGCATACACTCACTAACAGTCCAGAACAGGCGTACACTCACTAACAGTCCGGGATAGGCGTACACTCACTAACAGTCCGGGATAGGCATACACTCACTAACAGTCCAGAACAGGCGTACACTCACTAACAGTCCGGGATAGGCGTACACTCACTAACAGTCCGGGATAGGCATACACTCACTAACAGTCCAGAACAGGCGTACACTCACTAACAGTCCGGGACAGGCATACACTCACTAACAGTCCGGGACAGGCGTACACTCACTAACAGTCCGGGATAGGCGTACACTCACTAACAGTCCGGGATAGGCATACACTCACTAACAGTCCAGAACAGGCGTACACTCACTAACAGTCCGGGACAGGCGTACACTCACTAACAGTCCGGGATAGGCGTACACTCACTAACAGTCCGGGATAGGCGTACACTCACTAACAGTCCAGAACAGGCGTACACTCACTAACAGTCCGGGACAGGCATACACTCACTAACAGTCCGGGATAGGCATACACTCACTAACAGTCCAGAATAGGCGTACACTCACTAACAGTCCGGGACAGGCATACACTCAGTAACAGTCCGGGATAGGCATACACTCACTAACAGTCCAGAACAGGCGTACACTCACTAACAGTCCGGGACAGGCATACACTCAGTAACAGTCCGGGACAGGCATACACTCAGTAACAGTCCGGGACAGGCATACACTCAGTAACAGTCCGGGATAGGCATACACTCAGTAACAGTCCGGGACAGGCATACACTCACTAACACTCCGGAACAGGCATACGCTGACTAACAGTCCGGGACAGGCATACGCTCACTAACAGTCCGGGACAGGCATACACTTACTAACAATCCGGGACAGGCGTACGCTCACTCTCAGTCCGGGACAGGCGTACGCTCACTAACAGTCCGGGACAGGCGTACACTCAGTAACAGTCCGGGACAGGCATACACTCAGTAACAGTCCGGGACAGGCATACACTCAGTAACAGTCCGGGACAGGCATACACTCAGTAACAGTCCGGGACAGGCATACACTCACTGAGTGTACGCCTGTCCCGGACTGTTAGTAACAGTCCGGGATAGGCGTACACTCACTAACAGTCCAGAACAGGCGTACGCTCACTAACAGTCCGGGATAGGCGTACGCTCAGTAACAGTCCGGGACAGGCGTACGCTCACTAACAGTCCGGGACAGGCGTACACTCAGTAACAGTCCGGGACAGGCATACACTCAGTAACAGTCCGGGATAGGCATACACTCAGTAACAGTCCGGGACAGGCATACACTCACTGAGTGTACGCCTGTCCCGGACTGTTAGTAACAGTCCGGGATAGGCGTACACTCACTAACAGTCCAGAACAGGCGTACGCTCACTAACAGTCCGGGATAGGCGTACGCTCAGTAACAGTCCGGGACAGGCGTACGCTCACTAACAGTCCGGGACAGGCGTACACTCAGTAACAGTCCGGGACAGGCGTACGCTCACTAACAGTCCGGGACAGGCGTACGCTCAGTAACAGTCCGGGACAGGCATACACTCACTAACACTCCGGAACAGGCATACGCTGACTAACAGTCCGGGACAGGCATACGCTCACTAACAGTCCGGGACAGGCATACACTTACTAACAATCCGGGACAGGCGTACGCTCACTCTCAGTCCGGGACAGGCGTACGCTCACTAACAGTCCGGGACAGGCGTACTCTTACTAACAGTCCGGGATAGGCGTACACTTACTAACAATCCGGGACAGGTGTACACTCACTCTCAGTCCGGGACAGGCGTACGCTCACTAACAGTCCGGGACAGGCGTACTCTTACTAACAGTCCGGGATAGGCATACACTCACTCTCAGTCCGGGACAGGCGTACACTCACTAACAGTCTGGGACAGGCGTACACTCACTAACAGTCCTGGACAGACGTACATGTGTTGTGTGTATATATATATATATATACACATACATACGCACTCCTTAGTGGTGGGTAGGCGTCATCTTTCTCCATATGTCTGTATAATTGGGCGCTTGTTCCTTCTCCTACACATGGACCACCACATTCATCAGGCCACAACCACACAGCCATGTGATCCCCGTCTGTTCCAATAATAGATGTAGATGATAAATGTGACAACTCTCTCACATCTCACACAAAGAGCCAAATATAAAATCACAGCAGCTGCCAATTAACACAATGACAATGGCGGCAAATTCCCGATCCTTAAAGGGAATGGCCTGAATGCTCAGTAAAGGTCTCTATATTATAAAGAAGAGGTAGGGGTTCGAGGGGGAGTAATGTAAAGTTTCCATCAACTCTTTGTTTCGCCTCTAGATCCTTCTGTTTCCTGTGGAGCGATCATCAGTGATTCTGCTCCTGAGCATCTGTTATAGTGACATCTGCTGGTCACTAGCAGTTACTGCATGTGGTGATTGGCTACATTACAACCAGTGGCAGGTGCAGTAAATAATCTGGATTATCTGGTGACGATGCCACCCATTAGGGGAAGGGGAAACATTAGGCAGCAAGTGGACGGTCAGTTCTTGAAGTTGATGTATTGGAAGCAGGAAAATGAGCAAGCGTAAGAATCTGAGCGACTGGGACAAAAGCCAAGCTGAGATGGAGATGGCTGGGTGAAAGCATCTCCAAGGCGGCAGGTCACGTGGGGAGGAGAGGATGGCTGGAGCTCTGGGTGGGAGATGACTGTCATACATAGAAGTAGCAGGCACATTGCCTAATGGGTAAAATGGTTACGATCGCCTGCTTTTACATCATGCCCCCCTCCTCAGGACTGAGCAGTCAGTCGTCCATTGCCATGCGCTTTGATCACACATTTCAAGGGCACAGTTGGGTGCAGCAGAGATGTGACCTCCCTCCATGCCTCCGCCTGTATTATCCTCCACTCTCACACTCTGTGTCATCTCAGGCCAATATGGGGTGCAGGGGAATTTACCCCCAGACGGGTGACTATTGTGATGTCAGGCCCAGTGCACGGCCTCTGCAGCTGTGGTGGGATCTCTTGGCCGGGGCTGATACCTATTCTTGGAGGCTCGTCCGGGATTCGAAGCAGCTGAACTCTGACTGACAGCTTCTGCTCCCAAGAGGTTGTTCAGCAGCAGCAGCGGATGAGATTTTCCTAATTCCACGAAGCAACTTTAATTTTCACTTGTCTCGGTTGAATGAAGCTGTTCCTTCTCCGGCTTCATGAAGTCCTGGCCTGACACCTCTGTGCTGCGGGGACCACGAATGTGTGCCAGGCGGGGTGTAGAGACCTGACACTACATGTGTACTGGATATTGTCATCATGACTACATGTACACTCGATTATATCCCAGGGCCCTGGTCGCAGCTTGGGAATCGCACATGTTAGGAGGCTTTTCCATTTCTCGGCCATGGGCGTAGAGGATACCATGGTGTGACCCCGGACATTAGTGCAGTCCCATTGTGTCACACCAGGCTCCATCCAGACGGAAATTTAACCAGTGGCATCCTGGACTGTGAGCGAACAAGTGAAAGATCCACGAAGAGAAGGTCCAAGATGGCAAAGTACCCAAAACTATAAGACCATAATGTGTACAGGGGCTTATGTGGAGGCCACAGACCCTCTCCCAGGGGGCATTTATTCATCAATTTGCCCCTTCTCCGTCCCTTGCTATACGGGTACATATACCGCTACATGACACATTGTAGTTGCCATATATGTGTATATTACACCATGTGATGAGTATTCATGGCTATGTACTTGCTATACGGGTACATTTGCTGATACATGGCGCGTCCTTGTTGTGTTTTGGTGCTTTGGGGTTGCTGTATATGACACTATGTGATGGGTATCTATGGCTGTGTACTTGTTATACGGGTACATTTGCCGCTACATGACACATTGTAGTTGCTATATATGTGTATATTACACCATGTGATGGGTATCTATGCCTATGTACTTGCTATACGGGCACATTTGCGCCCTTGTTGTGTTTTGGTGCGTTCGCTTCTACACGAGGGGTGTTTGGTGTGTTGCAGTAAAGGGTTAACCCCGCGCAGATATGATGTTGTGTGAGGTGAATGGGTGACATATTACAGATCCCGCACTGTCCCAGCAAATAAACACAGATCTCAGGCCGTGCATAGCCGCAGCATTACTCACCTCATTTGCATATGCAAATCACCCCGCCATCGCACATGACCTCCCATAAACCCGCTTATTTATTTGCTTTCCTACTGATCAGCATAATATGTTTATGTTTGTGATCTCGGCTGTTTCCAGGATCAGCGCCGCCGTAGCCTGTGTAATCGTAAATCCAGCGAAAGGCGAGGGAGAGACGTCGTCACTGTCCGGCCACCGGCGCCCATTTATCTCCAGCAGCGCCCGGGAAATTCATTACCAGACCGCCGCTAATTACCATGTTACATGGAAGATTTCCATCAGTAGGTGGCGGTCTGTACATGGGGGGTCAGTCTGTAATATAGGGGTCAGTCTATAACATGGGGGGTCAGTCTGTAATATAGGGGGTCAGTCTATAACATGGGGGGTCAGTCTGTAATATAGGGGGTCAGTCTATAACATGGGGGGTCAGTCTGTAATATAGGGGGTCAGTCTATAACATGGGGGGTCAGTCTGTAATATAGCGGGTCAGTCTATAACATGGGGGGTCAGTCTATAATATAGGAGTCAGTCTATAATATAGGGGTCAGTCTATAACATAGGGGGTCAGTCTATAACATAGGGGGTCAGTCTATAACATGGGGGGTCAGTCTGTAATATAGGGGTCAGTCTATAACATAGGGGGTCAGTCTATAACATGGGGGGTCAGTCTGTAATATAGGGGTCAGTCTATAATATAGGGGTCAGTCTATAACATGGAGGGTCAGTCTGTAATATAGGGGGTCAGTCTATAACATAGGGGGTCAGTCTATAACATGGAGGGTCAGTCTGTAATATAGGGGTCAGTCTATAACATGGGGGGGTCAGTTTGTAATATGGGGGTCAGGGTATAACATGGGGGGTCAGTCTATAACATGGGGGGTCAGTCTGTAACATGGGGGATCAGTCTATAACATGGGGGGTCAGGGTATAACATGGAGGGTCAGTCTATAATATAGGGGTCAGTCTATAATATAGGGGGTCAGTCTCTAATATAGGGGTCAGTCTATAATATAGGGGTCAGTCTATAATATAGGGGTCAGTCTATAACTTGGAGGGTCAGTCTATAATATAGGGGGTCAGTCTCTAATATAGGGGTCAGTCTATAATATAGGGGTCAGTCTATAACATGGGGGGGTCAGTCTATAATATAGGGGTCAGTCTATAATATAGGGGGTCAGTCTATAACATGGGGGGTCAGTCTATAACATGGGGGGTCTGTAAAATAGGAGGATTACGCCATAGCATGAGGCGTAAGTCAGTGATATGACAGGTCACTGGCTAGAGGGGGCTCAGTCACTAACATGGGGGTCACTATCTTGAAGGGGCTGCGTCGCATACAAGGGGGTCAGCTGACCAGTCACTATTTGGGGTGTCACCTTGAGATGCCCTACCAGTCTGCTTACCCCCCGTTTGACCCTTGCAGGCTGCTATCTCTTACCCCTGGGTGACCCGCACAGATGGATGTTCTGTATCCTCGGTGGCGTCGGCGGGGGATGGGGCCTCTTATAACGCTGCTGCAGGTTTATGACGCTCTTACAGGTTTCCCGTCAGGCGGAGAGTCTGTAAATATTCCCCATGCATCATATCTCAACACTTGCTTTTCCATAATCTATGCGATAAATATGCGCGAGGCGAATGGCGCTGCCTGTAGTGTGCGGAGAATCACCCAAGGTAAACACAAATAGAAACCCCGGTATAAATCTGCCTTACCCTCCATTATGCCGCTCATCTGCATTGATATTTTCATATTGTAAATGGTTTCCTATAAAAAAACAAGAATAAAAGCGAATGTAGCGTAAAGCGCGCGCCTCTTAATGGCCGCTCCCAAATATCATTGCGCCTATTCTCTCCCATTAACAGCCCGCCATTAGACGAGATCGTCCGTCTCCTACATTACCTTTTATGACTGTGTTTATGAGAGATGGGTTCGGTGCAGCAAGGTGGCGTCTTGTAACCTGCAGGCACATTAGCCGCCGCGCCGCGCCCAGACTCAGGCCCATAACAGCTGCGGATTCAGGAACCGTGATGGATACGAAGTAGAAATATCAGGTGCGATAGGAGAAGACGATAAAACCACCAAGACGAGGAGAAGTAGCCAACCGTACCAACATGTACAAGCTGCCGAGGTCTCATGTCAAGGGGCGAAGACACAATCCTCAAGCTTTAGACCCAAGATGTCTCCAGAAGACTAGGCGCACCATTCATGGTTGGTCTGTGAAGATCTCGTCTGGTGTAAGTTATAACGACAGTTCGGCCAACGTGACCAATCCATCTCCGCCATGATGTCTGGCCCGGTTCGGGCCTCAGTGATGGGATGTAAATCTGTTGTTTGGCATAAATCACTTCAGCTTCCAACAATGACCCAAAGAGTAGAACATGGCAGCCAACATTTTCCCATTGGTCAACATTTGACATGTAAAGGCATCGAGGGAAGGCAAAAAAGATCGAAATCAGCCTTCAGCTGCCAGACATCTCTAGTGTGTGAGGACTACTCTGTCCATTATAATGGCCCAGAGTACAAATCTACAAGATCCCTTAAGGATCCTCCAAGGTCCTGTGCAACATTGTAGTTAAGGCCTGACAAAGAAGCTCCTACTACAACTAGTGAGATCTTGTGCTGGAGACCACAGTCCATGAAGTTGGAGCATAGGGTCGTCTTCCATAGAATTATTATCATCACCGTTCTTCTAGGTCTCAGCCCCCGCCCCGACATGATTGACGTTCACATTGGCACTGCCAACAACGGAGAGTCGGACTCTCAGGTTACCGTACTCGGAGCGTCGAAGCCCGTTCTGTGAGACGTCGACCTTTGGATCCAACGAACATGTGTGGAGGAAGTTGGACTATAAAAAGAAGCCTCGTATCCCTTTAATGTATCCATTGTGGCGATGACTTCCAGGTGGCGGAGCGCAGGTTAACCAGATGGATCTGGAATGGAGTATCCTTCATAATTTAATTTGTTTCATTGCGGAGACCAACTCCCTCCTAAATGTTTTTGAGCCTCGTTGTTTTGGAAGGTGGAAGAGAAGATGATTCCCATCTGCGTCCCAGCCATCTAATAGAAGACATGATAAATGGCTACCAGCACTTGTTTTCATTTAGAAAGCGCACAAAGCGGGTTCAATGTGTTACACTCGCTCATTCCAGCTTTGATGTGATGGGAATAGATCTTGTCCCAACATTCCAGCCTTCGTGTGAAGAGTGGAGAGGTGAGGAACAAGTTCATGGCTGGTGTCCTCTTGGAGTGGGAAGACGGAGGAGCTGAGGGATTTGGGAGAAGGTGTTCCTCCGACCTCTACACCTACGCAGTCATATATAAAGTGGAGTAAATCATCCGCCTCTCATGGAGTGGCACATGAACCTCACAGACCATGTCCTTCCAATTACCCTACAACTCACCTTCCGGGATATCTGTGCTGGAATTCCAGCTCCTACAACCTATAAACTCGACTTTTCATCCCCAGGTTGTCTCCGGCAGATGATTTATAGGATTCATGTTCCATCTTCCCATATACGATCCTGTAAGGTTCCACAGACAGTAATTGGCCTGAATAATGCGGAGGACTCGGCGCCACCTTGATCAATGTCATTGATGTTATATATCGCCTCTCTCATGGGGAGCGCCATCACCCCACGAAGCTCCAACACATGAAGAGCGCGCTCGACGGGCCATTAAACTGCGCTCGCCGTATGTCAGGTGAAATATCCCGTTGCCACTATGTTGTAATTAAATAGCGACACACAAGAGCAATGACACACCTCGTATGTTTCATCAGCTCGCCAGAAATCCTATTAATCAACGCCTCGTAATTCGGCGATTTCACTAAACAGCTTAGAGGCCTTGGGAATTATGTTATTAGTCACCTCCAACATGATGACACCAAAGCCTCAAATCCCATCTGTATCCGTCTTCTAATAATTCGCCACATTTATTTCCCGGGAACGTAGTGATGTATGAACCGCGGGAGTCAGGCCTACTGTGTATTATGTATAAAATATGTACTACCGCCATCAGCGGGGAAGAATGCCGCCGCCGCTGGAGGAAGAAGGAGGTCACGTTACTGGGGTAGGTTGGTCACGGCTTAGTAAATAAGCAGGAGATTCCTAGAAATCTGTGTAGTCCTTTGTCTCAATCTCACATCCATTGTCTTCATCCATCTTGTTCCTTGAGTCTGGTTGTCTTGGTCTTCATGTGTGTCCAGACTGTGTTAGATCCTGGGCCTCCCCCCGGATCATCCTCTTGTACTCTGGTGAACCAGTCTGACACTCTTAGCAGGATTTGGTCAGATATCCTCGTTTCTGTTTCTTGCAAAACTCTTACCTACAACAAGTCTCAAGACCTCCATGACCACAACACTTCCCATCACATTTATGGAGAGCAGGTCCTTTTTGGCAATGATTCCACCATGTCTCCAGGTTGTCACATCCTAAGGGTAGTACCTTGTCTATGGAGGACACACCTTGGATGAGAAGGCTGCCAACATTGCCTCTTGTGTGAAGTCTCCATCTGGTCTACCACAACTCTTGGCTATCTTCTTGCTTCTTGTTGGATGCCTTAATTCATTCAAGAAGTTTGAAGGGTGGAGACACAAATTTGTCATAAATTGGTAGCTTCCTGGGTGCAACGGGCCACCAGGTTTGGAGAGGACCTATTTCAATAACAATGGCTTCATCCACCTTGGAAACCAAAGTTCCAACCTTCTCTGGTTTACTGGAGGGGTTAATAGATACTCCTAGAAGATCCCAAAGCAAATTGGACCAGAAGGGGTCTTGCATATTGGATTTCTACGGTGTAAGTCCTCACACCCCAACCTCACCTGGTGTACACCGTACCTATCTGGATACACTAAACCTTATGATTGATTCCCTGGCTGTAGACACACCGACATTGGGGTGGAGCCGATCTTGAGATTTCAGGATCGTTTTTAAAATCCGATTTTCGATCATTTTCCAGTCGTGAAATTTGCTCGATCACCAGCCAGGATCCGATCCTTCCCTAACCACCATCTATTCGATAAGAGGGTTCCCACCATTGCAGCTCTTGCACCCTCCCAACTGGTCTTCCATAATCTTTGGCCACCATCTGGTTTCTTCTAGAAGATCGTCAGGTCCATTGTTTTGGATTTACCCAACCCTAAACTGAATTTTTATTGTGTTGGGGGCCAATAGATTCGGAGCCGTCCTATTGGGAGACGCTGTGACCCCAGTGTACGGGTAAATCGTTCTCCTCTGGGTCTATGGCGTTCCATCGCATGTCAGGTTTGTTTGGCTGGAGAAGCTGGAGTCTGTTTTCGCTATCCTCATCATGATCTGGGTTCTCTCTCGACAACTCGACGGGACTCATCCCAATCTGTTCCAAATTAAATCTCCCTTGTATTAGAAAACAGCGGAAGATCAATGATGTGACTGGACATCTGCATGTGTCGTTTTGAAGATGAGTCCGCCGGCGGATGCTCCTTTGTTCAGCTGTCTGTCATCACATGGATTCCTGTCCAACTGGCTTCTGCCGCCGCCTCCATCTGGGGGCTCGGACCTCGCTGATTGACGGCCAGCAAACTACACGGACGACTGCAATGGCACTTTAATTCTTTTTTGATTGGGGCCAAAGACCAAATGTAACTACACCCAGTTGTCTATTCCCCAGTCCTGTCAGAAATCCCGTGTAAGAGCCGTAGATGGATCCCCCGATACCGCGCTCCGGCGCTGCGGGTCACAAATTATTGACCGCGAGCTATGAGGCCCGGAGATTCACGCCAATGAACTGATAGAAAAGCAAAGAAAATAGATTTTCTGAGGGGATTTAAGCTCCAGGTGTGAGGGGAAGAGCGGATCATGTGTCAGGGGTGGCGGCAGACTCACACGCTGGCTTGTGTACAGTATACAGTATATATCAGCTGTATATCATTCCTGCTTCACCAGATGTTCTTATCACAATGGCGGGGGGGACCGCGGCAGAAAGGTAGGGGGGTCTGCCCCGGACGTGAGGAGGGCTCAGGATGGTCTCTGATGGGCAGGGGTCAGATGTATATGGCTTCATATAGTCAATGGTCCCTGGGTGGCCGCAGACTGGAGGGCTATCTGGGGTATTACTACAGGGATCCTCTATTAGCTCCCAAATCTAAGGATACCCCCTAAACTCTATAGAGTAGACACGTGTATTGTGTGTGTATATACAGTATATAGGAGCTCCATGCCCCCTCTCCCCCCACCAATAACAGATAATCCTTACTTTACAGCAAAGAACATGCATTTAACTGTTTTCCCTGACAGCACACCATGTGGTCAGGAGAGGTATTACATGTAAGGCTTATCTATGGTTGTATCACATAACAGCACACCATGTGGTCAGGAGTGGTATTACATGTAAGGCTTATCTATGGTTGTATCACATAACAGCGCACCATGTGGTCAGGAGTGGTATTACATGTAAGGCTTATCTATGGTCTTATCACATAACAGCACACCACGTGGTCAGGAGTGGTATTACATGTAAGGCTTATCTATGGTCTTATCACATAACAGCGCACCATGTGGTCAGGAGAGGTATTACATGTAAGGCTTATCTATGGTCTTATTACATAACAGCACACCATGTGGTCAGGAGAGGTATTACATGTAAGGCTTATCAATGGTATTATCACATAACAGTGCACCATGTGGTCAGGAGAGGTATTACATGTAAGGCTTATCTATGGTCTTATCACATAACAGTGCACCATGTGGTCAGGAGAGGTATTACATGTAAGGCTGATCAGTGGTTGTATCACATAACAGCACACCATGTGGTCAGGAGAGGTATTACATGTAAGGCTTATCTATGGTCGTATCACATAACAGCACACCATGTGGTCAGGAGTGGTATTACATGTAAGGCTTATCTATGGTCGTATCACATAACAGCGCACCATGTGGTCAGGAGTGGTATTACATGTAAGGCTTATCTATGGTCGTATCACATAACAGCGCACCATGTGGTCAGGGGAGGTATTACATGTAAGGCTTATCTATGGTCTTATCACATAACAGCGCACCATGTGGTCAGGAGTGGTATTACATGTAAGGCTTATCTATGGTCTTATCACATAACAGCGCACCATGTGGTCAGGAGAGGTATTACATGTAAGGCTTATCTATGGTCTTATCACATAACAGCACACCATGTGGTCAGGAGAGGTATTACATGTAAGGCTTATCTATGGTCTTATCACATAACAGCGCACCATGTGGTCAGGAGAGGTATTGTATAAGACCTATCAATGGTTATATATACTTATAGCAGCATTGGTTATACAGATACATATATACAGCAGCACACCATGCGGTATTCTAATAATAATGAAGCAGAGATACATCAGGGTCTTACAGTCACACAATACATTGCTTGATGGCTGTTTTGCTCCTACAGATGTGATGTTATATATTTTGTGTGTTATTCGGCAGGTTTCGCTATTTTTGCAGCGCGGTCCCTTTTTCTAGGACGTTCCTTTCTTTCCCGTTTGTGAATATAATCTCTGCTCCATATTAATGTCATCTCTCTATGTGGAAATGAATGATGACACCTCGGTGATATATAGGCTTATATTTAGTGAGCGGTGATGTCACGGGTGTCACATGACTCATTTTCGAAGTGTTCAGTGATGGAATGTAGAACTGTCAGTGCGCAGAGAACACATCTGGCCGCGAGGATCACATCAGACCAGGAACTTGTTGTGTTCCAAATTAGAAACTTGTGTATCACAAGGAACAATGTATCCGCCACCATAAAATCTGAGAGCCCGAAGTGACTGCGGCTTCATACGTGACCATGGTGGCCAGGGCGTGCTCAGAGGTCACCGGCCATGGGGCAGACGAGGTCCACTGCGGGCACCAGTGTAAGGGACTGGACTGTCCGGACTGCTGAGTCTGAGACTGGTCATGTGGATATAGACTGGAGCCGTGATGGCAAAGAACTAACAATAGCAAGTGCCTACGCAAATCATACCGCAGTGCAGAGTATTTCAGAAGTGTGATGATCTTGGCAAGTAGAAAGTCACAGAGTTACATAGTGGGAGCAGCCGGGTCACAGCAGTACAGAGTATTTCAGGAGAGGAGGTCACAGGGTAATAACTACATAGTGGGGGGAGCAGGGTCACAGCAGTACAGAGTATTTCAGGAGAGGAGGTCACAGGGTAATAACTACATAGTGGGGGGAGCAGGGTCACAGCAGTACAGAGTATTTCAGGAGAGGAGGTCACAGGGTAATAACTACATAGTGGGGGGAGCAGGGTCACAGCAGTACAGAGTATTTCAGGAGAGGAGGTCACAGGGTAATAACTACATAGTGGGGGGAGCAGGGTCACAGCAGTACAGAGTATTTCAGGAGAGCAGTGTGCTGATCTTATACAAGGTCACGGGGTGAGAGTTACATAGTGGGAGGAGCCGGGTCACAGCAGTACAGAGTATTTCAGGAGAGGAGGTCACAGGGTGAGAATTACATAGTGGGAGGAGCAGGGTCACAGCAGTACAGAGTATTTCAGGAGAGGAGGTCACAGGGTGATAACTACATAGTGGGGGAGCAGGGTCACAGCAGTACAGAGTATTTCAGGAGAGGAGTGCGCTGATCTTATAGGGGTCACAGGGTGAGAGTTACATAGTGGGAGGAGCAGGGTCACAGTAGTACAGAGTATTTCAGGAGAGGAGGTCACAGGGTGATAACTACATAGTGGGGGAGCAGGGTCACAGCAGTACAGAGTATTTCAGGAGAGCAGTGTGCTGATCTTATAGGAGGTCACAGAGTGAGAGTTACATAGTGGAGGAGCAGGGTCACAGCAGTACAGAGTATTTCAGGAGAGGCGGTCACAGGATGAGCGTTACATAGTGGGAGGAGCAGGGTCACAGCAGTACAGAGTATTTCAGGAGATGTGTGCCATTCTTATAGAGGAGGTCACAGGGTGAGAGTTACATAGCAGCACAGAGGATTTCAGAGAAGTAAAGTGCTGCTCGTGTGCGCCTGGTGTGGGGCTCATCTTCTCCGCACATCTTTATTCTTCCAGGACAGGGGTACGGAGAGATTCTCGGGGTCCGGAGCGGAGTGCGGTCTCCGCTCCAATCAGCCGTGTAACATAGAGACGGACAATCTGGTGCAGAGCCGCAGCCAGGTGTGGGGACGGTCCGGGAGGAATCGCCGGCTTTCTGATATTTAATTAAAATGTTTCTGTAGCTTTAGGGGCACGATCAGGCTGCGCAATTCTCACAGGCCGCCACCTGCATGCTGAGACACAGCCGAGGATTGCAGGAAACGCATTAAGCAGAATGAGCCTGAGGCCGGTTATTAATATTTCCACTTTTATTAGAAGAAAATACCAAATAATTCTACAGCAATAGCTGCCAACGACTAGAGACAAACAACAATGGCGCCGTAAACCAACACCGCCAGCTTCACCGCCACACTGACACGGAGCTCCAGGGCAGCTCATCTACAGCAGCCGCTGTATTACATGATATGCAAATATTAGATCGAGGTCTCTGATGGCCGAGGAGTCTTACTAAAGGGAACGTCTCCTTCTAAGCCGACACATTCTGTCCTCCAGAGCTGAATTCTGCAGATTGACCCGTGATAGGCAGCAGCTAGATGGCGGTGTGGTGGCGAGTGCGACATTGTAGCGAGGAGATGTGTCTTATGTATAATGGTGCTGGATCGGTGTCAGACCTAAGCTTGTATCTAGTCTGCTTAATCTGTATACTTAGGCCCTAAGACAGAAATATCACATCCAACTGTAGGTGTATCAGAGATACCGATGCAGGATATATACACAATAGTACAATAATACAGGGGATACAGTCACTAGGACACAATAGTACAATAATACAGGGGATACAGTCACTAGGACACGATAGTACAATAATACAGGAGATACAGTCACTAGGACACGATAGTACAATAATACAGGGGATACAGTCACTAGGACACGATAGTACAATAATACAGGGGATACAGTCACTAGGACACGATAGTACAATAATACAGGGGATACAGTCACTAGGACACGATAGTACAATAATACAGGGGATACAGTCACTAGGACACGATAGTACAATAATACAGGGGATACAGTCACTAGGACACGATAGTACAATAATACAGGAGATACAGTCACTAGGACACGATAGTACAATAATACAGGGGATACAGTCACTAGGACACGATAGTACAATAATACAGGAGATACAGTCACTAGGACACAATAGTACAATAATACAGGGGATACAGTCACTGGGACACGATAATACAGGAGATACAGTCACTAGGACACAATAGTACAATAATACAGGAGATACAGTCACTAGGACACAATAATACAGGAGATACAGTCACTAGGACACAATAGTACAATAATACAGGGGATACAGTCACTGGGACACGATAATACAGGAGATACAGTCACTAGGACACAATAGTACAATAATACAGGAGATACAGTCACTAGGACACAATAATACAGGAGATACAGTCACTAGGACACAATAGTACAATAATACAGGGGATACAGTCACTGGGACACGATAATACAGGAGATACAGTCACTAGGACACAATAATACAGGAGATACAGTCACTAGGACACAATAGTACAATAGTACAGGAGATACAGTCACTGGGACACAATAGTACAATAATACAGGGGATACAGTCACTGGGACACAATAGTACAATAATACAGGGGATACAGTCACTAGGACACAATAATACAGGGGATACAGTCACTAGGACACAATAATACAGGAGATACAGTCACTAGGACACAATAATACAGGAGATACAGTCACTAGGACACGATAGTACAATAATACAGGGGATACAGTCACTAGGACACAATAATACAGGGGATACAGTCACTAGGACACAATAATACAGGAGATACAGTCACGAGGACACAATAATACAGGAGATACAGTCACTAGGACACGATAGTACAATAATACAGGGGATACAGTCACTAGGACACAATAATACAGGAGATACAGTCACTAGGACACAATAATACAGGAGATACAGTCACTAGGACACGATAGTACAATAATACAGGAGATACAGTCACTAGGACACAATAATACAGGAGATACAGTCACTAGGACACAATAATACAGGGGATACAGTCACTAAGACACAATAGTACAATAATACAGGAAATACAGTCACTAGGACACAATAGTACAGGGGATACAGTCACTAGGACACAATAGTACAATAATACAGGAAATACAGTCACTAGGACACAATAGTACAGGGGATACAGTCACTAGGACACAATAGTACAATAATACAGGGGATACAGTCACTAGGACACAATATTACAGGGGATACAGTCACTAGGACACAATAATACAGGGGATACAGTCACTAGGACACAATAGTACAATAATACAGGAGATACAGTCACTAGGACACAATAGTACAATAATACAGGAAATACAGTCACTAGGACACAATAATACAGGAGATACAGTCACTAGGACACAATAGTACAATAATACAGGAGATACAGTCACTAGGACACAATAGTACAATAATACAGGAAATACAGTCACTAGGACACAATAATTCAGGAAATACAGTCACTAGGACACAATAATACAGGGGATACAGTCACTAGGACACATTAATACAGGAGATACAGTCACTAGGACACAATAGTACAATAATACAGGAGATACAGTCACTAGGACACAATAGTACAATAATACAGGAAATACAGTCACGAGGACACAATAATACAGGAAATACAGTCACTAGGACACATTAATACAGGAGATACAGTCACTAGGACACAATAGTACAATAATACAGGAGATACAGTCACTAGGACACAATAGTACAGGGGATACAGTCACTAGGACACAATAGTACAATAATACAGGGGATACAGTCACTAGGACACAATATTACAGGGGATACAGTCACTAGGACACAATAATACAGGGGATACAGTCACTAGGACACAATAGTACAATAATACAGGAGATACAGTCACTAGGACACAATAGTACAATAATACAGGAAATACAGTCACTAGGACACAATAATACAGGAGATACAGTCACTAGGACACAATAGTACAATAATACAGGAGATACAGTCACTAGGACACAATAGTACAATAATACAGGAAATACAGTCACTAGGACACAATAATACAGGGGATACAGCCACTAGGACACATTAATACAGGAGATACAGTCACTAGGACACAATAGTACAATAATACAGGAGATACAGTCACTAGGACACAATAGTACAATAATACAGGAAATACAGTCACTAGGACAGAATAATACAGGAGATACAGTCACTAGGACACAATAGTACAATAATACAGGGGATACAGTCACTAGGACACAATAATTCAGAAAATACAGTCACTAGGACACAATAATACAGGGGATACAGTCACTAGGACACAATAATACAGGAGATACAGTCACTAGGACACAATGATACAGGAATTACAGTCACTAGGACACAATAGTACAGGAGATACAGTCACTAGGACACAATAATACAGGAGATACAGTCACTAGGACACAATAGTACAGGAGATACAGTCACTAGGACACAATGATACAGGAATTACAGTAACTAGGACACAATAGTACAGGAGATACAGTCACTAGGACACAATAATACAGGAGATACAGTCACTAGGACACAATAGTACAGGAGATACAGTCACTAGGACACAATAGTACAATAATACAGGAGATACAGTCACTGGGACACAATAGTACAATAATACAGGAGATACAGTAACTAGGACACGATAGTACAATAATACAGTGGATACAGTCACTAGGACACAATAATACAGGAGATACAGTCACTAGGACACAACAGTACAATAATACAGGAGATACAGTCACTAGGACACAATAGTACAATAATACAGGAGATACAGTCACTAGGACACAATAGTACAGGAGATACAGTAACTAGGACACGATAGTACAATAATACAGGGGATACAGTCACTAGGACACAATAATACAGGGGATACAGTCACTAGGACACAATAATACAGGAGATACAGTCACTAGGACACAATAATACAGGAGATACAGTCACTAGGACACAATAGTACAATAATACAGGGGATAAAGTCACTAGGACACAATAATACAGGAGATACAATCACTAGGACACAATAATACAGGAAATACAGTCACTAGGACACAATAGTACAATAATACAGGAGATACAGTCACTAGGACACAATAATACAGGAGATACAGTCACTAGGACATGATAGTACAATAATACAGGGGATACAGTCACTAGGACACAATAGTACAATAATACAGGAGATACAGTCACTAGGACACAATAGTACAATAATACAGGAGATACAGTCACTAGGACACAATAATACAGGAGATACAGTCACTAGGACACAATAATACAATAATACAGGAGATAGTCACTAGGACACAATAATACAATAATACAGGGGATACAGTCACGAGGACACAATAATACAGGAGATACAGTCACGAGGACACAATAATACAGGAGATACAGTCACTAGGACACAATAGTACAGGAGATACAGTCACTAGGACACAATAGTACAATAATACAGGAGATACAGTCACTAGGACACAATAATACAGGGGATACAGTCACTAAGACAAGATAGTACAATAATACAGGGGATACAGTCACGAGGACACAATAATATAGGAGATACAGTCACGAGGACACAATAATACAGGAGATACAGTCACTAGGACACAATAGTACAGGAGATACAGTCACTAGGACACAATAGTACAATAATACAGGAGATACAGTCACTAGGACACAATAATACAGGAGATACAGTCACTAGGACACAATAGTACAATAATACAGGAGATACAGTCACTAGGACACAATAGTACAATAATACAGGGGATACAGTCACTAGGACAAGATAGTACAATAATACAGGGGATACAGTCACTAGGACACAATAATACAGGAGATACAGTCACTAGGACACAATAGTACAGGAGATACAGTCACTAGGAGACAATAGTACAGGAGATACAGTCACTAGGACACAATAATACAGGGGATACAGTCACTAGGACACAATAGTACAATAATACAGGAAATACAGTCACTAGGACACAATAGTACAGGGGATACAGTCACTAGGACACAATAGTACAATAATACAGGGGATACAGTCACTAGGACACAATATTACAGGGGATACAGTCACTAGGACACAATAATACAGGGGATACAGTCACTAGGACACAATAGTACAATAATACAGGAGATACAGTCACTAGGACACAATAGTACAATAATACAGGAAATACAGTCACTAGGACACAATAATACAGGAGATACAGTCACTAGGACACAATAGTACAATAATACAGGAGATACAGTCACTAGGACACAATAGTACAATAATACAGGAAATACAGTCACTAGGACACAATAATTCAGGAAATACAGTCACTAGGACACAATAATACAGGGGATACAGTCACTAGGACACATTAATACAGGAGATACAGTCACTAGGACACAATAGTACAATAATACAGGAGATACAGTCACTAGGACACAATAGTACAATAATACAGGAAATACAGTCACGAGGACACAATAATACAGGAAATACAGTCACTAGGACACATTAATACAGGAGATACAGTCACTAGGACACAATAGTACAATAATACAGGAGATACAGTCACTAGGACACAATAGTACAGGGGATACAGTCACTAGGACACAATAGTACAATAATACAGGGGATACAGTCACTAGGACACAATATTACAGGGGATACAGTCACTAGGACACAATAATACAGGGGATACAGTCACTAGGACACAATAGTACAATAATACAGGAGATACAGTCACTAGGACACAATAGTACAATAATACAGGAAATACAGTCACTAGGACACAATAATACAGGAGATACAGTCACTAGGACACAATAGTACAATAATACAGGAGATACAGTCACTAGGACACAATAGTACAATAATACAGGAAATACAGTCACTAGGACACAATAATACAGGGGATACAGCCACTAGGACACATTAATACAGGAGATACAGTCACTAGGACACAATAGTACAATAATACAGGAGATACAGTCACTAGGACACAATAGTACAATAATACAGGAAATACAGTCACTAGGACAGAATAATACAGGAGATACAGTCACTAGGACACAATAGTACAATAATACAGGGGATACAGTCACTAGGACACAATAATTCAGAAAATACAGTCACTAGGACACAATAGTACAGGGGATACAGTCACTAGGACACAATAGTACAGGAGATACAGTCACTAGGACACAATAGTACAGGGGATACAGTCACTAGGACACAATAGTACAATAATACAGGGGATACAGTCACTAGGACACAATATTACAGGGGATACAGTCACTAGGACACAATAATACAGGGGATACAGTCACTAGGACACAATAGTACAATAATACAGGAGATACAGTCACTAGGACACAATAGTACAATAATACAGGAAATACAGTCACTAGGACACAATAATACAGGAGATACAGTCACTAGGACACAATAGTACAATAATACAGGAGATACAGTCACTAGGACACAATAGTACAATAATACAGGAAATACAGTCACTAGGACACAATAATACAGGGGATACAGCCACTAGGACACATTAATACAGGAGATACAGTCACTAGGACACAATAGTACAATAATACAGGAGATACAGTCACTAGGACACAATAGTACAATAATACAGGAAATACAGTCACTAGGACAGAATAATACAGGAGATACAGTCACTAGGACACAATAGTACAATAATACAGGGGATACAGTCACTAGGACACAATAATACAGGAAATACAGTCACTAGGACAGAATAATACAGGAGATACAGTCACTAGGACACAATAGTACAATAATACAGGGGATACAGTCACTAGGACACAATAATACAGGAGATACAGTCACTAGGACACAATGATACAGGAATTACAGTCACTAGGACACAATAGTACAGGAGATACAGTCACTAGGACACAATAATACAGGAGATACAGTCACTAGGACACAATAGTACAGGAGATACAGTCACTAGGACACAATGATACAGGAATTACAGTAACTAGGACACAATAGTACAGGAGATACAGTCACTAGGACACAATAATACAGGAGATACAGTCACTAGGACACAATAGTACAGGAGATACAGTCACTAGGACACAATAGTACAATAATACAGGAGATACAGTCACTGGGACACAATAGTACAATAATACAGGAGATACAGTCACTAGGACACAATAGTACAATAATACAGGAGATACAGTCACTAGGACACAATAGTACAGGAGATACAGTAACTAGGACACGATAGTACAATAATACAGTGGATACAGTCACTAGGACACAATAATACAGGAGATACAGTCACTAGGACACAACAGTACAATAATACAGGAGATACAGTCACTAGGACACAATAGTACAATAATACAGGAGATACAGTCACTAGGACACAATAGTACAGGAGATACAGTAACTAGGACACGATAGTACAATAATACAGGGGATACAGTCACTAGGACACAATAATACAGGGGATACAGTCACTAGGACACAATAATACAGGAGATACAGTCACTAGGACACAATAATACAGGAGATACAGTCACTAGGACACAATAGTACAATAATACAGGGGATAAAGTCACTAGGACACAATAATACAGGAGATACAATCACTAGGACACAATAATACAGGAAATACAGTCACTAGGACACAATAGTACAATAATACAGGAGATACAGTCACTAGGACACAATAATACAGGAGATACAGTCACTAGGACATGATAGTACAATAATACAGGGGATACAGTCACTAGGACACAATAGTACAATAATACAGGAGATACAGTCACTAGGACACAATAGTACAATAATACAGGAGATACAGTCACTAGGACACAATAATACAGGAGATACAGTCACTAGGACACAATAATACAATAATACAGGAGATACAGTCACTAGGACACAATAATACAATAATACAGGGGATACAGTCACGAGGACACAATAATACAGGAGATACAGTCACGAGGACACAATAATACAGGAGATACAGTCACTAGGACACAATAGTACAGGAGATACAGTCACTAGGACACAATAGTACAATAATACAGGAGATACAGTCACTAGGACACAATAATACAGGGGATACAGTCACTAAGACAAGATAGTACAATAATACAGGGGATACAGTCACGAGGACACAATAATATAGGAGATACAGTCACGAGGACACAATAATACAGGAGATACAGTCACTAGGACACAATAGTACAGGAGATACAGTCACTAGGACACAATAGTACAATAATACAGGAGATACAGTCACTAGGACACAATAATACAGGAGATACAGTCACTAGGACACAATAGTACAATAATACAGGAGATACAGTCACTAGGACACAATAGTACAATAATACAGGGGATACAGTCACTAGGACAAGATAGTACAATAATACAGGGGATACAGTCACTAGGACACAATAATACAGGAGATACAGTCACTAGGACACAATAGTACAGGAGATACAGTCACTAGGAGACAATAGTACAGGAGATACAGTCACTAGGACACAATATTACAGGGGATACAGTCACTAGGACACAATATTACAGGGGATACAGTCACTAGGACACAATAATACAGGAGATACAGTCACTAGGACACAATAATTCAGGAAATACAGTCACTAGGACACAATAATACAGGGGATACAGTCACAAGGACACATTAATACAGGAGATACAGTCACTAGGATACAATAATACAGGAGATACAGTCACTAGGACACAATAGTACAATAATACAGGAGATACAGTCACTAGGATACAATAATACAGGAGATACAGTCACTAGGACACAATAGTACAATAATACAGGAGATACAGTCACTAGGACACAATAGTACAATAATACAGGGGATACAGTCACTAGGACACAATAATTCAGAAAATACAGTCACTAGGACACAATAATACAGGGGATACAGTCACTAGGACACATTAATACAGGAGATACAGTCACTAGGACACAATAATACAGGAGATACAGTCACTAGGACACAATGATACAGGAATTACAGTCACTAGGACACAATAGTACAGGAGATACAGTCACTAGGACACAATAATACAGGAGATACAGTCACTAGGACACAATAGTACAGGAGATACAGTCACTAGGACACAATAGTACAATAATACAGGAGATACAGTCACTGGGACACAATAGTACAATAATACAGGAGATACAGTAACTAGGACACGATAGTACAATAATACAGTGGATACAGTCACTAGGACACAATAATACAGGAGATACAGTCACTAGGACACAATAGTACAGTAATACAGGAGATACAGTCACTAGGACACGATAGTACAGGAGATACAGTCACTAGGACACAATAGTACAATAATACAGGAGATACAGTCACTAGGACACAATAGTACAATAATACAGGAGATACAGTCACTAGGACACAATAGTACAATAATACAGGAAATACAGGCACTAGGACACAATAATACAGGAGATACAGTCACTAGGACACAATAGTACAATAATACAGGGGATACAGTCACTAGGACACAATAATTCAGAAAATACAGTCACTAGGACACAATAGTACAGGAGATACAGTAACTAGGACACGATAGTACAATAATACAGGGGATACAGTCACTAGGACACAATAATACAGGGGATACAGTCACTAGGACACAATAATACAGGAGATACAGTCACTAGGACACAATAATACAGGAGATACAGTCACTAGGACACGATAGTACAATAATACAGGGGATACAGTCACTAGGACACAATAATACAGGAGATACAATCACTAGGACACAATAATACAGGAGATACAGTCACTAGGACACAATAGTACAATAATACAGGAGATACAGTCACTAGGACAGGATAGTACAATAATACAGGGGATACAGTCACTAGGACACAATAGTACAATAATACAGGAGATACAATCACTAGGACACAATAATACAGGAGATACAGTCACTAGGACACAATAGTACAATAATACAGGAGATACAGTCACTAGGACACAATAATACAGGAGATACAGTCACTAGGACATGATAGTACAATAATACAGGAGATACAGTCACTAGGACACAATAATACAGGAGATACAGTCACTAGGACACAATAGTACAATAATACAGGAGATACAGTCACTAGGACACAATAGTACAATAATACAGGAGATACAGTCACTAGAACACAATAGTACAATAATACAGGAGATACAGTCACTAGGACACAATAGTACAATAATACAGGAGATACAGTCACTAGGACACAATAGTACAATAATACAGGAGATACAGTCACTAGGACACAATAGTACAATAATACAGGAAATACAGGCACTAGGACACAATAATACAGGAGATACAGTCACTAGGACACAATAGTACAATAATACAGGGGATACAGTCACTAGGACACAATAATTCAGAAAATACAGTCACTAGGACACAATAGTACAGGAGATACAGTCACTAGGACACAATAATACAGGAGATACAGTCACTAGGACACAATAGTACAGGAGATACAGTCACTAGGACACAATAGTACAATAATACAGGAGATACAGTAACTAGGACACGATAGTACAATAATACAGTGGATACAGTCACTAGGACACAATAATACAGGAGATACAGTCACTAGGACACAATAGTACAATAATACAGGAGATACAGTCACTAGGACACAATAGTACAATAGTACAGGAGATACAGTCACTAGGACACAATAGTACAGGAGATACAGTAACTAGGACACAATAATACAGGAGATACAGTCACTAGGACACAATAATACAGGAGATACAGTCACTAGGACACAATAATACAGGAGATACAGTCACTAGGACACGATAGTACAATAATACAGGGGATACAGTCACTAGGACACAATAATACAGGAGATACAATCACTAGGACACAATAATACAGGAGATACAGTCACTAGGACACAATAGTACAATAATACAGGAGATACAGTCACTAGGACAGGATAGTACAATAATACAGGGGATACAGTCACTTGGACACAATAATACAGGAGATACAGTCACTAGGACATGATAGTACAATAATACAGGGGATACAGTCACTAGGACACAATAGTACAATAATACAGGAGATACAGTCACTAGGACACAATGTACAATAATACAGGAGATACAGTCACTAGGACACAATAATACAGGAGATACAGTCACTAGGACACAATAGTACAATAATACAGGAGATACAGTCACTAGGACACAATAGTACAATAATACAGGAGATACAGTCACTAGGACACGATAGTACAATAGTACAGGGGATACAGTCACTAGGACACAATAATACAGGAGATACAGTCACTAGGACACAATAGTACAATAATACAGGAGATACAGTCACTAGGACACAATAGTACAATAATACAGGGGATACAGTCACTAGGACACAATAGTACAGGAGATACAGTCACTAGGAAACAATAGTACAGGAGATACAGTCACTAGGACACAATAGTACAGGAGATACAGTCACTAGGACACAATAGTACAGGAGATACAGTCACTAGGACACAATATTACAGGAGATACAGTCACTAGGACACAATTTTACAGGAGATACAGTCACTAGGACACAATAATACAGGAGATACAGTCACTAGGACACAATAATACAGGAGATACAGTCACTAGGACAGGATAGTACAATAATACAGGGGATACAGTCACTAAGACAAGATAGTACAATAATACAGGGGATACAGTCACGAGGACACAATAATACAGGAGATACAGTCACTAGGACATAATAATACAGGAGATACAGTCACTAGGACATGATAGTACAATAATACAGGGGATACAGTCACTAGGACACAATAGTACAATAATACAGGAGATACAGTCACTAGGACACAATAGTACAATAATACAGGAGATACAGTCACTTGGACACAATAGTACAATAATACAGGAGATACAGTCACTAGGACACGATAGTACAATAGTACAGGGGATACAGTCACTAGGACACAATAATACAGGAGATACAGTCACTAGGACACAATAGTACAATAATACAGGAGATACAGTCACTAGGACACAATAGTACAATAATACAGGGGATACAGTCACTAGGACACAATAGTACAGGAGATACAGTCACTAGGACACAATAGTACAGGAGATACAGTCACTAGGACACAATAGTACAGGAGATACAGTCACTAGGACACAATAGTACAGGAGATACAGTCACTAGGACACAATAATACAGGAGATACAGTCACTAGGACACAATAGTACAGGAGATACAGTCACTAGGACACAATAATACAGGAGATACAGTCACTAGGACACAATAATACAATAATACAGGAGATACAGTCACTAGGACAGGATAGTACAATAATACAGGGGATACAGTCACTAAGACAAGATAGTACAATAATACAGGGGATACAGTCACGAGGACACAATAATACAGGAGATACAATCACGAGGACACAATAATACAGGAGATACAGTTACTAGGACACAATAGTACAGGAGATACAGTCACTAGGGCACAATAGTACAATAATACAGGAGATACAGTCACTTGGACACAATAATACAGGAGATACAGTCACTAGGACACAATAGTACAATAATACAGGGGATACAGTCACTAGGACACAATAGTACAATAATACAGGGGATACAGTCACTAGGACACAATAGTACAATAATGCAGGGGATACAGTCACTAGGACACAATAGTACAATAATACAGGAGATACAGTCACTAGGACACAATAATACAGGAGATACAGTCACTAGGACACAATAGTACAATAATACAGGGGATACAGTCACTAGGACAAGATAGTACAATAATACAGGGGATACAGTCAGTAGGACACAATAATACAGGAGATACAGTCACTAGTACACAATAGTACAGGAGATACAGTCACTAGGACACAATAGTACAGGAGATACAGTCACTAGGACACAATATTACAGGGGATACAGTCACTAGGACACAATAATACAGGAGATACAGTCACTAGGACACAATAATTCAGGAAATACAGTCACTAGGACACAATAATACAGGGGATACAGTCACTGGGACACAATAATTCAGGAAATACAGTCACTAGGACACAATAATACAGGGGATACAGTCACTAGGACACATTAATACAGGAGATACAGTCACTAGGACACAATAATACAGGAGATACAGTCACTAGGACACAATAGTACAGGAGATACAGTCACTAGGAGACAATAGTACAATAATACAGGAAATACAGTCACTAGGACACAATAGTACAGTAATACAGGAGATACAGTCACTAGGACACAATAGTACAATAATACAGGGGATACAGTCACTAGGACACAATAATTCAGGAAATACAGTCACTAGGACACAATAGTACAGGAGATACAGTCACTAGGACACAATATTACAGGGGATACAGTCACTAGGACACAATAATACAGGAGATACAGTCACTAGGACACAATAATTCAGGAAATACAGTCACTAGGACACAATAATACAGGGGATACAGTCACTAGGACACAATAATACAGGAGATACAGTCACTAGGACACAATAGTACAATAATACAGGAAATACAGTCACTAGGACACTAATACAGGAGATACAGTCACTAGGACACAATAGTACAGTAATACAGGAGATACAGTCACTAGGACACAATAGTACAATAATACAGGGGATACAGTCACTAGGACACAATAATTCAGAAAATACAGTCACTAGGACACATTAATACAGGAGATACAGTCACTAGGACACAATAATACAGGAGATACAGTCACTAGGACACAATGATACAGGAATTACAGTCACTAGGACACAATAGTACAGGAGATACGGTCACTAGGACACAATAATACAGGAGATACAGTCACTAGGACACAATAGTACAGGAGATACAGTCACTAGGACACAATAGTACAATAATACAGGAGATACAGTCACTGGGACACAATAGTACAATAATACAGGAGATACAGTAACTAGGACACGATAGTACAATAATACAGTGGATACAGTCACTAGGACACAATAATGCAGGAGATACAGTCACTAGGACACAATAGTACAGTAATACAGGAGATACAGTCACTAGGACACGATAGTACAGGAGATACAGTCACTAGGACACAATAGTACAATAATACAGGAGATACAGTCACTAGGACACATTAGTACAATAATACAGGAGATACAGTCACTAGGACACAATAGTACAGGAGATACAGTAACTAGGACACGATAGTACAATAATACAGGGGATACAGTCACTAGGACACAATAATACAGGAGATACAGTCACTAGGACACAATAATACAGGAGATACAGTCACTAGGACACAATAATACAGGAGATACAGTCACTAGGACACGATAGTACAATAATACAGGGGATACAGTCACTAGGACACAATAATACAGGAGATACAATCACTAGGACACAATAATACAGGAGATACAGTCACTAGGACACAATAGTACAATAATACAGGAGATACAGTCACTAGGACAGGATAGTACAATAATACAGGGGATACAGTCACTAGGACACAATAGTACAATAATACAGGAGATACAGTCACTAGGACACAATAGTACAATAGTACAGGGGATACAGTCACTAGGACACAATAATACAGGAGATACAGTCACTAGGACACAATAGTACAGGAGATACAGTCACTAGGACAGGATAGTACAATAATACAGGGGATACAGTCACTAGGACACAATAGTACAATAATACAGGAGATACAGTCACTAGGACACAATAGTACAATAATACAGGAGATACAGTCACTACGACACAATAGTACAATAGTACAGGGGATACAGTCACTAGGACACAATAATACAGGAGATACAGTCACTAGGACACAATAGTACAATAATACAGGAGATACAGTCACTAGGACACAATAGTACAATAATACAAGAGATACAGTCACTAGGACACAATAGTACAATAATACAGGAGATACAGTCACTAGGACATGATAGTACAATAATACAGGAGATACAGTCACTAGGACACAATAGTACGATAATACAGGAGATACAGTCACTAGGGCACTATAGTACAATAGTACAGGGGATACAGTCACTAGGACACAATAATACAGGAGATACAGTCACTAGGACACAATAGTACAATAATACAGGAGATACAGTCACTAGGACACAATAGTACAATAATACAGGAGATACAGTCACTAGGACACAATAGTACAGGAGATACAGTCACTAGGACACAATAATACAGGAGATACAGTCACTAGGACAAGATAGTACAATAATACAGGGGATACAGTCACTAAGACAAGATAGTACAATAATACAGGGGATACAGTCACGAGGACACAATAATACAGGAGATACAGTCACTAGGACACAATAATACAGGAGATACAGTCACTAGGACACAATAGTACAATATTACAGGGGATACAGTCACTAAGACAAGATAGTACAATAATACAGGAGATACAGTCACTAGGACACAATAATACAGGAGATACAGTCACTAGGACACAATAATACAGGAGATACAGTCACTAGGACACAATAGTACAATAATACAGGGGATACAGTCACTAAGACAAGATAGTACAATAATACAGGAGATACAGTCACTAGGACACAATAATACAGGAGATACAGTCACTAGGACACAATAATACAGGGGATACAGTCCCTCGGACAAGATAGTACAATAATACAGGGGATACAGTCACTAGGACACAATAATACAGGAGATACAGTCACTAGGTCACAATAGTACAGGAGATACAGTCACTAGGACACAATAGTACAGGAGATACAGTCACTAGGACACAATATTACAGGGGATACAGTCACTAGGACACAATGTACAGTAACAGTCTATTGTATCCACATTAATACCAGATTTTGGGTGACACATGGTGGTGTTGTGTGTGGTATCCTATGGTGATATTGACCCTGGGACACATTTGGTGTTTCAAGCTCTTCCTCGCCCCGATTGATATTTATGCAGCATTAACCTGAATTAACATTGTTAATCCTTTGCCGCTCAGTTCATTGCGTTCAATTTCTGTGTAATCGCCCAATAATTTATAGCAGCGGCTCTGAATGCTAATATCGGGGAGCACCTCTGTGTCTCACATCTAAACCGGAATTCTGTTCTCATACTCTGTTCCCGGTGTATTATATTTTAGGGGGCGGTGTTCCTGGTGTATTATATTTTAGGGGGCGGTGTTGCCGGTGTATTATATGTTAGGGGGCGGTGTTCCCGGTGTATTATATTTTAGGGGCCGGTGTTCCTGGTGTATTATATTTTAGGGGGCGGTGTTCCTGGTGTATTATATTTTAGGGGGCGGTGTTCCCGGTGTCTTATATTTTAGGGGCCGGTGTTGCCGGTGTATTATATGTTAGGGGGCGGTGTTCCCGGTGTATTATATATTAGGGGCCGGTGTTCCTGGTGTCTTATATTTTAGGGGGCGGTGTTCCTGGTGTATTATATTTTAGGGGCGGTGTTCCTGGTGTATTATATTTTAGGGGCCGGTGTTCCCGGTGTATTATATGTTAGGGGCCGGTGTTCCCGGTGTATTATATGTTAGGGGGCGGTGTTCCCGGTGTATTATATTTTAGGGGGCGGTGTTCCCGGTGTATTATATTTTAGGGGGCGGTGTTCCCAGTGTATTATATTTTAGGGGCGGTGTTCCCGGTGTATTATATTTTAGGGGGCGGTGTTCCCGGTGTATTATATTTTAGGGGCGGTGTTCCCGGTGTATTATATTTTAGGGGCCGGTGTTCCCGGTGTCTTATATTTTAGGGGGCGGTGTTCCCGGTATATTATATTTTAGTGGGCGGTGTTCCCGGTGTATTATATTTTAGGGGGCGGTGTTCCTGGTGTATTATATTTTAGGGGCTGGTGTTCCCGGTGTCTTATATTTTAGGGGGCGGTGTTCCCGGTGTATTATATTTTAGGGGGCGGTGTTCCCGGTGTATTATATTTTAGGGGGCGGTGTTCCCGGTGTATTATATTTTAGGGGGCGGTGTTCCCGGTGTCTTATATTTTAGGGGGCGGTGTTCCCGGTATATTATATTTTAGTGGGCGGTGTTCCCGGTGTATTATATTTTAGGGGGCGGTGTTCCAGGTGTATTATATTTTAGGGGCTGGTGTTCCCGGTGTCTTATATTTTAGGGGGCGGTGTTCCCGGTGTATTATATTTTAGGGGGCGGTGTTCCCGGTGTATTATATTTTAGGGGGCGGTGTTCCCGGTGTATTATATTTTAGGGGGCGGTGTTCCCGGTGTCTTATATTTTAGGGGCAGTGTTCCCGGTGTACTATATTTTAGGGGCCGGTGTTCCCGGTGTATTATATTTTAGGGGGCGGTGTTCCCGGTGTATTATATTTTAGGGGGCGGTGTTCCCAGTGTATTATATTTTAGGGGCGGTGTTCCCGGTGTATTATATTTTAGGGGCCGGTGTTCCCGGTGTCTTATATTTTAGTGGGCGGTGTTCCCGGTGTATTATATTTTAGGGGGCGGTGTTCCAGGTGTATTATATTTTAGGGGCTGGTGTTCCCGGTGTCTTATATTTTAGGGGGCGGTGTTCCCGGTGTATTATATTTTAGGGGGCGGTGTTCCCGGTGTATTATATTTTAGGGGGCGGTGTTCCCGGTGTATTATATTTTAGGGGCGGTGTTCCCGGTGTATTATATTTTAGGGGCTGGTGTTCCCGGTGTCTTATATTTTAGGGGGCAGTGTTCCCGGTGTATTATATTTTAGGGGGCGGTGTTCCCGGTGTATTATATTTTAGGGGGCGGTGTTCCTGGTGTATTATATTTTAGGGGCTGGTGTTCCCGGTGTCTTATATTTTAGGGGCGGTGTTCCCGGTGTATTATATTTTAGGGGGCGGTGTTCCCGGTGTACTATATTTTAGGGGCCGGTGTTCCTGGTGTATTATATTTTAGGGGCTGGTGTTCCCGGTCTCTTATATTTTAGGGGCAGTGTTCCCGGTGTACTATATTTTAGGGGGCGGTGTTCCCGGTGTCTTATATTTTAGGGGGCGGTGTTCCCGGTGTATTATATTTTAGGGGGCGGTGTTCCTGGTGTATTATATTTTTTGGGACGGTGTTCCCGGTGTATTATTTGTTCTGCCTGTATTTCTCTGTGTGACCAGCGTCTTTCTTCTCTTCCTTGCAGATCCCCCTAAGGAGCCGGTGCTGATGTGCAGGTCTAATAACTACCCCGCCTCCTTCTACTGCAGTTGGCATCTTCCAAGTCCGACCTATATCCCCAACTATTTCAACATCACTGTTAAGTATGTACCCCCCTCCTTCCCAACATGGTGCGCCCCAGAATGTTAACATTACAGGAATGTAAAGGGTTAGGGTCCCTCTACACTTAGAGGATATCGCCCCCATCATCCTAAAGACTGTATGACCCCCATCATCCCATAGCGCCTTCACATTCTGCACCCCCTCCCCCAATAATATATCCCTCCCACTGTAGGAACGCAGAGTTTCTTTGATGAAGTGAGTTTGGAGATGATGAGAGTGATGGGTCCCATGTAGAGATGCGCTTATAAGTAAGTGCCCCCCTTGCTGTGCTGAGCCCCCTCTCTCTGTCCTTGCAGACATGGCTCCACGCACTTATACTGTGAGAAGGATCCCTTCCCCAAGAACAGGTGTCACATCAAGTACAGCCGCCTCTTCTCCACGCTGAAGTACGAGGTGACCGTCGTGGCCAGTAACGCCTTGGGGAAGAGTTCCACCACCATCAGCTTCGATGAATTCTCAATAGGTAAGTTATTGAGTAAGGCTGTGTTCACATTCACTGCAGAATCTGCCAGAAATCGGCAGAGAGAAAAAAGTCTATAACCCGGCGGACGCCAATATCGTCTGTCCTATAGAACCTAACCTTACACAAGATCTCATAGAACTACCCGAGAAAGAAGGTTCTGGGCCCTAGTGCCAAAATATGTAATAGCACCCCCACCAACCAGCTGCCCAGGACTTACTATTACTAGTGGGGTACCACAGGGGGCAGTATTAGGGAGGATTACCATTACTAGTGGGGTACCACAGGGGGCAGTATTGGGGAGGATTACCATTACTAGTGGGGTACCACAGGGGGCAGTATTAGGGAGAATTACCATTACTAGTGGGGTACCACAGGGGGCAGTATTGGGGAGGATTACCATTACTAGTGGGGTACCACAGGGGGCAGTATTGGAGAGGATTACCATTACTAGTGGGGTATCACAGGGGGCAGTATTGGGTAGGATTACCATTACCTTGGACTGTATCTATGTCAATGAGAACAGACAGAGAAGGATTCTTGACTGTAAAAGCAGTGAGTGTGCGGGGAAGACGTGGAAGTGATTTCGAAGGGGCCGGAGTAAAGACTCTTCACACGTTGTTTCTGCTCCGTGTATCCTATCTACGCTCCGTGTATCCTGTCTACGCTCCGTGTATCCTGTCTACGCTTCGTGTATCCTGTCTACGCTCCGTGTATCCTGTCTACGCTCCGTGTATCCTGTCTACGCTCCGTGTATCCTGTCTACGCTCCGTGTATTCTGTCTACGCTCCGTGTATCCTGTCTACGCTCTGTGTATCCTGTCTACGCTCCGTGTATCCTATCTACGCTCCGTGTATCCTGTCTACGCTCCGTGTATCCTATCTACGCTCCGTGTATCCTGTCTATGCTCCGTGTATCCTGTCTACGCTCCGTGTATTCTGTCTACGCTCCGTGTATCCTGTCTACGCTCTGTGTATCCTGTCTACGCTCCGTGTATCCTGTCTACGCTCCGTGTAACCTGTCTATGCTCCGAGTATCCTGTCTACGCTCCGTGTATCCTGTCTACGCTCCGTGTAACCTGTCTACGCTCCGAGTATCCTGTCTACGCTCCGTGTATCCTGTCTACGCTCCGTGTATCCTGTCTACGCTCCGTGTATCCTGTCTACGCTCCGTGTATCCTGTCTACGCTCCGTGTATCCTATCTACGCTCCGTGTATCCTGTCTACGCTCCGTGTATCCTGTCTACGCTCCGTGTATCCTGTCTACGCTCCGTGTATCCTGTCTACGCTCCGTGTATCCTGTCTACGCTCCGTGTAACCTGTCTACACTCCGAGTATCCTGTCTACGCTCCGTGTATCCTGTCTACGCTCCGTGTATCCTGTCTACGCTCCGTGTAACCTGTCTACGCTCCGAGTATCCTGTCTACGCTCTGTGTATCCTGTCTACGCTCCGTGTATCCTGTCTACGCTCCGTGTATCCTGTCTACGCTCCGTGTATCCTGTCTACGCTCCGTGTATCCTGTCTACGCTCCGTGTATCCTGTCTACGCTCCGTGTATCCTGTCTACGCTCCGTGTATCCTGTCTACGCTCCGTGTATCCTATCTACGCTCCGTGTATCCTGTCTACGCTCCGTGTATCCTGTCTACGCTCTGTGTATCCTGTCTACGCTCCGTGTATCCTGTCTACGCTCCGTGTATCCTATCTACGCTCCGTGTATCCTGTCTACGCTCCGTGTATCCTGTCTACGCTCCGTGTATCCTGTCTACGCTCCGTGTATCCTGTCTACGCTCCGTGTATCCTGTCTACGCTCCGAGTATCCTGTCTACGCTCCGTGTATCCTGTCTACGCTCTGTGTATCCTGTCTACGCTCCGTGTATCCTGTCTACGCTCCGAGTATCCTGTCTACGCTCCGTGTATCCTGTCTACGCTCTGTGTATCCTGTCTACGCTCCGTGTATCCTGTCTACGCTCCGTGTATCCTGTCTACGCTCCGTGTATTCTGTCCATTTCACATGTGTAAAATGTACTTATCCATTGAGTTCAATGGCATCTTCATATAACGCGCGTCTTTTTGCGCTGGACAGGATACACGGAGCGTAAACTCCGTGTGGAGGGGCGGTTAGAAGAGATTTCTGGAAGTGACTCCGGGGTCTTATTCTGATTGTCAGGTTCAGGTATAGCGGGTGAGCGCAGCCGGTCTGCTATCTGCTTATCCTGTATACGCAGTTGTTACGGTTGCGCTGATGCTGTAACACCGTTGCGGACCCTGAATGAGCGCAGATCAATCAGAGACTCCAGAAAAGTAAAGTGGGATCAAAGTGAGGACTAATGGAGTGTGAGGAGGAGAGAGCGACGTCCCAGAGCCCTCCTGATGTCACACGTCTCATCCTGAGAAAGCCGCCGCAACTTTAATTGCGTTGGCTTACCGCACGTCTGGCAGAACATGTGACTGCGGCGCCAATAAAACTAATTAAATTGGAAAGACATGGGAAGCGGAACATGTGGACCTGGCTGTGAAACTGCGGAGGGTTGTGGCTCACTGACAGTCGCCATCTCATGCTCCACCGCCGGCTGCTCCTCTGCAACATGTCCAAGAGGCAGAGGAGAACTTAACCCCATCAGCTTAAAGGGGCGGGAAATACAATTAGAGGGGGAGGGGAATCATAACATGTCAGAGTCAGCAGTGTGTACAAGGCTCAATATAACTAGTGACCCAACGGTATTATAGTAGTTATATTCTTGTACATAGGAGTAGTATTATAGTAGTTATATTCTTGTACATAGGAGTAGTATTATAGTAGTTATATTCTTGTACATAGGAGTAGTATTATAGTAGTTATATTCTTGTACATAGGAGTAGTATTATAGTAGTTATATTCTTGTACATAGGAGGTAGTATTATAGTAGTTATATTCTTGTACATAGGAGGTAGTATTATAGTAGTTATATTCTTGTACATAGGAGTAGTATTATAGTAGTTATATTCTTGTACATAGGAGTAGTATTATAGTAGTTATATTCTTGTACATAGGAGCAGTATTATAGTAGTTATATTCTTGTACATAGGAGCAGTATTATAGTAGTTATATTCTTGTACATAGGAGTAGTATTATAGTAGTTATATTCTTGTACATAGGAGCAGTATTATAGTAGTTATATTCTTGTACATAGGAGTAGTATTATAGTAGTTATATTCTTGTACATAGGAGCAGTATTATAGTAGTTATATTCTTGTACATAGGAGGTAGTATTATAGTAGTTATATTCTTGTACATAGGAGGTAGTATTATAGTAGTTATATTCTTGTACATAGGAGTAGTATTATAGTAGTTATATTCTTGTATATAGGAGTAGTATTATAGTAGTTATATTCTTGTACATAGGAGGTAGTATTATAGTAGTTATATTCTTGTACATAGGAGGTAGTATTATAGTAGTTATATTCTTGTACATAGGAGTAGTATTATAGTAGTTATATTCTTGTACATAGGAGGTAGTATTATAGTAGTTATATTCTTGTACATAGGAGTAGTATTATAGTAGTTATATTCTTGTACATAGGAGCAGTATTATAGTAGTTATATTCTTGTACATAGGAGTAGTATTATAGTAGTTATATTCTTGTACATAGGAGGTAGTATTATAGTAGTTATATTCTTGTACATAGGAGTAGTATTATAGTAGTTATATTCTTGTATATAGGAGTAGTATTATAGTAGTTATATTCTTGTACATAGGAGGTAGTATTACAGTAGTTATATTCTTGTATATAGGAGTAGTATTATAGTAGATATATTCTTGTACATAGGAGTAGTATTATAGTAGTTATATTCTTGTACATAGGAGTAGTATTATAGTAGATATATTCTTGTACATAGGAGTAGTATTATAGTAGTTATATTCTTGTACATAGGAGTAGTATTATAGTAGTTATATTCTTGTACATAGGAGTAGTATTATAGTAGTTATATTCTTGTACATAGGAGTAGTATTATAGTAGTTATATTCTTGTACATAGGAGTAGTATTATAGTAGATATATTCTTGTACATAGGAGCAGTATTATAGTAGTTATATTCTTGTACATAGGAGTAGTATTATAGTAGATATATTCTTGTACATAGGAGTAGTATTATAGTAGTTATATTCTTGTACATAGGAGTAGTATTATAGTAATTATATTCTTGTACATAGGAGGTAGTATTATAGTAGTTATATTCTTGTACATAGGAGTAGTATTATAGTAGTTATATACTTGTACATAGGAGTAGTATTATATTAGTTATATTCTTGTACATAGGAGGTAGTATTATAGTAGTTATATTCTTGTACATAGGAGCAGTATTATAGTAGTTATATTCTTGTACATAGGAGCAGTATTATAGTAGTTATATTCTTGTACATAGGAGTAGTATTATAGTAGTTATATTCTTGTACATAGGAGGTAGTATTATAGTAGTTATATTCTTGTACATAGGAGCAGTATTATAGTAGTTATATTCTTGTACATAGGAGGTAGTATTACAGTAGTTATATTCTTGTATATAGGAGGTAGTATTATAGTAGTTATATTCTTGTACATAGGAGTAGTATTATAGTAGTTATATTCTTGTACATAGGAGTAGTATTATAGTAGTTATATTCTTGTATATAGGAGCAGTATTATAGTAGTTATATTCTTGTACATAGGAGCAGTATTATAGTAGTTATATTCTTGTACATAAGAGTAGTATTATAGTAGTTATATTCTTGTATATAGGAGCAGTATTATAGTAGTTATATTCTTGTACATAGGAGGTAGTATTATAGTAGTTATATTCTTGTATATAGGAGCAGTATTATAGTAGTTATATTCTTGTACATAGGAGGTAGTATTATAGTAGTTATATTCTTGTATATACGAGCAGTATTATAGTAGTTATATTCTTGTACATAGGAGTAGTATTATAGTAGTTATATTCTTGTATATAGGAGCAGTATTATAGTAGTTATATTCTTGTACATAGGCGTAGTATTATAGTAGTTATATTCTTGTACATAGGAGGTAGTATTATAGTAGTTATATTCTTGTACATAGTAGCAGTATTATAGTAGTTATATTCTTGTACATAGGAGTAGTATTATAGTAGTTATATTCTTGTACATAGGAGTAGTATTATAGTAGTTATATTCTTGTACATAGGAGCAGTATTATAGTAGTTATATTCTTGTACATATGAGTAGTATTATAGTAGTTATATTCTTGTACATAGGAGTAGTATTATACTAGTTATATTCTTGTACATAGGAGTAGTATTATAGTAGTTATATTCTTGTACATATGAGTAGTATTATAGTAGTTATATTCTTGTATATAGGAGCAGTATTATAGTAGTTATATTATTGTACATAGGAGATAGTATTATAGTAGTTATATTCTTGTACATAGGAGTAGTATTATAGTAGTTATATTCTTGTACATAGGAGTAGTATTATAGTAGTTATATTCTTGTACATAGGTGCAGTATTATAGTAGTTATATTCTTGTACATAGGAGGTAGTATTATAGTAGTTATATTCTTGTATATAGGAGCAGTATTATAGTAGTTATATTCTTGTCCATAGGAGTAGTATTATAGTAGTTATTTTCTTGTACATAGGAGTAGTATTATAGTAGTTATATTCTTGTACATAGGAGTAGTATTATAGTAGTTATATTCTTGTACATAGGAGTAGTATTATAGTAGTTATATTCTTGTACATAGGAGTAGTATTATAGTAGTTATATTCTTGTACATAGGAGGTAGTATTATAGTAGTTATATTCTTGTATATAGGAGTAGTATTATAGTAATTATTTTCTTGTACATAGCAGTAGTATTATAGTAGTTATATTCTTGTACATAGGAGGTAGTATTATAGTAGTTATATTCTTGTACATAGGAGTAGTATTATAGTAGTTATTTTCTTGTACATAGGAGTAGTATTATAGTAGTTATATTCTTGTACATAGGGGGCAGTATTATAGTAGTTATATTCTTGTACATAGGAGTAGTATTATAGTAGTTATATTCTTGTACATAGGAGTAGTATTATAGTAGTTATATTCTTGTACATAGGAGTAGTATTATAGTAGTTATATTCTTGTACATAGGAGTAGTATTATAGTAGTTATATTCTTGTACATAGGAGTAGTATTATAGTAGTTATATTCTTGTACATAGGAGGTAGTATTATAGTAGTTATATTCTTGTATATAGGAGTAGTATTATAGTAATTATTTTCTTGTACATAGCAGTAGTATTATAGTAGTTATATTCTTGTACATAGGAGGTAGTATTATAGTAGTTATATTCTTGTACATAGGAGTAGTATTATAGTAGTTATTTTCTTGTACATAGGAGTAGTATTATAGTAGTTATATTCTTGTACATAGGGGGCAGTATTATAGTAGTTATATTCTTGTACATAGGAGTAGTATTATAGTAGTTATATTCTTGTACATAGGAGGTAGTATTATAGTAGTTATATTCTTGTACATAGGAGTAGTATTATAGTAGTTATATTCTTGTACATAGGAGTAGTATTATAGTAGTTATATTCTTGTACATAGGAGGTAGTATTATAGTAGTTATATTCTTGTACATAGGAGCAGTATTATAGTAGTTATATTCTTGTACATAGGAGGTATTATAGTAGTTATATTCTTGTACATAGGAGTAGTATTATAGTAGTTATATTCTTGTACATAGGAGCAGTATTATAGTAGTTATATTCTTGTACATAGGAGTAGTATTATAGTAGTTATATTCTTGTACATAGGGGGCAGTATTATAGTAGTTATATTCTTGTACATAGGGGGCAGTATTATAGTAGTTATATTCTTGTACATAGGAGTAGTATTATAGTAGTTATATTCTTGTACATAGGAGCAGTATTATAGTAGTTATATTCTTGTACATAGGAGTAGTATTATAGTAGTTATATTCTTGTACATAGGAGCAGTATTATAGTAGTTATAGTCTTGTACATAGGAGTAGTATTATAGTAGTTATATTCTTGTACATAGGGGGCAGTATTATAGTAGTTATATTCTTGTACATAGGGGTAGTATTATAGTAGTTATATTCTTGTACATAGGAGGTAGTATTATAGTAGTTATATTCTTGTACATAGGAGGTAGTATTATAGTAGTTATATTCTTGTACATAGGAGTAGTATTATAGTAGTTATATTCTTGTACATAGGAGTAGTATTATAGTAGTTATATTCTTGTACATAGGAGCAGTATTATAGTAGTTATATTCTTGTATATAGGAGTAGTATTATAGTAGTTATAGTCTTGTACATAGGAGCAGTATTATAGTAGTTATATTCTTGTACATAGGAGTAGTATTATAGTAGTTATATTCTTGTACATAGGAGTAGTATTATAGTAGTTATATTCTTGTATATAGGAGCAGTACTATATTAGTTATATTCTTGTACATAGGAGTAGTATTATAGTAGTTATATTCTTGTACATAGGGGGCAGTATTATAGTAGTTATATTCTTGTACATAGGGGGCAGTATTATAGTAGTTATATTCTTGTACATAGGGGGCAGTATTATAGTAGTATATTATTGTACTGTTAGCGGTAGTATTATATCGGTCCCTGTACAGTACTATGTGATTCTTGTAGGGTCTTATTGTTGGGATCAGAGTTCTCCTTTAAATCAGTCCTGGTGAATTATTTTTTGAATAAATTAGATAATTTTTTAACGATTTTGTATAATTTCTTCATTTTTGATATAAATAACCTCTCTTATTAATGATGTCTATCTTGCGGTGGAAGCCTGCGGTTTCTGGAGGCGATTCTGGAACATTCTCTCCAGTAGTTTCTCAGAATGTCTTCTATTATGGTTCGGTTGTAACCAGACTCCTGTAGATGGCGTCTGCGCTGCGGGGGGGCAGATATTTCTAGTGAGTTCTCTTTGTACATCTGCTCCGGGCTGTGTTTGTTGGCGTTATAACCTTCTATCTGTACTTTATGGTCTGTGCTCGGGATACGCTCGGCTTCGGTGAGGACTGAGTTGCGATTATTTACTGTCTTGGAGGATTCACCGTCCATTGCTGGTGCGGTATTTGACCTGAGACACGAGTGTCGTGTGATGAAGAGAATTCCCAAAAATCACGTGTAATATTTTTGATATCTTGCAGGATTTCTCTGACTTTTTCTCTCGATCAGTTCCTTGGGCGCGGTGCAGAGTCACCGGATTTGTTTAGCGTTTTCTCCTATACTGTGACCTCCATTGGTATAAATGGAATCCATTGATGAGCCGCCATAATTCCAATATCCCAGAATTCCCCGGGGCTGTTGTGTGCACTATAGACAAGTCATAGAGATAGGGGGCAGTAGAGAGGCGCCATGTACTTACCTGTGACTCCCTGACCATCATGTCGGCAACTTCAGCATGGCCGACTGTTGTAAGAACAGCTGGAACCTGGTGAAGTCTCCATTCCTGTGGTGTGAACAGGGACATTGCAGAGTTGGGGGCTGGTTCACTATTGGACAGACAAGAGATTTACCATCTTGTATTTTTCATCCTCAGTAAAACCCGACCCCCCAGAGAATGTTCTGGCAAAACCCGTCCACAAAAACCCGCGGAGGCTGGAAGTCACATGGCAGACGCCGTCCACCTGGCCGGACCCCGAGTCATTCCCACTCAAGTTCTTCCTAAGATATCGACCATTAATTCTAGACCAATGGCAGCATGTGAGTACAGAACCGTATTATCTATCTATCTATCTATCTATCTATCTCATATACACCTGCTCATATAGATCTGCACATATAGACCTGCTCATATACACCTGCACATATAGACCTGCACATATAGACCTACACATATAGACCTGCACATATAGACCTGCTCATATACACCTGCACATATACACCTGCTCATATAGACTTGCACATATAGACCTGCACATATAGACGTGCACATATAGACCTGCACATATAGACCTGCACATATAGACCTGCACATATAGACCTGCTCATATAGACCTGCACATATAGACCTGCTCATATAGACCTGCACATATAGACCTGCTCATATAGACCTGCACATATAGACCTGCACATATAGACCTGCTCATATAGACCTGCTCATATACACCTGCACATATAGACCTGCTCCTATAGACCTACTCATATAGACCTGCACATATGGATCTGCTCATATGGATCTGCTCCTATAGACCTGCACATATAGACCTGCACATATAGACCTGCTCATATAGACCTGCACATATAGACCTGCACATATAGACCTGCTCATATAGACCTGCTCATATAGACCTGCTCATATAGATCTGCACATATACACGTGCACATATAGACCTGCACGTATAGACGTGCACATATAGACGTGCACATATAGACCTGCACATATAGACCTGCTCATATAGACCTGCACATATAGACCTGCACATATAGACCTGCTCATATAGACCTGCTCATATAGACCTGCACATATAGACCTGCTCATATAGACCTGCACATATAGACCTGCACATATAGACCTGCACATATAGACCTGCTCATATAGACCTGCACATATAGACCTGCACATATAGACCTGCTCATATAGACCTGCCCATATACACCTGCACATATAGACCTGCTCCTATGGACCTACTCATATAGACCTGCACATATGGATCTGCACATATAGACCTGCTCATATGGATCTGCTCCTATAGACCTGCACATATAGACCTGCACATATAGACCTGCTCATATAGACCTGTACATATAGACCTGCACATATAGACCTGCACATATAGACCTGCTCATATAGACCTGCACATATAGACCTGCACATATATACCTGCACATATAGACCTGCACATATAGACCTGCACATATAGACCTGCTCATATAGACCTGCACATATAGACCTGCACATATAGACCTGCACATATAGACCTGCTCATATAGACCTGTACATATAGACCTGCTCATATAGACCTGCACATATAGACCTGCTCATCTAGACCTGCACATATACACCTGCTCATATAGACCTGCACATATAGACCTGCACATATAGATCTGCACATATAGACCTGCACATATAGATGTGCACATATAGACCTGCTCATATAGACCTGCACATATAGACGTGCACATATAGACCTGCACATATAGACCTGCACATATAGACCTGCACATATAGACCTGCTCATATAGACCTGCACATATAGACCTGCACATATAGACCTGCTCATATAGACCTGCTCATATACACCTGCACATATGGATCTGCACATATGGATCTGCTCATATGGATCTGCTCCTATAGACCTGCACATATAGACCTGCACATATAGACCTGCACATATAGACCTGCTCATATAGACCTGTACATATAGACCTGCACATATAGAACTGCACATATAGACCTGCTCATATAGACCTGCTCATATAGACCTGCACATATAGACCTGCACATATAGATCTGCACATATAGACCTGCACATATAGACCTGCACATATAGACGTGCACATATAGAACTGCACATATAGACCTGCACATATAGACCTGCTCATATAGACCTGCACATATAGACCTGCTCATCTAGACCTGCACATATACACCTGCTCATATAGACCTGCACATATAGACCTGCACATATAGATCTGCTCATATACACCTGCACATATACACCTGCACATATAGACCTGCTCATATAGACCTGCTCATATAGACTTGCTCATATACACCTGCACATATAGACCTGTACATATAGACCTGCACATATAGACCTGCACATATAGACCTGCACATATAGACCTGCTCATATAGACCTGCTCATATAGACCTGCACATATAGACCTGCACATCTAGACCTGCTCATATAGACCTGCACATATAGACCTGCACATATAGACCTGCACATATAGACCTGCTCATATAGACCTGCACATATAGACCTACACATATAGACCTGCACATATACACCTTCACATATACACCTGCACATATACACCTGCATATATAGACCTGCACATATAGACCTGCACATATACACCTGCACATATAGACCTGCACATATAGACCTGCACATATAGACTTGCACATATAGACCTGCTTATATAGACCTGCACATATAGACCTGCACACATAGATCTGCTCATATACACCTAAACATATAGACCTGCACATATAGACCTGCACATACAGACCTGCTCATGTAGACCTGCACATATACACCTGCACATATAGACCTGCTCATATACACCTGCACATATACACCTGCTCATATAGACCTGCACATATACACCTGCACATATAGACCGGCACATATAGACCTGCTCATATACACCTTCTCATATAAACCTGCTCATATAGACCTGCACATATAGACCTGCTCATATACACCTGCACATATAGACCTGCAGATATAGACCTGCACATATAGACCTGCACATATAGACCTGCACACATAGACCTGCTCATATAGACCTGCACATATAGACCTGCTCATCTAGACCTGCACATATACACCTGCTCATATAGACCTGCACATATAGACCTGCACATATAGATCTGCACATATAGACCTGCACATATAGACGTGCACATATAGACCTGCACATATAGACCTGCTCATATAGACCTGCACATATAGACCTGCACATATAGACCTGCACATATAGACCTGCTCATATAGACCTGCACATATAGACGTGCACATATAGACCTGCACATATAGACCTGCACATATAGACCTGCACATATAGACCTGCACATATAGACCTGCTCATATAGACCTGCTCATATAGACCTGCACATATAGACGTGCACATATAGACCTGCACATATAGACCTGCACATATAAACCTGCTCATATAGACCTGCTCATATACACCTGCACATATAGACCTGCTCCTATAGACCTACTCATATAGACCTGCACATATGGATCTGCACATATGGATCTGCTCATATGGATCTGCTCCTATAGACCTGCACATATAGACCTGCACATATAGACCTGCACATATAGACCTGCTCATATAGACCTGTACATATAGACCTGCACATATACACCTGCTCATATAGACCTGCACATATAGAACTGCACATATAGACCTGCTCATATAGACCTGTACATATAGACCTGCACATATAGAACTGCACATATATACCTGCACATATAGACCTGCACATATAGACCTGCTCATATAGACCTGCACATATAGACCTGCTCATCTAGACCTGCACATATACACCTGCTCATATAGACCTGCACATATAGACCTGCACATATAGATCTGCACATATAGACCTGCACATATACACCTGCACATATAGACCTGCTCATATAGACCTGCTCATATAGACTTGCTCATATACACCTGCACATATAGACCTGTACATATAGACCTGCACATATAGACCTGCACATATAGACCTGCACATATAGACCTGCTCATATAGACCTGCTCATATAGACCTGCACATATAGACCTGCACATATAGACCTGCACATCTAGACCTGCTCATATAGACCTGCACATATAGACCTGCACATATAGACCTGCACATATAGACCTGCTCATATAGACCTGCACATATAGACCTGCACATATAGACCTGCACATATACACCTGCACATATACACCTGCACATATACACCTGCACATATAGACCTGCACATATACACCTGCACATCTAGACCTGCTCATATAGACCTGCACATATAGACCTGCACATATACACCTGCACATATAGACCTGCACATATAGACCTGCACATATAGACCTGCACATATAGACCTGCTCATATAGACCTGCTTATATAGACCTGCAGATATAGACCTGCTCATATACACCTGCAGATATACACCTGCTTATATAGATCTGCACATATAGACCTGCACATATAGACCTGCACATATAGACCTGCTCATATAGACCTGCTTATATAGACCTGCAGATATAGACCTGCTCATATACACCTGCAGATATACACCTGCTTATATAGACCTGCACATATAGACCTGCACATATAGACCTGCACATATACACCTGCAGATATACACCTGCTCATATAGACCTGCACATATAGACCTGCACATATAGACCTGCACATATACACCTACACATATAGACCTGCTCATATAGACCTGCACATATAGACCTGCTCATATACACCTACACATATAGACCTGCTCATATAGACCTGCACATATAGACCTGCACATATAGACCTGCTCATATACACCTACACATATAGCCCTGCACATATAGACCTGCACATATAGACCTGCACATACAGACCTGCTCATGTAGACCTGCACATATACACCTGCACATATACACCTGCACATATAGACCTGCTCATATACACCTGCACATATACACCTGCACATATACACCTGTAGATATACACCTGCTCATATAGACCTGCACATATACACCTGCACATATAGACCGGCACATATAGACCTGCTCATATACACCTTCTCATATAGACCTGTTCATATAGACCTGCACATATAGACCTGCTCATATACACCTGCACATATAGACCTGCAGATATAGACCTGCACATATAGACCTTCACATATACACCTGCACATATAGACCGGCACATATAGACCTGCTCATATACACCTGCACATATAGACCTGCACATATTGACCTGCTCATATACACCTGCACATATAGACCTGCAGATATAGACCTGCACATATAGACCTGCACATATAGACCTGCTCATATACACCTGCTCATATAGACCTGCTCATATACACCTGCTCATATAGACCTGCACATATAGACCTGCACATATACACCTGCACATATACACCTGCACATATAGACCTGCTCATATACACCTGCACATATACACCTGCACATATACACCTGCTCATATAGACCTGCACATATAGACCTGCACATATAGACCTGCACATATAGACCTACATATATAGACCTGCACATATAGACCTGCTCATATACACCTGCAGATATACACCTGCACATATACACCTGCTCATATCGACCTGCTCATATAGACCTGCACATATAGACCTGCTCATATAGACCTTCACATATAGACCTGCACATATAGACCTGCACATATACACCTGCTCATATAGACCTGCACATATAGACCTGCTCATATACACCTGCACATATAGACCTTCACATATAGACCTGCTCATATACACCTGCACATATAGACCTGCTCATATACACCTGCACATATAGACCTTCACATATAGACCTGCTGATATAGACCTGCACATATAGACCTGCACATATAGACCTGCACATATAGACCTGCACATATAGACCTGCACATATAGATCTGCACATATACACCTGCACATATACACCTGCACATATAGACCTGCTCATATAGAACTGCACATATAGACCTGCACATATAGACCTGCACATATAGACCTGCACATATACACCTGCACATATAGACCTGCTCATATAGACCTGCACATATAGACCTGCACATATAGACCTGCACATATACACCTGCACATATAGACCTGCTCATATAGACCTGCACATATAGACCTGCACACATAGACCTGCACATATAGACCTGCACATATACACCTGCACATATACACCTGCACATATAGACCTGCTCATATAGACCTGCACATATAGATCTGCACATATAGACCTGCACATATACACCTGCACATATAGACCTGCTCATATAGACCTGCACATATAGACCTGCACATATAGACCTGCACACATAGACCTGCTCATATAGACCTGCTCATATACACCTGCACATATAGACCTGCACATATAGACCTGCTCATATACACCTGCACATATAGACCTGCACATATAGACCTGCTCATATACACCTGCACATATAGACCTGCACATATAGACCTGCTCATATACACCTGCACATATAGACCTTCACATATAGACCTGTTCATATACACCTGCACATATAGACCTGCACATATACACCTGCACATATACACCTGCACATATAGACCTGCACATATAGACCTGCACACATAGACCTGCTCATATAGACCTGCTCATATACACCTGCACATATAGACCTGCACATATAGACCTGCTCATATACACCTGCACATATAGACCTGCACATATAGACCTGCTCATATACACCTGCACATATAGACCTGCACATATAGACCTGCTCATATACACCTGCACATATAGACCTTCACATATCGACCTGTTCATATACACCTGCACATATAGACCTGCACATATACACCTGCACATATAGACCTGCACATATAGACCTGCTCATATAGACCTTCACATATAGACCTGCACATATAGACCTGCACATATACACCTGCTCATATAGACCTGCACATATAGACCTGCTCATATACACCTGCACATATAGACCTTCACATATAGACCTGCTCATATACACCTGCACATATAGACCTGCTCATATACACCTGCACATATAGACCTTCACATATAGACCTGCTGATATAGACCTGCACATATAGACCTGCACATATAGACCTGCACATATAGACCTGCACATATAGACCTGCACATATAGATCTGCACATATACACCTGCACATATACACCTGCACATATAGACCTGCTCATATAGACCTGCACATATAGACCTGCACATATAGACCTGCACATATAGACCTGCACATATACACCTGCACATATAGACCTGCTCATATAGACCTGCACATATAGACCTGCACATATAGACCTGCACATATACACCTGCACATATAGACCTGCTCATATAGACCTGCACATATAGACCTGCACACATAGACCTGCACATATAGACCTGCACATATACACCTGCACATATACACCTGCACATATAGACCTGCTCATATAGACCTGCACATATAGACCTGCACATATAGACCTGCACATATACACCTGCACATATAGACCTGCTCATATAGACCTGCACATATAGACCTGCACATATAGACCTGCACACATAGACCTGCTCATATAGACCTGCTCATATACACCTGCACATATAGACCTGCACATATAGACCTGCTCATATACACCTGCACATATAGACCTGCACATATAGACCTGCTCATATACACCTGCACATATAGACCTGCACATATAGACCTGCTCATATACACCTGCACATATAGACCTTCACATATAGACCTGTTCATATACACCTGCACATATAGACCTGCACATATACACCTGCACATATACACCTGCACATATAGACCTGCACATATAGACCTGCACACATAGACCTGCTCATATAGACCTGCTCATATACACCTGCACATATAGACCTGCACATATAGACCTGCTCATATACACCTGCACATATAGACCTGCACATATAGACCTGCTCATATACACCTGCACATATAGACCTGCACATATAGACCTGCTCATATACACCTGCACATATAGACCTTCACATATCGACCTGTTCATATACACCTGCACATATAGACCTGCACATATACACCTGCACATATAGACCTGCACACATAGACCTGCACATATAGACCTGCTCATATACACCTGCACATATACACCTGCACATATAGAACTGCACATATAGACTTGCTGGTATTTGTAGTGCTCTCACCTTGTCTTGTACTTTTTTGGTCACTTTCTGTATTTTTTACGATTTTTTGTGACATTTTGAAGTCAATGAGAAGTAAAACTTTATAAACCCGAACCTGTAATATGTGCGATGTTCTTACCTCACGGAGCGGCGGAGACGCGTTTCGTCCAGACAGGTGGCGGACCCCTCCCCCCTGCAGCCTCGCTGCGCACTACATTAAGGCTCTGCTCTGCGTGAAGAGCGAGACCGGAGATAAGTGGCCGCGTCTGAGAAGTGTCGTCTTATAATAAACCGCCAGTGGAGCGACCAAGAAAATCCATTAACTGAACGTTCCGGAAGCTTCCGGCGGAGCGTTCTGCGCCATATTCCTGGATTGATGGCGATACCGAGTCCATTTCTCTGTGTGGGTTTATTGCAGGATGATTGGAGGAGTCGGCGCAGGAATTCGCTCCGGTGAGCAGGCTAGCGCCGCGCTGAGAGGCCGCAGATCGACCTGTAAATGTAAAGAGCAGAAAGAAGGTGCTACACGGGGGTTGCTACCGTGCAAACCACAGGGCGTACGCTGTGTCCGCCTCATGCACAACATTGTGTCACATTGTGTAAAAGTCGCCGTCTGCCGATGTAGGACGGTCATAGTCCGCCGATGTAGGACTACGCGTTGCAGCTTACACTTCTGTACTGGATCGAGGGTCTTCCATTTTATGACCTATAACCTATTGCAGGGGGGTCGCTGGTTATAGGTCACGACTTGTTGGCATGGCCCAGCGTCAGCCGCTTCCCCGGATGGCGTCTCAAGGTCAGGACCAGCTGCGGGGACGGCAGATACGGCGGGGCACATCTGGACGGGCCTGCGATATCCGGCTCTCCAGCCCTGGCACGCTGCCCTGGCACACTCAGTAATTACCCGGACCTGACACAAAGCTCCCCGCACTTAATTCAGGCAATGTCAATTAGGACGAGGCAGAGCGGAGGAAGCGAGGGGATGAGGGCGCCGCTTACGGAAATTAATATGCAGTATTCATGGGCTACGATCGATGGCAGATGCATTACCCCTGCGTTATCTGAATCAGCAGCCGGAGAGGACGAGACGCCCGTGACCGACAGCGAAGGACAGCAAGCGACTCCCGCTCCATACACTCGGGGGCGCTAACACCACCATCGCCTGCTTGTACAGCGTGTGTCATCCATTATGATCCATAGGCCTGGTTGTAAGGAAATCGCTTTCATCATTCACGTACCGTGACATCACAGAACAGGACGCCATATGGATCCCACTGCTGATATACTGAAGTGGTCAGACAACATGGCGGTGCCTCATCCCTGCCCAAAGGCCTCTGCATTCAGTGATGTCACTGCACCTTCACAATGATGTCACTCCCATCTAATTGCAGATTTCAAATTATTAAGCTGAGCTCCACCAAAGACACCACCCAGGGGCAGGTTCAAGGGTGAGACTTCTCTTCAGATACCACCCACAAGCATTACAGGGGTGGGGCTTCTAATCAGATACCACCCATGAGCAGTTGAAGGGGTGGGGCTTCTCTTCAGATACCACCCACAAGCATTACAGGGGTGGGGTTTCTCCTCACATACCACCCACGAACAGTTTCAGGGGGCCCTCCTCAGTTACCATCCACAAGCTATTGCAGGAGTGGGGGCTTCACCTCAGATACCTCCCATGAGTAGTTTCAGGGGTGGGGCTTCTCCTCAGATACAGCCCATGAGCAGTTGAAGGGGTGGGACTTCTCATCAGATACCACCCACAAACAGTTACAGGAGTGGGGGCTTCACCTCAGGTACCACCCATGAGCAGTTACAGGGGTGGGGCTTCTCCTCAGATACCACCCACAAGCAGTTGCAGGGGTGGGGCTTCTCCTCAGATACCGCCCATGAGCAGTTGTGCTTCCTAAGAACCCAACAATAGGTTTGTGCCCGATGTACATTATTAAGGCAGTATTTGGGGTCACCAGGGCTAGACGAGCCTCCCCCGTCACTATAGACAGAGGTAACAGAGCAAATATCAGAGAAGTGAAGAGTAAAAATCACTGCAAGAGAAGAGGAAGAAACAGAGAACAGCAGCAAGGAAGATGGATGATGATGAGGGTGATTATCATTAGGGGAGGAGCGCCCTCTAGTGGCAGAATAGGGAACAGCAGGAGCAATCCCTGTAGAGAGGGATCTATGTACTCAGTGATTGTGAGATAATAACCAATGTCCTTCTGATTATTCATGTGGGAGGGGGTGGGGGAGGTCATATTGCACCCCCACCTGTAGGTCCCACTTTATATTCAGTATTAGTCCCCTCCCCCAGTATTAGTCCCCTCCCCCAGTATTAGTCCCCTCCCTCCTGTATTAGTCCCCTCCTCCAGTATCAGTCACCTCCCTCCAGGATTAGTCACCTCCCCCCAGTATTAGTCCCCTCCTCCAGTATTAGTCCCCTCCCTCCAGTATTAGTCCCCTCCCCCCAGTATTAGTCACCTCCCTCCAGTATTAGTCCCCTCCCCTCAGTATTTGTCCCCTCCCCCAGTATTAGTCCCCTCCCTCCAATATCAGTCACCCTCCTCCAGTATTAGTCCCCTCCTCCAGTATTAGTCCCCTCCTCCAGTATTAGTCCCCTCCTCCAGTATCAGTCTCCCTCCTCCAGTATTAGTCCCCTCCTCCAGTATTAGTCCCCTCCTTCAGTATTAGTCCCCTCCTCCAGTATTAGTCCCCTCCTCCAGTATTAGTCCCCTTCCTCCAGTATTAGTCCCCTCCTCCAGTATTAGTCCCCTCCCTCCAGTATCAGTCTCCCTCCTCCAGTATTAGTCCCCTCCTCCAGTATTAGTCCCCTCCTCCAGTATTAGTCCCCTCCTCCAGTATTAGTCCCCTCCTCCAGTATTAGTCCCCTCCTCCAGTATCAGTCTCCCTCCTCCAGTATTAGTCCCCTCCTCCAGTATTAGTCCCCTCCTTCAGTATTAGTCCCCTCCTCCAGTATTAGTCCCCTCCTCCAGTATTAGTCCCCTTCCTCCAGTATTAGTCCCCTCCTCCAGTATTAGTCCCCTTCCTCCAGTATTAGTCCCCTCCCTCCAGTATCAGTCTCCCTCCTCCAGTATTAGTCCCCTCCTTCAGTATTAGTCCCCTCCTCCAGTATTAGTCCCCTTCCTCCAGTATCAGTCTCCCTCCTCCAGTATTAGTCCCCTCCTCCAGTATTAGTCCCCTCCTCCAGTATTAGTCCCCTTCCTCCAGTATTAGTCCCCTCCTCCAGTATTAGTCCCCTTCCTCCAGTATTAGTCCCCTCCCTCCAGTATCAGTCTCCCTCCTCCAGTATTAGTCCCCTCCCCCAGTATTAGTCCCCTCCTCCAGTATTAGTCCCCTCCTCCAGTATTAGTCCCCTCCTCCAGTATTAGTCCCCTCCTCCAGTATTAGTCCCCTTCCTCCAGTATTAGTCCCCTCCCTCCAGTATCAGTCTCCCTCCTCCAGTATTAGTCCCCTCCTTCAGTATTAGTCCCCTCCTCCAGTATTAGTCCCCTTCCTCCAGTATCAGTCTCCCTCCTCCAGTATTAGTCCCCTCCTCCAGTATTAGTCCCCTCCTCCAGTATTAGTCCCCTTCCTCCAGTATTAGTCCCCTCCTCCAGTATTAGTCCCCTTCCTCCAGTATTAGTCCCCTCCCTCCAGTATCAGTCTCCCTCCTCCAGTATTAGTCCCCTCCCCCAGTATTAGTCCCCTCCTCCAGTATTAGTCCCCTCCTCCAGTATTAGTCCCCTCCTCCAGTATTAGTCCCCTCCCTCCAGTATTAGTCCCCTCCTCCAGTATCAGTCTCCCTCCTCCAGTATTAGTCCCCTCCTTCAGTATTAGTCCCCTCCTCCAGTATTAGTCCCCTCCTCCAGTATTAGTCCCCTTCCTCCAGTATTAGTCCCCTCCCTCCAGTATCAGTCTCCCTCCTCCAGTATTAGTCCCCTCCTCCAGTATTAGTCCCCTTCCTCCAGTATTAGTCCCCTCCCTCCAGTATCAGTCTCCCTCCTCCAGTATTAGTCCCCTCCTTCAGTATTAGTCCCCTCTTCCAGTATTAGTCCCCTCCTCCAGTATTAGTCCCCTTCCTCCAGTATTAGTCACCCTCCTCCAGTATTAGTCCCCTCCCCCAGTATTAGTCCCCTCCCTCCAGTATTAGTCCCCTCCCCCAGTATTAGTCCCCTCCTCCAGTATCAGTCACCTCCCTCCAGGATTAGTCACCTCCCCCCAGTATTAGTCCCCTCCCCCAGTATTAGTCCCCTCCCTCCAATATCAGTCACCCTCCTCCAGTATTAGTCCCCTCCTCCAGTATCAGTCTCCCTCCTCCAGTATCAGTCTCCCTCCTCCAGTATTAGTCCCCTCGCTGCAGTATTAGTCCCCTCCCCCAGTATTAGTCCCCTCCTCCAGTATCCGTCACCTCCCTCCAGGATTAGTCACCTCCCCCCAGTATTAGTCCCCTCCCCCAGTATTAGTCCCCTCCCTCCAATATCAGTCACCCTCCTCCAGTATTAGTCCCCTCCTCCAGTATTAGTCCCCTCCCTCCAGTATTAGTCCCCTCCCTCCAGTATTAGTCCCCTCCCCCCAGTATTAGTCACCTCCCTCCAGTATTAGTCCCCTCCCCTCAGTATTTGTCCCCTCCCCCAGTATTAGTCCCCTCCCTCCAATATCAGTCACCCTCCTCCAGTATTAGTCCCCTCCTCCAGTATTAGTCCCCTCCTCCAGTATTAGTCCCCTCCTCCAGTATCAGTCTCCCTCCTCCAGTATCAGTCTCCCTCCTCCAGTATTAGTCCCCTCCTTCAGTATTAGTCCCCTCCTCCAGTATTAGTCCCCTCCTCCAGTATTAGTCCCCTTCCTCCAGTATTAGTCCCCTCCTCCAGTATCAGTCACCTCCCTCCAGTATAAGTCTCCCTCCTCCAGTATTAGTCCCCTCTTTCAGTATTAGTCCCCTCCCTCCAGTATTAGTCCCCTCCTCCAGTATTAGTCCCCTTCTTCCAGTATTAGTCCCCTCCCTCCAGTATCAGTCACCCTCCTCCAGTATTAGTCCCCTCCCCCAGTATTAGTCCCCTCCCTCCAATATCAGTCACCCTCCTCCAGTATTAGTCCCCTCCTCCAGTATCAGTCTCCCTCCTCCAGTATCGGTCTCCCTCCTCCAGTATTAGTCCCCTCCCCCAGTATTAGTCCCCTCCCTCCAATATCAGTCACCCTCCTCCAGTATTAGTCCCCTCCTCCAGTATCAGTCTCCCTCCTCCAGTATCGGTCTCCCTCCTCCAGTATTAGTCACCCTCCTCCAGTATTAGTCCCCTCCCTGCAGTATTAGTCCCCTCCCCCAGTATTAGTCCCCTCCTCCAGTATCAGTCACCTCCCTCCAGGATTAGTCACCTCCCCCCAGTATTAGTCCCCTCCCCCAGTATTAGTCCCCTCCCTCCAATATCAGTCACCCTCCTCCAGTATTAGTCCCCTCCTCCAGTATCAGTCTCCCTCCTCCAGTATCAGTCTCCCTCCTCCAGTATTAGTCACCCTCCTCCAGTATTAGTCCCCTCTCTGCAGTATTAGTCCCCTCCCCCAGTATTAGTCCCCTCCCTCCAATATCAGTCACCCTCCTCCAGTATTAGTCCCCTCCTCCAGTATCAGTCTCCCTCCTCCAGTATTAGTCTCCCTCCTCCAGTATTAGTCCCCTCCTTCAGTATTAGTCCCCTCCCTCCAGTATTAGTCCCCTCCCCCAGTATTAGTCCCCTCCCTCCAGTATTAGTACTTCCCTCCAGTATCAGTCTCCCTCCTCCAGTATTAGTCCCCTCCCCCAGTATTAGTCCCCTCCTCCAGTATTAGTCCCCTCCTCCAGTATTAGTCCCCTCCTCCAGTATTAGTCCCCTCCCTCCAGTATTAGTCCCCTCCCTCCAGTACTAGTCACTTCCCCCCAGTATTAGTCCCCTCCCTCCAATATCAGTCTCCCTCCTCCAGTATTAGTCTCCCTCCTCCAGTATTAGTCCCCTCCTTCAGTATTAGTCCCCTCCCTCCAGTATTTGTCCCCTCCCTCCAGTATTAGTCACCTCCCCCAAGTATTTGTCCCCTCCCTCCAGTATTAGTCCATCCCTCCATCCAATAATGTGATAAGTCCGCCCCTCCATGTTGTGGGTGTGGTCCGGTATGAGTCGCTGTGATGACATCAGAGGTCACCCATTATAATAGTATCCTGTATTATATCAGTACGCCTGAGCACTATATGGGCTTATACTTGGCTGCACTGATAGCTTCCTGAGGGGTCACTGAGCGGTGTGATTGGTTGAGGATCGGTCTCTCTCCATCCCTGTCATTACGCCTCCTGGTGGCCCCTTCAGGTATAGCGCGCCGGCTCACCCCACCCCTGAGGATCTGGGCCCTCTGTGTGTGCTTGTATCTTTACATGTGGCCCATAGCGTGAGCCGCAGGGCGAGCACTATGACCCATTAGTGTGGGCCACGAGGGGCACCAGTGCATGGCAGTAGATTCGAGGATGCCACCCAGCTCGTCTTCCCTCTGATGTTTCTCTGCCCGGCCCTTCATTCTTGGAGCTTTGCTTTGTACGTCTGCCAGCGCCCCCCTCCCCCGCCTCGCTCACATCGGGGCTTAGATTAATGACAAATCAATGTCTCAGGCCATTAGCATTAAAAGACAAACAAAGCGATGGAAGCGAGGAGGGGGCCGGGGGTCCTGAGAAGCCGCTCACCCAGCTGCCCCCACCAAAACGCCGCTCATGAAAACCCCATTGATTGCTCTGGTCTCTCAGTCTTTGATGCAGGTGGACGCTGTCATGGCCGCCATCAATCTCGCCCCAGTATAGCGTATAGTTCAGACTGGAGCACAGATACGGAGCCCCTTCATGATTGAGCGCCACCGCTGGTGCAGACGGGTAATGCGGCCTCATTGCTGTAACCACAGCAGCCAGGGCAGACTCTACCAAGATGGCAGCAATGACCGTATAGATAAGCGGCGCGTCAGCGCGGCACATCCGCCATGTTCTCCCTTATAGATATGAGAGCGGCCCCTCCAGCCCAGTCACTGTACCCCCATAATGTCTCCCACCTGCGCACTCTCCCCATGTCCAGGCCCCCGTGTTGTGTACTCTGCAGCCATTATATCGGCCTCGCGGTCACGTCTGAGGAGAGGGTGCCTTGGCTGACGGGACGTCTTTGGCGCTTTCCTCCCGGTGTCCTCCATTATTAGAATGTCTTGTAAGACATCTCGCCCTCGTCTCCGTGTAACATGACGGACAATGAAAGGCTCGCTCTCCGCACAAAGGATTCAATCTCCATCCAGACAAGCGCGCCATAATGAGCGGCGTTTTATCACCGCGGAGGCGGCGGCCTCAGGACACGATTATTACACCACATAACCAGTAAGTTAGAGGGCGAGCGACGATCTGAGCTCCGAGGACGCCGCGCATTAACCCCTTCTCTTATGGAAGACCCTTATACCTGTCGCACCAGGCACGCCGCCGCCATCGCTGCTTATACGTGTCATACAGTTACAGCAAGAGGGAAAAATAATCATCGCTCATAGTTACCGATGTAGCCCGTAATCGCCAGGGACGCAGGTAAAACCGCTCCGAGCGCACCGCGTATCAGCAACAGGTGAACCTAGACTGGATACGTCTGCGATCTTTTCTTCCGTTTTTCTCGCCTCTTTGCGGTATTATTTTCCTCTCTGAGTTGTCTATTACAGTCTCATCCTCCGCGGTCTCCGGCGGTTCCGTTTTTCTGTTATCGGAGGGCTGTGACTTGTGCGTCTGCTCCTGTTTATTAATTGCACGGCCCGGGGCGATGTCCGCGCTCCTGACAATATCTGAGGAGTGTAATATTAATGAGCGTGTGCTCAGCAGCGCCGCCACCAGACCAGTCACTCAGCGCTGACATCACTAATATGGGGAGGTCTCGCCGCCATCGCTGTCGATTGTTTTATGCTTTATTTCATTACAGCAAATTAAACAAAAATGAGCAAATCATTTAACAAGGGGTGAAGGGGCCCTGAGAAATCCTATGGTGGTGGCAGCGGTAGCAGCGGCGGTGGAAGCAGCGGTGGTGGCAGCGGTGGTGGCAGTGGTGGTGGCAGCGGTAGTGGCGACCGCTCTTCTACCCCTCTCATTCTACAGGTCTCAGTACAATACCAGACCTCTATACAGATTCCCAGTGGCCGCCATCTTATTCCCAGTGGGTAAGGGGTGGAGCTTAGTCCACTTTGCCCGGGGCTGTTGCACGTTTGCTGTTTGCAGTGCAGTAGTTTTTAGCTGATCTCTCTCTTAATAAAGTCAGAATTCTATTTTACCGATACAAAGCTCCAAATCCCCTGCATAGACATCAAATGACATAATGTCATTACCCACTAGGGGGAGCTCAGGAGCTAACTGTATACAGGAATAGTATTGATAGCAGACAAAGATGGAAGGGCCTGACCAGACAAAGATGAGGCAACCACTGAGACCAGATGGAGAGGCCCAACTAGCCAGAGATGGAGCTGCCTGGCCAGACAGAGATGGGGCAACCACCGAGACCAGATGGGGCAGCATGGCCAGACAAAGATGGGGCAATCACCGAGACCAGATGGAGGGGCCCACCCAGACAGAGATGGAGGGGCCCAGACAGAGTGGAAGGGGCCCGGCCAGACAAAGATGAGGCAACCACCAAGACAAGATGGAGGGGCCCGGCCAGGCAAAGATGAGGCAACCATCGAGGCCAGATGGGGTGGCCCACCTAGCCAGAGATGGAGGGGCCCAGACAGAATGGAAGGCGCCTGGCCAAACAAAGATGAGGCAACCACTGAGACCAGATGGGGTGGCCCGGCCAGACAAAGATGGAGAGGCCCAGCCAGGCAACGATAGGGCAACCACCGAGACCAGATGGAGGGGCCCACCTAGCCAGAGATGGAGGGGCCCGGCCAGGCAAAGATGAGGCAACCACTGAGACCAGATGGAGGGGCCCACCCAGACACAGATGGAGGGGCCCAGACAGAGTGGAAGGGGCCCGGCCAGACAAAGATGAGGCAACCATCGAGACCAGATGGAGAGGCCCGGCCAGGCAAAGATGAGGCAACCATCGAGGCCAGATGGGGTGGCCCACCTAGCCAGAGATGGAGGGGCCCAGACAGAGTGGAAGGCGCCTGGCCAAACAAAGATGAGGCAACCACTGAGACAAGATGGAGGGGCCCGGCCAGAGATGGGTCAGCTACCAAGACAAGATGAAAGGTCCCACTCAGAAAGAGATGGAGGGGCCTGGCCAGACAAAGATGGAGGTACCCGGCTAGACAAAGATGCGGCAACCACCGAGACATAATGAAGGGGCCCACGCAGTCAGAGATGGAGGGGCCAGTGAGACAGAGATGGAGGGAACTGTCAAGAAAAAGCTGTAGGGACCATCTACTTCTCTTGGTGCAGTATGGCATCGGCGATCCTTGTACTGGGAATCAGTGGTGTGGCTATAGCAGGTGCAGGAGAGTCTTCCCTACCGGGCCCTGAAGCCTCTGGGGGGCCCCTCTATAACATGAGAGGACAGCAGTAGTGCAGTTGGTATATAGTAAGTGGGGGCCCCATTACGTATCTTACACTGGGGCCCAGTTACACCTCTGCTGGGTCGGGCAGGTCTCTCTCGGGGTCAGCCCATGTTTTGCTGCTCCTCTGGACCCCGGTTCTGTGAGTGTGATAGAAGCCTCCATCCATCCATGGGGCGGTGGACCCGGAGCGCGGCTGCCAAGAGTTACACATGGAGGCCACATGTGGACGGGGGGGGGGGGAGTCAGCGGCGTGATGACAAGGACCTCAGTGTCAGTGGATGACGGGTGATGTCACCGCCACCGTGTAGACAGTCACTTCCTGGGGCAGATATCGCCGACGCTGAGCAGGGTCAGGACCCCGGGATGACTGATGGTTTCCTAGTGGATGTTGTACAATAAGCTGGAACGTCACATTGTACCGAAACCGCTCCTCAGGGAAGCGCTGGGAATTCCTTGAAGGGCATCCTCTGTATAAAGGCTAATGGCAGACGTTACAGTCGTCACCCAGATTTCCTAAATACCAAATCCCTCATTCTGGAGCCTGGAAAAGCTGGATTACGGCTATTTAGTGATTTGCTGAGATAATCAGGTTCTGTGCCGCGCCGTCTGCAGGATTGGTGCAGATCTCCAGAATATTCTGCATTCACCCCACTATCCCGAGTACAGCGGAGAACCCCTTTAGGTCAGACACTGTTACAGATTATTAATGATCTCCCCCACATAGTTATATACCGGTGGCCTGGTGGTCATCTGCGGTACTGCAGCCCTTCAATGTCTGGTTTTGGCCGCTATTTCTGAGGCTGCAAACAAAGTTTGTGACCAATCCTGATATTGTCTCTGTACACATTGTAATAATTAGTAAGTGCCCCCGCACAGTATGATGTCCACTTAGCTCCCCATACATAATAAACTGCCCCCCACACACAGTATACTGCTCCCTTACTGACCCCACACACAGTATACTGTCCCCTTACTGCCCCCACACACAGTATACTGTCCCCTTACTGCCCCCACACACAGTATACTGTCCCCTTACTGCCCCCACACTCAGTATACTGCCCTCTTACTGACCCCACACACAGTATACTGTGCCCTTACTGCCACCACACACAGTATACTGCTCCCTTAGTGCCCCCACACAGTATACTGTCCCCTTACTGCCCCACACACAGTATACTGCTCCCTTAGTTCCCCCACACAGTATACTGCCCCTTACTGTCCACACACACAGTATACTGCTCCCTTAGTGCCCCCACACAGTATACTGTCCTCTTACTGCACCCCACACACAGTATACTGCTCCCTTACTGCCCCCACACACAGTATACTGTCCCCTTACTGACCCCACACAGTCTACTGCCCTCTTACTGCCCCCCACACACAGTATACTGTCCCCTTACTGACCCCACACAGTATACTGCTCCCTTACTGCCCCCACACACAGTCTACTGCCCTCTTACTGCCCACACACAGCATACTGTCCCCTTACTGCCCCCACACACAGTATACTGCCCCCTTACTGCCCCCACACACAGTATACTGTCCCCTTACTGCCCCCACACACAGTCTACTGCCCCCTTACTGCCCCCACACACAGTATACTGTCCCCTTACTGACCCCACACACAGTATACTGCTCCCTTACTGCCCCCACACACAGTATACTGTCCCCTTACTGCCCCCACACACAGTATACTGTCCCCTTACTGCCCCCACACACAGTATACTGTCCCCTTACTGACCCCACACTCAGTATACTGTCCCCTTACTGCCAGCACTCACAGTATACTGTCCCCTTACTGCCCCCACACACAGTATACTGTCCCCTTACTGCCAGCACTCACAGTATACTGTCCCCTTACTGCCCCCACACACAGTATACTGTCCCCTTACTGCCCCCACACACAGTATACTGTCCCCTTACTGCCCCACACACAGTATACTGTCCCCTTACTGCCCCCACACACAGTATACTGTCCCCTTACTGCCAGCACTCACAGTATACTGTCCCCTTACTGCCGCCACACACAGTATACTGTCCCCTTACTGCCCCCACACACAGTATATTGCCCTCTTACTGACCCCACACACAGTATACTGTCCCCTTACTGCCCCCACACACAGTATACTGTCCCCTTACTGACCCCACTCACAGTATACTGCCCTCTTACTGCCGCCACACACAGTATACTGTCCCCTTACTGCCCCCACACACAGTATACTGCTCCCTTATTGCCCCCACACACAGTATACTGTCCCCTTACTGCCCCACACACAGTATACTGTCCCCTTACTGCCCCCACACACAGTATACTGTCCCCTTACTGACCCCACTCACAGTATACTGCCCTCTTACTGCCGCCACACACAGTATACTGTCCCCTTACTGCCCCCACACACAGTATACTGCTCCCTTATTGCCCCCACACACAGTATACTGTCCCCTTACTGCCCCCACACACAGTATACTGCTCCCTTATTGCCCCCACACACAGTATAATACTCCTTTAGTGGTGCCCCTACATACAGTATACTGCCCCTTACTGCCCCCGCACAGTATAATACTCCAGTAGCTCCCCATGACTGAGGGGTCGAGGTGCCAATGTGCCGCTTCATGTCTTCTGTTCTTCTTATATCCTGGTCACCAGTATTGATGTGACAGTCACCACATAGGGGCGCCACTAACACTTCAGTGCTGTCACTCGGACCTGCCGTCTTGCAGCACTCGCTGGGTCCTGGCTTACCTCTGCAGGTACTTTGCATGTTCTCTCCGTGTTCTTGTTGGTTTCCTTCAGGCTCTCCAGTTCATCCATCACCCTAGAAACATCCTGAGGTTATGACAATCACCAATGGGTACAGGGACTGACGATAACCTTGTACAGAGCCCTGGAATATGTTGGTGCTATAAATAAATGCACCCTCTTCCTGCCACTGGTAATAAGGTGATAGCATCCTATTTCCCTGCAGGCTGTAAAGCGAGAGGCGTTTAGGGAGTGCTCTGCTGCCATCTAGTGGCCAGTATGGGACCTACACCCGGGACATGTTAGACTGGTCTGTGGCTGCGGCTGTTTTACATCAGGGCCTCGTCTGCTGCGCTCCTTTGTGTCCGGGCCCCTAATGTGATGTAATCTTTAGTATAAGTGCCCTAATAAATCTCGGCCCCTCAGACGGCGATTCGGGGTCTGGTTGTGATCAGCACATGGAGGTAAAGTGAAAAAGGATCAGAGACGATAGGAGAGGAACATCTGGAGGGGCTCGCCTGGTATCTGTAGTGCCATCGCCGCCATGATGTATGACACCCCTTAATGACCGGAGTACTTTGTAGGGGGCGCTGTGATGGATAGCTTTGTGGATGCGCCGGGCCCATTACTGTGGGATACATTGGTTCGATTCTGCCCCTTCCGGTAACATTGTAACTTCTTACATTATTTTTGCTGCTGCCCCATCAGTATCGATGACATGGTGACCCTGAGGGGTAAATTGCCCCCCACCCCCACTTCCCAAACCCCGGTCCCCCCATCTCATCACAGACAGTGATTGACAAGTAGGCCGTCCTCATGAATATCCCGCAAGGCCCCAATAATGAGGCGTCATTACCAGCCCCGCAATTACAGCTCCATCTATGTGATAATTACCAGGAGGGACCCCCCTCATTACCGCCATTATATGGCTGATCAGTAATCCCATCTATTCACTGTCAGACAAAAGCCCCCCATCACTCCCACCCTACACCCCAATTACTCCCACCCCGGGCCCTACACATACATGAGAACCTCATCCATCATCCATGTACAATAGACAGCAGGTGGGGGGAGGTTTATTATCACAGTGCGGAAGACTCATGGTTAACCTTAGATCCGACATAAGGAAAAGACATGTATCCCTTATATATCAGGCATGTATCCTATATGTATCAGTCGTGTATCCCTTATATATCAGACGTGTATCCTATATGTATCAGACATGTATCCTATATGTATCAGACGTGTATCCTATATGTATCAGATGTGTATCCCTTATATATCAGACGTGTATCCTATATGTATCAGACGTGTATCCTGTATATATCAGTAGTGTATCCTATATGTATCAGACGTGTATCCTGTATATATCAGACGTGTATCATGTATGTATCAGACATGTATCCTGTATATATCAGACATGTATCCCTTATATATTAGGCGTGTATCCCTTATATATCAGACGTGTATCCTGTATATATCAGACATGTATCCTATATGTATCAGACGTGTATCCTATATGTATCAGACATGTATCCTGTATATATCAGACATGTATCCCTTATATATCAGGCGTGTATCCCTTATATATCAGACGTGTATCCTATATGTATCAGACGTGTATGCTATATGTATCAGAAGTGTATCCTATATGTATCAGATGTGTATCCTGTATGTATCAGACATGTATCCCTTATGTATCAGACGTGTATCTTATATGTATCAGACGTGTATCCTGTATATATCAGACGTGTATCCTGTATGTATCAGACATGTATCCTGTATATATCAGACATGTATCCCTTATATATCAGGCGTGTATCCCTTATATATCAGACGTGTATCCTGTATATATCAGACATGTATCCTATATGTATCAGACGTGTATCCTATATGTATCAGACGTGTATCCTGTATATATCAGACATGTATCCCTTATATATCAGGCGTGTATCCCTTATATACCAGACGTGTATCCTGTATATATCAGACATGTATCCTATATGTATCAGACGTGTATCCTATATGTATCAGACATGTATCTTGTATACATAAGACATGTATCCCTTATATATCAGACGTGTATCCTATATGTATCAGACGTGTATCCTGTATGTATCAGACGTGTATCCTGTATATATCAGACGTGTATCCTATATGTATCAGACGTGTATCCTATATGTATCAGACGTGTATCCTATATGTATCAGACGTGTATCCTATATGTATCTTGTATACATAAGACATGTATCCCTTATATATCAGACGTGTATCCTATATGTATCAGACATGTATCTTGTATACATAAGACATGTATCCCTTATATATCAGACGTGTATCCTATATGTATCAGACGTGTATCCTATATGTATCAGACGTGTATCCTGTATGTATCAGACGTGTATCCTATATGTATCAAACGTGTATCCTATATGTATCAGACATGTATCTTGTATACATAAGACATGTATCCCTTATATATCAGACGTGTATCCTGTATATATCAGACGTGTATCCTATATGTATCAGACATGTATCCCTTATATATCAGACGTGTATCCTGTATGTATCAGATGTGTATCCTGTATGTATCAGATGTGTATCTTGTATACATAAGACATGTATCCCTTATATATCAGACGTGTATCCTGTATATATCAGACATGTATCCTATATGTATCAGGCGTGTATCCTATATGTATCAGACATGTATCCCTTATATATCAGACGTGTATCCTATATGTATCAGACATGTATCCCTTATATATCAGATGTGTATCCTGTATGTATCAGACGTGTATCCTGTATGTATCAGACATGTATCCCTTATATATCAGACGTGTATCCTGTATACATAAGACATGTATCCCTTATATATCAGGCATGTATCCTATATGTATCAGACGTGTATCCCTTATATATCAGGCGTGTATCCCTTATATATCAGACATGTATCCTGTATATATGAGACATGTATCCTGTATACATAAGACACGTATCCCTTATATATCAGGCGTGTATTCTGTATGTATCAGACATGTATCCTGTATATATCAGACGTGTATCCTGCATACATAAGACACGTATCCCTTATATATCAGACATGTATCCTATATGTATCAGACTTATATCCTATATGTATCAGACGTGTATCCTATATGTATCAGGCATGTATCCTATATGTACCAGACATGTATCCTATATGTATCAAGAGTATATCCTATAAGTATCAGACGTGTATCCTATATGTATCAGGCGTGTATCCTATATGTATCAGACATGTATCCTGCATACATAAGACACGTATCCCTTATATATCAGACATGTATCCCTTATATATCAGACACGTATCCTATATGTATCAGACGTGTATCCTATATGTATCAGGCATGTATCCTGTATGTATCAGACATGTATCCTATATGTATCAGACATGTATCCTATATGTATCAGGCGTGTATCCTGTGAGTATCAGACATGTTGTATACTGCTTGTATGATACGTGAGACATGTTGTGTGTCTTGTTTTTGCCGTCACTAATCTCGGGTCCCATCTGTATCCTCTCATGGCGTCTCTGGGCTCCCAGCCGGGCCCCGTCCTTCTGTGATCCGGAGATTACGGCTCCTCATCCATCACTTACAGTTTGTTTTGGATGATGTTTTGCGCACAAGATGGACGGTGTCAGCCAGAGGTCTGTTTGGTTTTTCTGGACGTCTTTATCACAATGACACAAAGAGGGGAATTTCAGAGTCATTGACTCCAGTAGAGCCGGGACCCTGTGGTGGGGGTGCATTATACTTAAAGGGGCTCTCCATGTAGGACACCCCATCTCATAGTGGTGCCGATATGACTGCCGGGGACCATTAGCCTTCAGTCATTGAGGTGGTCCGAACTCCAGAGCTCCTCTTTAAGTCTTCTCCACATCACGTATTCTGCTTCTTCTTGCGCAGTCTCTTCCAAGCATGCAGCTTTAGATGTGACTGGAGTACAAGGTAACCTCACTGGCTTTATGGTAGCCCTCTACATATTAGATTTGTTGTATGACCAAACAAATAATGTCTGTACAGTCTCAGACCCCAGGATCAGGCACGATCACCCCCATATCCACACCACCCTATACAACCCTCTCCATCGCCCGTCCCTACAGCACTCAGACCCCAGGATCGGGCACCACCACCCCTATATCTCCACCACCCTATACAACCCTCTCCATCGCCCGTCCCTACAGCCCTCAGACCCCAGGATCGGGCACCACCACCCCCATATCCACACCACCCTATACAACCCTCTCCATCGCCCGTCCCTACAGCACTCAGACCCCAGGATCGGGCACCACCACCCCCATATCCACACCACCCTATACAACCCTCTCCATCGCCCGTCCCTACAGCACTCAGACCCCAGGATCAGGCACGATCACCCCCATATCCACACCACCCTATACAACCCTCTCCATCGCCCGTCCCTACAGCCCTCACACCCCAGGATCGGGCACCACCACCCCCATATCTCCACCACCCTATACAACCCTCTCCATCGCCCGTCCCTACAGCCCTCAGACCCCAGGATCGGGCACCACCACCCCCATATCCACACCACCCTATACAACCCTCTCCATCGCCCGTCCCTACAGCCCTCAGACCCCAGGATCGGGCACCACCACCCCCATATCCACACCACCCTATACAACCCTCTCCATCGCCCGTCTCTACAGCCTTCAGACCCCAGGATCGGGCACCACCACCCCCATATCCACACCACCCTATACCACCCTCTCCATCGCCCGTCCCTACAGCCCTCAGACCCCAGGATCGGGCACCACCACCCCCATATCTCCACCACCCTATACAACCCTCTCCATCGCCCGTCCCTACAGCCCTCAGACCCCAGGATCGGGCACGACCACCCCCATATCCACACCACCCTATACAACCCTCTCCATCGCCCATCCCTACAGCCCTCAGACCCCAGGATCGGGCACCACCACCCCCATATCTCCACCACCCTATACAACCCTCTCCATCGCCCGTCCCTACAGCCCTCAGACCCCAGGATCGGGCACCACCACCCCCATATCCACACCACCCTATACAACCCTCTCCATCGCCCGTCCCTACAGCCCTCAGACCCCAGGATCGGGCACCACCACCCCCATATCCACACCACCCTATACAACCCTCTCCATCGCCCGTCCCTACAGCCCTCAGACCCAGGATCGGGCACCACCACCCCCATATCTCCACCACCCTATACAACCCTCTCCATCGCCCGTCCCTACAGCCCTCAGACCCCAAGATCGGGCACGACCACTCCCATATCTCCACCACCCTATAAAACCCTCTCCATCGCCCGTCCCTACAGCCCTCAGACCCCAGGATCAGGCATGACCACCCTCATATCTCCACCACCCTATACAACCCTCTCCATCGCCCATCCCTACAGCCCTCAGACCCCAGGATCGGGTACGACCACCCCCATATCCACACCACCCTATACCACCCTCTCCATCGCCCGTCCCTACAGCCCTCAGACCCCAGGATCGGGCACCACCACCCCCATATCCACACCACCCTATACAACCCTCTCCATCGCCCGTCCCTACAGCCCTCAGACCCCAGGATCGGGCACGACCACCCCCATATCCACACCACCCTATACAACCCTCTCCATCGCCCGTCCCTACAGCCCTCAGACCCCAGGATCGGGCACGACCACTCCCATATCCACACCACCCTATACAACCCTCTCCATCGCCCGTCCCTACAGCCCTCAGACCCCAGGATCGGGCACCACCACCCCCATATCTCCACCACCCTATACAACCCTCTCCATCGCCCGTCCCTACAGCCCTCAGACCCCAGGATCGGGCACGACCACCCCCATATCCACACCACCCTATACAACCCTCTCCATCGCCCATCCCTACAGCCCTCAGACCCCAGGATCGGGCACGACCACCCCCATATCCACACCACCCTATACAACCCTCTCCATCGCCCGTCCCTACAGCCCTCAGACCCCAGGATCGGGCACCACCACCCCCATATCTCCACCACCCTATACAACCCTCTCCATCGCCCGTCCCTACAGCCCTCAGACCCCAAGATCGGGCACGACCACTCCCATATCCACACCACCCTATACAACCCTCTCCATCGCCCATCCCTACAGCCCTCAGACCCCAGGATCGGGTACGACCACCCCCATATCCACACCACCCTATACCACCCTCTCCATCGCCCGTCCCTACAGCCCTCAGACCCCAGGATCGGGCACGACCACCCCCATATCCACACCACCCTATACAACCCTCTCCATCGCCCGTCCCTACAGCCCTCAGACCCCAGGATCGGGCACGACCACTCCCATATCCACACCACCCTATACAACCCTCTCCATCGCCTGTCCCTACAGCCCTCAGACCCCAGGATCGGGCACCACCACCCCCATATCTCCACCACCCTATACAACCCTCTCCATCGCCCGTCCCTACAGCCCTCAGACCCCAGGATCGGGCACGACCACCCCCATATCCACACCACCCTATACAACCCTCTCCATCGCCCATCCCTACAGCCCTCAGACCCCAGGATCGGGCACGACCACCCCCATATCCACACCACCCTATACAACCCTCTCCATCGCCCGTCCCTACAGCCCTCAGACCCCAGGATCGGGCACCACCACTCCCATATCTCCACCACCCTATACAACCCTCTCCATCGCCCGTCCCTACAGCCCTCAGACCCCAAGATCGGGCACGACCACTCCCATATCTCCACCACCCTATAAAACCCTCTCCATCGCCCGTCCCTACAGCCCTCAGACCCCAGGATCAGGCATGACCACCCTCATATCTCCACCACCCTATACAACCCTCTCCATCGCCCATCCCTACAGCCCTCAGACCCCAGGATCGGGCACCACCACCCCCATATCCACACCACCCTATACAACCCTCTCCATCGCCCGTCCCTACAGCCCTCAGACCCCAGGATCGGGCACCACCACCCCCATATCCACACCACCCTATACAACCCTCTCCATCGCCCGTCCCTACAGCCCTCAGACCCCAGGATCGGGCACGACCACCCCCATATCCACACCACCCTATACAACCCTCTCCATCGCCCGTCCCTACAGCCCTCAGACCCCAGGATCGGGCACGACCACTCCCATATCCACACCACCCTATACAACCCTCTCCATCGCCCGTCCCTACAGCCCTCAGACCCCAGGATCGGGCACCACCACCCCCATATCTCCACCACCCTATACAACCCTCTCCATCGCCCGTCCCTACAGCCCTCAGACCCCAGGATCGGGCACGACCACCCCCATATCCACACCACCCTATACAACCCTCTCCATCGCCCATCCCTACAGCCCTCAGACCCCAGGATCGGGCACGACCACCCCCATATCCACACCACCCTATACAACTCTCTCCATCGCCCATCCCTACAGCCCTCAGACCCCAGGATCGGGCACGACCACCCCCATATCTCCACCACCCTATACAACCCTCTCCATCGCCCGTCCCTACAGCCCTCAGACCCCAGGATCGGGCACCACCACCCCCATATCCACACCACCCTATACAACCCTCTCCATCGCCCGTCCCTACAGCCCTCAGACCCCAGGATCGGGCACGACCACCCCCATATCCACACCACCCTATACAACCCTCTCCATCGCCCATCCCTACAGCCCTCAGACCCCAGGATCGGGCACGACCACCCCCATATCCACACCACCCTATACAACTCTCTCCATCGCCCATCCCTACAGCCCTCAGACCCCAGGATCGGGCACGACCACCCCCATATCTCCACCACCCTATACAACCCTCTCCATCGCCCGTCCCTACAGCCCTCAGACCCCAGGATCGGGCACCACCACCCCCATATCCACACCACCCTATACAACCCTCTCCATCGCCCGTCCCTACAGCCCTCAGACCCCAGGATCGGGCACCACCACCCCCATATCCACACCACCCTATACAACCCTCTCCATCGCCCGTCCCTACAGCCCTCAGACCCCAGGATCGGGCACGACCACCTCCATATCTCCACCACCCTATACAACCCTCTCCATCGCCCGTCCCTACAGCCCTCAGACCCCAGGATCGGGCACCACCACCCCCATATCCACACCACCCTATACAACCCTCTCCATCGCCCGTCCCTACAGCCCTCAGACCCCAGGATCGGGCACGACCACCCCCATATCTCCACCACCCTATACAACCCTCTCCATCGCCCGTCCCTACAGCCCTCAGACCCCAGGATCGGGCACCACCACCCCCATATCCACACCACCCTATACAACCCTCTCCATCGCCCATCCCTACAACCCTCAGACCCCAGGATCGGGCACGACCACCCCCATATCTACACCATCCTATACAACCCTCTCCATCACCCGTCCCTACAGCCCTCAGACCCCAGGATCGGGCACGACCACCCCCATATCCACACCACCCTATACAACCCTCTCCATCGCCCGTCCCTACAGCCCTCAGACCCCAGGATCGGGCACCACCACCCCCATATCTCCACCACCCTATACCACCCTCTCCATCGCCCGTCCCTACAGCCCTCAGACCCCAGGATCGGGCACCACCACCCCCATATCTACACCACCCTATACAACCATCTCCATCGCCCGTCCCTACAGCCCTCAGACCCCAGGATCGGGCACCACCACCCCCATATCCACACCACCCTATACAACCCTCTCCATCGCCCGTCCCTACAGCCCTCAGACCCCAGGATCGGGCACCACCACCCCCATATCCACACCACCCTATACAACCCTCTCCATCGCCCATCCCTACAGCCCTCAGACCCCAGGATCGGGCACCACCACCCCCATATCCACACCATCCTATACAACCCTCTCCATCGCCCGTCTCTACAGCCCTCAGACCCCAGGATCGGGCACCACCACCCCCATATCCACACCACCCTATACAACCCTCTCCATCGCCCGTCTCTACAGCCCTCAGACCCCAGGATCGGGCACCACCACCCCCATATCCACACCATCCTATACAACCCTCTCCATCGCCCGTCCCTACAGCCCTCAGACCCCAGGATCGGGCACGACCACCCCCATATCTACACCATCCTATACAACCCTCTCCATCGCCCGTCCCTACAGCCCTCAGACTCCAGGATCGGGCACCACCACCCCCATATCCACACCACCCTATACAACCCTCTCCATCGCCCGTCTCTACAGCCCTCAGACCCCAGGATCGGGCACCACCACCCCCATATCCACACCATCCTATACAACCCTCTCCATCGCCCGTCCCTACAGCCCTCAGACCCCAGGATCGGGCACCACCACCCCCATATCCACACCATCCTATACAACCCTCTCCATCGCCCGTCCCTACAGCCCCCAGACCCCAGGATCGGGTACGACCACCCCCATATCCACACCACCCTATACAACCCTCTCCATCGCCCGTCCCTACAGCCCTCAGACCCCAGGATCGGGCACGACCACCCCCATATCTACACCATCCTATACAACCCTCTCCATCGCCCGTCCCTACAGCCCTCAGACCCCAGGATCGGGCACGACCACCCCCATATCCACACCACCCTATACAACCCTCTCCATCGCCCGTCCCTACAGCCCTCAGACCCCAGGATCGGGCACCACCACCCCCATATCTCCACCACCCTATACCACCCTCTCCATCGCCCGTCCCTACAGCCCTCAGACCCCAGGATCGGGCACCACCACCCCCATATCTACACCACCCTATACAACCATCTCCATCGCCCGTCCCTACAGCCCTCAGACCCCAGGATCGGGCACCACCACCCCCATATCCACACCACCCTATACAACCCTCTCCATCGCCCGTCCCTACAGCCCTCAGACCCCAGGATCGGGCACCACCACCCCCATATCCACACCATCCTATACAACCCTCTCCATCGCCCGTCTCTACAGCCCTCAGACCCCAGGATCGGGCACCACCACCCCCATATCCACACCACCCTATACAACCCTCTCCATCGCCCGTCTCTACAGCCCTCAGACCCCAGGATCGGGCACCACCACCCCCATATCCACACCATCCTATACAACCCTCTCCATCGCCCGTCCCTACAGCCCTCAGACCCCAGGATCGGGCACGACCACCCCCATATCTACACCATCCTATACAACCCTCTCCATCGCCCGTCCCTACAGCCCTCAGACTCCAGGATCGGGCACCACCACCCCCATATCCACACCACCCTATACAACCCTCTCCATCGCCCGTCTCTACAGCCCTCAGACCCCAGGATCGGGCACCACCACCCCCATATCCACACCATCCTATACAACCCTCTCCATCGCCCGTCCCTACAGCCCTCAGACCCCAGGATCGGGCACCACCACCCCCATATCCACACCATCCTATACAACCCTCTCCATCGCCCGTCCCTACAGCCCCCAGACCCCAGGATCGGGTACGACCACCCCCATATCCACACCACCCTATACAACCCTCTCCATCGCCCGTCCCTACAGCCCTCAGACCCCAGGATCGGGCACGACCACCCCCATATCTACACCATCCTATACAACCCTCTCCATCGCCCGTCCCTACAGCCCTCAGACCCCAGGATCGGGCACGACCACCCCCATATCCACACCACCCTATACAACCCTCTCCATCGCCCGTCCCTACAGCCCTCAGACCCCAGGATCGGGCACGACCACCCCCATATCCACACCACCCTATACCACCCTCTCCATCGCCCGTCCCTACAGCCCTCAGACCCCAGGATCGGGCACGACCACCCCCATATCTCCACCACCCTATACCACCCTCTTCATCGCCCGTCCCTACAGCCCTCAGACCCCAGGATCGGGCACGACCACCCCCATATCCACACCACCCTATACAACCCTCTCCATCGCCCGTCCCTACAGCCCTCAGACCCCAGGATCGGGCACCACCACCCCCATATCCACACCACCCTATACAACCCTCTCCATCGCCCGTCTCTACAGCCCTCAGACCCCAGGATCGGGCACGACCACCCCCATATCCACACCACCCTATACAACCCTCTCCATCGCCCGTCCCTACAGCCCTCAGACCCCAGGATCGGGCACGACCACCCCCATATCTCCACCACCCTATACAACCCTCTCCATCGCCCGTCCCTACAGCCCTCAGACCCCAGGATCGGGCACCACCACCCCCATATCCACACCACCCTATACAACCCTCTCCATCGCCCGTCCCTACAGCCCTCAGACCCCAGGATCGGGCACGACCACCCCCATATCTCCACCACCCTATACAACCCTCTCCATCGCCCGTCCCTACAGCCCTCAGACCCCAGGATCGGGCACCACCACCCCCATATCCACACCACCCTATACAACCCTCTCCATCGCCCGTCCCTACAACCCTCAGACCCCAGGATCGGGCACGACCACCCCCATATCTACACCATCCTATACAACCCTCTCCATCGCCCGTCCCTACAGCCCTCAGACCCCAGGATCGGGCACGACCACCCCCATATCCACACCACCCTATACAACCCTCTCCATCGCCCGTCCCTACAGCCCTCAGACCCCAGGATCGGGCACCACCACCCCCATATCTACACCATCCTATACAACCCTCTCCATCGCCCGTCCCTACAGCCCTCAGACCCCAGGATCGGGCACGACCACCCCCATATCCACACCACCCTATACAACCCTCTCCATCGCCCGTCTCTACAGCCCTCAGACCCCAGGATCGGGCACCACCACCCCCATATCTCCACCACCCTATACCACCCTCTCCATCGCCCGTCCCTACAGCCCTCAGACCCCAGGATCGGGCACCACCACCCCCATATCCACACCACCCTATACAACCCTCTCCATCGCCCGTCCCTACAGCCCTCAGACCCCAGGATCGGGCACCACCACCCCCATATCCACACCACCCTATACAACCCTCTCCATCGCCCGTCCCTACAGCCCTCAGACCCCAGGATCGGGCACCACCACCCCCATATCCACACCATCCTATACAACCCTCTCCATCGCCCGTCCCTACAGCCCTCAGACCCCAGGATCGGGCACGACCACCCCCATATCCACACCACCCTATACAACCCTCTCCATCGCCCGTCCCTACAGCCCTCAGACCCCAGGATCGGGCACGACCACCCCCATATCCACACCACCCTATACAACCCTCTCCATCGCCCGTCTCTACAGCCCTCAGACCCCAGGATCGGGCACCACCACCCCCATATCCACACCACCCTATACAACCCTCTCCATCGCCCGTCCCTACAGCCCTCAGACCCCAGGATCGGGCACCACCACCCCCATATCCACACCACCCTATACAACCCTCTCCATCGCCCATCCCTACAGCCCTCAGACCCCAGGATCGGGCACGACCACCCCCATATCCACACCACCCTATACAACCCTCTCCATCGCCCGTCCCTACAGCCCTCAGACCCCAGGATCGGGCACGACCACCCCCATATCTACACCACCCTATACCACCCTCTCCATCGCCCGTCCCTACAGCCCTCAGACTCCAGGATCGGGCACGACCACCCCCATATCCACACCATCCTATACAACCCTCTCCATCGCCCGTCCCTACAGCCCTCAGACCCCAGGATCGGGCACCACCACCCCCATATCTACACCATCCTATACAACCCTCTCCATCGCCCGTCCCTACAGCCCTCAGACCCCAGGATCGGGCACGACCACCCCCATATCTCCACCACCCTATACAACCCTCTCCATCGCCCGTCTCTACAGCCCTCAGACCCCAGGATCGGGCACCACCACCCCCATATCCACACCATCCTATACAACCCTCTCCATCGCCCGTCCCTACAGCCCTCAGACCCCAGGATCGGGCACGACCACCCCCATATCCACACCACCCTATACAACCCTCTCCATCGCCCGTCTCTACAGCCCTCAGACCCCAGGATCGGGCACCACCACCCCCATATCCACACCATCCTATACAACCCTCTCCTTCGCCCGTCCCTACAGCCCTCAGACCCCCGGATCGGGCACCACCACCCCCATATCCACACCACCCTATACAACCCTCTCCATCGCCCGTCCCTACAGCCCTCAGACCCCAGGATCGGGCATGACCACTCCCATATCCACACCACCCTATACAACCCTCTCCATCGCCTGTCCCTACAGCCCTCAGACCCCAGGATCGGGCACGACCACCCCCATATCTACACCATCCTATACAACCCTCTCCATCGCCCGTCCCTACAGCCCTCAGACTCCAGGATCGGGCACCACCACCCCCATATCTCCACCACCCTATACAACCCTCTCCATCGCCCGTCCCTACAGCCCTCAGATCCCAGGATCGGGCACGACCACCCCCATATCCACACCACCCTATACAACCCTCTCCATCGCCCATCCCTACAGCCCTCAGACCCCAGGATCGGGCACGACCACCCCCATATCCACACCACCCTATACCACCCTCTCCATCGCCCGTCCCTACAGCCCTCAGACCCCAGGATCGGGCACGACCACCCCCATATCTCCACCACCCTATACCACCCTCTCCATCGCCCGTCCCTACAGCCCTCAGACCCCAGGATTGGGCACGACCACCCCCATATCCACACCACCCTATACAACCCTCTCCATCGCCCGTCCCTACAGCCCTCAGACCCCAGGATCGGGCACGACCACCCCCATATCTCCACCACCCTATACAACCCTCTCCATCGCCCGTCCCTACAGCCCTCAGACCCCAGGATTGGGCACGACCACCCCCATATCCACACCACCCTATACAACCCTCTCCATCGCCCGTCCCTACAGCCCTCAGACCCCAGGATCGGGCACCACCACCCCCATATCCACACCACCCTATACAACCCTCTCCATCGCCCGTCTCTACAGCCCTCAGACCCCAGGATCGGGCACGACCACCCCCATATCCACACCACCCTATACAACCCTCTCCATCGCCCGTCCCTACAGCCCTCAGACCCCAGGATCGGGCACCACCACCCCCATATCCACACCACCCTATACAACCCTCTCCATCGCCCGTCCCTACAGCCCTCAGACCCCAGGATCGGGCACCACCACCCCCATATCTACACCACCCTATACCACCCTCTCCATCGCCCGTCCCTACAGCCCTCAGACTCCAGGATCGGGCACGACCACCCCCATATCCACACCATCCTATACAACCCTCTCCATCGCCCGTCCCTACAGCCCTCAGACCCCAGGATCGGGCACCACCACCCCCATATCTACACCATCCTATACAACCCTCTCCATCGCCCGTCCCTACAGCCCTCAGACCCCAGGATCGGGCACGACCACCCCCATATCTCCACCACCCTATACAACCCTCTCCATCGCCCGTCTCTACAGCCCTCAGACCCCAGGATCGGGCACCACCACCCCCATATCCACACCATCCTATACAACCCTCTCCATCGCCCGTCCCTACAGCCCTCAGACCCCAGGATCGGGCACGACCACCCCCATATCCACACCACCCTATACAACCCTCTCCATCGCCCGTCTCTACAGCCCTCAGACCCCAGGATCGGGCACCACCACCCCCATATCCACACCATCCTATACAACCCTCTCCATCGCCCGTCCCTACAGCCCTCAGACCCCAGGATCGGGCACCACCACCCCCATATCCACACCATCCTATACAACCCTCTCCATCGCCCGTCCCTACAGCCCTCAGACCCCAGGATCGGGCACCACCACCCCCATATCCACACCACCCTATACAACCCTCTCCATCGCCCGTCCCTACAGCCCTCAGACCCCAGGATCGGGCATGACCACTCCCATATCCACACCACCCTATACAACCCTCTCCATCGCCTGTCCCTACAGCCCTCAGACCCCAGGATCGGGCACGACCACCCCCATATCTACACCATCCTATACAACCCTCTCCATCGCCCGTCCCTACAGCCCTCAGACTCCAGGATCGGGCACCACCACCCCCATATCTCCACCACCCTATACAACCCTCTCCATCGCCCGTCCCTACAGCCCTCAGACCCCAGGATCGGGCACGACCACCCCCATATCCACACCACCCTATACAACCCTCTCCATCGCCCGTCCCTACAGCCCTCAGACCCCAGGATCGGGCACGACCACCCCCATATCCACACCACCCTATACCACCCTCTCCATCGCCCGTCCCTACAGCCCTCAGACCCCAGGATCGGGCACGACCACCCCCATATCTCCACCACCCTATACCACCCTCTCCATCGCCCGTCCCTACAGCCCTCAGACCCCAGGATCGGGCACGACCACCCCCATATCCACACCACCCTATACAACCCTCTCCATCGCCCGTCCCTACAGCCCTCAGACCCCAGGATCGGGCACCACCACCCCCATATCCACACCACCCTATACAACCCTCTCCATCGCCCGTCCCTACAGCCCTCAGACCCCAGGATCGGGCACCACCACCCCCATATCCACACCACCCTATACAACCCTCTCCATCGCCCGTCCCTACAGCCCTCAGACCCCAGGATCGGGCACGACCACCCCCATATCCACACCACCCTATACAACCCTCTCCATCGCCCGTCCCTACAGCCCTCAGACCCCAGGATCGGGCACCACCACCCCCATATCCACACCACCCTATACAACCCTCTCCATCGCCCGTCCCTACAGCCCTCAGACCCCAGGATCGGGCACGACCACCCCCATATCTACACCACCCTATACAACCCTCTCCATCGCCCGTCCCTACAGCCCTCAGACTCCAGGATCGGGCACCACCACCCCCATATCTAAGACGCCGTTCACATCTGTGCCTGAGACAGCTGTATTTTTCTGGCGGACACGATGGTGGATGTTGTTGTCGGCCAGTGGGATCCATCAGGTCATATATGAAGTCACCAGATCTTGGCGCTCCTTGTATACCTCACACGCCTTTGCGCTATCCCTGCATTGTACGCGACTAATGAGGCCTCTCGTCCAATATGGCGAGCAGTGCGGAGATTCGCCGATCCTCGGATTATTGCCATGCCTCATTGGTATGTCCATTATCTACTAATGTCCAGCTCATCACCCGCTGGTCCTGCCAACTGGAGCTACTGGCATCAGAGCGGCTGCAGCAGGTCCGTCTCGCCGCCACTTGGCCGGTGTAGCGTCGCGCAGGTTGGTCACAGACCTCCTCCTCCTCCTCCTCCTGTAATTCTGTTTGTAGACCCAGAAGACAGCAGAGATGAGAGGCCGCCATCTAATCAGCGCCTCGGATCACAGCACCGACGGCAAATACAATTGACTTAATTGTGCGTCTCTGAGCGCTGTGCGGTGCCAGGTGTCCGCGCTTACCCCTCTCCGTAAATATCGCACGCACAGATCTGATCCTTCCGACGCTCCCCTGGTTATTCTATGTAAATATATTTGCAGCCCACGGTGGTCAATGGTACAGAAGCCAAAAACTGTCAGGTGTGCGGACGGCGCCACCTAGAGGGGATGAAGGGCAGAACACGATGCTGGCGCTGCCAGTCATAGCCCCAGGTTATAGACCAAAATCCTTCATTCATGTAAATCTGCAGGATATATAGATGGCTGTGATGGGGCTGATATATAACACAAGAGTATACAGCATATGATATAGAGTGCAGGGTATACAGCTGAGAATATAGTGTGTGGGGTATACAGCGGAGGATATAGTGTGCGGGGTATACAGCTGAGAATATAGTGTGCGAGGTATACAGCGGAGGATATAGTGTGCGAGGTATACAGCGGAGGAGATAGTGTGCGGGGTATACAGCTGAGAATATAGTGTGCGAGGTATACAACGGAGGATATAGTGTGTGAGGTATACAGCGGAGGAGATAGTGTGCAGGGTATACAGCTAAGGATACAGTGTGCGGGGTATACAGCATAGGATATAGTGTGCGGGGTATACAGCGGAGGAGATAGTGTGTGGGGTATACAGATGAGAATATAGTGTTTGAGGTATACAACGGAGGATATAGTGTGTGAGGTATACAGCGGAGGAGATAGTGTGCAGGGTATACAGCTGAGAATATAGTATGCGGGGTATACAGCGGAGGAGATAGTGTGTGGGGTATACAGATGAGAATATAGTGTTTGAGGTATACAACGGAGGATATAGTGTGTGAGGTATATAGCGGAGGAGATAGTGTGCAGGGTATACAGCTGAGAATATAGTATGCGGGGTATACAGCGAAGGAGATAGTGTGTGGGGTATACAGCGGAGGATATAGTGTGCAGGGTATACAGCGGAGGAGATAGTGTGCGGGGTATACAGCGGAGGATATAGTGTGCAGGGTATACAGCGGAGGAGATAGTGTGCGGGGTATACAGCTGAGAATATAGTGTGCGAGGTATACAGCGGAGGATATAGTGTGTGAGGTATATAGCGGAGGAGATAGTGTGCAGGGTATACAGCTGAGAATATAGTATGCGGGGTATACAGCGAAGGAGATAGTGTGTGGGGTATAACAGCGGAGGATATAGTGTGCAGGGTATACAGCGGAGGAGATAGTGTGCGGGGTATACAGCGGAGGGAGATAGTGTGTGGGGTATACAGATGAGAATATAGTGTTGAGGTATACAACGGAGGATATAGTGTGTGAGGTATACAGCGGAGGAGATAGTGTGCGGGGTATACAGCGGAGGATATAGTGTGCAGGGTATACAGCGGAGGAGATAGTGTGCGGGGTATACAGCTGAGAATATAGTGTGCGAGGTATACAGCGGAGGATATAGTGTGTGAGGTATACAGCGGAGGAGATAGTGTGTGGGGTATACAGCGGAGGAGATAGTGTGCAGGGTATACAGCTAAGGAATACAGTGTGCGGGGTATACAGCATAGGATATAGTGTGCGGGGTATACAGCGGAGGATATAGTGTGCAGGGTATACAGCGGAGGATATAGTGTGCAGGGTATACAGCGGAGGAGATAGTGTGCGGGGGTATACAGCGGAGGAGATAGTGTGTGGGGTATACAGCGGAGGATATAGTGTGCAGGGTATACAGCGGAGGAGATAGTGTGCGGGGTATACAGCGGAGGAGATAGTGTGTGGGGTATACAGATGAGAATATAGTGTTTGAGGTATACAACGGAGGATATAGTGTGTGAGGTATACAGCGGAGGAGATAGTGTGTGGGGTATACAACGGAGGAGATAGTGTGTGGGGTATACAGCGGAGGAGATAGTGTGCGGGGTATACAGCGGAGGATATAGTGTGCAGGGTATACAGCGGAGGAGATAGTGTGCGGGGTATACAGCTGAGAATATAGTGTGCGAGGTATAAAGCGGAGGATATAGTGTGTGAGGTATACAGCGGAGGAGATAGTGTGTGGGGTATACAGATGAGAATATAGTGTTTGAGGTATACAACGGAGGATATAGTGTGTGAGGTATACAGCGGAGGAGATAGTGTGTGGGGTATACAGCTAAGGATACAGTGTGTGGGGTATACAGCATAGGATATAGTGTGCAGGGTATACAGCGGAGGAGATAGTGTGCAGGGTATACAGCTAAGGATATAGTGTGTGGGGTATACAGATGAGAATATAGTGTTTGAGGTATACAACGGAGGATATAGTGTGTGAGGTATACAGCGGAGGAGATAGTGTGCAGGGTATACAGCTGAGAATATAGTATGCGGGGTATACAGCGGAGGAGATAGTGTGTGGGGTATACAGATGAGAATATAGTGTTTGAGGTATACAACGGAGGATATAGTGTGTGAGGTATACAGCGGAGGAGATAGTGTGTGGGGTATACAGCTAAGGATACAGTGTGTGGGGTATACAGCATAGGATATAGTGTGCAGGGTATACAGCGGAGGATATAGTGTGTGGGGTATACAGCTAAGGATACAGTGTGCGGGGTATATAGCGGAGGATATAGTGTGCGGGGTATACAGCAGAGAATATAGTGTGCAGGGTATACAGCGGAGGATATAGTGTGCAGGGTATACAGCTAAGGATATAGTGTGTGGGGTATACAGCGGAGGAGATAGTCTGCAGGGTATACAGCTAAGGATACAGTCTGCAGGGTATACAGCTAAGGATACAGTGTGCAGGGTATACAGCTAAGGATATAGTGTGCGGGGTATACAGCGGAGGAGATAGTGTGTGGGGTATACAGCGGAGGAGATAGTGTGTGGGGTATACAGCAGAGAATATAGTGTGTGGAGTATACAGCGGAGGAGATAGTGTGTGGGGTATACAGCTAAAGATACAGTGTGCAGGGTATACGGTGGAGGATATAATGTGCACAATACTTCAGAGGATATTGTGTGCAGAGTATACAGCAAAGTAAGACGAAGTATACAGCAGAGAAGGCAGAGTATACAGCAGAGAAGGCAGAGTATACAGCAGAGTGCAGAGTATACAGCAGAGTATACATCGGGCAGCGCAGGCTCTTATATCTGCACACGTGACCCGCTGACCCCCCATCTCCATCGCACTCTCAGCACCGAGGACACAGCGTCCTGTAAACCTGATCTGCTGCTGGATGGAGTCATTATGGATTTGAGTTGTAGCAGAGCAATGTATGAGACCCCTGACAGCCGAGTATATATTGTGTATCAGTCACCTGGGCCGGATATCACCGCACTCCGTCTGTTCTGTGTCAGCCAGTCTGCCAGCTCTGTCACCCCATCCCTCAACTCCTGTAATGGTGATCATATGAGGACAAGAATCCCCAAACCCCAGGACCCCACTATACAGCCAGGAATACACGATCACAGCTCATGTCACATGGAACGGACGATAAAATAATAACATTATAGTTATATAGCGCCAACATATTCCGCAGCGCTGTACAATTAGTAGAGTACAAATACAGACAGAAAGAGACATTACATAGAAAGTCATTTCACACAATGGGACTGAGGGCCCTGCTCACAAGAGCTTACAATCTATGAGGTAGAGGGGGTGACACAAGAGGTAGCAGGGGCGGCATTGCTTATACAGAGGTCAGACACTTCTGTAATAGAGGTGACTGTCATTACACAAACATAAGACTTTATGAGCCGTCACCAGTCGTGTCCTGTAACATGTGGATGGAGCTTGGACAGATAAAGTTATCCTGAGATGACATCATATCATGTGGGGTAATGTGGGGGCGGGGACAGAGGAGGGGGAAGGGTTTACGTTAGACATTGTGATCGGCCGGTCTGATAAGATGCGTCTTTAGTTTGCGTTTGAAGCTGTAGAAATTGGGAGTTACTCTGATTGTCTGGGGTAGAGCATTCCAGAGAAGTGGTGCAGCTTGGGAGAAGTCTTGTATACGAGCGGGGGAGGTTCTGATAATAGGATGGAAGTGTTAGGTCATTGAGTGAGCGGAGAGCAGGGGTTGGGCGGTAGACAGAGATGAGGGAGGAAATGTAGGGAGGTGCGGCATTATGGAGAGCCTTGTGGAAGAAATAACCCAAACTGTATGTCACATTTATTACTGTATATACCAATACCAAGAGGCTTTGAATATTAATTACAGTATTATTACATATATCTCATCACCAGTTCCTATGTACAAGAATATAACTACTATAATACTGCTGCTATGTACAAGAATATAACTACTATAATACTACTCCTATGTACAAGAATATAACTACTATAATACTGCTCCTATGTACAAGAATATAACTACTATAATACTACTCCTATGTACAAGAATATAACTACTATAATACTACTCCTATATACAAGAATATAACTACTATAATACTACTCCTATGTACAAGAATATAACTACTATAATACTACTCCTATATACAAGAATATAACTACTATAATACTACCTCCTATGTACAGGAATATAACTACTATAATACTACTCCTATGTACAAGAATATAACTACTATAATACTGCTCCTATGTACAAGAATATAACTACTATAATACTACTCCTATGTACAAGAATATAACTACTATAATACTGCTCCTATGTACAAGAATATAACTACTATAATACTACTCCTATGTACAAGAATATAACTACTATAATACTACTCCTATATACAAGAATATAACTACTATAATACTACTCCTATGTACAAGAATATAACTACTATAATACTACTCCTATATACAAGAATATAACTACTATAATACTACCTCCTATGTACAGGAATATAACTACTATAATACTACTCCTATGTACAAGAATATAACTACTATAATACAGCTCCTATGTACAGGAATATAACTACTATAATACTACTCCTATGTACAAGAATATAACTACTATAATACTACCTCCTATATACAAGAATATAACTACTATAATACTACTCCTATGTACAAGAATATAACTACTATAATACTACCTCCTATGTACAAGAATATAACTACTATAATACTGCTCCTATGTACAAGAATATAACTACTATAATACTGCTCCTATGTACAAGAATATAACTACTATAATACTACCTCCTATGTACAAGAATATAACTACTATAATACTACTCCTATGTACAAGAATATAACTACTATAATACTGCCCCCTATGTACAAGAATATAACTACTATAATACTACTCCTATGTACAAGAATATAACTACTATAATACTACCTCCTATATACAAGAATATAACTACTATAATACTGCTCCTATGTACAAGAATATAACTACTATAATACTACCTCCTATGTACAAGAATATAACTACTATAATACTACCTCCTATGTACAAGAATATAACTACTATAATACTACCTCCTATGTACAAGAATATAACTACTATAATACTACTCCTATGTACAAGAATATAACTACTATAATACTGCTCCTATATACAAGAATATAACTACTATAATACTACTCCTATATACAAGAATATAACTACTATAATACTACTCCTATGTACAAGAATATAACTACTATAATACTACCCCTATGTACAAGAATATAACTACTATAATACTACCTCCTATGTACAAGAATATAACTACTATAATACTACTCCTATGTACAAGAATATAACTACTATAATACTACCTCCTATATACAAGAATATAACTACTATAATACTGCTCCTATGTACAAGAATATAACTACTATAATACTACTCCTATGTACAAGAATATAACTACTATAATACTACTCCTATGTACAAGAATATAACTACTATAATACTGCTCCTATGTACAAGAATATAACTACTATAATACTGCTCCTATGTACAAGAATATAACTACTATAATACTGCTCCTATGTACAAGAATATAACTACTATAATACTACTCCTATGTACAAGAATATAACTACTATAATACTGCTACTATGTACAAGAATATAACTACTATAATACTACCTCCTATGTACAAGAATATAACTACTATAATACTACCTCCTATGTACAAGAATATAACTACTATAATACTGCTACTATGTACAAGAATATAACTACTATAATACTACCTCCTATATACAAGAATATAACTACTATAATACTACTCCTATATACAAGAATATAACTACTATAATACTACTCCTATGTACAAGAATATATCTACTATAATACTGCTCCTATGTACAAGAATATAACTACTATAATACTGCTCCTATGTACAAGAATATAACTACTATAATACTACCTCCTATGTACAAGAATATAATTACTATAATACTACCTCCTACGTACAAGAATATAACTACTATAATACTGCTCCTATGTACAGGGATATAACTACTATAATACTACCTCCTATGTACAAGAATATAACTACTATAATACTACTCCTATGTACAAGAATATAACTACTATAATACTACCTCCTATGTACAAGAATATAACTACTATAATACTACCTCCTATATACAAGACTATAACTACTATAATACTACTCCTATGTACAAGAATATAACTACTATAATACTACCTCCTATATACAAGAATATAACTACTATAATACTACCTCCTATGTACAAGAATATAACTACTATAATACTACTCCTATATACAAGAATATAACTACTATAATACTACTCCTATGTACAAGAATATAACTACTATAATACTACTCCTATGTACAAGAATATAACTACTATAATACTACTCCTATGTACAAGAATATAACTACTATAATACTGCTCCTATGTACAAGAATATAACTACTATAATACTACTCCTATGTACAAGAATATAACTACTATAATACTACCTCCTATGTACAAGAATATAACTACTATAATACTACTCCTATGTACAAGAATATAACTACTATAATACTGCTCCTATATACAAGAATATAACTACTATAATACTGCCCCTATGTACAAGAATATAACTACTATAATACTACCTCCTATGTACAAGAATATAACTACTATAATACTACTCCTATGTACAAGAATATAACTACTATAATACTACCTCCTATGTACAAGAATATAACTACTATAATACTACTCCTATGTACAAGAATATAACTACTATAATACTGCTCCTATGTACAAGAATATAACTACTATAATACTGCTCCTATATACAAGAATATAACTACTATAATACTGCCCCTATGTACAAGAATATAACTACTATAATACTACCTCCTATGTACAAGAATATAACTACTATAATACTACTCCTATGTACAAGAATATAACTACTATAATACTGCTCCTATGTACAAGAATATAACTACTATAATACTACTCCTATGTACAAGAATATAACTACTATAATACTACCTCCTATGTACAAGAATATAACTACTATAATACTACTCCTATGTACAAGAATATAACTACTATAATACTGCTCCTATATACAAGAATATAACTACTATAATACTGCCCCTATGTACAAGAATATAACTACTATAATACTACCTCCTATGTACAAGAATATAACTACTATAATACTGCCCCTATGTACAAGAATATAACTACTATAATACTACCTCCTATGTACAAGAATATAACTACTATAATACTGCCCCTATGTACAAGAATATAACTACTATAATACTACCTCCTATATACAAGAATATAACTACTATAATACTGCCCCTATGTACAAGAATATAACTACTATAATACTACCTCCTATGTACAAGAATATAACTACTATAATACTGCCCCTATGTACAAGAATATAACTACTATAATACTACTCCTATGTACAAGAATATAACTACTATAATACTACTCCTATGTACAAGAATATAACTACTATAATACTGCTCCTATGTACAAGAATATAACTACTATAATACTACTCTATGTACAAGAATATAACTACTATAATACTGCTCCTATATACAAGAATATAACTACTATAATACTGCCCCTATGTACAAGAATATAACTACTATAATACTACCTCCTATGTACAAGAATATAACTACTATAATACTGCTCCTATGTACAAGAATATAACTACTATAATACTACTCCTATGTACAAGAATATAACTACTATAATACTGCTCCTATATACAAGAATATAACTACTATAATACTACTCCTATGTACAAGAATATAACTACTATAATACTGCTCCTATGTACAAGAATATAACTACTATAATACTCCTATGTACAAGAATATAACTACTATAATACTACACCTATGTACAAGAATATAACTACTATAATACTACTCCTATGTACAAGAATATAACTACTATAATACTACTCCTATGTACAAGAATATAACTACTATAATACTACCTACTATGTACAAGAATATAACTACTATAATACTACCTCCTATGTACAAGAATATAACTACTATAATACTGCCCCTATGTACAAGAATATAACTACTATAATACTAGATCCTATGTACAAGAATATAACTACTATAATACTGCTCCTATGTACAAGAATATAACTACTATAATACTACTCCTATGTACAAGAATATAACTACTATAATACTACCTCCTATGTACAAGAATATAACTACTATAATACTGCTCCTATGTACAAGAATATAACTACTATAATACTACCTCCTATGTACAAGAATATAACTACTATAATACTGCTCCTATGTACAAGAATATAACTACTATAATACTACTCCTATCTACAAGAATATAACTACTATAATACTGCCCCTATGTACAAGAATATAACTACTATAATACTACTCCTATGTACAAGAATATAACTACTATAATACTGCTCCTATGTACAAGAATATAACTACTATAATACTACCTCCTATGTACAAGAATATAACTACTATAATACTGCTCCTATGTACAAGAATATAACTACTATAATACTACCTCCTATGTACAAGAATATAACTACTATAATACTACTCCTATGTACAAGAATATAACTACTATAATACTACCTCCTATGTACAAGAATATAACTACTATAATACTACCTCCTATGTACAAGAATATAACTACTATAATACTGCTCCTATATACAAGAATATAACTACTATAATACTACTCCTATGTACAAGAATATAACTACTATAATACTACTCCTATGTACAAGAATATAACTACTATAATACTACTCCTATGTACAAGAGTATAACTACTATAATACTACCTCCTATGTACAAGTATATAACTACTATAATACTACTCCTATGTACAAGAATATAACTACTATAATACTACTCCTATGTACAAGAATATAACTACTATAATACTACTCCTATGTACAAGTATATAACTACTATAATACTACTCCTATGTACAAGAATATAACTACTATAATACTACTCCTATGTACAAGAATATAACTACTATAATACTACTCCTATGTACAAGTATATAACTACTATAATACTACTCCTATGTACAAGAATATAACTACTATAATACTACCTCCTATGTACAAGAGTATAACTACTATAATACTACCTCCTATGTACAAGTATATAACTACTATAATACTACTCCTATGTACAAGAATATAACTACTATAATACTACTCCTATGTACAAGAATATAACTACTATAATACTACCTCCTATGTACAAGAGTATAACTACTATAATACTACCTCCTATGTACAAGTATATAACTACTATAATACTACTCCTATGTACAAGAATATAACTACTATAATACTACCTCCTATGTACAAGTATATAACTACTATAATACTACTCCTATGTACAAGAATATAACTACTATAATACTACTCCTATGTACAAGAATATAACTACTATAATACTACCTCCTATGTACAGGAATATAACTACTATAATACTACTCCTATGTACAAGAATATAACTACTATAATACTATCTCCTATGTACAGGAATATAACTCCTATAATACTACCCCTATGTAGAATTTGATTACACGATGACTGATGACAGTGATCTCTACAGAACAGGGTTTATTCCGTTTATTTGGAGCACTGTTAGGTTTGGGCAGTGTTACGGTATGTTAGGTGTTGGATATAATACTTCTATAATCCTTTGGCTATTATCTGCTGACTGTTTCCTTTTCTTCCTCTGGCTGTTTTTGGGTTTCTGATATTTTGGGCTTTGTCTTTGTGCAGGTAGAGTTATCAGACGGGACGTCTCACACGATCACAGACGCCTACGCGGGGAAGGAGTATATAATCCAAGTAGCAGCCAAAGACTCTGAGATTGGCACGTGGAGTGACTGGAGTGTGGCCGCTCACGCTACGCCGTGGACAGAGGAGCCCAAGTACATCACAACAGAAGCTCAGAAAACAGGTGACTCTGGGACACGGAGATTCGTGAGGTGGTCATGAGGGGCCTAAGACAGCAGAGATCCTCATATAGTGGTGTAGACCAGCAGAGGAGATCTGACCATGTGTGGTGCTTCATGTTCTATGTACAGAGAGATGGATACAAGATCATGTATGTAGGTGAGGTAGAAGAATACACAAGAACATAGACCCATCATTCAGGAGCCCCACCACCTATACTGTATATAAGGACTATATGGACATGTGATGTCGCCTTCAGATGTGAGTAGAGATGAGCCACCGCTTCAAATTGAATCAAATTTAACCAACATTTTCCAAAAGTTTTGTGTTCTTCCAAACATGAAACTTTAAGGGTCCTCTTGCATCCTCCTGGGAGATGTCATGACACTTGACCCTAGACACATGACATCACCCAGGAGGCCAGAAGAGGCCTGGACACCATGAGGAGGCCCAGGAGTGGTGAGTTTGTCTTTGTACCCCGGGCCTCCACCTATTATACCCTGTACCACAATATCATAGATTCACTTCCGGTTCTATCCAAACAAGTTCGGGCTGAAACAAGCCCAAGGGTCGACGTGTCCGAAACAAAATAAATCTATAGTGGTTCGCCAACCTCTAGGGAGTAGATGTAAGGAGATGCAGGTGATAGAGTCATGTATGTGCCGCCTAGAGTCACGTATGTAGACTATAGGCAGCACATCCTGGCAGTACATGATGTCGTAGAGTGATGGCCGCCCTGGATGTCGTAGAGTAATGGCTCCCCTGGATATCATAGAGGAATGGTAGTCCATGATGTTGTAGAGTGATGGCTGCCCAGTAGGTAGTAGAGTGATGGCCGCCCTGGATGTCGTAGAGTGATGATCACTATGGATATTGTAGAGTGATGGCCGCCCATGATCTCATAGAGTAATTACCGCCTTAGATATCATAGAGGAATGGCTGCCCTGTATGTCATAGAGTGATGGCCAACCTGGATGTAGTAGAGTGATTTGCCACCCTGGATGTCAAAGAGTGATGATCACCGTGTATTTAGTAGAGTGATGGCCGCCCTGGATTTCTTAGAGAAACGGCAGCCCATGATGTCGTAGGGTGATGGCTGCCGTGTATGTAGTAGAGTAATGGCCACTACAGATGTCGTAGAGTGATGGCCGCCCATGATGTCGTATAGTAATGGCTACCCTGTATGTAGTAGAGTAATAGCTGCCCTGGATTTCATAGAAGAATGGCCGCCCAGTATGTCGTAGACTAATGGCTGCCCTGGATGCTGTAGAAGGATGGCCACTACAGATGTCATAGAGTGATGGCTGCCCATGATGTCGAAGAATGATAGACACCCTGTATGTAGTAAACTGATGGCCACCCTTGATTTCATAGAGGAATGGCAGCCCATAATGTCCTAGAGTGATAGCCGCCCTGGATGTCCTAAAGTGATGGCTGCCCTGGATGTCCTAAAATGATAGCCATTCTGGATGTCCTAGAGTGATAGCCGTCCTGGATGTTCTAGAGTGATGGCCTTCCATGATGTCGTAGAGTGATGGCCACCCTGCATGTCCTAGAGTCATGGCCGCCCTGGATCTTCTAGAATGATGGCCGTCCTAAAGTGATGGCCACCCTGGATGTTCTAGAATGATGGCCATCTTGGATGTCCTAGAGTGATGGCCGTCCTGGACGTCCTAGAGTGATGGCCACCCTGGATGTTCTAGAATGATTGCTGTCCTAGATGTTCTATAGTAATGGTCGGACTTGGATGTCGTAGAGTGATGGCTGGCCTGGATGTCCTAAAGTGATGGCTGCCCTGGATGTTCTAGAATGATGTACGTCCTAGATGTCCTAGAGTGATGATCACTCTGGATGTTCTAGAGTGATGACCATCCTGGATGTCCTAGAGTGATTGCCGCCCTGGATGTCCTAGAGTGATGACCATCCTGGATGTCCTAGAGTAATGGCCTTCCTGGATGTCCTAGAGTGATGGCCGCCCTGGATGTCCTAGAGTGATGACCATCCTGGATGTCCTAGAGTGATGACCATCCTGGATGTCCTAGAGTGATGGCCTTCCTGGATGTCCTAGAGTGATGACCATCCTGGATGTCCTAGAGTGATGGCCTTCCTGGATGTCCTAGAGTGATGGCCGCCCTGGATGTCCTAGAGTGATGACCATCCTGGATGTCCTAGAGTGATGGCCTTCCTGGATGTCCTAGAGTGATGGCCGCCCTGGATGTCCTAGAGTGATGGCCGCCCTGGATGTCCTAGAGTGATGACCATCCTGGATGTCCTAGAGTGATGGCCTTCCTGGATGTCCTAGAGTGATGGCCGCCCTGGATGTCCTAGAGTGATGACCATCCTGGATGTCCTAGAGTGATGGCCTTCCTGGATGTCCTAGAGTGATGGCCGTCCTGGATGTTCTAGAATGATGGCCATCCTGGATGTTCTATAGCAGGGGTGGGCAATTAATTTTCCCATGGGGCCGCATAAGAAATTGAAACTATGCTAGAGGGCCGTGCCATGGCAAATTTAGCTCCACCCACTTCTACATTGACTCCGCCCATTCACAATCATCTTTCCATGTGCCCCCACAAAGTATAATCCTCCTACAGTCACCCGTACATTATATGCCCCCACATTATAATGTTCCCTTCCAACTGCCCCACAGTATTAAGTCCCTCACCTGGTGCCTCAGTATAAACTGGTGGAAACATGAAACTGGAGCAGCTGGAGGGGGACATTAAACAGTGGGGGTAGTTGGAGGGGGGAAATAAATTGACAGCTGGAGCGGGACATGAAACTGGGGGCAACTAGAGGGGGACATTAAAATCGGGAAGCTGGAAGCAGACATAAAACCGTAGGGGTAGCTGGAGGGTGACATTAAACTGGGGGCAAGTAGAGGCAGACAGGTCCCCCTACAGCTTCCTCCACAGTTTAATGCCCCCCCAGTCTAAGTGCCCTCTTCATCTACCCCCAGTTTCATGTCCCCCCCTCCATCTCTCCCCCAGTTTCATGTCCCCCCCAATTTCATGTCCCACCCCTCCATCTGCCATCTCTGCCCTAGTATAACATTCCCCTTCCATCTCTGCCCCTAGGTTGCTGAGACACACACATATAGACAGACAGACACACATATAGACAGACACACATATAGACAGACACACATATAGACAGACACACATATAGACAGGCACACATATAGACAGACCACATATAGACAGACACACATATAGACAGACACACATATAGACAGACACACATATAGACAGACACACATATAGACAGACCACATATAGACAGACCACATATAGACAGACACACATATAGACAGACACACATATAGACAGACACACACATATAGACAGGCACACATATAGACAGACACACACATATAGACAGGCACACATATAGACAGACCACACATATAGACAGACCACATATAGACAGACACACATATAGACAGACACACATATAGACAGACCACATATAGACAGACACACATATAGACAGACACACATATATAGACGCACACACACACATATAGACAGACACACACATATAGACAGACACACATATAGACAGGCACACATATAGACAGACACACATATAGACAGACACACACATATAGACAGACACACACATATAGACAGGCACACATATAGACAGACCACATATAGACAGACACACACATATAGACAGACAGACACACATATAGACAGACACACATATAGACAGACACACATATAGACAGACCACATATAGACAGGCACACATATAGACAGACACACACATATAGACAGACACACATATATAGACACACATATAGACAGACACACACATATAGACAGACACACATATAGACAGACCACATATAGACAGGCACACATATAGACAGACCACATATAGACAGGCACACATATATAGACAGACACACATATAGACAGACACACACATATAGACAGGCACACATATAGACACACACACACACACATATAGACAGACACACACATATAGACAGACACACATATATAGACACACATATAGACAGACACACATATATAGACACACATATAGACAGACACACACATATAGACAGACACACATATAGACAGACCACATATAGACAGGCACACATATAGACAGACCACATATAGACACACACACACATATAGACAGACACACACATATAGACAGGCACACATATAGACAGACACACATATATAGACACACACACACATATAGACAGACACACATATATAGACACACATATAGACAGACACACATATATAGACAGGCACACATATATAGACACACATATAGACAGACACACACATATAGACAGGCACACATATAGACAGACACACATATATAGACACACACACACATATAGACAGACACACATATATAGACACACATATAGACAGACACACACATATAGACAGGCACACATATAGACAGACACACATATATAGACACACACACACATATAGACAGACACACACATATAGACAGACACACATATAGACAGACACACATATAGACAGACACACATATATAGACACACACACACATATAGACAGGCACACATATAGACAGACACACACATATAGACAGGCACACATATAGACAGACACACATATAGACACACACATATATAGACAGACACACACATATAGACAGACAGACAGACACACACACACTCTCTCTCTCTCTCTCCTTACATCTCTCAGTACTTTATGACATGCTCCACATTTCCATCTTCAGCCAGCACTAAGACACGCCCCTAGACACGCCCCATAGACACGCCCCCTAGACAAAGCTGTGCGGGCCGGACTGAATCAGTCAGAGCGCCGGATATGGCCCGGGGGCTGGACTTTGCCCAGGTCTGTTCTAGAGTGATAGCCGCCCTGGATGTCCTAAAGTGATAGCCACGCTGCATGTCCTAAAGTGATGGCCACCCTGGATGTTCTAGAGTGATGGCCGTCCTGGATGTCCTATAGTGATGGCCATCCTGGATGTTCTAGAGTGATGGCCGTCCTGGATGTCCTATAGTGATGGCCATCCTGGATGTTCTAGAATGATGGCCGACCTAGATGTTCTATAGTAATGGTTGGCCTTGGATGTCCTAGAGTGATGGCTGGCCTGGATCTCCTAGAGCGATGGCCGTCCTTGATGTTTTAGAATAATGGACGTCCTGGATGTCCTAGAGTGATGGCCGCACTGGATGTCCTAGAATGATGGCCTCCCTAGATGTCCTAGAGTGATAGCCATCCTGGATGTCCTAGAGTGATGGCCATCCTGCATGTTCTAGAATGATGGCCATCCTGGATGTCCTAGAGTGATGGCCGCCCTGGATGTCCTAGAATGATGACCGTCCTGGATGTCCTAGAGTGATGGCCATCCTGGATGTTCTAGAGTGATGGCCGCCCTGGATGTTCTAGAGTGATGGCCATCCTGGATGTTCTAGAATGATGGCTGCCCTGGATGTCCTAGAGTGATGACCGTCCTGGATGTCCTAGAATGATGGCCATCCTGGATGTTCTAGAGTAATGGCCGCCCTAGATGTTCTAGAGTGATGGCCATCCTGGATGTTCTAGAATGATGGCCGCCCTGGATGTCCTAGAGTGATGACCGTCCTGGATGTCCTAGAGTGATGGCCGGCCTGGATGTCCTAGAGTAATGGCCGGCCTGGATGTCCTAGAGTGATGGCCGGCCTGGATGTCCTAGAGTAATGGCCGGCCTGGATGTCCTAGAGTAATGGCCGGCCTGGATGTCCTAGAGTGATGACCGCCCTGGATGTCCTAGAGTGATGGCCGCCCTGGATGTCCTAGAATGATGGCCGGCCTGGATGTCCTAGAGTGATGGCTGCCCTGGATGTCCTGTATCCTCCATTGAACAGACAGGTTGTGTGCGGCGGTGGGAACGTCTCTGGACAGATATTGTATATAATAACTCCTGCTCCCCCCGGGGCCTCCCTATGTGATCTCTGGTGACGGCCTCATAAACATTGTGTATTATATTCTAATTATTAATACTCAACATCAAAGTGATGTCTGCGCGGCGCAGGGCCCTGGTCTGCAGCCCCCTCCCCCACCAGGATATCATTACAGCCTGCACCACTGACCCCCATGTCCTGTGTATTAGAGGGTCATTACAGCCTAATGAGTAACTAATGAAACCCCTCACATAATGCAGACCAATTAACCCTCTCCTGACATGACGTGTAGGCTGAGACGTTGCAGGGTAGCGAGCGACTCCCAAGACCGCAGAGACTTCATTACCCCTCATAACAGACGGCCTCCTAATAATAATAATACATGTTATTTCTATAGCGCCAACATATTCCGCAGCGCTGTACAATTTGTAGGACTCAAATATAGAAAGATCGGTCTGTGACCGGCACAGACCGGAGGCCTCGCTGTAATTACCGGCACAGACCGGAGGCCTCGCTGTAGTGACCGGCACAGACCGGAGGCCTCGCTGTAGTGACCGGCACAGACCGGAGGCCTCGCTGTAATTACCGGCACAGACCGGAGGCCTCGCTGTAATTACCGGCACAGACCGGAGGCCTCGCTGTAGTGACCGGCACAGACCGGAGGCCTCGCTGTAGTGACCGGCACAGACCGGAGGCCTCGCTGTAGTGACCGGCACAGACCGGAGGCCTCGCTGTAGTGACCGGCACAGACCGGAGGCCTCCCTGTAGTGACCGGCACAGACCGGAGGCCTCGCTGTAGTGACCGGCACAGACCGGAGGCCTCGCTGTAATTACCGGCACAGACCGGAGGCCTCGCTGTAGTGACCGGCACAGACCGGAGGCCTCGCTGTAGTGACCGGCACAGACCGGAGGCCTCGCTGTAGTGACCGGCACAGACCGGAGGCCTCGCTGTAGTGACCGGCACAGACCGGAGGCCTCGCTGTAGTGACCGGCACAGACCGGAGGCCTCGCTGTAGTGACCGGCACAGACCGGAGGCCTCGCTGTAATTACCGGCACAGACCGGAGGCCTCGCTGTAGTGAGCGGCACAGACCGGAGGCCTCGCTGTAGTGACCGGCACAGACCGGAGGCATCGCTGTAGTGACCGGCACAGACCGGAGGCCTCGCTGTAGTGACCGGCACAGACCGGCGGCCTCGCTGTAGTGAGCGGCACAGACCGGAGGCCTCGCTGTAATTACCGGCACAGACCGGAGGCCTCGCTGTAATGACCGGCACAGACCGGAGGCCTCGCTGTAGTGACCGGCACAGACCGGCGGCCTCGCTGTAGTGACCGTCACAGACCGGAGGCCTCGCTGTAATGACCGGCACAGACCGGAGGCCTCGCTGTAGTGACCGGCACAGACCGGAGGCCTCGCTGTAGTGACCGGCACAGACCGGAGGCCTCGCTGTAGTGACCGGCACAGACCGGAGGCCTCGCTGTAGTGACCGGCACAGACCGGAGGCCTCGCTGTAGTGACCTTCACAGACCGGAGGCCTCGCTGTAGTGACCGGCACAGACCGGAGGCCTCGCTGTAGTGACCGGCACAGACCGGAGGCCTCGCTGTAGTGACCGGCACAGACCGGAGGCCTCGCTGTAATGACCGGCACAGACCGGAGGCCTCGCTGTAGTGACCGGCACAGACCGGAGGCCTCGCTGTAGTGACCGGCACAGACCGGAGGCCTCGCTGTAGTGACCGGCACAGACCGGAGGCCTCGCTGTAGTGACCGGCACAGACCGGAGGCCTCGCTGTAGTGACCGGCACAGACCGGAGGCCTCGCTGTAGTGACCGGCACAGACCGGAGGCCTCGCTGTAATGACCGGCACAGACCGGAGGCCTCGCTGTAGTGACCGGCACAGACCGGAGGCCTCGCTGTAGTGACCGGCACAGACCGGAGGCCTCGCTGTAGTGACCGGCACAGACCGGAGGCCTCGCTGTAATGACCGGCACAGACCGGAGGCCTCGCTGTAGTGACCGGCACAGACCGGAGGCCTCGCTGTAGTGACCGGCACAGACCGGAGGCCTCGCTGTAGTGACCGGCACAGACCGGAGGCCTCGCTGTAGTGACCGGCACAGACCGGAGGCCTCGCTGTAGTGACCGGCACAGACCGGAGGCCTCGCTGTAGTGACCGGCACAGACCGGAGGCCTCGCTGTAGCGTCTAGCCTGATAGATGAGCCGCTGCATTCAGAATAGATTGTAGAGGGGAGAGTTTAGTGAGGGGAAGACGGATTAGTAAGGAGTTACAGTAGTCAACGCGAGAATGAATCAGAGAGACAATAAGTGTCTTTAGTGTATCTCTGGTAAGGAAAGGGTGTATTCTGGAGATGGTTTTGAGGTGGAGGTGACATGAACGTGCGAGTGATTCAATATGAGGGGTGAAGGAAAGGTCTGCGTCACACATGACCCCGAGGCAGCGGGCCTACTGCCTAGGAGTTATAGTAAGGCCTGAGACTGCAATGGATATATCAGGGACAGATCTATTAGATGGTGGAAACAGTAGTAGCTCAGTCTTGGAGAGATTTAGTGTCAGATAGAGCGAGGACATGATATTAGAGACAGCAGAGAGACAGTCACTGGTGTTCTGTATGAGTGCAGGGGTGATGTCACGGGAAGATGTGTATAATTGGGTGTCATCAGCATAAAGATGGGACCTGAAGCCAAATCTGGCAATGGTTTGTCCAATGGGGGCTGTGTAGAGAGAAAAGAGCAGGGGGCCGAGGACCGAGCCCTGAGGAACCCCAACAGCAAGGGAAAGAGGGGAGGAAACAGAGCCCGCAAATGATAGACTGAAAGTGCGGTCTGAGAGATAAGAGGAGAACCAGGAGAGCGCAGTGTCCATGAGGCCGACTGAGCGGAGCAGAGTGAGGAGGAGATGATGGTCAACAGTGTCACAAGCTGCAGAGAGGTCCAGAAGAATAAGAAGAGAGAAGTCACCATTGGATTTAGCCATTAGGAGATCATTGGAGACTTTTGTGAGAGCCGTTTCAGTAGAGTGCAGAGCGCGGAAACCAGTTATCAGGATAGAGGAGGTGCAGATGGGACACCCGGGACACCCGACATGGGGTCACTGACAAAAGGCAAGTCAAGGCAATACATTATATAGGACAGTACAATACGGGGCCCTATATACTTACATTCCTGGCAGGGGTCGGGATCAGTAAGTGACGCCGCGACGATTGACCTGATTAGTGATTAATCTCATTGCTGATTGTTTTGAGCAGTGATTGGCCCAGACAATGATTGGTCTATGATTGGTTGGAGGTTGTTGCGACTGTTGTATAACCTCTTTCTATGAGTTGAGCATCCCATGGATAATAACCGAATTACTCTCCCTTTCAGAAACTACGACGACAATCACGACCACAACCACGACGACTTACGTGGCGCCACCAACCACCAAACCATGTGACCCAGAAACCACAGTTGGAGCAGCGGCCGTCAGAGTATCCTGGGTCTCCATATTGTTACTGGTTCCAGTTGGGATTTTGCTTATGTGGTAAGATGTGATTGTATGATGTGATTGTAAGATGTGATTGTATGATGTGATTGCGGGGTGTTATTACCGTCAGGTTACTATGGGGCTGGGGCGCAGTTATGGGAACACCCCGGCCTAGTCCTGCTGACACTGCTGATTCTGGTTACAATGTAGGAGCAGTGGTAAAGTTCTGTAAGCGGAACACAGCAACGGGTACAAGCTCTGCTGTCCAAGACATTGGAACAAACCATCAGTTGTGGGAGGTATTAGGTCAGGATTGGGTTTTCTGGTTTTGGATATAAACATGTTCCAGTTCACACTAGGCAGAGATCTAGGAATAAAATAAAAGCACAAAGTATATTGTATAGAGTATAGAGTGGACAATCCCTTTAAGAATCAGGACTTACAGGAGTCCATAGCCAAACTCCATGTATGGAAGGAACCCTCCAAAACACTAGATTATGCAATGTGCAGGAACCGAGGGGGTGGAGCATGAGACAGGAGTTCAGAGTCCAACCCCTGCAGAACCTCAGTGTCATGCTCCGCCCCCTCCACTTAAGCATAGTACAATGTATCAGTTTTTTTTCCTCTTCTCCTATTACCTCCACATGTGAAGCCATAAAATGTCATGTGATACACCACAAGCACTTCACGTGCCGCAGCGCACGTTCCCGCCATGACCTCACCCCCCCCCCTTTTGTTTTCTCGTTGCAGATTCCTTTGCCGCATTCCTACATAAAGTATTGTAATATTTTTTTCTCTATTTTGCACATGTTACGGAGGATACAACTTATTTTCATGTTATCTTCATTGGTTAAGAAATATCTCTTCTTTCTTTGGAGCAATGGACAAATCCAACCGAGAACGGAGCTCGGCGCGGTGCGGCGCCGAGAAAAACAATCAGCAAACAATGAGACTGAACCTTGATACAATGCGGAAGTATTAAAAAAAAAAAAACATGGCTGCCAAAACGACAACGGGGAGGGGCAAAGCCAACTCACAGCCGTGGGAGGAGCCACAGACTCAATAGCGAGGATCGTCATGGGATCATACAGCTATACCGCCATGCCAAAGACGCAACTGCTACGTTTCTTTCCCACCATGCTGTGCTTCCCGGGTCAATGCTCAACGCTGACGTCTTTCCCGAAATAATAAAAGCTGGAAGTCGCGCAGAACTTCCGGAATCTTCTGAGCCACAGGACGATGTCACCCAAACCCTTCACTCACCTTATTCTGCCGCTTTTTTTTTTTTTGTACATTGTAATTTTTTGGAATTTTTTGTTATCTTTAATTTGATACCACAGGGAAAAAAAAAACTCAAATTTTGTCAGTTTCCGGTGCGACGCTCCACTGGGGGAAGGGCAAGTGACAATGGCGCTGCTCCGGGCGTCCGGGATTAATGAACCTTTTTCTTATGAACTCTGAACAGTCGACCCCGTTTCATCCGAAAACTTTTCATACATTTCTGAGACTTTCTCCTCAATTTCATGGTGTCCTGGAACAAAAAAAAAATGGAGGGGGGAAGGGGGGCGGCGCTGGTCTCACTACCGCATAGAATGTCACATGACTGGAAGGGGTCAGCGGGGGTCAGCCTCTGCGGGGGGGCTCCTCACAAGGTTTTTTCTGGGATTCTTCTGTATCTTGTTGTTGAGGAGCATTTCCACCCAGCTTTGACTTGTGGACGAGGGGCGGCCGATACGGTAGGGCAGTAGAGGGGGGGCACAGGTGACCCCCAATCAGCAGAGGTCAGTGGAGCATAGAAATCATTAGTTAGCATCTAGTGCCCCAATAATAGTACAATAGACACGTCATCCAGGTCACTGAAAATTTTACCAAAATTTTAGCCATAAATTTCAATATAAATTTAATCTCTACTGGTCACAGGAAATAGAAAAATGATCCAACGTTGTCTAACAGCCTTAAAATCAGGGACCCACAAAGTCCAAACACGCCCCGAGCGCCCGCATGGACATTACAGAGCCCCATATAATTGTATGTGGTTCTTAAAGGGAGTGTCACTAGACCCCCAGCATATCACCCCGTCCCCGCAGACAGATAGAGTAGGGTCACCTGAATCAGACAGTGTTTCCCCCTTGTCAGTCCCTGCCCCCGTTCCAGAGATATTACCGTTTATAGCAATATGCAAATGAGCTCTCTGGAGCAATGGCGGAGTCCAAGGGCCAACGTGCATGGTGATATCTCGGCAATGGAGGCCGCCATTCACGAGGGGGAAACAGCGTACGGTTCAGGAGACCACCACCTATCTATCTGCAAGGTCGGGCTGATCTGTTTGGGTTCTGACAGACTCCCTTTAAGTAATGCATAAGTACCGTGCTCTGTGTGTAGTCACTGAGGTCCTGCCTCCAGTCGGGGGTGCTATCAGTCACTGACTGGGTGGATTTGTTCTTAACATCCAATGAAAAGGTGAATGTTACATAGAGAAGAGGGGGCAGAAACGTCTACGAAGCCCCTGAGATGGTGTATATGTGAATTGGGGACCGTTACCTACCAGCCGCAGTATTAGATCACAATTGGACTGATTGTGGTCGGAAAGACATGAGATGCCCTGAGGGGGGCGCTGTCTTCTGGATGGTGACTGGACTGACTTAGGGCTAGATGGAGCCACAAGGTGGGATGAAGTACGGACCGTAGCAGGAAGCCGCAGCCCCCCCCATTTACCTCTATGATGTACTTGGCAGCTCATACTCTCATTACACAGCAGGGGGCAGCAGTGAGCACAGGAGAAAGCTCCTCCCAAGTGAATATGAAATCTGTGCTCCAGCCTGAGGCATGATGAGGAAGATGTTTAGGTCGAGAATAAAGGGATTTAATAAAAACTCGTTATCTAATTTCTTTACCTTGTGACTCAGGAGGGATCCCCGCGCCGATCCGCCAAATATCACAGGAGACGAGAGTCGCCCTTTAAATATGGTCCGACCGCTGGAATGACGCTTCTACCCTCTGTGCACTAAAATACCGCGCCCCAAAAAACCTACAGATTGGAGGCTGAACCCCAGGATATATATATATATATACGGTATATACACAGTGTCATGGAGGAATCAGGTCCCCTCCCCCACACAGCAGTCACATTCAAGTCTCAGCTCTATGTCTCAGGATCACCTTAAGGTCAAGTCTCCATATAACGTAGTGATTGTTATACTCCAGTCACATCCAGAGCTGCAGGCAGGATCCTGATGACTCCCTTAGCGCCCTCTGCTGGTGCAGTGTTTGTACAGGGAAATTATAGGTAGCGATGACTGTAGGGCCGTGAGAGGCAGAAGTATGAGTGCAGCTCTGGAGGACAAAAATCTGCAGTGACTACTGGACTGAGCCCAGCCTTCTACTCACATCCAGAGCTGCAAAGGATTTGGGGGCCCCTCTATCACCTCCATAGAGGTTGTGTAAGTCAGTGAACCCCTGGTCTTGCCTATGTTGCTGAGAGGGGGCGCTCTATTATATAATGGCAGCAGGTTGCAGTATTGAGATCAGGCACCTTTAACCCCTCCCTCCCCGGGAACACCCATATTTTGTAAAGCAGCTCCGCCCCCTCGTGGGTTCAGTATTTAATAAAGTTGATGCTAGTATTAAAAAGAGAAAAACGTTAAGAAAAAAAAATCAGGAGAGAAAAACTTCCCTTCCCTTCCCTTCCTCCTTGGTTTTACCTTCTTTTGTCCTTCCTTCACCTCCATTTTTCTTCTTTCTTTCCCTTCTCCCTCCTTTCCACTTTCCTTTCATCCCTCCTTCCTCTCCACCTTCCATTTATCCTTCTTTCCTTTCCTCCTTCCTTCTATCCATCCTTCCTCCCTTTTCTCTTAATGTAGATTGTGAGCCCTCCACCCCCACATGCAGCTCACAATGTACATTTTCCCTATCAGTATGTCTTTGGAATATGGGATGGAAATCCATGCAAACACGGGGAGAACATACAAGCTACAGGCAGATGGTTTTTTGCCCTTGGTGGGATTTGAACACCAGGACTCCAGCACTGCAAGGCTGTAGTGCTAACCACTGAGCCACCATGTGGCCATACTTCCCTCCTCCCTTTCTCTCCTCCTTCCTTCCCTCCCGCCTTCCTTCTGGCCCTCCTTCCCTCCCTCCCTCCCTCTCCTTCCTTCCCTCCCTCCTTCCGTCCCCCCTCCCTCCTTCCCTCCCTCCTTCCCTCCCTCCTTTCTTCCTCTCCTTCCATCCCTCCCTCCTTCCTCTCTTTCCTTCCCTCCCTCCTTCCTCTCTTTCCCTCCCTCCCTCCTTCCGTCCCTCCCTCCCTCCTTCCGTCCCTCCCTCCTTCCTTCCCTCCCTTCCTCCCTCCTTCCGTCCCTCCCTCCTTCCGTCCTTCCCTCCTTCCGTCCCTCCCTCCTTCCGTCCCTCCCTCCTTCCTTCCTCTCCTTCCTCCCTCCTTCCTTCCTTCCTCTCCTTCCCTCCTTCCTTCCGTCCCTCCCTCCTTCCTTCCTCTCCTTCCCTCCCTCTTTCCATCCCTCCCTCCTTCCTTCCTTTCTTCCCTCCCTCCTTCCTTCCTTCCCTCCCTCCTTCCTTCCGTCCCTCCCTCCTTCCCTCCCTCTTTCCATCCCTCCCTCCTTCCGTCCCTCCTTCCTTCCCTCCCTCCTTCCGTCCCTCCCTCCTTTTTATAGCTGTATATAAACAGAGGTTGTTCATTCAATGTGCCCATTTCATGACGTGCGCTCCTCCTCCTCCTCCGCCGCTGCTGCCGCCGCCTCCTCGTCTTCTGCACAGGGGTCTGCTGGGCTGCAGGTGCACAGAGGGGCCACTGGCTTCATGGTGGCAGTGCTGAGTTACTGTAAGTCATCCATATGAAACGCCCTGTTTAACTCTTCACTGCCCTTTGTGCTTTCCATTTTCTGGCACAACTATCCTGTGTGTCCTAGATGTGCAGGACTCTTTGTAGCGGCATTACCAGGACTCCTGTCTGTAGCATCCTAAGTGTCAGGACTGTCAGTGCAGGTAAAACGAGGAGAATAGCGGCAGCCATGTCAGTACAAGGTGCGGAGACGGAGCCACACGTGTGATGTCAGGCTGGGACACGCAGGATAGTTGTGGTGACTGCAGCTGACTGGGAAGGAGGACAGGAAAGGGTTAACATAGGCAATCCTGTCCTTGAGAAGAGCGAGAAGAAGTGCAACACAATTGTGCTGAGATACCCAGTGCGAGCTGTGACTTGTATATGACCGTCTGCACCGAGGTGGTCACAGCCCCGCCCCTTCTATTACCTGTATGGATCACACATTGATCTGACCGGATGATGACTGAGCCACGTGTGCCGCCATGGCTATCGCATGAACTCTTCCGTCCCGTCATGGATATCCCAGACAGCTCCTGATGTCAGTGGCTGTCACTGGAGCAGAACAATAGCCAGCTGTGCCGCATAGGAGCCACCGGACAATGAGGAGTCAGTGTGATAAGACGTTGGCATCACAGCTCAGAGGATTGGACTTATGTTATATCTTTACAGCTCAGTCCTTCACCATCCTCCATCTGTGCCCCCTCCGCTAACCATCTGCACCCGTCATTGGCTCCTCCCCCTACCAGTCATCATCTGCCCCCTCTCCACCCAACACCTGCCCCTCCTTCACTTGTCCCCTGTCCCCTCTCCACCCATCCAATGCCCCCCTCCCACCTCTCTACCCATCATCTGCCCCCTCCTGTGTCTCCCCTCCACCTCTTATCTGCCCCCTCCATACATCATCTACCCTCCTCCTCCTCCTCTGCCATCCACCTGCCCCTCCCCCCATAGTTGTCTCAGTAAGGTTCTGTTTTCCCGGCAGCTCTTCTGCTTTCTGTCACTTTTGCCGGATTTCCCGGTGTTTGGTGTTTGTCGGGCCGGTGTAATTGGCGCAGACACAACAGATGGGGAGGAATCAGATTATTAGATTGGATCGGACGTCGTCACGCGAGGCAGATTACCCAGAGTCGTGGTAACAGAGAAGAGACGCGACTGCGACATTGTTAACAGCCCAATTCTAGGCGGAGGCTTAAAGGGCAACTCCATAATATCCGGGCTCTGCTCCTTACCAGGACGGATGTGATAATAATCCGCAGAACACAAATAGTCACTCGTGCGGGCGGCGATCACCGGGGACTGGGAGGTTTGGAACTGAAAGGTCCTGGAGGTCCCTGAACATTATAAGAGTCCATTCACACAAGACGGGTCCAACCTTAAATCAGAAGGAGAATTTCCTGGATTCTGCCACATCAAAAAAAAACAAAACACCCAAGTTGGGGCATTTTTGTACCAGAATTCAAAGGGTAATGGCAGGATCGCAAAGAGTGAAAGTCAGCAGTGTAATGGAAGCCGCTGGAGATAGAAAAATACAATCTGGGGAATTTTTGCATCTCACGGTGAGGTTTGGTGTTTTTTTTACGTAGGTGAATCTGCTGCGAGTGCGTCCCGTGCGGAGCCGCCTAATATTCTATGTCTGATATGTGATGTATAAGGGGAAAAATATTGTAGCACTAATGTCATAGGGGGCGACAAGAGAAGAAGGTGGCCGGCGGGATTGGCATCCATTGAGTTCCCACACTGCTCTGGAGAAGTAATGAGCAAGTGTCTTGTAAGATTAAGGAAATCCTGGCAAGGTGGGGGGGAGAGAGCTGGCGTGAGGATGAAGCCCTGGCTATGGGTGGGTGCAGTACTGGTAGGGGGTAGTTAAAGGGTTCCTGGAGAGTGGAGTCTTGGTGGGGTGGGGTTTATTGCTGGCAAGAGCGGATGCCAGAGTGTTGGCGGGGGGGAATTGGAGTGCTGGCTGGGGAGGGGGGGTCCTGGCAGGGTGGTGGAGTGCTGGTGGGCGAGTAGTGGAGTGCTGGGGGGTTCCTGTAGTCCTGGCGGGGTGGTGGAGTGCTGGTGGGTGGGTAGTGGAGTGCTGGGGGGGTAAGGGAGTGCTAGGGGGTTCCTGGAGTCCTGGCAGAAGGTGGTGGAGTGCTGGTGGGTGTGTAGTGGAGTGTTGGGGAGTTCCTGGAGTCCTGGCAGGGTGATGGAGCGCTGGTGGGTAGTGAAGTGCTAGGAGGTTCCTGGAGTCCTGGCAGAAGGTGGTGGAGTGCTGGTGTGTAGTGGAGTGCTGGGGGGTTCCTGGAGTCCTGGCAGAAGGTGGTGGAGTGCTGGTGGGTGGGTAGTGGAGTGCTGGGGGGTTCCTGGAGTCCTGGCAGAAGGTGGTGGAGTGCTGGTGGGTGGTTAGTGGAGTGCTGGGGGGTTCCTGGAGTCCTGGCGGGGTGGTGGGTGCTGGTGGGTGGGTAGTGGAGTGCTGGGGGGTTCCTGGAGTCCTGGCGGGGTGGTGGAGTGCTGGTGGATGGGTAGTGGAGTGCTTGGGGGTTCCTGGAGTCCTGGCGGGGTGGTGGAGTGCTGGTGGGTAAGTAGTGGAGTGCTTGAGGGTCCCTGGAGTTCTGACATAAGGTGGTGGAGCACTGGTGGGTGGGTAGTGGAGTGCTGGGGGTTCCTGGAGTCCTGGCAGGGTGGTGGAGTGCTGGTGGGTGCATAGTAGAGTGCTGGGGGGTTCCTGTAGTCCTTGCGGGGTGGTGGAGTGCTGGTGGGTGGGTTATGGAGTGCTGGGGGGTTACTGGAGTCCTGGCGGGGTGGTGCAATGCTGGTGGGTGGGTAGTGGAGTGCTGGGGGGGTTCCTGGAGTCCTGCTGGAGTGCTGGTGGGTGGGTAGTGGAGTGCTGGGGGGTTCCTGGAGTCCTGACAGAGTGCTGGAGTGCTGGTGGGTGCATAGTAGAGTGCTGGGGAGTTCCTGGAGTCCTGGGGGGGGGGTGGAGTGCTGGTGGGCGGATAGTGGAGTGCTGGGGGGTTCCTGGAGTCCTAGCGGGGTGGTGCAGTGCTGGTGGGTGGGTAGTGGAGTGCTGGGAGGTTGCTGGAGTCCTGGCGGGGTGGTGGAGTGCTGGTGAGGGGACATTGTCCCTTGTTGGTGTGATGTTTATCTAATGGCATACGTGATCGATTCTATTATTTATACGTCAGTTTCCGCAGCCGGAGAGCTCAGTAAACACTTGGTGATGGATGGAGAGGAGACGGTAATGGAGGTCTGAGCTGGGTAATGATGTGGGGGCCACACGCAGGCTGCTCCCCCCGCCCTTCCTGCACTCAGCACATTAATATGGGATTTCCTCTATAAATACACATCCTCCTCCTCCTCCTCCTCCTCCACTGGACGGCACTGACTACTTCTCACCAGCAGGGTCGTGTGTTATGGATCTTCTATGTCGGAGATGTTGACTTCAATGCTTTGCCGTGAAATTTTTGGGGATTCAGTGGCTGCAGTCCATATGTTGGGTCCAGCCCCGTCCTACATGAGACCAAACTACATGAAACCACATGAGGCGGCCATGAGATCATCTGCCCTGAATAAAGTCCAAAAACCATCCTGACAAGTTCCGCCAAGTGTCCACTGTATACTCCAAAAACGTGTCACTAGTCCCAGGATCCAGCTGCTGGCTTGTGCAGGAATGTCCCACATGTGGCCAGGTGTCTACAACATGTCCTCTGAGCTCCTCACAAGTGGACCAGGAGACTATGGTCACTTCTGTATCTTCATGTGATGTAGTTGTACCGGCTGAGGTCAGGAGATGGGCGAAGCCAATATTCCAAATTGGTTTCTAACAAAACCGAATATCTTATTATCCTGTGGGGTCTCTGCAGACCTCGGAGTATACTAGGTGGAGGTCCGGGGGAGGTGACAACGATAAAAAAAACAATCTCTATTCAAGTCCCCTCACCTCTATTTGACCTCCTCGTGGCTTCTGGTGCTCTCCTGGTGATGTATGACACTCAGCGTGCCCATGTGACTGCTGGAAGCCCAATCACAGGAGAGTGCCAGACATCACCGGGGAGACCGACCGACTTCACCGAGGAGAGCACTTCAATCAGACGTCACCGAGGAGAGTGCTAGAACCAGACATCACCAAGAAGAGGGCTACAAGCAGGCGTCACAGAGGAGAGCGCTACAATCAGACATTACCGAGGAGAGCACTACAACCAGATGTTACTGAGGAGAGTGCTACAATCAGACATGACCGAAAAGAGCGCTACGACCAGACGTTACCAAGGAGAGCGCTACGACCAGACGTTATCAAGGAGAGCGCTACGACCAGACGTTATCGAGGAGAGCGCTACGACCAGACGTTATCGAAGAGAGCGCTACAGCCAGACGTTACCGAGGAGAGCGCTACAATCAGACGTCACCGAGGAGAGCGCTACAACCAGAGGTTACCAAGGAGAGCGCTACAATCAGACGTCACCGAGGAGAGTGCTACAATCACATATCACTGAGGAGACCGACCGACTCCACCGAGGAGAGCACTTCAATCAGATGTCACTGAGGAGAGCGCTACAACCAGAAGTTACCAAGGAGAGCGCTACAATGAGATGTCACCGAGGAGAGCGCTACAGCCAGACGTTATCGAGGAGAGCGCTACAGCCAGACGTTATCGAGGAGAGCGCTACAACCAGACGTTATAGAGGAGAGCGCTACAATTAGACGTTACTGAGGAGAGCGCTACAACCAGACGTTATCGAGGAGAGTGCTACAACCAGACGTTATCGAGGAGAGTGCTACAACCAGACGTTATCGAGGAGAGCACTACAATCAGACGTTATCGAGGAGAGCGCTACAATCAGACGTTACGGAAGAGAGCGCTACAACTAGATGTTATCGAGGAGAGCACTACAATCAGACGTCACCGAGGAGAGCGCTACAACCAGACGATACCGAGGAGAGCGCTACAGCCAGACGTCACCGAGGAGAGCGCTACAACCAGACGATACCGAGGAGAGCGCTACAACCAGACGATACTGAGGAGAGCGCTACAGCCAGACGATACCGAGGAGAGCGCTACAGCCAGACATCACCGAGGAGAGCGCTACAACCAGACATCACCGAGGAGAGCGCTACAGCCAGACGATACCGAGGAGAGCGCTACAGCCAGACGATACCGAGGAGAGCGCTACAGCCAGACGATACCGAGGAGAGCGCTACAGCCAGACATCACCGAGGAGAGCGCTACAGCCAGACATCACCGAGGAGAGCGCTACAGCCAGACGATACCGAGGAGAGCGCTACAGCCAGACGATACCGAGGAGAGCGCTACAGCCAGACATCACCGAGGAGAGCGCTACAACCAGACATCACTGGGGAGAGCGCTACAACCAGACGATACCGAGGAGAGCGCTACAACCAGACGATACCGAGGAGAGCGCTACAACCAGACGATACCGAGGAGAGCGCTACAACCAGACGATACCGAGGAGAGCGCTACAACCAGACGATACCGAGGAGAGCGCTACAGCCAGACGTCTCCTGCACCTGCTCCGTCCTGTAGATTTCACACCACCAGCTGCTCAGTAGACCACCACCATTGATACCACGGTTACCACTACCCAATGAGGGCTCATTTTTGGACACTTCTCAGCCTTCTCACTCCAGTGCCCTCTGTATAGACACCCTCAGACATCAGACAGGTGTAAAGTCCCCTCCAGTTTGGTCTCCTGTACCCGGCTGGTCACATCCCATAGACTTACCTGTCGCTGTGACATTACTTCGTTGTGTTTGCCTTAGAGATCCAGAAAGAGGTTACAGAGGTCCCCAGGGGCCCCCCCGAGGGTCAGACAGCACATGAATGGATGATTATGTAGATAATCTGTTTTCCCTTAGTCCCAACAGCAGCACAATACGGGGAGATGACAAGTAAGCCCCTAGGGCGGGTTTTGTCGCTCAACCGAGCTTAGTACCGCACGCCCGAAGGCTTCTGCAGAACGGCTACATAATCTGTAGTGTTTGGTGGAGTGGAGTTTGAGGACCATGCGGCAGCGGCGCAGATCTGCTCGAGGGGTAAAGCCCGCTTCTCGGCCCATGGGGTCACCACCGACCTCGTAGAATGTGCTCTCAGGAAGGCAGGTGGAGGCAGACCCTGAGCTGTTCTAATCACCTCCCTCACCCACCTGTATATGGTGGGTTTAGACGCCTTGAGGCCCCTCTGTCTTCCTACAAAGTTGACAAGGAGGTTTTCCGCTCTTCTGAAGGAGCGAGTGCGCTCTATATAGATCCTCAGACATCTGGATAAATCCAAGGCATGGATCTGATTTCATCCACTGAAGACGGAGACGGGTGGAAGACCGGTAACAAAACCAACTGCTCCATGTTGGAAATAGAAGGTACCTTAGGCCTAAATCCAGGGAGGTATCTGAGCTGGACTCTATCCTCGAAGAAGATGGTGTACGGTCCTTCGGAGGAGAATGCCTGTAACTCACCTAACCTCTTGGCCGATGTTATGGCCAGGAGGAAACTGTTTTAAAGGTGAGGAACTTCAGCTCTGCGTCTTCTAGAGGCTCGAAAGGGTCTTCACATAGTGCTGTCAGGACTGTACTGAGGTCCCATTTGTGGACGCGAGCAGTGACTGCTGGTCTCAACCTCCCAGTACCCTGTAAAAAGGTTCTTATAAGAGAGTATTGAGATAAACGCCTCCCCAGATAGGCGGACAAAGCGACTACGTGTACCTTCAGGGTAGCAACAGAGAGCCCCTCGTCTAGCCCGTCCTGAAGGAAGTCCAGGATCGCCTCCACTGAGGGATCCGAGGAGTCCACCTCCTGGCACCAGGAATTAAATAGATTACCGATCCTGTGGTAATTTTTGTTAGTTGATCCCGCCCGGGCACATGTAAGCGTCTTCAGGATAGCTCTTGAGAGTCCGCTAGTCCTCAATAGGGACTGGTCAACCTCCTGGCTGTCAGGTTGAGTCTCCTCAGATCCTGGCAGGCCAGCTGTCCTTGAGTTACCAGGTCTGGGAGAGGGGGAAGCCTCCAGTAAACGCCTTGACTCATCCTCATGAGCTGGGCAAACCAAGTCCTTTTCGGCCAGAACAGGATTATGGCGATTCCCGAGACTTGGTCCTGTCTTATCTTCATCAATACCTTGGGTATGATGGGAATTGGAGAGAAGATGTATATCAGCCTGAACCTCCATGGGATGGACAGGGCATCCACTGCCAAGGGATTGTCCTCCTGGTACAAAGAGCAGAAGGTTTCCACCTTGGCGTTGAGTCGGGTCACCATAAGATCGACCTCTGGGAGACCCCATCTTTGGGCGATCTGTTGAAACACGTCTGGATATGGAGACCAGTCTCCGGATACGGTGATACCCCGACTCAACTGACCCGCTACTATGTTCAGGGAGCCCTTGATGTGAACAGCGGATAAATGGGATAGGTTCTTCTCTGCCCAAGTGAAGATTAAGTTTGTGGTTCTCAAGAGTGGTGGAGACCTGGTGCCCCCTTGCTTGTTGATGTATATCACTGTGGTCATATTGTCCGACCGACATCTGAGGGAAAGACGGGTACTGGGAGAGAGGCAGATCTTCTTTTACAATCCCCGTGGAGACCTGTTCCAGGCGCTCAACCCTTCCATCTGAAGGGGACACAAATGCCATGAAGCCCAAGGGACCGCCCTGGTCGAGGATGACATCAGGCCAAGAACTCATGGCGGTCCGGATGGTAACGCACCGAGTTTTGAGGAGGAAATGGGCGGCCGCCTCTATCTTCAATCTCCTTGGGCTGGTGAGAGATCTGCATGTTCTGGGAATCCAGAATGAAACCGAGGAACGTACTCTGGGAAGCTGGCACTATTTCAGATTTCTCCCAGTTGATCAGCCATCGTAACTGTTGAAGGAAGGCTATGGCGATCCGAAGATGATGTTGAAGAACTTTAATAGACTGAGCTTTTATGAGCCAGTCGCCCAAATAAGGAACCACAAATAGGCCTCTTAGTCTCAGTGCGGTGGCGACGGGGGGGCGACCACCTTGGTGAAGATGTAGGGAGCTGAAGAAATGCCAAAGGGAACGGCGGTGAACTGGAAGTGTTCTCTGTGGCCAGACATCTGGATGGCGATCCTTAGATATCTTCTGTGTGGATGATAGATGGGGACGTGAAGATAAGCGTCCTCTAGAGCGTAATCTGGCTCGTCTTTGAGGCTGAGCTCTAGGATAGGAAGAGGCTCCACGACCCCTAGCTGGGGGCGGTCTTCTACCTCTAGAGGCCTGAGACAAAGATCTTCCTTTGTCTTCTGCGAGGTCTTCCATCAGATCGTCTAATCCGCAACCACAAACTCGCCCGGGCTGAAAGAGAAGCCCACAGAGCGCATATTTTGATGGAAGGTCGGCTCTCCATGGTCTGAGCCACAATGGTTGTTTGGGCCTCGTTTATTGAAGACAGCTTGAGCTGTTGTCTAGACGCCTCACTCAGGAAGTCGGCCGCCAGCTGGATGGAATTCATGGAGGCCAGAATATCATCCCTGCCCACGCCAGCGTCGATGTCATGCTGCAACCGCGCCAAGCGGGAGCGAAGGAAATCCAAAACTTTGGCCGTTGAGTTGGCTACTGCCGACTGCGCTGATGCCATGGAGTAGGCTTTCTGTAAGGTGGAAACAACCCTCCTATCCAACAGGTCTTGTAGCTTAGATCCGTCTTCCATGGGGACGATAGTGCGTCGGGACAACTTTGCTCCCGCCAGGTCCACTTTTGGCGAGGCCGAGTCAATAGGGAACATGTTCTTACAGACCCTGGAAGCAACATGAGCCTTATCCGTAAACTTCCATTCTTTCTCCATGACTTTAATCAGAGCAGCGTCTACATGGAAGGCCCATCACCTCCAGAGGTGGACGCGGAGACTTCTCCATCTACATCCTGGTCCCTTGTCTGGATGGACTTCAGCAGTTTGGATGTTTTATCCCAATGACAAATGGGTCTGCTGGCAATACTGGACTGCTCGTCCTCGGATGGGCCGGAGACGTCCTCAACATGTAACCGATCCATGGAGGGTAAAGATGGAGAGCGCCCATCAGTGCCATGTATTATAGAGAGCTGGGTGATGGAGTCACGGATATCTCTTAAGGAATCCTCCTAACAAATAAAGAGGATAGGGGACATCAGGACCCGGTAAGCCCTGGAGCTGAGCCCTAAGGACAGAGAGTCCTACCCCCACCTGTCCCACACGGGGGAGGGTCTCGGTGCCCTCTTATAGGGGCCAGCCATGTGCAATTTATTTGGCTAATTAAAAATTCCGCCTGTCCTACCAACACACAGGGGCAGAAAATACCCCGCATTGTGCCGCTGGTGGGACGGCAGGGAATGGTCTGATCCAAGGACCCTCATCATGAACTGACCCTTGAACGGTTCGTTCATCTCTAGTCATGAGCAGGCGGTAATAAACAATATAAACAATATAGACAATATGTCCTCATATAGAAGAGACAAGACATATACAGAGCGCTGCCACCACCTGGTGGTCACAGAAGAGAATTACTGCCTATAGAGCAAATCAAATCAAATCCTATATACATCCTATGTCCTATATTCATCTATAATACACCAGTAGTATATACAGTATCATCCACCAGTCTACTATACTGTCCTGTATACATCTATAATACACCAGTAGTATATACAGTATCATCCACCAGTCTACTATACTGTCCTGTATACATCGATAATATACCAGTAGCATACCTCCCAATCGTCCCGATTTCCGCGTGACATTCACGATTTCGGTGACGTGTCCCACGGTCCCGGTTGGAGGGAGGTATGTCCCGATTTCAACTCAGATCTGTGTCCAGAGGACGCAGATCTGAGTTGAACACATAAGCGGCTGAAGCAAGGAGCTGACACAGGTCAGCTCCTCGCTTCGCCGCTGCCGCCGGCTACTGGCTTGTAGACGCGATGTGATGATGTCACATCGCATCTACAACTGTGCGCCAGTGAGAGAGAGAGGCGCGCAGAGTGCAGCGGGGAACGAAGAGAAGGTAAGTGTAATGTGTACTAAGGTGGAACGTGAAACTGGGGGCAGATAAAGGAGAGGATGGCATGACATTGGGGGCAGAGATGGAGAGGATATGAATCTGGGGGCAGAGATGGAGGGGACATGAATCTGGGGGAAGAGATGGAGGGGACATGAATCTGGGGGCAGAGATGGGGGGGACATGAATCTGGGGGCAGAGATGGAGGGGACATGAATCTGGGGGCAGAGATGGGGGGACATGAATCTGGGGGCAGAGATGGGGGGACATGAATCTGGGGGCAGAGATGGGGGAACCTGAATCTGGGGGCAGAGATGGAGGGGACATGAATCTGGGGGCAGAGATGGGGGGACATGAATCTGGGGGCAGAGATGGGGGGACATGAATCTGGGGGCAGAGATGGAGGGACATGAATCTGGGGGCAGAGATGGGGGGACATGAATCGGGGGCAGAGATGGAGAGGACATTAATCTGGGGGCAGAGATGGGGGGACATGAATCTGGGGGCAGAGATGGAGGGGACATGAATCTGGGGGCAGAGATGGGGGGACATGAATCGGGGGGCAGAGATGGAGAGGACATGAATCTGGGGGCAGAGATGTGGGGACATGAATCTGGGGGCAGAGATGGGGGGACATGAATCTGGGGGCAGAGATGGAGGGGACATGAATCTGGGGGCAGAAATGGAGGGGACATGAATCTGGGGGCAGAGATGGGGGGACATGAATCTGGGGGCAGAGATGGAGGGACATGAATCGGGGGCAGAGATGGAGAGGACATGAATCTGGGGTCAGAGATGGGGGGACATGAATCTGGGGGCAGAGATGGGGGGACATGAATCTGGGGGCAGAGATGGAGGGGACATGAATCTGGGGGCAGAAATGGAGGGGACATGAATCTGGGGGAAGAGATGGGGGACATGAATCTGGGGGCAGAGATGGAGGGACATGAATCTGGGGGCAGAAATGGAGGGGACATGAATCTGGGGGCAGAGATGGGGAGACATGAATCTGGGGGCAGAGCTGGAAGAGGGACATGAAACTGGGGGCAGAGATGGGGAGACATGAATCTGGGGGCAGAGATGGAGGGACAGGAATCTGGGGGCAGAGATGGAGAGGACATGAATCTGGGGGCAGAGATGGGGGGACATGACTCTGGTCTCCGACCTCATACATGGTAGAAGTATCACTATAGAGGCCAGTGATGTCATAAGGAGAGGAGGAGCATAGTGCAGTAATGTCACAGGCAGAGGAGGAGCATAGAGCAGTGATGTCACAGGTAGAGGAGGAGCATAGAGCAGTGATGTCACAGGTAGAGGAGGAGCATAGAGTAGTGATGTCACAAGCAACGGAGGAGCATAGAGCAGTGATGTCACAGGCAGAGGAGGAGCATAGAGCAGTGATGTCACAAGCAGAGGAGGAGCATAGAGCAGTGATGTCACAGGCAGAGGAGGAGCATAGGTCAGTGATGTCACAGGCAGAGGCGGAGCAGAGATCAGTGATGTCACAAGCAACGGAGGAGCATAGAGCAGTGATGTCACAGGCAGAGGAGGAGCGTAGATCAGTGATGTCACAGGCAGAGGAGGAATATAGAGCAGTGATGTCACAGGCAGAGGAGGAGCATAGAGCAGTGATGTCACAGGCAGAGGAGGAACATAGAGCAGTGATGTCACAAGCAGAGGCGGAGCAGAGATCAGTGATGTCAAAAGCAGAGGAGGAGCGTAGATCAGTGATGTCACAAGCAGAGGAGGAACATAGAGCAGTGATGTCACAGGCAGAGGAGGAGCATAGAGCAGTGATGTCACAGGCAGAGGAGGAACATAGAGCAGTGATGTCACAGGCAGAGGAGGAGCATTGATCACTGATGTCACATGCAGAGGCGGAGCAGAGATCAGTGATGTCAAAAGCAGAGGAGGAGCGTAGATCAGTGATGTCACAAGCAGAGGCGGAGCAGAGATCAGTGATGTCAAAAGCAGAGGAGGAGCGTAGATCAGTGATGTCACAGGCAGAGAAGGAGCATAGATCAGTGATGTCACAAGCAGAGGAGGAGCATAGAGCAGTGATGTCACAGGCAGAGGAGGAGCATAGATCAGTGATGTCACAAGCAGAGGAGGAGCATAGAGCAGTGATGTCACAGGCAGAGGAGGAGCATAGAGCAGTGATGTCACAGGCAGAGGAGGAGCACAGAGCAGTGATGTCACAGGCAGAGGAGGAGCATACAGCTGTGATGTCACAGGCAGAGGAGAAGCATAGAGCAGTGATGTCACAGGCAGAGGAGGAGCATAGAGCAGTGATGTCACAGGCAGAGGAGGAGCATACAGCTGTGATGTCACAGGCAGAGGAGAAGCATAGAGCAGTGATGTCACAGGCAGAGGAGGAGCATAGAGCAGTGATGTCACAGGCAGAGGAGGAGCATAGAGCAGTGATGTCACAGGCAGAGGAGGAGCATAGATCAGTGATGTCACAGGCAGAGGAGGAGCATAGATCAGTGATGTCACAAGCAGAGGAGGAGCATAGAGCAGTGATGTCACAGGCAGAGGAGGAGCATAGAGCAGTGATGTCACAGGCAGAGGAGGAGCATAGAGCAGTGATGTCACAGGCAGAGGAGGAGCATACAGCTGTGATGTCACAGGCAGAGGAGAAGCATAGAGCAGTGATGTCACAAGCAGAGGAGGAGCATAGAGCAGTGATGTCACAGGTAGAGGAGGAGCATAGAGTAGTGATGTCACAGGCAGAGGAGGAGCATAGAGCAGTGATGTCACAAGCAGAGGAGGAGCATAGAGCAGTGATGTCACAGGCAGAGGAGGAGCATAGAGCAGTGATGTCACAGGCAGAGGAGGAGCATAGATCAGTGATGTCACAGGCAGAGGAGGAGCATTGATCACTGATGTCACAGGCAGAGGAGGAGCATAGATCAGTGATGTCATAAGGAGAGGAGGAGCATAGAGCAGTGATGTCACAGGCAGAGGAGGAGCATAGATCAGTGATGTCACAGGCAGAGGAGGAGCATAGATCAGTGATGTCATAAGGAGAGGAGGAGCATAGAGCAGTGATGTCACAGGCAGAGGAGGAGCATTGATCACTGATGTCACATGCAGAGGAGGTGTCAAGTATTTTGGGTTGTGATGTCACAGATGTGTAGACTTTGTATTATGACATCAGCAGTGGATTTTGTATGTATAATATCAGGATTACAGTTGGGAGTGATGGGAATGGGCGGAGTCAAAGTAGAAGTGAGTGGGGCTCAACTCACCTCAGCGTGCACATCACACTGCACACTCCGCCCCTCGGTCTGTCCTGAATGCCGCACGGTGTGGGGGTAACTCAGGTGACTTTGCCCACGTTGGTTATTTCGGTTATTACAATAGAGTGACACGGCCAGATCGGTCCTGCTATTACCATAGTGTGGGGTCTCCTCTGACCTCGGAGTATAATGATCAGGGGCCCCGGAGAGGTCACAAACATAACTAACAGTGGTACTAACAGTGGTACTAGCAGTGGTACTAGCAGTGGTACTAACAGTGGTACTAACAGTGGTACTAACAGTGGTACTAGCAGTGGTACTAACAGTGGTACTAGCAGTGGTACTAGCAGAGGTACTAGCAGTGGTACTAACAGTGGTACTAACAGTGGTACTAACAGTGGTACTAGCAGTGGTACTAACAGTGGTACTAACAGTGGTACTAGCAGTGGTACTAACAGTGGTACTAACAGTGGTACTAGCAGTGGTACTAACAGTGGTACTAGCAGTGGTACTAACAGTGGTACTAACAGTGGTACTAACAGTGGTACTAGCAGTGGTACTAACAGTGGTACTAGCAGTGGTACTAGCAGAGGTACTAGCAGTGGTACTAACAGTGGTACTAACAGTGGTACTAGCAGTGGTACTAACAGTGGTACTAACAGTGGTACTAGCAGTGGTAATAGCAGTGGTACTAACAGTGGTACTAACAGTGGTACTAGCAGTGGTACTAGCAGTGGTACTAACAGTGGTACTAGCAGTGGTACTAGCAGTGGTAATAGCAGTGGTACTAACAGTGGTAATAGCAGTGGTACTAACAGTGGTACTAACAGTGGTACTAACAGTGGTAATAGCAGTGGTACTAACAGTGGTACTAACAGTGGTACTAACAGTGGTAATAGCAGTGGTACTAACAGTGGTACTCCCCTCTCCTGGACTCCCGGCTGTCTTCGGGTCCTCGGACTGACGTCAGGGACCACTGAGACCAGTGATTGGGGATCCATGTGGCCTAAAGAGTACAGAAGTTCCAGTTTATCCACGGGCAGTCCAAACGAGGCCACCAGACGAATATCACCAAACACAGACTCATACTGCAAATGGTGCGTGACCTAAGCAATCACATGGCTCCCCACTGTCTAGGATCCGGCGGGACAGTCCCAGTTTTACACTAGTGTCCCGCTGTCCTGGATAGCTTACAGTTTGTCCTGCTTTGCACCTAAAGTTTGCTGTTAATCCCCCAGAAGTCTTAAGGTGGGTCAATCCTCCTCCTCAATCCCAAATTTCTCACATTTTTTCTTGTCATTTATTGCAAAGAATTTTTTCCACTTGAGTTTCCTGCAAAACAGGTTGAGGTCTATAACCCAGGTGAACAAATCGAATCGGGGGGAGGGGACATAGGATAGACCCCTCTTTTATTATCTGTCCCCCTCTAAACTGAGTGATCTGACAGATAAACTGACAATCTGCATCTCGTCCCATTTATGTGAGATAGAACACATCATTTCCGATTCCTGAGTAGATACTCCGATATTGGGGGGCCCTGAGCTGCCAGCGGGGAGCTAGGGGGTAGACGATCGGGGGGGGGGGGGGGGGGTAAACAAACTGGGGGGTACACTAGGGAGATTGTAATGTACCGCTGTCCTTAAGACCTGACATTAAGATGGTGGCAGATGAAGGGGGTAGGGGGGCATTAAATTGGTGGCAGATTAAGGGGGACATTAAGATAGTGGCAGATGAAGGGGGACATTAAGATGGTGGCAGATGAAGGGGACATTAAGATGGTGGCAGATGAAGGGAGACATTAAGATGGTGTCAGATGAAGGGGACATTAAGATGGTGGCAGATGAAGGGGGTACATTAAGATGGTGACAGATGAAGGGGAGACATTAAGATGGTGGCAGATGAAGGGGAACATTAAAATGGGAACAGATGGAGAGGGGAATTAAGATGGTGGCAGATGAAGGGGACATTAAGATGGTGGCAGATGAAAGGGAGACATTAAGATGGTGGCAGATGAAGGGGAACATTAAAATGGGAACAGATGAAGAGGGGCATTTAGATGGTGGCAGATGAAAAGGAGACATTAAGATGGTGGCAGATGAAGGGGAACATTAAAATGGGAACAGATGAAGAGGGGCATTTAGATGGTGGCAGATGAAGGGGACATTAAGATGGTGGCAGATGAAGGGGGACATTAAAATGGGAACAGATGGGGGCATTAAGATGGTGGCAGATGAAGGGGAACATAAAAATGGGAACAGATGCAGGGGGGAATTAAGATGGTGGCAGATGAAGGGGGACATTAAAATGGGAACAGATGCAGGGGGGCATTAAGATGGTGGCAGATGAAGGGGACATTAAGATCAGTGGCGGATCCAGGGTTTGCGGGGCCCTGGGCAATTGACTTTGGCGGGGCCCTACTTACTGGGGGGTCTCGCACTTCTAACCTGTACTTCCCAACTGTTGAAGACTAGAAAGACGGAACAAAACGTGCGGCGCTCGCAGCGAGCAGCAGCAAATTAGGCCCCGCCCACTTTTATGTTGACTCCACCCATTCTCATTCAATTTTCATGTGATTCCACACAGTATAATCCTCCTACAGTCACCCGTAAATTATATGTCCCCCCTCCATCTCTCCCCCATTTTCATATACACCCTTCATCTGCCCCCAGTTTCATGCCCTCTATCTCTGTCCCCAGTTTCATGCCATTCTACTCCTTTATCTGCCCACAGTTTCATTTCCCCCGTCTCTGCCCCAGAGTCATGCCGTTCTCCCCCCTTCATCTGCCCCAGTGTCATGCCATTCTCCCCCCTTCATCTGCCCCAGTGTCATGCCATTCTCCCCCCTTCATCTGCCCAGTGTCATGCCGTTCTCCCCCCTTCATCTGCCCCAGTGTCATGCTGTTCTCTCCACCTTCATTTGCCCCAGTGTCATGCCGTTCTCCCCCCCTTCATCTGCCCCAGTGTCATGCCGTTCTCCCCCCTCCATCTGCCCCAGTGTCATGCCGTTCTCCCCCCTCTATGTGCCCCAGTGTCATGCCGTTCTCCCCCCTCCATCTGCCCCAGTGTCATGCCGTTCTCCCCCCTTCATCTGCCCCAGTGTCATGCCGTTCTCCCCCCTTCATCTGCCCCAATGTCATGCCATTCTTCCCCCCCTTCATCTGCCCCAGTGTCATGCTGTTCTCTCCCCCTTCATTTGCCCCAGTGTCATGCTGTTCTCCCCCCCCTTCATCTGCCCCAGTGTCATGCCGTTCCCCCCCCCCTCTATGTGCCCCAGTGTCATGCCGTTCTCCCCCCCTCCATCTGGCCCAGTGTCATGCCATTCTCCCCCCTCCATCTGCCCCAGTGTCATGCCGTTCTCCCCCCTCCATCTGCCCCAGTGTCATGCCGTTCTCTCCCCCTCTATCTGTCCCAGTGTCATGCCGTTCTCCCCCCTCCATCTGCCCCAGTGTCATGCCGTTCTCCCCCCTCCATCTGCCCCAGTGTCATGCCGTTCTCCCCCCTCCATCTGGCCCAGTGTCATGCCATTCTCCCCCCTCCATCTGCCCCAGTGTCATGCCGTTCTCCCCCTCCATCTGCCCCAGTGTCATGCCGTTCTCTCCCCCTCTATCTGTCCCAGTGTCATGCCATTCCCCCCCTCCATCTGCCCCAGTGTCATGCTGTTCTCCCCCCTCCATCTGCCCCAGTGTCATGCTGTTCTCTGCCCCTCCATCTGCCCCAGTGTCATGCTGTTCTCCCCCCTCCATCTGCCCCAGTGTCATGCCGTTCTCTGCCCCTCCATCTGCCCCAGTGTCATGCTGTTCTCCCCCCTTCATCTGCCCCAGTGTCATGCCGTTCTCCCCCTTCATCTGCCCCAGTGTCATGCTGTTCTCCCCCTTCATCTGCCCCAATGTCATGCTGTTCTCCCCCCCTTCATCTGCCCCAGTGTCATGCTGTTCTCCCCCCCTTCATCTGCCCCATTGTCATGCCGTTCTCCCCACTCCATCTGCCCCAGTGTCATGCCGTTCTCCCCCCTTCATCTGCCCCAGTTTCATGCCGTTATCCCCCCCTCATCTGCCGCAATGTCATGCTGTTCTCTCCCCCTTCATTTGCCCCAGTGTCATGCCGTTCTCCCCCCCTTCATCTGCCCCAGTGCCATGCCGTTCTCCCCCCTTCATCTGCCCCAGTGCCATGCCGTTCTCCCCCCTCCATCTGCCCCAGTGTCATGCTGTTCTCACGTTCTCACACACACACACACTCACCATTCCTCGTTCCCTCGCAGCTCTCTCCCTCATACACATATTGTAGCCGCGATGTGATGACGTCATCACATCGCGGCTACAAATGCCGGAGCTCAGCGTTAAAGTAGGAGCTCAGCTGTGACAGCTCCTGCTTTAAACGTCCTACCGCCGATGCGCTGAATACATAGGCGTCTAAAGCAGGAGCTGTCAGCTCCTGCTTTAACGCTGAGCTCAGTTGGAATCGGGACATGCCGACCGGGACCATTTTGTTAGGTCCCGGCCGCGCCGCGGGGCCGCGCCGCGGGGCCCCGCTAAGCGCGGGGCCCCGGGCGGTTGCCCGGCTTGCCCGGCCCTGGATCCGCCCCTGATTAAGATGGTGGCAGATGAAAGGGAGACATTAAGATGGGAACAGATCGAGGAGTGGACATTAAACTGGGGGTGGCAGAAGGAGGGTGACATTAAACTGGGGCAACTAGAGGAGGACATTAAACTATGGGGGGTAGCTGGAAGGGGACATGTCTGTCTATAGTTGCCTCCAGTTTAATGTCCCCCTCCAGCTGCTCCAGTTTTATATACCAGCCGTGGGGCACACCCATATCACCACAAAAATAAATACAATTTAAATACCACAAAAAGCATTTAAAACATGTTAAAACAACGTAACAATACATGACATCATTATACATTAACATTTCTTACTGATTGCTAACTTTATTTCAAACTTTATTAAGCTTTTCATAACCTCTAACAGGCTAAAAGAACCTTTTGCTCCGCTCCTAATAATAGGCGGACTTAAAGGAGAACCGCACTTCTAACACAGACACACAAATGAACACACTACTATGTTCATTCAAAAAACCCGCCAGCATGGTCCACTGAAAACATACTGACTTGACAGCTAATCAAAAAGGGAGCTACTTATTCCCATTACAGGTATAGGCATCAGACCAACGTCCATATAAATCGCGGACCAGAATGAGAACTGTATCCAACTATGATACATTATAATGTATAATGATGTCATGTAGTGTTAAGTTGTTTTAACATGTTTTAAATGCTTTTTGTGGTATTAAATTGCATTTATTTTTGTGGTGATATGGGTGTGCCCCACGGCTGGTATATATGTCGGCTGGTGACACCTGAATTTTGGGAAGCCTGATGAAGTGCATTTAGCAGGAAACGGTCGTCGCTTCATTTCTTCTACATCCCATCTACCCTGCCCCCGTCTGTAAATGCTGGTCAAGTGCCTATTTTTATGGAAGATTATTAAAGTTTGGTGAACTTTACTACTGGCTGGTGAGTGCCCTGATTTTTTTCTATTTTTTTGCACTATATTGGACTATTTGTTTAACAGTGAGCACCACCTGAATTCCAGATCATCTAGTTTGAGATCCAGTGATTTGGTGTATGTTCACACCCACAGAACGGTGCCGCTGCTTTTGAACATTTTTGCACGCTCCCGTTTTATGTCCCCTCTAGTTTCCACCAGTTTATACTGGGGCACGAGGAGAGGGACCTAATACTGTGGGGCAGTACATTACAATGTGGGGACATATAGTGTACGGGTGACTCTAGGAGGAGTATACTGCGTGGGGGCACATGGAGAAATAGGTGAGAATGGGCGGAGTCAATGTTGATGTGGGTGGAGCTACATTTTCCCAATATGCATAGCAGGTTTAGTCCCTGTTTCTGTCCTTTGATCGGGAGATGTGTAATCACCAATAATCGAGATAAAAGGCCAATTAATTACAATTTCGATCTTAATCACCGGCTCTAATTACAATCACTTTGTGACGCATGAATCTTAGTGTTAGCGAGAGATAACAGCACCGCATAGACTCCGCTGTTATTATATATCTCTTTGGCTTACCTGTATAGCGCCATCATATTCCACAGCGCTGTACACACATTGACAATCCCATATAGCGCTCACAATCTACAATCCCTATCAGTATGTTTACCCGGAGGAAACCACCAGACACGGGGAGAACATGCAAACTCCTCGCAGATGTCTTCAGCAGGATTCGAACCCAGGGCTCCAGCACTGCAAGATTACACTGCTAACCACTGAGTCACCGAGCATCTCCTCCTGCACAGCAGGGCCACAGTGTGCTCTACAGGCCTGAGCCGCAGCTGCCTCAGAACATCTTCATATACACATTAGATGCTGGTGACCGTTGCTTTTTTGGTCTGTGTGTGTTATACTGACAATGTATCTGAAATAAAGAGAAAGCGAAGGAAAAAAATAACCCCGAGATGAGAGTGAAGGAATAAGGAGAATGTGAGGAGGAAAGGTCAGAGGGTGAGAAAATAAGGAGAGATCCGGAGACATCTCAGCAGACTCCAGGTCACCGAGATCTCAGGAGCTCAAAGGGGCTGCAGCGGCTGATATCACCACTAGATGGCAGGCAATGTATGTGGAAATCTGCTGTAAATCCCCAACGCTGCAAATCAGGAAATCTCCCCTAAAATAAGAACAGAAAGCTTCCCTAAGGCCTTTATAACTTCCCCCAGACCCACAGCAGCCCCTTGTGTTACACTTCTTCTTTCCTATTGTTCTGCTCAGTGTCAGTCTTCACTGTAGTTCTGGCATTCTGTTGATGAGTCCGGAGCCATCAGAACCTCCCAGATGCAGAGGAGCAAAATGTAGGGAAATATGAAAAATAACTCTACACGATAAGATGGATCCATGATAGTAAGATAAACCCAGAGGGACACTGTGATCTATGGCTGTACAGGGGGACACTGTGATCTATGGGTGTACAGGGGGACACTGTGATCTATGGGTGTACAGGGGGACACTGTGATCTATGGCTGTACAGGGGGACACTGTGATCTATGGGTGTACAGGGGGACACTGTGATCTATGGGTGTACAGAGGGACACTGTGATCTATGGCTGTACAGAGGGACACTGTGATCTATGGGTGTACAGGGGGACACTGTGATCTATGGGTGTACAGGGGGACACTGTGATCTATGGGTGTACAGGGGGACACTGTGATCTATGGCTGTACAGAGGGACACTGTGATCTATGGGTGTACAGGGGTGACACTGTGATCTATGGGTGTACAGAGGGTACTGTTATCTATGGGTGTACAGAGATACACTGTGATCTATGGGTGTACAGAGGGACACTGTGATCTATGGGTGTACAGAGGGACACTGTGATCTATGGGTGTACAGGGGGACACTGTGATCTATGGGTGTACAGAGGGACACTGTGATCTATGGGTGTACAGAGGGACACTGTGATCTATGGGTGTACAGGGGGACACTGTGATCTATGGGTGTACAGGGGGACACTGTGATCTATGGGTGTACAGAGGGACACTGTGATCTATGGGTGTACAGGGGGACACTGTGATCTATGGGTGTACAGGGGGACACTGTGATCTATGGCTGTACAGAGGGACACTGTGATCTATGGGTGTACAGGGGACACTGTGATCTATGGGTGTACAGGGGGACACTGTGATCTATGGGTGTACAGAGGGACACTGTGATCTATGGGTGTACAGAGGGGCACTGTGATCTATGGGTGTACAGGGGGACACTGTGATCTATGGCTGTACAGGGGGACACTGTGATCTATGGGTGTACAGGGGGACACTGTGATCTATGGGTGTACAGAGGGACACTGTGATCTATGGGTGTACAGGGGGACACTGTGATCTATGGGTGTACAGGGGGACACTGTGATCTATGGGTGTACAGGGGGACACTGTGATCTATGGGTGTACAGGGGGACACTGTGATCTATGGGTGTACAGAGGGACACTGTGATCTATGGGTGTACAGGGGGACACTGTGATCTATGGGTGTACAGAGGGACACTGTGATCTATGGGTGTACAGGGGGACACTGTGATCTATGGGTGTACAGGGGGACACTGTGATCTATGGGTGTACAGAGGGACACTGTGATCTATGGGTGTACAGGGGGACACTGTGATCTATGGGTGTACAGAGGGGTACTGTGATCTATGGGTGTACAGGGGGACACTGTGATCTATGGGTGTACAGGGGGACACTGTGATCTATGGGTGTACAGGGGGACACTGTGATCTATGGGTGTACAGGGGGACACTGTGATCTATGGGTGTACAGGGGGACACTGTGATCTATGGGTGTACAGAGGGGCACTGTGATCTATGGGTGTACAGGGGGACACTGTGATCTATGGCTGTACAGGGGGACACTGTGATCTATGGGTGTACAGGGGGACACTGTGATCTATGGGTGTACAGAGGGACACTGTGATCTATGGGTGTACAGGGGGACACTGTGATCTATGGGTGTACAGGGGGACACTGTGATCTATGGGTGTACAGAGGGGCACTGTGATCTATGGCTGTACAGGGGGACACTGTGATCTATGGGTGTACAGGGGGACACTGTGATCTATGGCTGTACAGGGGGACACTGTGATCTATGGCTGTACAGGGGGACACTGTGATCTATGGGTGTACAGGGGGACACTGTGATCTATGGGTGTACAGGGGGACACTGTGATCTATGGGTGTACAGGGGGCACTGTGATCTATGGGTGTACAGAGGGACACTGATCTATGGGTGTACAGAGGGACACTGTGATCTATGGGTGTACAGGGGGACACTGTGATCTATGGGTGTACAGAGGGGCACTGTGATCTATGGGTGTACAGAGGGGACACTGTGATCTATGGGTGTACAGGGGGACACTGTGATCTATGGGTGTACAGGGGGACACTGTGATCTATGGGTGTACAGGGGGACACTGTGATCTATGGGTGTACAGGGGGACACTGTGATCTATGGGTGTACAGGGGGACACTGTGATCTATGGGTGTACAGGGGGACACTGTGATCTATGGGTGTACAGAGGGGCACTGTGATCTATGGGTGTACAGGGGGACACTGTGATCTATGGCTGTACAGGGGGACACTGTGATCTATGGGTGTACAGGGGGACACTGTGATCTATGGGTGTACAGGGGGACACTGTGATCTATGGGTGTACAGGGGGACACTGTGATCTATGGGTGTACAGAGGGACACTGTGATCTATGGGTGTACAGGGGGACACTGTGATCTATGGCTGTACAGGGGGACACTGTGATCTATGGGTGTACAGGGGGACACTGTGATCTATGGGTGTACAGGGGGACACTGTGATCTATGGGTGTACAGGGGGACACTGTGATCTATGGGTGTACAGAGGGACACTGTGATCTATGGGTGTACAGGGGGACACTGTGATCTATGGGTGTACAGGGGGACACTGTGATCTATGGGTGTACAGAGGGGACACTGTGATCTATGGGTGTACAGGGGGACACTGTGATCTATGGCTGTACAGGGGGACACTGTGATCTATGGGTGTACAGAGGGACACTGTGATCTATGGGTGTACAGGGGGACACTGTGATCTATGGGTGTACAGAGGGACACTGTGATCTATGGGTGTACAGGGGGACACTGTGATCTATGGGTGTACAGGGGGACACTGTGATCTATGGGTGTACAGGGGGACACTGTGATCTATGGGTGTACAGGGGGACACTGTGATCTATGGGTGTACAGGGGGACACTGTGATCTATGGGTGTACAGGGGGACACTGTGATCTATGGGTGTACAGGGGGACACTGTGATCTATGGGTGTACAGGGGGACACTGTGATCTATGGGTGTACAGGGGGACACTGTGATCTATGGGTGTACAGGGGGACACTGTGATCTATGGGTGTACAGAGGGGTACTGTGATCTATGGGTGTACAGGGGGACACTGTGATCTATGGGTGTACAGAGGGGCACTGTGATCTATGGGTGTACAGAGGGGTACTGTTATCTATGGGTGTACAGAGGGGTACTGTTATCTATGGGTGTACAGAGATACACTGTGATCTATGGGTGTACAGAGGGACACTGTGATCTATGGGTGTACAGGGGGACACTGTGATCTATGGGTGTACAGGGGGACACTGTGATCTATGGGTGTACAGAGGGGTACTGTGATCTATGGGTGTACAGGGGGACACTGTGATCTATGGGTGTACAGAGGGGCACTGTGATCTATGGGTGTACAGAGGGGTACTGTTATCTATGGGTGTACAGAGGGGTACTGTTATCTATGGGTGTACAGAGATACACTGTGATCTATGGGTGTACAGAGGGACACTGCGCTCCATGGGTAGTTTCAAACATCCGGTCCAAATGAAGCAGCTGGATGACACTCATGAATATTAGTGAAACGAATCTTTCAAGGCTCCTCCGTCTCCCATATCTGTAACGTTATTTAGGTGGATCCGTCATCAGGAGAAACCTCTTTATCTGAAGTGTCAGACACCGTAAGAAAAGAAAATCTCTGGTTTCTTGGTCCCTGGACTAATATTAGGCAAGGGCAGGGTGTTACATTATGAAGCTCACCTGCCGTACGTCACCCCGCCCCAACCATTGCTCTCCGGTACCTGCCACCAGTCTTCAGTCCCGAAGCCCTGGCAATGACCTGTTCACCCCCCCACATAGCTCCGGCATTCAGTGGCTCATGTGGGTGGTCGGTTGTGTCACTGCTGTAAAGGTCTCAGAACCAGATGAGGACCAGGAAATCAGTGGAGTAAAGGACAGAGGACGGAGGACAACCCCGGTGACACAACTATGGGCCAGATTATGGAACCTGCAGATCGTACCCTGTTAGCGATGGACAACCCAGAGACTGATCTGCTGCAGCTGAAACACCCCAAGTATCTGAGGTTTTGTCTCTATGGAGAGGTCCATTCCTGCCAATATGTCAGTCCGCTGCCCTCGTAGAAGCTCCAGTAGCCGTGTCCTGGCCATAGACAATGTCCATGAAGCTCCGGCTTGCTGTGGCTCAATCCAGGTGGCCAACAAAAGGTTAATCCATCTCCGTGGCCGGCCATGCCTGAGCCCCATCATGAATCCTGCAGATCTTTCATTGCATCCATATGCAGCCCATGTAGTCAGCTCTTGCAGCGGGTGCGTTGCCAGCAGATTCCTATGCGCGGCCCAGTAACCCGGGAGAGTTTGGCTCATTTTCTGGATGTGAAATTCTCGGAGTGAAAGAGACTTATTGTCTGAACAGTGACAGATCCAAAAAAAGAAGAAAAAAAACAGGGAGAAGAGCGGAGTGAGAAGAAGACATCTCAGCCAGCGGGCCCCAGCTAAACAAATATGTCATTGAGTGTTGTGGGAGCCGCAGAGAAGCCGGGCCCCGCTGAATCACTCCACACTGACACAGAGCAGCCCGCACTTTCCACTCCACTATTTCGGGCTCTCGGTTTTGGTTCCTTTAACCTTTGACCGCTTATAATCCAAAACAACAAATGTCCTGACCGCATCTTCCCAGAGTCTGAAGGAGGACGTATAGACATCTCTCTGAAGACATGAAGTCAGCCACAGATACAGAAGTCAGCCATCCCCCCTCCGGCTGCTAGGGGGCGCTATAGTAGGCCGAATGTATCTATACGTCTGATGGTATATACTGTATATGGGGGAGAGGAGGGAGGTGCAGATATACAGTAAGAACCAGCTCCTGAGGTGACTATTCTACAGATATACAGCTCTTACAGTAAAGAACCGGCTCCTGAGGTGACTATTCTACAGATATACAGCCCTTACAGTAAAGAACCGGCCCCTGAGGTGACTATTCTACAGATATACAGCCCTTACAGTAAAGAACCGGCCCCTGAGGTGACTATTCTACAGATATACAGCTCTTACAGTAAAGAACCGGCTCCTGAGGTGACTATTCTACAGATATAAAGCTCTTACAGTAAGATACAGCTCTAGAGGTGACTATTCTACAGATATACAGCCCTTACAGTAAAGAACCGGCCCCTGAGGTGACTATTCTACAGATATACAGCCCTTACAGTAAAGAACCGGCCCCTGAGGTGACTATTCTACAGATATACAGCCCTTACAGTAAGAACCGGCCCCTGAGGTGACTATTCTACAGATATACAGCTTTTACAGTAAGAACCGGCCCCTGAGGTGACTATTCTACAGATATACAGCTCTTACAGTAAGAACCGGCTCCTGAGGTGACTATTCTACAGATATACAGCCCTTACAGTAAGAACCTCCCCCTGAGGTGACTATTCTACAGATATACAGCTCTTACAGTAAGAACCGGCCCCTGAGGTGACTATTCTACAGATATACAGCTCTTACAGTAAGAACCGGCTCCTGAGGTGACTATTCTACAGATATACAGCTCTTACAGTAAGAACCGGCTCCTGAGGTGACTATTCTACAGATATACAGCTCTTACAGTAAGAACCGGCTCCTGAGGTGACTATTCTACAGATATACAGCTCTTACAGTAAGAACCGGCTCCTGAGGTGACTATTCTACAGATATACAGCTATTACAGTAAGAACCGGCTCCTGAGGTGACTATTCTACAGATATACAGCTCTTACAGTAAGAGCCGGCCCCTGAGGTGACTATTCTACAGATATACAGCCCTTACAGTAAGAACCGGCTCCTGAGGTGACTATTCTACAGATATACAGCTCTTACAGTAAAGAACCGGCCCCTGAGGTGACTATTCTACAGATATACAGCTCTTACAGTAAAGAACCGGCCCCTGAGGTGACTATTCTACAGATATACAGCCCTTACAGTAAAGAACCGGCCCCTGAGGTGACTATTCTACAGATATACAGCCCTTACAGTAAAGAACCGGCCCCTGAGGTGACTATTCTACAGATATACAGCTCTTACAGTAAAGAACCGGCTCCTGAGGTGACTATTCTACAGATATAAAGCTCTTACAGTAAGATACAGCTCTAGAGGTGACTATTCTACAGATATACAGCCCTTACAGTAAAGAACCGGCCCCTGAGGTGACTATTCTACAGATATACAGCTCTTACAGTAAGAACCAGCTCCTAAGGTGACTATTCTACAGATATACAACCCTTACAGTACAGAGCCGGCCCCTGAGGTGACTATTCTACAGATATACAGCTCTTACAGTAAGAGCCGGCCCCTGAGGTGACTATTCTACAGATATACAGCTCTTACAGTAAGAACCGGCCCCTGAGGTGACTATTCTACAGATATACAGCCCTTACAGTAAGAACCGGCCCCTGAGGTGACTATTCTACAGATATACAGCCCTTACAGTAAGAACCGGCCCCTGAGGTGAATATTCTACAGATATACAGCTCTTACAGTAAGAACCGGCTCCTGAGGTGACTATTCTACAGATATACAGCTCTTACAGTAAGAACCGGCCCCTGAGGTGACTATTCCACAGATATACAGCTCTTACAGTAAGAATCGGCCCCTGAGGTGACTATTCTACAGATATACAGCTCTTACAGTAAGAATCGGCCCCTGAGGTGACTATTCTACAGATATACAGCTCTTACAGTAAGAGCCGGCCCCTGAGGTGACTATTCTACAGATATACAGTTCTTACAGTAAGAACCGGCTCCTGAGGTGACTATTCTACAGATATACAGCTCTTACAGTAAGAACCGGCCCCTGAGGTGACTATTCTACAGATATACAGCTCTTACAGTAAGAGCCGGCCCCTGAGGTGACTATTCTACAGATATACAGCTCTTACAGTAAGAACCGGCCCCTGAGGTGACTATTCTACAGATATACAGCTCTTACAGTAAGAGCCGGCCCCTGAGGTGACTATTCTACAGATATACAGTTCTTACAGTAAGAACCGGCTCCTGAGGTGACTATTCTACAGATATACAGCTCTTTCGTTTCCTCTGATATACTCCTTTTGGATACTGAAGCTTTATTGCTCCCGATGGAGGCAGCGCCCCCTTGTGGTCTTCTTCATGGAGCCCGGATGAGACAACAACGTGATAGTTTTCTATTTGCACAATAAACCTGATGACATTGTTACTGTTCTCCTCCATCTGTAATACTGAGGACTGGCGGGAAGGAGATACATTGTTACATTCTATTATTGTTACAGTCTGCCAGGCCTTATGTGATCATGTGACCACCTGAGCAGGTCCTTCATTAGACACCGGCATCAGTAGATACGACTATGCCAAGTACCATCGATGATGTGGTCACATGACTACACGAGCACGGAGGTCACATGGGCAAGGGTTACGAGTTCCTTGTCTTCATGTGTTACCTGGAATCTACACAACCTAAATTGCGCCAAAGTTGTGTTACTTTTTATAAGTCATTTGATACGACCGTCCTGGATATCGGCGGTGTCCCGGGCAGTATGTCCCATTGACTCTTTCTGCGCCCAGAGCCATCAGCTCCCGTTACACCATTCAGCCCCTATACCTGCCCAGGTGACGGAACGACACTGCACCGACAGCTCCGCGCCACAGAGAGTAGAGCAGAAGACAACTCTGGGGGGAGGGGTCATACTATGTGGAGGTCACAGGGAGTATATTATACTATACGAGGTCATATTGTGGGGGGGGCCACAAGGACATTATACTGCAGGGGGGCCCCAGAGAGACATGAGACAGTGTAGGGGCCACTATGGGACCTTATAGCGTAGTGGGGGACATAGGGGATGTTATACTGTGTTGGGGAGTATTGTGCGAGTATCATAACACATGATATGTATATAACCGTACGTATATAAGTATGTGCCCCCCAGCTCTTCCTGAGGGGCCTCTCGCAAAGTCTTCCCTGCCGAGCCCTGAAGGTCTTTTCCAAGGTAAATGGAGTGCGGATCCAGAAGGTGCAGATCACTGAGCGTGCCCCTGTATTTCTGGGAAGGCTCAGGTTCCGCTTGAGGTAACGCTCACTTCTCCGAGACAAATATTATCAGATCAAATATTGAGCTTTTTAATTGAATATTGGAGAGTTACAGCGTGCGAGAGCGGCGGCTAAAAACATCCAAAAACATCGCGAGTTTATGAGGATGGCAGCAGAACCGAGAAGTCCAGGTGTCTGTGAGGAGCAACGTCTTAAAGGAGTCTCACAGGTCTGACAAATACCTCTCCTACATAGAAGACTCCTGCATGACTGTGGCCCCTGGCACCGGGCCCTAAACCTGGACATAAAGGGATCTCTATTGTGGAGCCAGGACCGGGACATATAGGGGCAGATCTGCACTGTGTAGCCAGGGGCTCAGCTCTATAAGTGAGGGACATATAGGGACAGATCTGCATTGTGTAGCCAGGGGCTCAGCTCTATAAGTGAGGGACATATAGAGACAGATCTGCACTGTGTAGAGAGGGGCTCAGCTCTATAAGTGAGGGATATATAGGGACAGATCTGCATTGTGTAGCCGGGGGCTCAGCTCTATAAGTGAGGGACATATAGGGACAGATCTGCATTGTGTAGCCGGGGGCTCAGCTCTATAAGTGAGGGACATATAGGGACAGATCTGCATTGTGTAGCCGGGGGCTCAGCTCTATAAGTGAGGGACATATAGGGACAGATCTGCACTGTGTAGAGAGGGGCTCAGCTCTATAAGTGAGGGATATATAGGGACAGATCTGCATTGTGTAGCCAGGGGCTCAGCTCTATAAGTGAGGGACATATAGGGACAGATCTGCATTGTGTAGCCGGGGGCTCAGCTCTATAAGTGAGGGACATATAGGGACAGATCTGCATTGTGTAGCCGGGGGCTCAGCTCTATAAGTGAGGGACATATAGGGACAGATCTGCATTGTGTAGCCGGGGGCTCAGCTCTATAAGTGAGGGACATATAGGGACAGATCTGCATTGTGTAGCCGGGGGCTCAGCTCTATAAGTGAGGGACATATAGGGACAGATCTGCATTGTGTAGAGAGGGGATCAGCTCTATAAGTGAGGGACATATAGGGACAGATCTGCATTGTGTAGCCAGGGGCACAGCTCTATAAGTGAGGGACATATAGAAACAGATCTGCATTGTGTAGCCGGGGGCTCAGCTCTATAAGTGAGGGCCATATAGGGACAAATCTGCACTGTGTAGCCAGGGGCTCAGCTCTATAAGTGAGGGACATATAGAGACAGATCTGCATTGTGAAGAGAGGGGCTCAGCTCTATAAGTGAGGGACATATAGGGACAGATCTGCATTGTGTAGCCAGGGGCTCAGCTCTATAAGTGAGGGACATATAGGGACAGATCTTCATTGCGTAGCCAGGGGCTCAACTCTATAAGTGAGGGATATATAGGGACAGATCTGCATTGTGTAGCCAGGGGCACAGCTCTATAAGTGAGGGATATATAGGGACAGATCTGCATTGTGTAGCCAGGGGCTCAGCTCTATAAGTGAGGGACATATAGGGACAGATCTGCACTGTGTAGACAGGGGCTCAGCTCTATAAGTCAGGGCCATATAGGGACAGATCTGCACTGTGTAGCCAGGGGCTCAGCTCTATAAGTGAGGGACATAAAGGGACAGATCTGCATTGTGTAGAGAGGGGCTCAGCTCTATAAGTGAGGGACATATAGGGACAGATCTGCATTGTGTAGCCAGGGGCACAGCTCTATAAGTGAGGGACATATAGGGACAGATCTGCATTGTGTAGCCAGGGGCTCAGCTCTATAAGTGAGGGACATATAGGGACAGATCTGCATTGTGTAGAGAGGGGCTCAGCTCTATAAGTGAGGGACATATAGGGACAGATCTGCATTGTGTAGCCAGGGGCTCAGCTCTATAAGTGAGGGACATATAGAGACAGATCTGCATTGTGTAGCCAGGGGCTCAGCTCTATAAGTGAGGGACATATAGGGACAGATCTGCATTGTGTAGCCAGGGGCTCAGCTCTATAAGTGAGGGACATATAGGGACAGATCTGCATTGTGTAGCCAGGGGCTCAGCTCTATAAGTGAGGGCCATATAGGGACAGATCTGCACTGTGTAGACAGGGGCTCAGCTCTATAAGTGAGGGACATATAGGGACAGATCTGCACTGTGTAGAGAGGGGCTCAGCTCTATAAGTGAGGGACATATAGGGACAGATCTGCATTGTGTAGACAGGGGCTCAGCTCTATAAGTGAGGGACATATAGAGACAGATCTGCATTGTGCAGCCAGGGGCACAGCTCTATAAGTGAGGGATATATAGGGACAGATCTGCATTGTGTAGACAGGGGCTCAGCTCTATAAGTGAGGGATATATAGGGACAGATCTGCATTGTGTAGCCAGGGGCTCAGCTCTATAAGTGAGGGACATATAGAGACAGATCTGCATTGTGTAGCCAGGGGCTCAGCTCTATAAGTGAGGGACATATAGAGGCAGATCTGCACTGTGTAGCCAGGGGCTCAGCTCTATAAGTGAGGGACATATAGGGACAGATCTGCATTGTGTAGCCAGGGGCTCAGCTCTATAAGAGAGGGACATATAGAAACAGATCTGCATTGTGTAGCCAGGGGCTCAGCTCTATAAGTGAAGGACATATAGAAACAGATCTGCACTGTGTAGAGAGGGGATCAGCTCTATAAGTGAGGGACATATAGGGACAGATCTGCATTGTGTAGCCAGGGGCTCAGCTCTATAAGTGAGGGACATATAGAGACAGATCTGCACTGTGTAGCCAGGGGCTCAGCTCTATCAGTGAGGGACATATAGAGACAGATCTGCACTGTGTAGCCAGGGGCTCAGCTCTATAAGTGAGAGACATATAGGGACAGATCTACACTGTGTAGCCAGGGGCTCAGCTCTATAAGTGAGGGACATATAGGGACAGATCTGCATTGTGTAGCCAGGGGCTCAGCTCTATAAGTGAGGGACATATAGAGACAGATCTGCATTCTGTAGCCAGGGGCTCAGCTCTATAAGTGAGGGACATATAGGGACAGATCTGCACTGTGTAGCCAGGGGCTCAACTCTATAAGTGAGGGACATATAGGGACAGATCTGCATTGTGTAGAGAGGGGCTCAGCTCTATAAGTGAGGGACATATAGGGACAGATCTGCATTGTGTAGCCAGGGGCACAGCTCTATAAGTGAGGGACATATAGAGACAGATCTGCATTGTGTAGCCAGGGGCTCAGCTCTATAAGTGAGGGCCATATAGGGACAGATCTGCATTGTGTAGCCAGGGGCACAGCTCTATAAGTGAGGGACATATAGGGACAGATCTGCACTGTGTAGAGAGGGGCTCAGCTCTATAAGTGAGGGACATATAGGGACAGATCTGCATTGTGTAGCCAGGGGCTCAGCTCTATAAGTGAGGGACATATAGAGACAGATCTGCATTGTGTAGCCAGGGGCTCAGCTCTATAAGTGAGGGCCATATAGGGACAGATCTGCATTGTGTAGACAGGGGCTCAGCTCTATAAGTGAGGGCCATATAGGGACAGATCTGCACTGTGTAGCCAGGGGCTCAGCTCTATAAGTGAGGGACATATAGGGACAGATCTGCATTGTGTAGACAGGGGCTCAGCTCCATAAGTGAGGGACATATAGAGACAGATCTGCATTGTGCAGCCAGGGGCACAGCTCTATAAGTGAGGGATATATAGGGACAGATCTGCATTGTGTAGACAGGGGCTCAGCTCTATAAGTGAGGGATATATAGGGACAGATCTGCATTGTGTAGCCAGGGGCTCAGCTCTATAAGTGAGGGACATATAGAGACAGATCTGCATTGTGTAGCCAGGGGCTCAGCTCTATAAGTGAGGGACATATAGAGACAGATCTGCACTGTGTAGCCAGGGGCTCAGCTCTATAAGTGAGGGACATATAGGGACAGATCTGCATTGTGTAGCCAGGGGCTCAGCTCTATAAGTGAGGGACATATAGGGACAGATCTGCATTGTGTAGCCAGGGGCTCAGCTCTATAAGTGAGGGACATATAGGGACAGATCTGCACTGTGTAGCCAGGGGCTCAGCTCTATAAGTGAGGGACATATAGGGACAGATCTGCATTGTGTAGCCAGGGGCTCAGCTCTATAAGTGAGGGACATATAGGGACAGATCTGCATTGTGTAGCCAGGGGCTCAGCTCTATAAGTGAGGGACATATAGGGACAGATCTGCATTGTGTAGCCAGGCGCTCAGCTCTATTAGTGAGGGACATATAGGGGCAGATCTGCACTGTGTAGCCAGGGGCTCAGCTCTATAAGTGAGGGACATATAGGGACAGATCTGCACTGTGTAGCCAGGGGCTCAGCTCTATAAGTGAGGGACATATAGGGACAGATCTGCATTGTGTAGCCAGGGGCTCAGCTCTATAAGTGAGGGACATATAGAAACAGATCTGCATTGTGTAGCCGGGGGCTCAGCTCTATAAGTGAGGGCCATATTGGGACAAATCTGCACTGTGTAGCCAGGGGCTCAGCTCTATAAGTGAGGGACATATAGGGACAGATCTGCACTGTGTAGCCGGGGGCTCAGCTCTATAAGTGAGGGACATATAGGGACAGATCTGCATTGTGTAGACAGGGGCACAGCTCTATAAGTGAGGGACATATAGAGACAGATCTGCATTGTGTAGCCAGGGGCTCAGCTCTATAAGTGAGGGACATATAGGGACAGATCTGCATTGTGTAGCCAGGGGCTCAGCTCTATAAGTGAGGGACATATAGAGACAGATCTGCATTGTGTAGCCAGGGGCTCAGCTCTATAAGTGAGGGACATATAGAGGCAGATCTGCACTGTGTAGCCAAGGGCTCAGCTCTATAAGTGAGGGACATATAGGGACAGATCTGCACTGTGTAGCCAGGGGCTCAGCTCTATAAGTGAGGGACATATAGAGACAGATCTGCATTGTGTAGCCAGGGGCACAGCTCTATAAGTGAGGGACATATAGAAACAGATCTGCACTGTGTAGCCAGGGGCTCAGCTCTATAAGTGAGGGACATATAGGGACAGATCTGCATTGTGTAGCCAGGGGCTCAGCTCTATAAGTGAGGGACATATAGAGACAGATCTGCACTGTGTAGCCAGGGGCTCAGCTCTATAAGTGAGGGACATATAGGGACAGATCTGCATTGTGTAGCCAGGGGCTCAGCTCTATAAGTGAGGGACATATAGAGACAGATCTGCATTGTGTAGCCAGGGGCTCAGCTCTATAAGTGAGGGACATATAGAGGCAGATCTGCACTGTGTAGCCAGGGGCTCAGCTCTATAAGTGAGGGACATATAGAGGCAGATCTGCACTGTGTAGCCAGGGGCTTAGATCTATAAGTGAGGGACATATAGGGACAGATCTGCACTGTGTAGCCAGGGGCTCAGCTCTATAAGTGAGGGACATATAGGGACAGATCTGCATTGTGTAGCCAGGGGCTCAGCTCTGTAAGTGAGGGACATATAGGGACAGATCTGCATTGTGTAGCCAGGCGCTCAGCTCTATAAGTGAGGACATATAGGGACAGATCTGCACTGTGTAGCCAGGGGCTCAGCTCTATAAGTGATGGACATATAGGGACAGATCTGCATTGTGTAGCCAGGGGCTCAGCTCTATAAGTGAGGGACATATAGGGACAGATCTGCACTGTGTAGCCAGGGGCTCAGCTCTATAAGTGAGGGCCATATAGGGACAGATCTGCATTGTGTAGCCAGGGGCACAGCTCTATAAGTGAGGGACATATAGGGACAGATCTGCACTGTGTAGAGAGGGGCTCAGCTCTATAAGTGAGGGACATATAGGGACAGATCTGCATTGTGTAGCCAGGGGCACAGCTCTATATGTGAGGGACATATAGGGACAGATCTGCATTGTGTAGCCAGGGGCTCAGCTCTATAAGTGAGGGACATATAGGGACAGATCTGCATTGTGTAGAGAGGGGCTCAGCTTTATAAGTGAGGGACATATAGGGACAGATCTGCATTGTGTAGCCAGGGGCTCAGCTCTATAAGTGAGGGACATATAGAGACAGATCTGCATTGTGTAGCCAGGGGCTCAGCTCTATAAGTGAGGGACATATAGGGACAGATCTGCATTGTGTAGCCAGGGGCTCAGCTCTATAAGTGAGGGACATATAGGGACAGATCTGCATTGTGTAGCCAGGGGCTCAGCTCTATAAGTGAGGGACATATAGAGACAGATCTGCACTGTGTAGCCAGGGGCTCAGCTCTATAAGTGAGGGACATATAGGGACAGATCTGCATTGTGTAGCCAGGGGCTCAGCTCTATAAGTGAGGGACATATAGAGACAGATCTGCATTGTGTAGCCAGGGGCTCAGCTCTATAAGTGAGGGACATATAGAGGCAGATCTGCACTGTGTAGCCAGGGGCTCAGCTCTATAAGTGAGGGACATATAGAGGCAGATCTACACTGTGTAGCCAGGGGCTTAGATCTATAAGTGAGGGACATATAGGGACAGATCTGCACTGTGTAGCCAGGGGCTCAGCTCTATAAGTGAGGGACATATAGGGACAGATCTGCATTGTGTAGCCAGGCGCTCAGCTCTATAAGTGAGGGACATATAGGGACAGATCTGCATTGTGTAGCCAGGGGCTCAGCTCTATAAGTGAGGGACATATAGAGACAGATCTGCACTGTGTAGCCAGGGGCTCAGCTCTATAAGTGAGGGACATATAGGGACAGATCTGCATTGTGTAGCCAGGGGCTCAGCTCTGTAAGTGAGGGACATATAGGGACAGATCTGCATTGTGTAGCCAGGCGCTCAGCTCTATAAGTGAGGACATATAGGGACAGATCTGCACTGTGTAGCCAGGGGCTCAGCTCTATAAGTGATGGACATATAGGGACAGATCTGCATTGTGTAGCCAGGGGCTCAGCTCTATAAGTGAGGGACATATAGGGACAGATCTGCACTGTGTAGCCAGGGGCTCAGCTCTATAAGTGAGGGCCATATAGGGACAGATCTGCATTGTGTAGCCAGGGGCACAGCTCTATAAGTGAGGGACATATAGGGACAGATCTGCACTGTGTAGAGAGGGGCTCAGCTCTATAAGTGAGGGACATATAGGGACAGATCTGCATTGTGTAGCCAGGGGCACAGCTCTATAAGTGAGGGACATATAGGGACAGATCTGCATTGTGTAGCCAGGGGCTCAGCTCTATAAGTGAGGGACATATAGGGACAGATCTGCATTGTGTAGAGAGGGGCTCAGCTTTATAAGTGAGGGACATATAGGGACAGATCTGCATTGTGTAGCCAGGGGCTCAGCTCTATAAGTGAGGGACATATAGAGACAGATCTGCATTGTGTAGCCAGGGGCTCAGCTCTATAAGTGAGGGACATATAGGGACAGATCTGCATTGTGTAGCCAGGGGCTCAGCTCTATAAGTGAGGGACATATAGGGACAGATCTGCATTGTGTAGCCAGGGGCTCAGCTCTATAAGTGAGGGCCATATAGGGACAGATCTGCACTGTGTAGACAGGGGCTCAGCTCTAAAAGTGAGGGACATATAGGGACAGATCTGCACTGTGTAGAGAGGGGCTCAGCTCTATAAGTGAGGGACATATAGGGACAGATCTGCATTGTGTAGCCAGGGGCTCAGCTCTATAAGTGAGGGACATATAGGGACAGATCTGCATTGTGTAGCCAGGGGCTCAGCTCTATAAGTGAGGGCCATATAGGGACAGATCTGCATTGTGCAGCCAGGGGCACAGCTCTATAAGTGAGGGACATATAGAGACAGATCTGCATTGTGTAGACAGGGGCTCAGCTCTATAAGTGAGGGCCATATAGGGACAGATCTGCACTGTGTAGACAGGGGCTCAGCTCTATAAGTGAGGGACATATAGGGAAAGATCTGCATTGTGTAGACAGGGGCTCAGCTCTATAAGTGAGGGACATATAGAGACAGATCTGCATTGTGCAGCCAGGGGCACAGCTCTATAAGTGAGGGATATATAGGGACAGATCTGCATTGTGTAGCCAGGGGCACAGCTCTATAAGTGAGGGACATATAGGGACAGATCTGCACTGTGTAGCCAGGGGCTCAGCTCTATAAGTGAGGGACATATAGGGACAGATCTGCATTGTGTAGACAGGGGCTCAGCTCTATAAGTGAGTGACATATAGAGACAGATCTGCATTGTGCAGCCAGGGGCACAGCTCTATAAGTGAGGGATATATAGGGACAGATCTGCATTCTGTAGCCAGGGGCTCAGCTCTATAAGTGAGGTACATATAGGGACAGATCTGCACTGTGTAGCCAGGGGCTCAGCTCTATAAGTGAGGGACATATAGGGACAGATCTGCATTGTGTAGCCAGGGGCTCAGCTCTATAAGTGAGGGACATATAGAGACAGATCTGCATTGTGTAGACAGGGGCTCAGCTCTATAAGTGAGGGCCATATAGGGACAGATCTGCACTGTGTAGACAGGGGCTCAGCTCTATAAGTGAGGGACATATAGGGAAAGATCTGCATTGTGTAGACAGGGGCTCAGCTCTATAAGTGAGGGACATATAGAGACAGATCTGCATTGTGCAGCCAGGGGCACAGCTCTATAAGTGAGGGATATATAGGGACAGATCTGCATTGTGTAGCCAGGGGCACAGCTCTATAAGTGAGGGACATATAGGGACAGATCTGCACTGTGTAGCCAGGGGCTCAGCTCTATAAGTGAGGGACATATAGGGACAGATCTGCATTGTGTAGACAGGGGCTCAGCTCTATAAGTGAGGGACATATAGAGACAGATCTGCATTGTGCAGCCAGGGGCACAGCTCTATAAGTGAGGGATATATAGGGACAGATCTGCATTCTGTAGCCAGGGGCTCAGCTCTATAAGTGAGGTACATATAGGGACAGATCTGCACTGTGTAGCCAGGGGCTCAGCTCTATAAGTGAGGGACATATAGGGACAGATCTGCATTGTGTAGCCAGGGGCTCAGCTCTATAAGTGAGGGACATATAGAAACAGATCTGCATTGTGTAGCCAGGGGCTCAGCTCTATAAGTGAGGGACATATAGAAACAGATCTGCATTGTGTAGCCAGGGGCTCAGCTCTATAAGTGAGGGACATATAGGGACAGATCTGCATTGTGTAGCCAGGGGCTCAGCTCTATAAGTGAGGGACATATAGAGACAGATCTGCACTGTGTAGCCAGGGGCTCAGCTCTATCAGTGAGGGACATATAGAGACAGATCTGCACTGTGTAGCCAGGGGCTCAGCTCTATAAGTGAGGGACATATAGGGACAGATCTGCACTGTGTAGCCAGGGGCTCAGCTCTATAAGTGAGGGACATATAGAGACAGATCTGCACTGTGTAGCCAGGGGCTCAGCTCTATAAGTGAGGGACATATAGAGACAGATCTGCATTCTGTAGCCAGGGGCTCAGCTCTATAAGTGAGGGACATATAGGGACAGATCTGCACTGTGTAGCCAGGGGCTCAGCTCTATAAGTGAGGGACATATAGGGACAGATCTGCATTGTGTAGAGAGGGGCTCAGCTCTATAAGTGAGGGACATATAGGGACAGATCTGCATTGTGTAGCCAGGGGCACAGCTCTATAAGTGAGGGACATATAGAGATAGATCTGCATTGTGTAGCCAGGGGCTCAGCTCTATAAGTGAGGGCCATATAGGGACAGATCTGCATTGTGTAGCCAGGGGCACAGCTCTATAAGTGAGGGACATATAGGGACAGATCTGCACTGTGTAGAGAGGGGCTCAGCTCTATAAGAGAGGGACATATAGGGACAGATCAGGGCTCAGCTCTATAAGTGAGGGACATATAGGGACAGATCTGCATTGTGTAGCCAGGGGCTCAGCTCTATAAGTGAGGGACATATAGAGACAGATCTGCATTGTGTAGCCAGGGGCTCAGCTCTATAAGTGAGGGCCATATAGGGACAGATCTGCATTGTGTAGACAGGGGCTCAGCTCTATAAGTGAGGGCCATATAGGGACAGATCTGCACTGTGTAGCCAGGGGCTCAGCTCTATAAGTGAGGGACATATAGGGACAGATCTGCATTGTGTAGACAGGGGCTCAGCTCTATAAGTGAGGGACATATAGAGACAGATCTGCATTGTGCAGCCAGGGGCACAGCTCTATAAGTGAGGGATATATAGGGACAGATCTGCATTGTGTAGACAGGGGCTCAGCTCTATAAGTGAGGGATATATAGGGACAGATCTGCATTGTGTAGCCAGGGGCTCAGCTCTATAAGTGAGGGACATATAGGGACAGATCTGCATTGTGTAGCCAGGGGCTCAGCTCTATAAGTGAGGGCCATATAGGGACAGATCTGCACTGTGTAGACAGGGGCTCAGCTCTATAAGTGAGGGACATATAGGGACAGATCTGCACTGTGTAGAGAGGGGCTCAGCTCTATAAGTGAGGGACATATAGGGACAGATCTGCATTGTGTAGCCAGGGGCTCAGCTCTATAAGTGAGGGACATATAGGAACAGATCTGCATTGTGTAGCCAGGGGCTCAGCTCTATAAGTGAGGGCCATATAGGGACAGATCTGCATTGTGTAGACAGGGGCTCAGCTCTATAAGTGAGGGCCATATAGGGACAGATCTGCACTGTGTAGACAGGGGCTCAGCTCTATAAGTGAGGGACATATAGGGACAGATCTGCATTGTGTAGACAGGGGCTCAGCTCTATAAGTGAGGGACATATAGAGACAGATCTGCATTGTGCAGCCAGGGGCACAGCTCTATAAGTGAGGGATATATAGGGACAGATCTGCATTGTGTAGACAGGGGCTCAGCTCTATAAGTGAGGGATATATAGGGACAGATCTGCATTGTGTAGCCAGGGGCTCAGCTCTATAAGTGAGGGACATATAGAGACAGATCTGCATTGTGTAGCCAGGGGCTCAGCTCTATAAGTGAGGGACATATAGAGGCAGATCTGCACTGTGTAGCCAGGGGCTCAGCTCTATAAGTGAGGGACATATAGGGACAGATCTGCATTGTGTAGCCAGGGGCTCAGCTCTATAAGTGAGGGACATATAGAAACAGATCTGCATTGTGTAGCCAGGGGCTCAGCTCTATAAGTGAGGGACATATAGAAACAGATCTGCATTGTGTAGCCAGGGGCTCAGCTCTATAAGTGAGGGACATATAGGGACAGATCTGCATTGTGTAGCCAGGCGCTCAGCTCTATAAGTGAGGGACATATAGGGACAGATCTGCATTGTGTAGCCAGGGGCTCAGCTCTATAAGTGAGGGACATATAGAGACAGATCTGCACTGTGTAGCCAGGGGCTCAGCTCTATCAGTGAGGGACATATAGAGACAGATCTGCACTGTGTAGCCAGGGGCTCAGCTCTATAAGTGAGGGACATATAGGGACAGATCTGCACTGTGTAGCCAGGGGCTCAGCTCTATAAGTGAGGGACATATAGGGACAGATCTGCATTGTGTAGAGAGGGGCTCAGCTCTATAAGTGAGGGACATATAGGGACAGATCTGCATTGTGTAGCCAGGGGCTCAGCTCTATAAGTGAGGGACATATAGAGACAGATCTGCATTGTGTAGCCAGGGGCTCAGCTCTATAAGTGAGGGACATATAGAGACAGATCTGCATTGTGTAGCCAGGGGCTCAGCTCTATAAGTGAGGGCCATATAGGGACAGATCTGCATTGTGTAGCCAGGGGCACAGCTCTATAAGTGAGGGACATATAGGGACAGATCTGCACTGTGTAGAGAGGGGCTCAGCTCTATAAGTGAGGGACATATAGGGACAGATCTGCATTGTGTAGCCAGGGGCTCAGCTCTATAAGTGAGGGACATATAGAGACAGATCTGCATTGTGTAGCCAGGGGCTCAGCTCTATAAGTGAGGGCCATATAGGGACAGATCTGCATTGTGTAGACAGGGGCTCAGCTCTATAAGTGAGGGCCATATAGGGACAGATCTGCACTGTGTATCCAGGGGCTCAGCTCTATAAGTGAGGGACATATAGGGACAGATCTGCATTGTGTAGACAGGGGCTCAGCTCTATAAGTGAGGGACATATAGAGACAGATCTGCATTGTGCAGCCAGGGGCACAGCTCTATAAGTGAGGGATATATAGGGACAGATCTGCATTGTGTAGACAGGGGCTCAGTTCTATAAGTGAGGGATATATAGGGACAGATCTGCATTGTGTAGCCAGGGGCTCAGCTCTATAAGTGAGGGACATATAGAGACAGATCTGCATTGTGTAGCCAGGGGCTCAGCTCTATAAGTGAGGGACATATAGAGGCAGATTTGCACTGTGTAGCCAGGGGCTCAGCTCTATAAGTGAGGGACATATAGGGACAGATCTGCATTGTGTAGCCAGGGGCTCAGCTCTATAAGTGAGGGACATATAGAGACAGATCTGCATTGTGTAGCCAGGGGCTCAGCTCTATAAGTGAGGGACATATAGGGACAGATCTGCATTGTGTAGCCAGGCGCTCAGCTCTATAAGTGAGGGACATATAGGGACAGATCTGCATTGTGTAGCCAGGGGCTCAGATCTATAAGTGAGGGACATATAGAGACAGATCTGCATTGTGTAGCCAGGGGCTCAGCTCTATAAGTGAGGGACATATAGGGACAGATCTGCATTGTGTAGCCAGGGGCTCAGCTCTATAAGTGAGGGACATATAGAGACAGATCTGCATTGTGTAGCCAGGGGCTCAGCTCTATAAGTGAGGGACATATAGGGACAGATCTGCATTGTGTAGCCAGGCGCTCAGCTCTATAAGTGAGGGACATATAGGGACAGATCTGCATTGTGTAGCCAGGGGCTCTGCTCTATAAGTGAGGGACATATAGAGGCAGATCTGCACTGTGTAGCCAGGGGCTCAGCTCTATAAGTGAGGGACATATAGAGGCAGATCTTCACTGTGTAGCCAGGGGCTTAGCTCTATAAGTGAGGGACATATAGGGACAGATCTGCACTGTGTAGCCAGGGGCTCAGCTCTATAAGTGAGGGACATATAGAGACAGATCTGCACTGTGTAGCCAGGGGCTCAGCTCTATAAGTGAGGGACATATAGGGACAGATCTGCATTGTTTAGCCAGGCGCTCAGCTCTATAAGTGAGGGACATATAGGGACAGATCTGCATTGTGTAGCCAGGGGCTCAGCTCTATAAGTGAGGGACATATAGGGACAGATCTGCATTGTGTAGCCAGGGGCTCAGCTCTATAAGTGAGGGACATATAGGGACAGATCTGCACTGTGTAGCCAGGGGCTCAGCTCTATAAGTGAGGGACATATAGAGACAGATCTGCACTGTGTAGCCAGGGGCTCAGCTCTATAAGTGAGGGACATATAGGGACAGATCTGCATTGTGTAGCCAGGGGCTCAGCTCTATAAGTGAGGGACATATAGGGACAGATCTGCATTGTGTAGCCAGGCGCTCAGCTCTATAAGTGAGGACATATAGGGACAGATCTGCACTGTGTAGCCAGGGGCTCAGCTCTATAAGTGATGGACATATAGGGACAGATCTGCACTGTGTAGCCAGGGGCTCAGCTCTATAAGTGAGGGACATATAGGGACAGATCTGCATTGTGTAGCCAGGGGCTCAGCTCTATAAGTGAGGGACATATAGGGACAGATCTGCACTGTGTAGAGAGGGGCTCAGCTCTATAAGAGAGGGACATATAGGGACAGATCAGGGCTCAGCTCTATAAGTGAGGGACATATAGAGACAGATCTGCACTGTGTAGCCAGGGGCACAGCTCTATAAGTGAGGGACATATAGGGACAGATCTGCACTGTGTAGAGAGGGGCTCAGCTCTATAAGTGAGGGACATATAGAGACAGATCTGCATTGTGTAGCCAGGGGCTCAGCTCTATAAGTGAGGGACATATAGAGACAGATCTGCATTCTGTAGCCAGGGGCTCAGCTCTATAAGTGAGGGACATATAGGGACAGATCTGCATTGTGTAGCCAGGGGCTCAGCTCTATAAGTGAGGGACATATAGGGACAGATCTGCATTGTGTAGCCAGGGGCTCAGCTCTATAAGTGAGGGACATATAGGGACAGATCTGCATTGTGTAGCCGGGGGCTCAGCTCTATAAGTGAGGAACATATAGAGACAGATCTGCATTCTGTAGCCAGGGGCTCAGCTCTATAAGTGAGGGACATATAGGGACAGATCTGCACTGTGTAGCCAGGGGCTCAGCTCTATAAGTGAGGGACATATAGGGACAGATCTGCATTGTGTAGCCAGGGGCACAGCTCTATAAGTGAGGGACATATAGAGACAGATCTGCACTGTGTAGCCAGGGGCTCAGCTCTATAAGTGAGGGACATATAGGGACAGATCTGCACTGTGTAGCCAGGGGCTCAGCTCTATAAGTGAGGGACATATAGGGACAGATCTGCACTGTGTAGCCAGGGGCTCAGCTCTATAAGTAAGGGACATATAGGGACAGATCTGCACTGTGTAGCCAGGGGCTCAGCTCTATAAGTGAGGGACATATAGGGACAGATCTGCACTGTGTAGCCAGGGGCTCAGCTCTATAAGTGAGGGACATATAGAGACAGATCTGCATTGTCTAGCCAGGGGCTCAGCTCTATAAGTGAGGGACATATAGAGACAGATCTGCATTGTGTAGCCAGGGGCTCAGCTCTATAAGTGAGGGACATATAGGGACAGATCTGCATTGTGTAGCCAGGGGCTCAGCTCTATAAGTGAGGGACATATAGGGACAGATCTGCACTGTGTAGAGAGGGGCTCAGCTCTATAAGAGAGGGACATATAGGGACAGATCAGGGCTCAGCTCTATAAGTGAGGGACATATAGAGACAGATCTGCACTGTGTAGCCAGGGGCACAGCTCTATAAGTGAGGGACATATAGGGACAGATCTGCACTGTGTAGAGAGGGGCTCAGCTCTATAAGAGAGGGACATATAGGGACAGATCAGGGCTCAGCTCTATAAGTGAGGGACATATAGGGACAGATCTGCATTGTGTAGCCAGGGGCTCAGCTCTATAAGTGAGGGACATATAGGGACAGATCTGCATTGTGTAGCCAGGGGCTCAGCTCTATAAGTGAGGAACATATAGAGACAGATCTGCATTCTGTAGCCAGGGGCTCAGCTCTATAAGTGAGGGACATATAGGGACAGATCTGCACTGTGTAGCCAGGGGCTCAGCTCTATAAGTGAGGGACATATAGGGACAGATCTGCATTGTGTAGCCTGGGGCACAGCTCTATAAGTGAGGGACATATAGGGACAGATCTGCACTGTGTAGCCAGGGGCTCAGCTCTATAAGTGAGGGACATATAGGGACAGATCTGCACTGTGTAGCCAGGGGCTCAGCTCTATAAGTGAGGGACATATAGGGACAGATCTGCACTGTGTAGCCAGGGGCTCAGCTCTATAAGTGAGGGACATATAGGGACAGATCTGCACTGTGTAGCCAGGGGCTCAGCTCTATAAGTGAGGGACATATAGAGACAGATCTGCATTGTGTAGCCAGGGGCTCAGCTCTATAAGTGAGGGACATATAGAGACAGATCTGCATTGTGTAGCCAGGGGCTCAGCTCTATAAGTGAGGGACATATAGAGACAGATCTGCATTGTGTAGCCAGGGGCTCAGCTCTATAAGTGAGGGACATATAGAATGATGCAATATTATAGCAGGGGTGACATGGACAGAGGGATTATCTACCAAAGTCTTATCTATACTACACATGTGCAATTGTTGTCACGGCAGATGTTTTGGCAGTTGTCCAGTTCTGTCCAGGCACGTGTTAGCATATCCTCACATAAGGACTCCATTGTCTCAGGTCGTATCCCACGGGTTAGGTACGCAGAGTCCTTGATGTGGCCCCACAGATAGAAGCCGCAGGGTCTTCGGTCAAGTTTCATCCAAGTATTGGCAATGCAAATGTTTCGTTGCAACATCCTACACTCACCTGTTCCCGACGCCCCTTTCACCTCCAATCTCTGTTCAATCTCGCCCCATGTCATTGTCACTGGAAGTCCTGCATGCTATGTGACTGCGAAGAACAATCAGCAGTTGCAGAAAATGAAACGTTGACAAGTGACATCCCCTTAATCCTCTGGGAAGTGTTGTGGTTGGGAAGGTCCATCTCATGTGATTGATCCATGGACATGGATCTTCTGTCCTACAAACCGTCCTTCTCTGAGGTAAGACCCTCCTGCCAATAGCAATTCACCAACTTGAGGACCTGCTCAGCTCTAGTTATGTGACCACAGGTCCTCAACACATGGAATACAACAGAATCAACACGTGTGCTACAAGGACAGCTAATAGTCCTCACATCAAACCTCATGGTGCAAACCTCTTAAAGGGGCAGCAGCACACTCCCCATCAGCTGCGTCATATGTGTTCATACATCTGATCAGGCCTCTTCTGGCCTCCTACTGATGTCATGGGCCCTGGGGTCACCACTGAGGTCTGTGATTGGGGTCTCAGTGGTCATATGGGGCTCACCATGGTCATGTTGCTTGTGCATCACCACGAGAATCATGACCATGGCGAGCCCCATGTGATCACTGAAGCCCCAATCACAGACCTCAGTGGTGACCCCAGGGCCCATGACATCAGCCTGTATGTTGGAAGAGGACTCGAGGGAGTGCCGGACATTGCAAGGATGGCCAAGAAAGGTGAGGTTAGGTGAGTATAACTTATGTTTCCTCCTTGTATTATACTCTGGGGTCTTAAGAGTAGAAGAATTTCACTTCCGATTAGTGGGTGACAAACTCCCAAAGTTTTGGGTTGAGGTTGAACCCAAAATTTTTGGATACTTCAGATCAAATCTGATTTGATCCAAACCAGTTGCTCATCTCTACGATTTAGGCTCGGTTCTTACTTCATGCTGAGGGACCCGAACGATGCAGAGCCGTCTGCCAAACCAGCTGATGCCCCTGGACACCCGTGGACCCCATAGACTATAATGGTGCCCATCAGCTCTCTGCCATTTCTTTTCCTCCGTGCAGGACTTTTGTCGCCTCCAGAGACTCTGACGTAGAACTTAGCCGGAGTTTTCAAAGGGTTCCTCACTGAAATCTGGAAATAAAAGAATTTTCTGAACAGTCAATAACATGTCATACTGATAAAGTCACCGGCGTTCTCTACCAGTCTTCAGTCTCCCCACACGATGCAGTCGGACATGGGGCAACACTACTGGGGCTCCGTACACTGAACTGGTAGTGTGGACCATCACCTGTCCTACTGGATCCTAGACTACCTGACAACCCGCCCTCAGTATGTGAGAGCCCAGGACTGTGTGTCTGACACTGTGATCTGTAGTACGGGGGCACCACAAGGTACAGTTCTTGCCCCATTTCTCTTCACACTGTACACTGCTGACTTTAGGTACAACTCCTCCAGCTGTTACCTACAGAAGTCCTCCGATGACTCTGCTATAGTCGGCCTTATCACTGATGGCGACAATAGGGAATACAGATCTCAGGATTAATGCTGGGAAGACCAAGGAGATGGTGGAGGACTTTAGTAAACGGAGAGGTGCTCCGACCCCAGTGGAGATCCAAGGAACATGTATTGAGATAGTCAGAACCTATAAGTATCTGGGCGTGCTCCTCAATAATAAACTAGACTGGGCCGATCACCTGGAGGCGCTGCACAGAAAGGGCCACAGCAGACTCTACCTGCTCAGGAGGCCGAGGGCTGGGAGTCCAGGGGACACTTCTTAGGGCCTTCGGAGTCCAGGGGACACTTCTTAGGGCCTTCTTCAACTCTGTGGTTGCTCAGCCACCTTTTTGAGTGTGGCCTGCTGGGGGCGCTGTATACCAGCCAGGGACAGAAATAGACTTACTCAGGAGGGCCAGCTCTGTCCTGGGGAGCCCCTTGGACCCAGTACAGGTGGGGGGGGACAGAAGGATACTGTCTGTGGTGATCTCCATGCAGAGAACAAATCCCACCCCATGTATGGGACCCTGATGGGACTTGGCAGCACTGTAAGTGACCGTCTGCTTCACCCCAAGTGTGAGAAGGAGCTATCGCAAGTCCTTCCTTCCAACCGCGACCAGGCTGTATAATCTACATCAGACCGAGCGCAGACACTCCGCACAGAGAACTAAATGGTCCTGAAGTCTTCCTTCTTCTCCTCCTTAGCTGCTCTGACCTCCTAGTATATCTTCTCTCCTCAGTCTGTGTGTCCTGTAATATATTCCTGTGTATTATCCTGTATCTGTATGACTAGGCTGCTGTAACATGCTGAGTATCTGCACTGTGCGACTATTACAGGATTATCTTATCTTATCTCCAGGTACCTTGTGGAAGGTAATGAAGAGTAGAGGAGAACTCTGAGACTTATTTTTTGATTTGAGGTGGAAATTCTCTCTAATTCGCCATGAAAGACATCTTGATAGCGCAGAAGGTTGGAGATGAATGAAGAAGTGGCCGTGGCGCTGGATGTTCCCGGAGGACGCTTAATGGGCAGAACGGGAGTCAAGTATGAAAGATTTTCCACCTGAGTTCATTTAATGGGCCTTTAAAAGTTTACTATGAAGAATGTGTTTTTTAGGATTTTGGAAAATGTCTAATTTATTCGGCCTGGATTGTTTTATAGGGAACTGGCAGCCGGACGGTGTGAAGAATAATATCATGAAATTCAGCTCGACTTCATCACTCCCGGGAACGACCTGAGACCTGATATTTTTACACCTGTTCTACAAAGCAGAGACTTTGATAAATGGCCGCTCGCTTTTTTGCACGCATGGTCCATCCGACAAACAGCAGAGTGGATTTGTTTCACTTGGCCGGGCCCATCGGCCTCGCTCCTTGTAACAAAAACATCTCATTTGGGGCCCGGGCTGATTCTTGCAGCGGAGCACACAGGTATGTTCAATCACCATGCTCAGATGGAGCCGCACAAAGTCGACCCTGTGTGGAGCATTCAATTTCCTGTTGTGTCTTAATCCGTAATTAAAGCATGCCACTGGACGAGGTGCCAACAGGATGTCCCCTCCTTTCCCACCAGATGTTTCCCAGGCTCTGCAAACTGGCCAGAGCCGTAATAATTTAGACATAAATCAGAGAATGTTCTTCTGCAGAATTTGGGTGTTTGTTTTGCACTGAACATCTCGCCCCAGGAAGTGGAGGGGGCACCCACCACCAACAAGAATGGGGCACTATTTGCTCGGACTGAAACACTGCTGGAGCTGAACTTGCAGATATCTGTGGGTTCATTGACCAGGACTGGCCAAGCTGAAAGGTCCATTTGTCAGGGGGAAATTGTAGACTGGACAAAGGCTCAGTTCTACTTAGGTAGATGCGCCCCAGTGATGGCTCCAACTGGGACCACCTGGGGTCTATGACAGAGAGTGGTGACACTGTCCTCATATAAGTCACTGGTGGCTGCTAAACTTCTATGGAGACCTATAGAACCCATATCCCACGTTATGTCCATGAGCCTAAACTTGCCCAACACCTCGCATCTCATCACCTCATGCTTCCCTCTGCACTGGGGATCTGGGATTTGGGCTCCAACTTATCTCCTTTTCTGCCTTACATAGACTGATCCATCACATGGAGTCCAGTCCTGAGGACATGAATGGACGTAGGTCATTGTGCTGACCCCTCAGCGCACGAGACACCACAGTCCTTTCTACTGTCCTCCTTCCATTGACCTTTCTGATCACCGATCCCCTCCTGGAACAGTCAGGGACCAGATGAGACTGGAGGCTAGTCAGGAGATTCACCACTGGATCTAGTAGCATGCCGACCATAGAGGCGACCACACCTCTCCTACAGGGTCCATGGTGAGACAAGGGGCCAGCAATGATCTCCTGCTGATGGATCACGTCAAGGTCAAAGAGCTGAAGTCATATTAGGTAGTTATAGAAGATCCACAAAAATACAATGAAACATGGAGTCCGGGCACGGGGAAAGGACAGGACATCTCTTGTGAGTGGTGCTAACGTGCGGCAGGACATAATATGGTGGAGCAGGTGGCAGGACATAATATGGCGGAGCAGGCTGCAGGACATAATATGGGGGAGCAGGCGGCAGGACATAATATGGTGGAGCAGGCGGCAGGACATAATATGGTGGAGCAGGTGGCAGGAGATAATATGGTGGAGCAGGCGGCAGGACATAATATGGTGGAGCAGGAGGCAGGACATAATATGGTGGAGCAGGCTGCAGGACATAATATGGGGGAGCAGGCAGCAGGACATAATATGGTGGAGCAGGCGGCAGGACATAATATGGTGGAGCAGGTGGCAGGAGATAATATGGTGGAGCAGGCGGCAGGACATAATATGGTGGAGCAGGCGGCAGGACATAATATGGCGGAGCAGGCTGCAGGACATAATATGGTGGAGCAGGTGGCAGGACATAATATGGCGGAGCAGGCGGCAGGACATAATATGGTGGAGCAGGTGGCAGGACATAATATGGTGGAGCAGGTGGCAGGAGATAATATGGTGGAGCAGGCGGCAGGACATAATATGGTGGAGCAGGTGGCAGGAGATAATATGGTGGAGCAGGCGGCAGGACATAATATGGTGGAGCAGGTGGCAGGAGATAATATGGCGGAGCAGGCGGCAGGAGATAATATGGTGGAGCAGGCGGCAGGAGATAATATGGTGGAGCAGGCGGCAGGACATAATATGGTGGAGCAGGCGGCAGGACATAATATGGTGGAGCAGGTGGCAGGACATAATATGGCGGAGCAGGCTGCAGGACATAATATGGGGGAGCAGGCGGCAGGACATAATATGGTGGAGCAGGAGGCAGGACATAATATGGTGGAGCAGGCGGCAGGACATAATATGGTGGAGCAGGCGGCAGGACATAATATGGTGGAGCAGGCGGCAGGACATAATATGGTGGAGCAGGTGGCAGGACATAATATGGTGGAGCAGGCGGCAGGACATAATATGGTGGAGCAGGTGGCAGGACATAATATGGTGGAGCAGGTGGCAGGACATAATATGGTGGAGCAGGAGGCAGGACATAATATGGTGGAGTAGCCGGCAGGACATAATATGGTGGAGCAGGAGGCAGGACATACTATGGTGGACAAGGAGGCAGGACATAATATGGTGGAGCAGGTGGCAGGACATAATATGGTGGACAAGGAGGCAGGACATAATATGGTGGACCAGACGGCAGGACATAATATGGTGGACCAGGTGGCAGGACATAATATGGTGGAGCAGGCGGCAGGACATAATATGGTGGAGCAGGTGGCAGGACATAATATGGTGGAGCAGGCAGGACATGGTGAGTGGTGGTCACAGCTCTGGAGTATAATACAGGATATGTAATGTAATGTATGTACACAGTGACTGCACCAGCAGGATAGTGAGCGCAGCTCTGGAGTATAATACAGGATAAGTAATGTAATGTATGTACACAGTGACTGTACCAGCAGAATAGTGAGCGCAGCTCTGGAGTATAATACAGGATAAGTAATGCAATGTATGTACACAGTGACTGCACCAGCAGAATAGTGAGCGCAGCTCTGGGGTATAATACAGGATAAGTAATGTAATGTATGTACACAGTGACTGTACCAGCAGAATAGTGAGCGCAGCTCTGGAGTATAATACAGGATAAGTAATGTAATGTATGTACACAGTGACTGCACCAGCAGAATAGTGAGCGCAGCTCTGGAGTATAATACAGGATAAGTAATGTAATGTATGTACACAGTGACTGCACCAGCAGAATAGTGAGCGCAGCTCTGGAGTATAATACAGGATAAGTAATGTAATGTATGTACACAGTGACTGCACCAGCAGAATAGTGAGCGCAGCTCTGGAGTATAATACAGGATAAGTAATGTAATGTATGTACACAGTGACTGCACCAGCAGAATAGTGAGCGCAGCTCTGGAGTATAATACAGGGTAAGTAATGTAATGTATGTACACAGTGACTGTACCAGCAGAGTAGTGAGCGCAGCTCTGGAGTATAATACAGGGTAAGTAATGTAATGTATGTACACAGTGACTGTACCAGCAGAGTAGTGAGCGCAGCTCTAGAGTATAATACAGGATAAGTAATGTAATGTATGCACACATGACTGCACCAGCAAGATAGTGAGCGCAGCTCTGGAGTATAATACAGGATAAGTAATGTAATGTATGTACACCGTGACTGTACCAGCAGAATAGTGAGCGCAGCTCTGGAGTATAATACAGGCTAAGTAATGTAATGTATGTACACAGTGACTTCACCAGCAGAATAGTGAGCGCAGCTCTGGAGTATGATACAGGATAAGTAATGTAATGTATGTACAGAGTGACTGCACCAGCAGAATAGTGAGCGCAGCTCTGGAGTATAATACAGGCTAAGTAATGTAATGTATGTACACAGTGACTGCACCAGCAGAATAGTGAGCGCAGCTCTGGAGTATAATACAGGCTAAGTAATGTAATGTATGTACACAGTGACTGCACCAGCAGAATAGTGAGCGCAGCTCTGGAGTATAATACAGGATAAGTAATGTAATGTATGTACACAGTGACTGCACCAGCAGAATAGTGAGCGCAGCTCTGGAGTATAATACAGGATAAGTAATGTAATGTATGTACACAGTGACTGCACCAGCAGAATAGTGAGCGCAGCTCTGGAGTATAATACAGGATAAGTAATGTAATGTATGTACACAGTGACTGTACCAGCAGAATAGTGAGCGCAGCTCTGGAGTACAATACAGGATAAGTAATGTAATGTATGTACACAGTGACTGTACCAGCAGAATAGTGAGCGCAGCTCTGGAGTACAATACAGGATAAGTAATGTAATGTATGTACACAGTGACTGTACCAGCAGAATAGTGAGCGCAGCTCTGGAGTATAATACAGGATAAGCAATGTAATGTATGTACACAGTGACTGCACCAGCAGAATAGTGAGCGCAGCTCTGGGGTATAATACAGGATAAGTAATGTAATGTATGTACACAGTGACTGCACCAGCAGAATAGTGAGCGCAGCTCTGCAGTATAATACAGGATAAGTAATGTAATGTATGTACACAGTGACTGTACCAGCAGAATAGTGAGTGCAGCTCTGGAGTATAATACAGGATAAGTAATGTAATGTATGTACACAGTGACTGCACCAGCAGAATAGCGAGCGCAGCTCTGGAGTATAATACAGGATAAGTAATGTAATGTATGTACACAGTGACTGTACCAGCAGAATAGCGAGCGCAGCTCTGGAGTATAATACAGGATAAGTAATGTAATGTATGTACACAGTGACTGTACCAGCAGAATAGTGAGTGCAGCTCTGGAGTATAATACAGGATAAGTAATGTAATGTACAGTCCTATGAAAAAGTTTGGGCACCCCTATTAATCTTAATCATTTTTAGTTCTAAATATTTTGGTGTTTGCAGCAGCCACTTCAGTTTGATATATCTAATAACTGATGGACACAGTAATATTTCAGGATTGAAATGAGGTTTATTGTACTAACAGAAAATGTGCAATATGCATTAAACCAAAATTTGACCGGTGCAAAAGTATGGGCACCTCAACAGAAAAGTGACATTAATATTTAGTAGATCCTCCTTTTGCAAAGATAACAGCCTCTAGTCGCTTCCTGTAGCTTTTAATCAGTTCCTGGATCCTGGATAAAGGTATTTTGGACAAACAATTCAAGTTCAGTTAAGTTAGATGGTTGCCGAGCATGGACAGCCCGCTTCCAATCATCCCACAGATGTTCAATGATATCCAGGTCTGGGGACTGGGATGGCCATTCCAGAACATTGTAATTGTTCCTCTGCATGAATGCCTGAGGATTTGGAGCGGTGTTTTGGATCATTGTCTTGCTGAAATCTCCATCCCCGGCGTAACTTCAACTTCGTCACTGATTCTTGAACATTATTCTCAAGAATCTGCTGTGACCCTCAACTTTACCAAGATTCCCGATGCCGGCATTGGCCACACAGCCCCAAAGCATGATGGAACCTCCACCAAATCTTACAGTGGGTAGCATGTGTTTTTCTTGGAATGCTGTTTCTTTTTGGACGCCATGCATAACGCCTTTTTTTATAACCAAACAACTCATTTTTTGTTTCCAAAATGAAGCTGCCTTGTCCAAATGTGCTTTTTCATACCTCAGGCAACTCTATTTGTGGCGTACGTGCAGAAACGGCTTCTTTCTCATCACTCTCCCATACAGCTTCTCCTTGTGCAAAGTGCGCTGTATAGTTGGCCGATGCACAGTGACACCATCTGCAGCAAGATGATGCTGCAGCTCTTTGGAGGTGTCTGTGGATTGTCCTTGACTGTTCTCACCATTCTTCTTCTCTGCCTTTCTGATATTTTTCTTGGCCTGCCACTTCTGGGCTTAACAAGAACTGTCCCTGTGGTCTTCCATTTCCTTACTATGTTCCTCACAGTGGAAACTGACAGGTTAAATCTCTGAGACAACGTTTTGTATCCTTCCCCTGAACAACTATGTTGAACAATCTTTGTTTTCAGATCATTTGAGAGTTGTTTTGAGTAGCCCATGATGCCACTCTTCAGAGGAGATTCAAATAGGAGATCAACTTGCAATTGGCCACCTTAAATACCTTTTCTTATGATTGGATACATCTGGCTATGAAGTTCAAAGCTCACTGAGGTTACAAAACCAATTTTGTGCTTCAGTAAGTCAGTAAAAAGTAGTTAGGGGAATTCAAATCAATAAAATGATAAGGGTGCCCATACTTTTGCACCGGTCAAATTTTGGTTTAATGTATATTGCACATTTTCTGTTAGTACAATAAACCTCATTTCAATCCTGAAATATTACTGTGTCCATCAGTTATTAGATATATCAAACTGAAATGGCTGCTGCAAACACCAAAATATTTAGAACTAAAAATGATTAAGATTAATAGGGGTGCCCAAACTTTTTCATAGGACTGTATGTACACAGTGACTGTACCAGCAGAATAGTGAGCGCAGCTCTGGAGTATAATACAGGATAAGTAATGTAATGTATGTACACAGTGACTGTACCAGCAGAATAGTGAGTGCAGCTCTGGAGTATAATACAGGATAAGTAATGTAATGTATGTACACAGTGACTGTACTAGCAGGATAGTGAATGCAGCTCTGGAGTATAATACAGGATAAGTAATGTAATGTATGTACACAGTGACTGCACCAGCAGAATAGTGAGCGCAGCTCTGGAGTATAATACAGGATAAGTAATGTAATGTATGTACACAGTGACTGCACCAGCAGAATAGTGAGCGCAGCTCTGGAGTATAATACAGGATAAGTAATGTAATGTATGTACACAGTGACTGTACCAGCAGAATAGTGAGCGCAGCTCTGGAGTATAATACAGGATAAGTAATGTAATGTATGTACACAGTGACTGTACCAGCAGAATAGTGAGCGCAGCTCTGGAGTATAATACAGGATAAGTAATGTAATGTATGTACACAGTGACTGCACCAGCAGAATAGTGAGCGCAGCTCTGGAGTATAATACAGGATAAGTAATGTAATGTATGTACACAGTGACTGTACCGGCAGAATAGTGAGCGCAGCTCTGGAGTATAATACAGGATAAGTAATGTAATGTATGTACACAGTGACTGCACCATCAGAATAGTGAGCGCAGCTCTGCAGTATAATACAGGATAAGTAATGTAATGTATGTACACAGTGACTGCACCATCAGAATAGTGAGCGCAGCTCTGCAGTATAATACAGGATAAGTAATGTAATGTATGTACACAGTGACTGTACCAGCAGAATAGTGAGTGCAGCTCTGGAGTATAATACAGGATAAGTAATGTAATGTATGTACACAGTGACTGTATCAGCAGAATAGTGAGCGCAGCTCTGGAGTATAATACAGGATAAGTAATGTAATGTATGTACACAGTGACTTCACCAGCAGAATAGTGAGCGCAGCTCTGGAGTATAATACAGAATAAGTAATGTAATGTATGTACACAGTGACTGTACCAGCAGAATAGTGAGCGCAGCTCTGCAGTATAATACAGGATAAGTAATGTAATGTATGTACACAGTGACTGTACCAGCAGAATAGTGAGTGCAGCTCTGGAGTATAATACAGGATAAGTAATGTAATGTACAGTCCTATGAAAAAGTTTGGGCACCCCTATTAATCTTAATCATTTTTAGTTCTAAATATTTTGGTGTTTGCAGCAGCCACTTCAGTTTGATATATCTAATAACTGATGGACACAGTAATATTTCAGGATTGAAATGAGGTTTATTGTACTAACAGAAAATGTGCAATATGCATTAAACCAAAATTTGACCGGTGCAAAAGTATGGGCACCTCAACAGAAAAGTGACATTAATATTTAGTAGATCCTCCTTTTGCAAAGATAACAGCCTCTAGTCGCTTCCTGTAGCTTTTAATCAGTTCCTGGATCCTGGATAAAGGTATTTTGGACAAACAATTCAAGTTCAGTTAAGTTAGATGGTCACCGAGCATGGACAGCCCGCTTCCAATCATCCCACAGATGTTCAATGATATTCAGGTCTGGAGACTGGGATGGCCATTCCAGAACATTGTAATTGTTCCTCTGCATGAATGCCTGAGGATTTGGAGCTTTGGTGTTTTGGATCATTGTCTTGCTGAAATCTCCATCCCCGGCGTAACTTCAACTTCGTCACTGATTCTTGAACATTATTCTCAAGAATCTGCTGATACTGAGTGGAATCCATGTGACCCTCAACTTTAACAAGATTCCCGGTGCCGGCATTGGCCACACAGCCCCAAAGCATGATGGAACCTCCACCAAATCTTACAGTGGGTAGCATGTGTTTTTCTTGGAATGCTGTTTCTTTTTGGACGCCATGCATAACGCCTTTTTTTATAACCAAACAACTCATTTTTTGTTTCCAAAATGAAGCTGCCTTGTCCAAATGTGCTTTTTCATACCTCAGGCAACTCTATTTGTGGCGTACGTGCAGAAACGGCTTCTTTCTCATCACTCTCCCATACAGCTTCTCCTTGTGCAAAGTGCGCTGTATAGTTGGCCGATGCACAGTGACATCATCTGCAGCAAGATGATGCTGCAGCTCTTTGGAGGTGTCTGTGGATTGTCCTTGACTGTTCTCACCATTCTTCTTCTCTGCCTTTCTGATATTTTTCTTGGCCTGCCACTTCTGGGCTTAACAAGAACTGTCCCTGTGCTCTTCCATTTCCTTACTATGTTCCTCACAGTGGAAACTGACAGGTTAAATCTCTGAGACAACGTTTTGTATCCTTCCCCTGAACAACTATGTTGAACAATCTTTGTTTTCAGATCATTTGAGAGTTGTTTTGAGTAGCCCATGATGCCACTCTTCAGAGGAGATTCAAATAGGAGATCAACTTGCAATTGGCCACCTTAAATACCTTTTCTTATGATTGGATACATCTGGCTATGAAGTTCAAAGCTCACTGAGGTTACAAAACCAATTTTGTGCTTCAGTAAGTCAGTAAAAAGTAGTTAGGGGAATTCAAATCAATAAAATGATAAGGGTGCCCATACTTTTGCACCGGTCAAATTTTGGTTTAATGTATATTGCACATTTTCTGTTAGTACAATAAACCTCATTTCAATCCTGAAATATTACTGTGTCCATCAGTTATTAGATATATCAAACTGAAATGGCTGCTGCAAACACCAAAATATTTAGAACTAAAAATGATTAAGATTAATAGGGGTGCCCAAACTTTTTCATAGGACTGTATGTACACAGTGACTGTACCAGCAGAATAGTGAGCGCAGCTCTGGAGTATAATACAGGATAAGTAATGTGATGTATGTACACAGTGACTGTACCAGCAGAATAGTGAGCGCAGCTCTGGAGTATCATATAGAATAAGTAATGTAATGTATGTACACAGTGACTGTACTAGCAGGATAGTGAATGCAGCTCTGGAGTATAATACAGGATAAGTAATGTAATGTATGTACACAGTGACTGCACCAGCAGAATAGTGAGCGCAGCTCTGGAGTATAATACAGGATAAGTAATGTATGTACACAGTGACTGTACCAGCAGAATAGTGAGCGCAGCTCTGGAGTATCATACAGGATAAGTAATGTAATGTATGTACACAGTGACTGTACCAGCAGAATAGAGAGTGCAGCTCTGGAGTATAATACAGGATAAGTAATGTAATGTATGTGCAAAGTGACTGTACCAGCAGAATAGTGAGCGCAGCTCTGGAGTATAATACAGGATAAGTAATGTAATGTATGTACACAGTTACTGCACCAGCAGAATAGTGAGCGCAGCTCTGGAGTATAATACAGGATAAGTAATGTAATGTATGTACACAGTGACTGCACCAGCAGAATAGTGAGCGCAGCTCTGGAGTATAATACAGGATAAGTAATGTATGTACACAGTGACTGTACCAGCAGAATAGTGAGCGCAGCTCTGGAGTATCATACAGGATAAGTAATGTAATGTATGTACACAGTGACTGTACCAGCAGAATAGAGAGTGCAGCTCTGGAGTATAATACAGGATAAGTAATGTAATGTATGTGCAAAGTGACTGTACCAGCAGAATAGTGAGCGCAGCTCTGGAGTATAATACAGGATAAGTAATGTAATGTATGTACACAGTTACTGCACCAGCAGAATAGTGAGCGCAGCTCTGGAGTATAATACAGGATAAGTAATGTAATGTATGTACACAGTGACTGCACCAGCAGAATAGTGAGCGCAGCTCTGGAGTATAATACAGGATAAGTAATGTAATGTATGTACACAGTGACTGTACCAGCAGAATAGTGAGCACAGCTCTGGAGTATAATACAGGATAAGTAATGTAATGTATGTACACAGTGACTGTACCAGCAGAATAGTGAGCGCAGCTCTGGAGTATAATACAGGATAAGTAATGTAATGTATGTACACAGTGACTGTACCAGCAGAATAGTGAGTGCAGCTCTGGAGTATAATACAGGATAAGTAATGTAATGTATGTACACAGTGACTGCACCAGCAGAATAGTGAGCGCAGCTCTGGAGTATCATATAGGATAAGTAATGTAATGTATGTACACAGTGACTTCACCAGCAGAATAGTGAGCGCAGCTCTGGAGTATAATACAGAATAAGTAATGTAATGTATGTACACAGTGACTGTACCAGCAGAATAGTGAGTGCAGCTCTGGAGTATAATACAGGATAAGTAATGTAATGTATGTACACAGTGACTGTACCAGCAGAATAGTGAGCGCAGCTCTGGAGTATAATACAGGATAAGTAATGTAATGTACACAGTGACTGTACCAGCAGAATAGTGAGCGCAGCTCTGGAGTATAATACAGGATAAGTAATGTAATGTATGTACACAGTGACTTCACCAGCAGAATAGTGAGCGCAGCTCTGGAGTATAATACAGAATAAGTAATGTAATGTATGTACACAGTGACTGTACCAGCAGAATAGTGAGCGCAGCTCTGCAGTATAATACAGGATAAGTAATGTAATGTATGTACACAGTGACTGTACCAGCAGAATAGTGAGCGCAGCTCTGGAGTATAATACAGGATAAGTAATATAATGTATGTACACAGTGACTGTACCAGCAGAATAGTGAGCGCAGCTCTGGAGTATCATACAGGATAAGTAATGTAATGTATGTACACAGTGACTGTACCAGCAGAATAGTGAGCACAGCTCTGGAGTATAATACAGGATAAGTAATGTAATGTATGTACACAGTGACTGTACTAGCAGGATAGTGAGTGCAGCTCTGGAGTATAATACAGGATAAGTAATGTAATGTATGTACACAGTGACTGTACCAGCAGAATAGTGAGCGCAGCTCTGGAGTATAATACAGGATAAGTAATGTAATGTATGCACACATGACTGCACCAGTAGGATAGTGAGCGCAGCTCTGGAGTATAATACAGGATAAATAATCTAATATATGTACACAGTGACTGTACCAGCAGGATAGTGAGTGCAGCTCTGGAGTATAATACAGGATAAGTAATGTAATGTATGTACACAGTGACTGCACCAGCAGAATAGTGAGCGCAGCTCTGGAGTATAATACAGGATAAGCAATGTAATGTATGTACACAGTGACTGTACCAGCAGAATAGCGAGCGCAGCTCTGGAGTATAATACAGGATAAGTAATGTAATGTATGTACACAGTGACTGCACCAGCAGAATAGTGAGCGCAGCTCTGGAGTATAATACAGGATAAGTAATGTAATGTATGTACACAGTGACTGCACCAGCAGAATAGTGAGCGCAGCTCTGGAGTATAATACAGGATAAGTAATGTAATGTATGTACACAGTGACTGCACCAGCAGAATAGTGAGCGCAGCTCTGGAGTATAATACAGGATAAGTAATGTAATGTATGTACACAGTGACTGCACCAGCAGAATAGTGAGCGCAGCTCTGCAGTATAATACAGGATAAGTAATGTAATGTATGTACACAGTGACTGTACCAGCAGAATAGTGAGCGCAGCTCTGGAGTATAATACAGGATAAGTAATGTAATGTATGTACACAGTGACTGTACCAGCAGAATAGTGAGTGCAGCTCTGGAGTATAATAAAGGATAAGTCATGTAATGTATGTACACAGTGACTGCACCAGCAGAATAGTGAGCGCAGCTCTGGAGTATAATACAGGATAAGTAATGTAATGTATGTACACAGTGACTGTACCAGCAGAATAGTGAGCGCAGCTCTGGAGTATAATACAGGATAAGTAATGTAATGTTTGTACACAGTGACTGTACCAGCAGAATAGCGAGCGCAGCTCTGGAGTATAATACAGGATAAGTAATGTAATGTATGTACACAGTGACTGTACCAGCAGAATAGCGAGCGCAGCTCTGGAGTATAATACAGGATAAGTAATGTAATTTATGTACACAGTGACTGCACCAGCAGAATAGTGAGCGCAGCTCTGGAGTATAATACAGGATAAGTAATGTAATGTATGTACACAGTGACTGCACCAGCAGAATAGTGAGCGCAGCTCTGGAGTATAATACAGCATAAGTAATGTAATGTATGTACACAGTGACTGTATCAGCAGAATAGTGAGCGCAGCTCTGGAGTATAATACAGGATAAGTAATATAATGTATGTACACAGTGACTGTACCAGCAGAATAGTGAGCGCAGCTCTGGAGTATAATACAGGATAAGTAATGTAATGTATGTAAGAGTGACTGTACTAGCAGGATAGTGAGTGTAGCTCTGGAGTATAATACAGGATAAGTAATGTAATGTATGTACACAGTGACTGTACCAGCAGAATAGTGAGTGCAGCTCTGGAGTATAATACAGGATAAGTAATGTAATGTATGTACACAGTTACTGCACCAGGAGAATAGTGAGCGCAGCTCTGGAGTATAATACAGGATAAGCAATGTAATGTATGTACACAGTGACTGTACCAGCAGAATAGCGAGCGCAGCTCTGGAGTATAATACAGGATAAGTAATGTAATGTATGTACACAGTGACTGTACCAGCAGAATAGTGAGTGCAGCTCTGGAGTATAATACAGGATAAGTAATGTAATGTATGTACACAGTGACTGTATCAGCAGAATAGCGAGCGCAGCTCTGGAGTATAATACAGGATAAGTAATGTAATGTATGTACACAGTGACTGTATCAGCAGAATAGTGAGCGCAGCTCTGGAGTATAATACAGGATAAGTAATGTATGTACACAGAGACTGCACCAGCAGAATAGTGAGCGCAGCTCTGGAGTATAATACAGGATAAGTAATGTAATGTATGTACACAGTGACTGTACCAGCAGAATAGTGAGTGCAGCTCTGGGGTATAATACAGGATAAGTAATGTAATGTATATACACAGTGACCAGCAGAATAGTGAGCGCAGCTCTGGAGTATAATACAGAATAAGTAATGTACTGTATGTACACAGTGACTGTACCAGCAGAATAGTTAGCGCAGCTCTGGAGTATAATACAGGATAAGTAATGTAATGTAAGTACACAGTGACTGCACCAGCAGAATAGTGAGCGCAGCTCTGGAGTATAATACAGGATAAGTAATGTAATGTATATACACAGTGACTGCACCAGCAGAATAGTGAGCACAGCTCCGGAGTATAATACAGGATAAGTAATGTAATGTATGTACACAGTGACTGCACCAGCAGAATAGTGAGCACAGCTCTGGAGTATAATACAGGATCAGTAATGTAATGTATGTACACAGTGACTGCACCAGCAGAATAGTGAGCGCAGCTCTGGAGTATAATACAGGATAAGTAATGTAATGTATGTACACAGTGACTGTACCAGCAGAATAGTGAGCGCAGCTCTGGAGTATAATACAGGATAAGTAATGTAATGTATGTACACAGTGACTGCACCAGCAGAATAGTGAGCGCAGCTCTGGAGTATAATACAGGATAAGTAATGTAATGTATGTACACAGTGACTGTACCAGCAGAATAGTGAGCGCAGCTCTGGGGTATAATACAAGATAAGTAATGTATGTACACAGTGACTGCACCAGCAGAATAGTGAGCGCAGCTCTGGAGTATAATACAGGATAAGTAATGTAATGTATGTACACAGTGACTGCACCAGCAGAATAGTGAGCGCAGCTCTGGAGTATAATACAGGAAAAGTAATGTAATGTATGTACACAGTGACTGCACCAGCAGAATAGTGAGTGCAGCTCTGGAGTATAATACAGGATAAGTAATGTAATGTATGTACACAGTGACTGTACCAGCAGAATAGTGAGCGCAGCTCTGGAGTATAATACAGGATAAGTAATGTAATATATGTACAAAGTGACTTCACCAGCAGAATAGTGAGCGCAGCTCTGGAGTATAATACAGGATAAGTAATGTAATATATGTACAAAGTGACTTCACCAGCAGAATAGTGAGTGCAGCTCTGGGGTATAATACAGGATAAGTAATGTAATGTATGTACACAGTGACTGTACCAGCAGAATAGTGAGCGCAGCTCTGGAGTATAATACAGGATAAGTAATGTAATGTATGTACACAGTGACTGCACCAGCAGAATAGTGAGCGCAGCTCTGGAGTATAATACAGGATAAGTAATGTAATGTATGTACACAGTGACTGTGCCAGCAGAATAGTGAGCGCAGCTCTGGAGTATAATACAGGATATAACTCTTGTATCTTGTTCTTCTTATATTTCTATCTTTTTGTTAGTTTTCTATACGTGGTTTCTTGTTTTCTATATGGCTTCTGGCAGGCGATGGGTTAAGTACGGAGTAACAGAGGCCTATTTGTCTCCATAAGGGCTCCTCTCGTCTGTAATATGCGTTTTTTGGAGCGCACTTGTGACTCACTTAACCGTCCAATATTAATATTCCCATTCACTCCGGTTCTGTAGTTGAACCACCGACATCTGGATGAGATTTGGCCGCGTTTACGTTAAAATAAATTCAGCCAATAAATGTTTAAGCCAAAATGAGGAGAAAAAAAAAGATGAATCCAGAACTCCAGACTGGAAACAAAGGAATATGGAGACGTGACCTTTACACAATCTTGATTCCTTTTCAATGGGTCTGAAATTCTCTGCCCAAATCTTTCTAACATACGTAAATAGGACCGCAAATGCCCAGTAGGCCGGTGACGGCATCGACCAGTCAGAGGGAGGAGATAATGGGCGACCAGTGATATTATCCAGTAAATGGAGGGGGGGGGGGGGGGGGGGATACAATTCCAAGTTCCAAATCTGAAGAGATTGAAATCTTTGGATGTCTCTGTGTGGTTGTTACTTGTCCAGGAGACTCCTCAAGAATCTCTTCTGTTTCCATCACGAGGTGACAGCTGATAGCTCCTCCATTATTCCATCCCAGAATAAACAGGCGGTCAGCAGATATCTGGCCACAAGAGCGACCAGCCGGGGTAAGGAGAGTGCAGAGGTAAGCACTACTACAAGGCCCTGGAGACTGACGGGATCCAACGGTCACCTCAAGAAGTAGTGTACACATTAAGTATAGGGCCCCATTGCAGGGTCTAGATTGGGGCCAAAGAGCTTCAAGTTACACCTCTCATTGGTGAAGGACGGGGACAACATGGAGCACCAGAAAAGAGTAGATAACAAGGACTGGAGCACGAAATCAATGACCACCAGTGATAGATAAAAAGGACTAGGACATCAAGCTAATGGCCACCAGGAACCAGCAGATATCAAGCCCAGAAGATCAAACCAATGGCCAACGGGAACCAGCAGATATCAAGCCCAGAAGATCAAACCAATGGCCACCAGGAACCAGCAGATATCAAGCCCAGAAGATCAAACCAATGGCCACCAGGAACCAGCAGATATCAAGCCCAGAACATCAAACCAATGGCCACCAGGAACCAGCAGATATCAAGCCCAGAACATCAAACCAATGGCCACCAGGAACCAGCAGATATCAAGCCCAGAAGATCTAACCAATGGCCACCAGGAACCAGCAGATATCAAACCCAGAAGATCAAACCAATGGCCACCAGGAACCAGCAGATAGCAAGCCCAGAAGATCAAACCAATGGCCACCAGGAACCAGCAGATATCAAGCCCAGAAGATCAAACCAAAGGTCACCAGGAATCAGCAGATATCAAGCCCTGAAGATCTAACCAATGGCCACCAGGAACCAGCAGATATCAAGCCCAGAAGATCAAACCAATGGCCACCAGGAACCAGCAGATATCAAGCCCAGAAGATCAAACCAATGACAACGACATCAAACTACTGGCCACAAGAAACTTCAAGAGCATCTCCATAGATTAGAATATCAGCAAAGAGTTTCTCTTCTTTTAATAATTCAATTGAAAAAGTGACCCCCCCCCCCATATATTATACAGTGACCCCCCTATATATTATACAGTGACCCCCCCATATATTATACAGTGACCCCCCCATATACTATACAGTGACCCCCCATATATTATACAGTGACCCCCCATATATTACAGTGACCCCCCATATATTATACAGTGACCCCCCATATATTATACAGTGACCCCCCCATATATTATACAGTGACCCCCCCATATATTATACAGTGATTCCCCCCCCATATATTATATTATACAGTGACCCCCCATATATTATACAGTGACCCCCCATATATTATATTATACAGTGACCCCCCATATATTATATTATACAGTGACCCCCATATATTATACAGTCACCCCATATATTATATTATACAATGACCCCCCCCATATAGTATACAGTGACCCCCCATATATTATATTATACAATGACCCCCCCATATAGTATACAGTGACCCCCCATATATTATATTATACAGTGACCCCCCATATATTATATTATACAGTGACCCCCCCATATATTATATTATACAGTGACCCCCCATATATTATATTATACAGTGACCCCCCCCATATATTATATTATACAGTGACCCCCCCATATATTATATTATACAGTGACCCCCCCATATATTATATTATACAGTGACCCCCCATATATTATATTATACAGTGACCCCCCCATATATTATATTATACAGTGACCCCCCATATATTATATTATACAGTGACCCCCATATATTATACAGTCACCCCATATATTATATTATACAATGACCCCCCCATATAGTATACAGTGACCCCCCATATATTATATTATACAATGACCCCCCCATATAGTATACAGTGACCCCCCATATATTATATTATACAGTGACCCCCCATATATTATATTATACAGTGACCCCCCATATATTATATTATACAGTGACCCCCCATATATTATATTATACAGTGACCCCCCCATATATTATATTATACAGTGACCCCCCATATATTATATTATACAGTGACCCCCCCATATATTATATTATACAGTGATCCCCCATATATTATATTATACAGTGACCCCCCATATATTATATTATACAGTGACCCCCACACAGACGTGGGGGGCTACAAGTGTCACCTCCATGTGCCCGGCCACTAATGACCAAGTGGAGAAAGTCCTGTCCTGGTTCTCGGGGGTCGGAGGTGTTTTCAGATTTCAGTAAATTTTGCCTTTCCTTAGTTTGGTCCTGGAGTCTGGAGAAGAGCGGAGCGGCCGCTGTACACAAGCTGCTGGAGGTCTAGTGATGGTTTGGGGGCCATGTCCTCTGCTGGGGGGGGGTCCACTGGGATCTGTCAGGACCAAAGTCCTTGCAGCGTCTACCAGGAGATTCTCCAGCACTTCAGGCTTCCTCTGCCTACAAGATTATGGAAATGGAATTGTCATTATATAGCAGGACTTGGCCCCTGTCCACACTGCCAAATGTACCAAGACCTGGTGTAACTGGCCTGACCCCCATAGAGAGTGTATGAGAGACCCCAGACCCAACAATGCAGACAAGCTGAAGGCGGCTATCATACACCCTGGACGTCCATAACACGAGCTCTGCAGGACACAGGCCAATCCCTCCAGGAGACAGGCCAATCCCTCCAACACACAGGCCGATCCCTCCAGGAGACAGGCCGATCCCTCCAGCACACAGGCCGATCCCTCCAGGAGACAGGCCGATCCCTCCAGCACACAGGCCGATCCCTCCAGGAGACAGGCCGATCCCTCCAGCACACAGGCCGATCCCTCCAGGAGACAGGCCGATCCCTCCAGCACACAGGCCGATCCCTCCAGGAGACAGGCCGATCCCTCCAGCACACAGGCCGATCCCTCCAGGAGACAGGCCGATCCCTCCAGCACACAGGCCGATCCCTCCAGCACACAGGCCGATCCCTCCAGGAGACAGGCCGATCCCTCCAACACACAGGCCGATCCCTCCAGGAGACAGGCCGATCCCTCCAGCACACAGGCCGATCCCTCCAGGAGACAGGCCGATCCCTCCAGCACACAGGCCGATCCCTCCAGGAGACAGGCCGATCCCTCCAGCACACAGGCCGATCCCTCCAGCACACAGGCCGATCCCTCCAGGAGACAGGCCAATCCCTCCAACACACAGGCCGATCCCTCCAGCACACAGGCCGATCCCTCCAGCACACAGGCCGATCCCTCCAGCACACAGGCCGATCGCTCCAGCACACAGGCCGATCCCTCCAGGAGACAGGCCGATCCCTCCAGGAGACAGGCCGATCCCTCCAGCACACAGGCCGATCCCTCCAGGAGACAGGCCGATCCCTCCAACACACAGGCCGATCCCTCCAGGACACAGGCCGATCCCTCCAGCACACAGGCCGATCCCTCCAGGAGACAGGCCGATCCCTCCAGGACACATGGTCGATCCCTCCAGGACACAGGCTGATCCCTCCAGGAGACAGGCCGATCCCTCCAGGACACATGGTCGATCCCTCCAACACACAGGCCGATCCCTCCAACACACAGGCCGATCCCTCCAGGACACAATCCGATCCCTCCAGGACACAGGCCGATCCCTCCAGCAAACAGGCTGATCCCTCCAGCACAAAGGCCGATCCCTCCAGGAGACAGGCCGATCCCTCCAACACACAGGCCGATCCCTCCAGCACACAGGCTGATCCCTCCAGCACAAAGGCCGATCCCTCCAGGAGACAGGCCAATCCCTCCAACACACAGGCCGATCCCTCCAGGAGAAAGGCCGATCCCTCCAGCACACAGGCCGATCCCTCCAGGAGACAGGCCGATCCCTCCAACACACAGGCCGATCCCTCCAGCACACAGGCCGATCCCTCCAGGAGACAGGCCGATCCCTCCAACACACAGGCCGATCCCTCCAGCACACAGGCCGATCCCTCCAGCACACAGGCCGATCCCTCCAGCACACAGGCCGATCCCTTCAGGAGACAGGCCGATCCCTCCAGCACAAAGGCCGATCCCTCCAGGAGACAGGCCGATCCCTCCAGCACACAGGCCGATCCCTCCAACACACAGGCCGATCCCTCCAGGAGACAGGCCGATCCCTCCAGCACAAAGGCCGATCCCTCCAGCACACAGGCCGATCCCTCCAGCACACAGGCCGATCCCTCCAGCACAAAGGCCGATCCCTCCAGCACACAGGCCGATCCCTCCAGGAGACAGGCCGATCCCTCCAGGAGACAGGCCGATCCCTCCAGCACAAAGGCCGATCCCTCCAGGAGACAGGCCGATCCCTCCAGCACACAGGCCGATCCCTCCAGCACACAGGCCGATCCCTCCAGCACACAGGCCGATCCCTCCAGCACACAGGCCGATCCCTCCAGCACACAGGCCGATCCCTCCAGGAGACAGGCCGATCCCTCCAGGCCACAGGCCGATCCCTCCAGCACAAAGGCCGATCCCTCCAGCACACAGGCCGATCCCTCCAGCACACAGGCCGATCCCTCCAACACACAGGCCGATCCCTCCAACACACAGGCCGATCCCTCCAGCACACAGGCCGATCCCTCCAGCACACAGGCCGATCCCTCCAGGAGACAGGCCGATCCCTCCAGGAGACAGGCCGATCCCTCCAGGCCACAGGCCGATCCCTCCAGGCCACAGGCGGATCCCTCCAGGAAACAGGCCGATCCCTCCAGCACAGAGGCCGATCCCTCCAGCACACAGGCCGATCCCTCCAGGCCACAGGCCGATCCCTCCAGGCCACAGGCCGATCCCTCCAGGCCACAGGCCGATCCCTCCAACACACAGGCCGATCCCTCCAGCACAGAGGCCGATCCCTCCAACACACAGGCCGATCCCTCCAGGCCACAGGCCGATCCCTCCAACACACAGGCCGATCCCTCCAGGACACAGGCCGATCCCTCCAACACACAGGCCGATCCCTCCAGGCCACAGGCCGATCCCTCCAGGCCACAGGCCGATCCCTCCAGCACACAGGCCGATCCCTCCAGGACACAGGCCGATCCCTGCAGCACACAGGCCGATCCCTCCAACACACAGGCCGATCCCTCCAGGAGACAGGCCGATCCCTCCAGGAGACAGGCCGATCCCTCCAGGAGACAGGCCGATCCCTCCAGGAGACAGGCCGATCCCTCCAGGCCACAGGCCGATCCCTCCAGGACACAGGCCGATCCCTCCAACACACAGGCCGATCCCTCCAACACACAGGCCGATCCCTCCAACACACAGGCCGATCCCTCCAGGCCACAGGCCGATCCCTCCAGGCCACAGGCCGATCCCTCCAGGAAACAGGCCGATCCCTGCAGCACACAGGCCGATCCCTCCAACACACAGGCCGATCCCTCCAGCACACAGGCCGATCCCTCCAGGAGACAGGCCGATCCCTCCAACACACAGGCCGATCCCTCCAGGCCACAGGCCGATCCCTCCAGGAAACAGGCCGATCCCTCCAGCACACAGGCCGATCCCTCCAGCACAGAGGCCGATCCCTCCAACACACAGGCCGATCCCTCCAGGACACAGGCCGATCCCTCCAGGAGACAGGCCGATCCCTCCAACACACAGGCCGATCCCTCCAGGCCACAGGCGGATCCCTCCAGGAAACAGGCCGATCCCTCCAGCTCAGAGGCCGATCCCTCCAACACACAGGCCGATCCCTCCAGGCCACAGGCCGATCCCTCCAACACACAGGCCGATCCCTCCAATACACAGGCCGATCCCTCCAGGACACAGGCCGATCCCTCCAGGACACAGGCCGATCCCTCCAACACACAGGCCGATCCCTCCAACACACAGGCCGATCCCTCCAGGCCACAGGCCGATCCCTCCAGGCCACAGGCCGATCCCTCCAGCACACAGGCCGATCCCTCCAGGACACAGGCCGATCCCTCCAACACACAGGCCGATCCCTCCAGGCCACAGGCCGATCCCTCCAGGCCACAGGCCGATCCCTCCAGGCCACAGGCCGATCCCTCCAGCACAAAGGCCGATCCCTGCAGCACACAGGCCGATCCCTCCAACACACAGGCCGATCCCTCCAGCACACAGGCCGATCCCTCCAACACACAGGCCGATCCCTCCAGGCCACAGGCCGATCCCTCCAGCACACAGGCCGATCCCTCCAGGACACAGGCCGATCCCTGCAGGCCGCAGGCTTATCTCACCAGGAGACAGGCTGATATCTGCAGGTCACAGGCTGATCCCTCCAGGACACAGGCCGATCCCTCCAGCACACAGGCCGGTCCCTCCAGGCCACAGGCCGATCCCTGCAGGACACAGGCCGATCCCTCCAGGACACAGGCCGATCCCTCCAGGACACAGGCCGATCTTTCCAGCACACAGGCCGATCTCTCCAGGAGATAGGCCGATCCCTCCAGGAGACAGGCCGATCCCTGCAGGACACAGGCCGATCCCTCTAGGACACAGGGCGATCCCTCCAGCACACAGGCCGATCCCTCCAGGAAACAGGCCGATCCCTGCAGCACACAGGCCGATCCCCCCAACACACAGGCCGATCCCTCCAACACACAGGCCGATCCCTCCAGGACACAGGCCGATCCCTCCAACACACAGGCCGATCCCTCCAGGCCACAGGCCGATCCCTCCAGGAAACAGGCCGATCCCTCCAGGAAACAGGCCGATCCCTCCAGCACACAGGCCGATCCCTCCAGCACAGAGGCCGATCCCTCCAACACACAGGCCGATCCCTCCAGGCCACAGGCCGATCCCTCCAACACACAGGCCGATCCCTCCAATACACAGGCCGATCCCTCCAGGACACAGGCCGATCCCTCCAACACACAGGCCGATCCCTCCAACACACAGGCCGATCCCTCCAACACACAGGCCGATCCCTCCAGGCCACAGGCCGATCCCTCCAGCACACAGGCCGATCCCTCCAGCACACAGGCCAATCCCTCCAGGACACAGGCCGATCCCTGCAGGCCGCAGGCTTATCTCACCAGGAGACAGGCTGATTTCTGCAGGTCACAGGCCGATCCCTCCAGGACACAGGCCGATCCCTCCAGCACACAGGCCGATCCCTCCAGGCCACAGGCCGATCCCTGCAGGACACAGGCCGATCCCTCCAGGACACAGGCCGATCTCTCCAGCACACAGGCCGATCTCTCCAGGAGACAGGCCGATCCCTCCAGGAGACAGGCCGATCCCTCCAGGAGACAGGCCGATCCCTGCAGGACACAGGCCGATCCCTCTAGGACAAAGGGCGATCCCTCCAACACACAGGCCGATCCCTCCAGCACACAGGCCGATCCCTCCAGCACACAGGCCGATCCCTCCAGGAGACAGGCCGATCCCTCCAGGCCACAGGCCGATCCCTCCAGGCCACAGGCGGATCCCTCCAGGAAACAGGCCGATCCCTCCAGCACACAGGCCGATCCCTCCAGCACAGAGGCCGATCCCTCCAACACACAGGCCGATCCCTCCAGGCCACAGGTCGATCCCTCCAGGAAACAGGCCGATCCCTCCAACACACAGGCCAATCCCTCCAGCACAGAGGCCGATCCCTCCAACACACAGGCCGATCCCTCCAACACACAGGCCGATCCCTCCAACACACAGGCCGATCCCTCCAGGCCACAGGCCGATCCCTCCAACACACAGGCCGATCCCTCCAGGCCACAGGCCGATCCCTCCAACACACAGGCCGATCCCTCCAACACACAGGCCGATCCCTCCAGGCCACAGGCCGATCCCTCCAGCACACAGGCCGATCCCTCCAGGACACAGGCCGATCCCTGCAGCACACAGGCTGATCCCTCCAGGACACAGGCCGATCCCTCCAGGAGACAGGCCGATCCCTCCAGGAGACAGGCCGATCCCTCCAACACACAGGCCGATCCCTCCAACACACAGGCCGATCCCTCCAACACACAGGCCGATCCCTCCAGGACACAGGCCGATCCCTCCAACACACAGGCCGATCCCTCCAGGAGACAGGCCGATCCCTCCAGCACACAGGCCGATCCCTCCAGGCCACAGGCCGATCCCTCCAGCACACAGGCCGATCCCTCCAGGACACAGGCCGATCCCTGCAGGCCGCAGGCTTATCTCACCAGGAGACAGGCTGATTTCTGCAGGTCACAGGCCGATCCAACCAGGACACAGGCCGATCCCTCCAGCACACAGGCCGGTCCCTCCGGGCCACAGGCCGATCCCTGCAGGACACAGGCCGATCCCTCCAGGACACAGGCCGATCCCTCCAGGACACAGGCCGATCTCTCCAGCACACAGGCCGATCTCTCCAGGACACAGGCCGATCCCTCCAACACACAGGCCGATCCCTCCAACACACAGGCCGATCCCTCCAGCACACAGGCCGATCCCTCCAGGCCACAGGCCGATCCCTCCAGCACACAGGCCGATCCCTCCAGGAAACAGGCCGATCCCTCCAGCACACAGGCCGATCCCTCCAGGAAACAGGCCGATCCCTGCAGCACACAGGCCGATCCCTCCAACACACAGGCCGATCCCTCCAACACACAGGCCGATCCCTCCAGGACACAGGCCGATCCCTCCAGGAGACAGGCCGATCCCTCCAACACACAGGCCGATCCCTCCAGGCCACAGGCCGATCCCTCCAGCACACAGGCCGATCCCTCCAGGACACAGGCCGATCCCTGCAGCACACAGGCCGATCCCTCCAACACACAGGCCGATCCCTCCAGCACACAGGCCGATCCCTCCAACACACAGGCCGATCCCTCCAACACACAGGCCGATCCCTCCAGGCCACAGGCGGATCCCTCCAGGAAACAGGCCGATCCCTCCAGCACAAAGGCCGATCCCTCCAGGAGACAGGCCGATCCCTCCAACACACAGGCCGATCCCTCCAGCACACAGGCCGATCCCTCCAGCACACAGGCCGATCCCTCCAGCACACAGGCCGATCCCTCCAGCACACAGGCCGATCCCTCCAGCACACAGGCCGATCCCTCCAACACACAGGCCGATCCCTCCAACACACGCCGATCCCTCCAGCACACAGGCCGATCCCTCCAGCACACAGGCCGATCCCTCCAGCACACAGGCCGATCCCTCCAGGAGACAGGCCGATCCCTCCAGGAGACAGGCCGATCCCTCCAGGCCACAGGCCGATCCCTCCAGGCCACAGGCGGATCCCTCCAGGAAACAGGCCGATCCCTCCAGCACAGAGGCCGATCCCTCCAACACACAGGCCGATCCCTCCAGGAAACAGGCCGATCCCTCCAACACAGAGGCCGATCCCTCCAGCACAGAGGCCGATCCCTCCAACACACAGGCTGATCCCTCCAGGCCACAGGCCGATCCCTCCAACACACAGGCCGATCCCTCCAGGCCACAGGCCGATCCCTCCAACACACAGGCCGATCCCTCCAGGCCACAGGCCGATCCCTCCAACACACAGGCCGATCCCTCCAACACACAGGCCGATCCCTCCAGGCCACAGGCCGATCCCTCCAGGCCACAGGCCGATCCCTCCAGCACACAGGCCGATCCCTCCAGGACACAGGCCGATCCCTGCAGCACACAGGCCGATCCCTCCAACACACAGGCCGATCCCTCCAGGAGACAGGCCGATCCCTCCAGGAGACAGGCCGATCCCTCCAACACACAGGCCGATCCCTCCAGGCCACAGGCCGATCCCTCCAGGCCACAGGCCGATCCCTCCAACACACAGGCCGATCCCTCCAACACACAGGCCGATCCCTCCAACACACAGGCCGATCCCTCCAGGCCACAGGCCGATCCCTCCAGCACACAGGCCGATCCCTCCAGGAAACAGGCCGATCCCTGCAGCACACAGGCCGATCCCTCCAACACACAGGCCGATCCCTCCAACACACAGGCCGATCCCTCCAGGTCACAGGCGGATCCCTCCAGGAAACAGGCCGATCCCTCCAGCACACAGGCCGATCCCTCCAGCACAGAGGCCGATCCCTCCAACACACAGGCCGATCCCTCCAGGCCACAGGCCGATCCCTCCAACACACAGGCCGATCCCTCCAATACACAGGCCGATCCCTCCAGGCCACAGGCCGATCCCTCCAGGCCACAGGCCGATCCCTCCAACACACAGGCCGATCCCTCCAACACACAGGCCGATCCCTGCAGGACACAGGCCGATCCCTCTAGGACACAGGGCGATCTCTCCAGCACACAGGCCGATCCCTCCAGGAGACAGGCCGATCCCTCCAGCACACAGGCCGATCCCTCCAACACACAGGCCGATCCCTCCAGGCCACAGGCCGATCCCTGCAGGCCGCAGGCCTATCTCTCCAGGAGACAGGCCGATCCCTCCAACACACAGGCCGATCCCTCCAGGACACAGGCCGATCCCTCCAGCACACAGGCCGGTCCCTCCAGGCCGATCCCTGCAGGACACAGGCCGATCCCTCCAGGACACAGGCCGATCCCTCCAGGACACAGGCCGATCTCTCCAGCACACAGGCCGATCTCTCCAGGAGACAGGCCGATCCCTGCAGGACACAGGCCGATCCCTCTAGGACACAGGGCGATCCCTCCAACACACAGGCCGATCCCTCCAGGCCACAGGCCGATCCCTCCAGCACACAGGCCGATCCCTCCAGGCCACAGGCCGATCCCTCCAGCACACAGGCCGATCCCTCCAGCACACAGGCCGATCCCTCCAGGACACAGGCCGATCCCTCCAGCACACAGGCCGATCCCTCCAGCACACAGGCCGATCCCTCCAGGACACAGGCCGATCCCTCCAGGACACAGGCCGATCCCTCCAGGACACAGGCCGATCCCTCCAGGACACAGGCCGATCTCTCCAACACACAGGCCGATCCCTCCAGGAGACAGGCCGATCCCTCCAGGAGACAGGCCGATCCCTGCAGGACACAGGCCGATCCCTCTAGGACACAGGGCGATCTCTCCAGCACACAGGCCGATCCCTCCAGGAGACAGGCCGATCCCTCCAGCACACAGGCCGATCCCTCCAACACACAGGCCGATCCCTCCAGGACACTGGCCGATCCCTCCAGGACACATGGCCGATCCCTCCAGGACACATGGCCGATCCCTCCAGGAGACAGGCCGATCCCTCCAGGACACATGGCCGATCCCTCCAGGACACATGGCCGATCCCTCCAGGACACTGACCGATCCCTCCAGGACACATGGCCGATCCCTCCAGGACACATGGCCGATCCCTCCAGGACACATGGCCGATCCCTCCAGGACACAGGCCGATCCCTCCAGGACACAGGCCGATCCCTCCAGGAGACAGGCCGATTGCTGCAGCACACAGGCCGATCCCTCCAGAACACGGGCCGATCCCTGCAGCACACAGGCCTATCTCTCCAGGACAGCGCCGCACCTCCCATGAGGCGACCTGAAGCGAGCACTTCAGGCGGCACTATGCCAGGGCCCCAGGGAGGGCGGCATTTTTGCTAACCTAAGTCAGTCCAGGACAAGCTGTCCTGGACTGGCTTAGCACCAAGCACCGTGGTTTGGGGAGGCCACTGGAGCAGCGCTGCTCCAGCAGCCTCCCCTCACGCTCAGGCAGAGAGTAGGCCCTCTCCGTGCCTGCTCTCTGCCGGCGAACGGTGCTAAGCCCCGCCCCTTTGTTTTCACCACGCCCCCTTCGCTCAGCCACGCCCCCGCTCCGCCCTCTCCTCTCGGCAGGGGGGGGGGGCGGCATTCTGTAGTGCGCCTCGGGCAGCGAAAGGGGCAGGTTTACCCCTGCTCCAGGACACAGGCCGATCCCTCCAGGACACATGGCCGATCCCTCCAGGACACATGGCCGATCCCTCCAGGACACAGGCCGATCCCTCCAGGAGACAGGCCGATCCCTCCAGGACACAGGCCGATCCCTCCAGGAGAAAGGCCGATACCTCTAGGACACATGGCCGATCCCTCCAGGACACATGGCCGATCCCTCCAGGACACATGGCCGATCCCTCCAGGACACATGGCCGATCCCTCCAGGACACATGGCCGATCCCTCAGGACACATGGCCGATACCTCTAGGACACAGGCCGATACCTCCAGGACACATGGCCGATCCCTCCAGGACACATGGCCGATCCCTCCAGGACACATGGCCGATACCTCTAGGACACAGGCCGATACCTCCAGGACACATGGCCGATCCCTCCAGGACACATGGCCGATCCCTCCAGGACACATGGCCGATCCCTCCAGGACACATGGCCGATCCCTCCAGTAGACAGGCCGATCCCTCCAGGACACAGGCCGATCCCTCCAGGACACAGGCCGATCCCTCCAGGACACAGGCCGATCCCTCCAGGAGAAATAATAGCAGCTTGGTCTTCTCCTTGGACCCTGCGCCGCCATCAGGTTGTCTATACAATGGATTCTCCTAAGTGCACAGCAGTGACTGCACCACCAGTAACGTGGACAGGAGGGGGGTAAATTTGGACGACTGGGTGTATCATATGGACTGGGGTGTAATATTACCAGTATATAAGCCATTGGTGCCGCCCCATCTGTTTTATGTAGTAAATGTAGGAAAGGATCAGCAGAGCGCCCCAAAGCTGATAAGGGGCCCGGAGGAGCTCGGTGATGAGGAGAGACCCAAGGAGTTCAATCTGATTAGTCAGGAGAATAGTCGTGTAAGGGGAGATATCCCTAAATAATATGTAACTGCCTCGTATAAGAAATATGTGAAATCCCCTCAAAAGACAAGAGGGCGGTGCCTACGACTGCAGAAAAAAGATTTAATGTCCAGAGGTGACAAGAATTCTTCACTGTAAGAGCTGTAAACCTGTGGAATAGCCTACCCCAGAAGCTGTAAGAAATGGGAATCTTGAGAATAGCCTTCCCCAGGAGCTGGAACTTTACTCTTAGCACTGTAAATCTGTGGAATAGCCTACCCCAGGAGCTGGTTCTTTACTGTAAGACATGTGAATCTGTGGAATAGCCTAACCAAGGAGATGGTTCTATATAGGCCTGTGAATCTGTGGAATAGCCTACCTCAGCAGTTGGTTACACCAGTCAGACAGATTAAAAAAAAAAAAGGTCAGGTATACAAAGGTGTAGTAGTGATGTGTGAGGTGTGTTACACACTGGTGAAGTATACAGAGGTATAGTAGTGATGTGTGTTACACACTGGTGAAGTATACAGAGGTATAGTAGTGATGTGTGTTACACACTGGTCAGTTATACAGAGGTGTAGTAGTGATGTGTGAGGTGTGTTACACACTGGTCAGGTATACACAGGTGTAGTAGTGATGTGTGAGGTGTATTACACACTGGTCAGGTATACAGAGGTGTAGTAGTGATGTGTTACACACTGGTCAGGTATACACAGGTGTAGTAGTGATGTGTGAGGTGTGTTACACACTGGTCAGGTATACACAGGTGTAGTAGTGATGTGTGAGGTGTGTTACACACTGGTCAGGTATACAGAGGTGTAGTAGTGATGTGTGAGGTGTGTTACACACTGGTCAGGTATACACAGGTGTAGTAGTGATGTGTGAGGTGTGTTACACACTGGTCAGGTATACACAGGTGTAGTAGTGATGTGTGAGGTGTGTTACACACTGGTCAGGTATACACAGGTGTAGTAGTGATGTGTGAGGTGTGTTACACACTGGTCAGGTATACAGAGGTGTAGTAGTGATGTGTGAGGTGTGTTACACACTGGTCAGGTGTACAGAGGTGTAGTAGTGATATGTGAGGTGTGTTACACACTGGTCAGGTATACACAGGTGTAGTAGTGATGTGTGAGGTGTGTTACACACTGGTCAGGTATACACAGGTGTAGTAGTGATGTGTGAGGTGTGTTACACACTGGTCAGGTATACAGAGGTGTAGTAGTGATGTGTGAGGTGTGTTACACACTGGTCAGGTATACAGAGGTGTAGTAGTGATGTGTTACACACTGGTCAGGTATACACAGGTGTAGTAGTGATGTGTGAGGTGTGTTACACACTGGTCAGGTGTACAGAGGTGTAGTAGTGATGTGTGAGGTGTGTTACATACTGGTCAGGTATACACAGGTGTAGTAGTGAGGTGTGTTACACACTGGTCAGGTATACACAGGTGTAGTAGTGATGTGTGAGGTGTGTTACACACTGGTCAGGTATACAGAGGTGTAGTAGTGATGTGTGAGGTGTGTTACACACTGGTCAGGTGTACACAGGTGTAGTAGTGATGTGTGAGGTGTGTTACACACTGGTGAAGTATACAGAGGTATAGTAGTGATGTGTGTTACACACTGGTGAAGTATACAGAGGTATAGTAGTGATGTGTGTTACACACTGGTCAGTTATACAGAGGTGTAGTAGTGATGTGTGAGGTGTGTTACACACTGGTCAGGTATACACAGGTGTAGTAGTGATGTGTGAGGTGTATTACACACTGGTCAGGTATACAGAGGTGTAGTAGTGATGTGTTACACACTGGTCAGGTATACACAGGTGTAGTAGTGATGTGTGAGGTGTGTTACACACTGGTCAGGTATACACAGGTGTAGTAGTGATGTGTGAGGTGTGTTACACACTGGTCAGGTATACAGAGGTGTAGTAGTGATGTGTTACACACTGGTCAGGTATACACAGGTGTAGTAGTGATGTGTGAGGTGTGTTACACACTGGTCAGGTATACACAGGTGTAGTAGTGATGTGTGAGGTGTGTTACACACTGGTCAGGTATACACAGGTGTAGTAGTGATGTGTGAGGTGTGTTACACACTGGTCAGGTATACAGAGGTGTAGTAGTGATGTGTTACACACTGGTCAGGTATACACAGGTGTAGTAGTGATGTGTGAGGTGTGTTACACACTGGTCAGGTATACAGAGGTGTAGTAGTGATGTGTGAGGTGTGTTACACACTGGTCAAGTATACACAGGTGTAGTAGTGATGTGTGAGGTGTGTTACACACTGGTCAAGTATACACAGGTGTAGTAGTGATGTGTGAGGTGTGTTACACACTGGTCAGGTATACAGAGGTGTAGTAGTGATGTGTGAGGTCTGTTACACACTGGTCAGGTGTACAGAGGTGTAGTAGTGATGTGTGAGGTGTGTTACATACTGGTCAGGTATACACAGGTGTAGTAGTGAGGTGTGTTACACACTGGTCAGGTATACACAGGTGTAGTAGTGATGTGTGAGGTGTGTTACACACTGGTCAGGTATACAGAGGTGTAGTAGTGATGTGTGAGGTGTGTTACACACTGGTCAGGTATACAGAGGTGTAGTAGTGATGTGTTACACACTGGTCAGGTATACAGAGGTGTAGTAGTGATGTGTGAGGTGTGTTACACACTAGTCAGGTATACACAGGTGTAGTAGTGATGTGTTACACACTGGTCAGGTATACACAGGTGTAGTAGCGATGTGTTACACACTGGTCAGGTATACAGAGGTGTAGTAGTGATGTGTGAGGTGTGTTACACACTGGTCAGGTGTACAGAGGTGTAGTAGTGATGTGTGAGGTGTGTTACACACTGGTCAGGTATACACAGGTGTAGTAGTGATGTGTGAGGTGTGTTACACACTGGTCAGGTATACAGAGGTGTAGTAGTGATGTGTGAGGTGTGTTACACACTGGTCAGGTATACACAGGTGTAGTAGTGATGTGTGAGGTGTGTTACACACTGGTCAGGTATACAGAGGTGTAGTAGTGATGTGTGAGGTGTGTTACACACTGGTCAGGTATACACAGGTGTAGTAGTGATGTGTGAGGTGTGTTACACACTGGTCAGGTATACAGAGGTGTAGTAGTGATGTGTGAGGTGTGTTACACACTGGTCAGGTATACACAGGTGTAGTAGTGATGTGTGAGGTGTGTTACACACTGGTCAGGTATACAGAGGTGTAGTAGTGATGTGTGAGGTGTGTTACACACTGGTCAGGTGTACACAGGTGTAGTAGTGATGTGTGAGGTGTGTTACACACTGGTCAGGTATACACAGGTGTAGTAGTGATGTGTGAGGTGTGTTACACACTGGTCAGGTATACACAGGTGTAGTAGTGATGTGTGAGGTGTGTTACACACTGGTCAGGTATACACAGGTGTAGTAGTAATGTGTTACACACTGGTCAAGTATACACAGGTGTAGTAGTGATGTGTGAGGTGTGTTACACACTGGTCAGGTATACACAGGTGTAGTAGTGATGTGTGAGGTGTGTTACACACTGGTCAGGTATACAGAGGTGTAGTAGTGATGTGTGAGGTGTGTTACACACTGGTCAGGTATACACAGGTGTAGTAGTGATGTGTGAGGTGTGTTACACACTGGTCAGGTATACACAGGTGTAGTAGTGATGTGTTACACACTGGTCAGTGATACATATTTGTGTCCAGAGTGTTGTGTGTGTTATCTGGTAGGTTGTGTGTGATTTGTGAATGACACTAGTAACAGATGAGGATGTATCTGCTGTCAGGCGGAATGTTTGTGAGTCACTGGCAGTGAAGGGGTCAGATCTGTGTTACAAGTAGCCCCCTCCCCTCCTCACCGGCCCACCCCCTTTAACTCCTGCTCTCCTGTACAGGAAGAAGCCCCTTCCAGCTCCGGGTAGCCAAACTCCAATAACCCGACCGGCCTGAACTTCTTCCCGGGCCTCAAGCACTCTTGGAGGGGCCCCCGGACCTGGGGACCCCAGAGCCTGAAAATACAACTAGAAGCAAGTGACCCCCATACGGGGGAGAGAGAAGATCCTGGGGCAGGGAGAGATCCTGAGAGACAGCCGAGAAGACAGTCAGCATGGAGCTTCTGGCTGGATAACACAGCGGAGAAGTCTAAGGTGAGACACCCGCAGAGACCCCGACACCCGCACAGCACAACCCCACTACCCTCACTGATTACAGGAAAGTCTGCACAGATTGTTACATTGTATCATTATAGAAAGAGTTCTCACCTATGGAAACAACTATGGATGCTGAGAGATTTATACATTGTAGCATCCACTGTATCATGTAGTATAAGTACTGGATCCATTGTATCTACTGTTGTCATGTAGTATATCTAATTGATACAATGTAGCATATACTGTTGTCATGTAGTATAAATACTGGATACATTGTAGCATCTACTCTGTTTCTGTTGTATATTGGAATAAGATCTGGATACATTGTATCTACTGTTGTCATGTAGTATATCTAATTGATACAATGTAGCATATACTGTTGTCATGTAGTATAAGTACTGATTACATTGTAACATCTACTTTGCTACTGTTATATACTAGAATAAGATCTGGACACATTGTAGCATCTCCTATGTTACTATTATATACTAGAAGAAGATCTGGATACATTGTAGCATCTACTATGCTACTATTATATAGTAGAATAAGATCTGGATACATTGTATCTACTGTTGTCATGTAGTATATCTAATTGATACAATGTAGCATATACTGTTGTCATGTAGTATAAGTACTGATTACATTGTAACATCTACTTTGCTACTGTTATATACTAGAATAAGATCTGGACACATTGTAGCATCTACTATGTTACTATTATATACTAGAATAAGATCTGGATACATTGTAGCATCTACTGTTACTATTATATACTAGAATAACATCTGGATACATTGTAGCATCTACTCTGTTACTATTATATACTAGAATAAGATCTAGATACATTGTAGTGTCTATACTGTTATTATTATATACTAGAATAAGATCTGGATACATTGTAGCATCTACTCTGTTTCTGTTGTACACTGGAATAAGATCTGGATACATTGTAGCATCTACTCTGTTTCTGTTGTATATTGGAATAAGATCTGGATACATTGTAGCATCTACTCTGTTTCTGTTGTATACTGGAATAAGATCTGGATACATTGAGTGGAATGTATCATTTCTTCTGATATAGAGGGGTGATATTAATGGACACGTTTGACTCAAGGACTTTTCTTCTGTAAAACATTCACCTCGATCCCCTCGTGCCTCCTCCACCACATTCTGCGAATATGCTCTGGGTGGGGATTGGCGAAGGTCGAGGTTGGGTCGCCTCATGGAGATAAATGATTTGCAATGGAAATCTAACCCAGATCCTACCTGGCGCAGGTTTCCATTGCGGTGTTAGGACCTGCGGCAGATTTATGAGGAGGCTGCGGCGTATGATCCACTATAACATCTACTAGTATAAGTTCTGGATACAAGGGTTCAGAATTGCCAATAGTCAGACAGTGTAAACTTAAACAGGCAGTCTGATACTACACCAGATTTATCACAGTGCCTGATTCTGGATGATCTGCCATATATCCAGCCTGTTTATACCACCTTTCCAGCACATTTATGGTGCATTGTGGTACATTTTAATCCATGTCCACTTTTTTGACACACACATTGAGCATGTCACAAAATTCTAACCCAAATTATATGCAACAAGATGTGTCACAATGAGCCAAAAATTCAACATGTTTATGGCATTGTTGTACAGTGAATATAGCATAATGTATCATCTAATGTGTACATTCTGGATACCCATATACTAGAATAAGTTGTTTATACATTGTATAATCTACTGGTATTAATTCTGGATACATTGTATCATCTTCTAGTATCAGTTCTGTATACTTCATATCATTAACTAGCACAATGTCTGGATACACTGTATGATCTACCTGTATACATTCTGGATACATTTTATTATATACTAATATAAATTCTAGATACATTGTGTCATCTACGGGTACAATTTCTGGCTAAAATATATCATTCACTGATATAAATTCTGGATACATTGTATCATCTACTGGTATACGTTCTGGATGCATTGTATCATCTACTGGTATAAGTTCTGGATTCATTGTATCATCTACTGGTATAAGTTCCGTATACTATGTATCATCTACTGGTATACGTTCTGGATGCATTGTATCATCTACTGGTATACGTTCTGGATGCATTGTATCATCTACTGGTATAAGTTCTGGATCTATTGTATCATCTACTGGTATAAGTTCTGCATACTATGTATCATCTACTGGTATACGTTCTGGATTCATTGTATCATCTACTGGTATACGTTCTGGATTCATTGTATCATCTACTGGTATAAGTTCCGTATACTATGTATCATCTACTGGTATACGTTCTGGATGCATTGTATCATCTACTGGTATACGTTCTGGATCTATTGTATCATCTACTGGTATAAGTTCTGCATACTATGTATCATCTACTGGTATATGTTCTGTATACTATGTATCATCTACTGGTATATGTTCTGGATCTATTGTATCATCTACTGGTATACGTTCTGTATACTATGTATCATCTACTGGTATATGTTCTGGATACAATGTATCATCTACTGATGTAAATTCTGGATAAATTGTGTCATCACTACTCCTACTACCATACCTCCCAACTTTTGAAGAACCGAAAGAGGGACAAAATGTGCGGCGCGCATAGCGCGCCGCGGCAAATTTAGCCCCGCCCACTTTTGTGTTGACCCCGCCCACTCATTAATTTTTCATGTGCCCGCACACAGTATAATCCTCCTACAGTCACCCGTAAATTATATGACCCCCCTCTATCTCTCCCCCAGTTTCATATACACCCTTCATCTGCCCCAGTTTCATGTCCCTCTTCCATCTCTGCCCCCAGATTCATGTCCTCTCCATCTCTGCCCCCAGATTCATGTCCCCACATCTCTGCCCCCAGATTCATGTCCCACATCTCTGCCCCCAGATTCATGTCCCTACATCTCTGCCCCCAGATTCATGTCCCTCCATCTCTGCCCCCAGATTCATGTCTCCCATCTCTTCCCCCAGATTCATGTCCCCCATCTCTGCCCTCAGATTCATGTCCCCTCCATCTCTGCCCTCAGATTCATGTCCCCTCCATCTCTGCCCTCAGATTCATGTCCCTCCATCTCTGCCCCCAGATTCATGTCTCCCATCTCTTCCCCCAGATTCATGTCCCCCATCTCTGCCCTCAGATTCATGTCCCCTCCATCTCTGCCCTCAGATTCATGTCCCCACATCTCTGCCCCCAGATTCATGTCCCCCATCTCTGCCCTCAGATTCATGTCCCCTCCATCTCTGCCCCCAGTTTCATGTCCCCCATCTCTGCCCTCAGATTCATGTCCCTCCATCTCTGCCCCCAGATTCATGTCCCTCCATCTCTGCCCCCAGTTTCATGTCCCCTCCATCTCTGCCCCCAGATTCATGTCCCTCCATCTCTGCCCCCAGATTCATGTCCTCTCCATCTCTGCCCCCAGATTCATGTCTCCCATCTCTGCCCCCAGATTCATGTCCCCCATCTCTGCCCTCAGATTCATGTCCCTCCATCTCTGCCCCCAGGTTCATGTCCCTCCATCTCTGCCCCCAGATTCATGTCCCCTCCATCTCTGCCCCCAGTTTCATGTCTCCCATCTCTGCCCCCAGATTCATGTCCCCCATCTCTGCCCTCAGATTCATGTCCCTCCATCTCTGCCCCCAGATTCATGTCCCCTCCATCTCTGCCCCCAGATTCATGTCCCCTCCATCTCTGCCCCCAGATTCATGTCTCCCATCTCTGCCCCCAGATTCATGTCCCCACATCTCTGCCCCCAGGTTCATGTCCCTCCATCTCTGCCCCCAGGTTCATGTCCCTCCATCTCTGCCCCCAGTTTCATGTCCCCTCCATCTCTGCCCCCAGTTTCATGTCCACTCCATCTCTGCCCCCAGATTCATGTCCCCTCCATCTCTGCCCCCAGATTCATGTCCCCTCCATCTCTGCCCCCAGATTCATGTCCCCTCCATCTCTGCCCCCAGATTCATGTCCCCTCCATCTCTGCCCCCAGATTCCTGTCCCCCATCTCTGCCCCCAGATTCATGTCCCCACATCTCTGCCCCCAGTGTCATGCCGTCCTCTCCTTCATCTGCCCCCAGATTCACGTTCCACCTCCACATTAAACTTACCTTCTCCTCCGCTCCCTCGCCGCTCTCTGCCCGCCTCTCTCCCTGACACACGCGGCTGAAGCTGCTCGCGTGCTCGCTTCGTCGCTGCGTCTCTCTCTCTCTCGCTGACACATGCGGCTGAAGCGAGGAGCTGACCTGTGTCAGCTCCTCGCTTCGCTGCTGCCGCCGGCTCCTGGCTTGTACATCGCGTCTACAAGCCAGGAGCCGGCGGCAGCAGCGAAGCGAGGAGCTGACACAGGTCAGCTCCTCGCTTCAGCCGCATGTGTCAGCGAGAGAGAGAGACGCAGCGGCGAAGCGAGCACGCGAGCTGCTTCAGCCGCATGTGTCAGCGAGAGAGACGCGCAGCGGCGAAGCGTGGAGCTGACCTGTGTCAGCTCCTTGCTTCAGCCGCATATGTGTTCAACTCAGATCTGCGTCCTCTGGACGCAGATCTGAGTTGAAATCGGGACATTCCTCCCTCCAACCGGGACCGCGGGACATGTCACCCAAATCGGGACTGTCCCGCGGAAATCGGGACGGTTGGGAGGTATACTACTGCTACCACCATCACTACTACTACTCTCATTCCTACCGCCATCACTACTACTACTACTGCTACCACCATCACTACTCCTACTCCCATTCCTACCACCATCACTACTACTACTGCTACCGCTATCACTACTCCTACTCCCATTCCTACCACCATCACCACTACTACTGCTACCGCCATCACTACTACTACTGCTACCGCTATCACTACTATGCCTACTCCCACCATCACTACTCCTACTCCCATTCCTACCACCATCACTACTACTACTGCTACCGCTATCACTACTCCTACTCCCATTCCTACCACCATCACCACTACTACTGCTACCGCCATCACTACTACTACTGCTACCGCTATCACTACTACGCCTACTCCCACCATCACTACTCCTACTCCCACTCCTACTGCTATGGCTCTCACTCTCCTTGTGGTGGTCATCACCCCCCCCAAACTCTTTGTCCTGTGGGGTTGGTGCTGAGGCCGATTCTTCCTGGGTGGATCTGACCATATTGATCTCCCTCTTGATCTTTGTTACTTTCCCTCCTTGGATTGACCCCTTTATCGCCTCGCAGCGCCCTGACCCTCAGGCGTGTATATAATGGGGCTCATGTACTAGACCTGGCATTGTATCTGAACCCAGAGCTGTAATAGGAGGAGGTGACTATAGGAAAGTATTACATTGGCCCCGGCCCGGCCCAGTCTGCTCACAGGGTCCGACTGGGACCAATAAGATATAGGAAGTTTCCATAGTAAATGGTGAATTTTCCGTGGCTGACTATGTAACGCCGGCCGGGGCTCAGGAGACGGCGCCGCCCCCGCTAGACAAAGGAGGAAAGTACACAAATGTCCTTCACATTGTAATACATGGAAGCTGTAGATACCAGGACCAGATCCAGGACAGGCCCGTCTACCTGCAGCTCTCCAGATGGAGCACAACTACAACTCCCAGCATACCCTACCACGTCCTGGCTCGTCAGAACACTGTATGGTACAGATGGCTAGGATCTCACGTCCTGAGTGTCTGAGATATAGGGAGGGCTCAAGGACACACGGCCCATAGACACCACCAACTTGTGGACCTAGGAGGCGCCCACTGCATGTCTGGTTGTAGAGGTGGCGTATTCTGCTCACCTCTGGAGCCCCATCTTTGGGACATGGGGTCCCCTGATGGCTCCTTTGCTCTATTATCCAGGAGACGTGTGGCGCTCTCCCTCTTTGTTGAAGTTGTTGTCTTGAGGGTTCATCTATATGTCCAAAGCTGAGCTCTCTGTGCACTTCGTGTGCAGGTCCCTCACTCTGTACAGCCTCCTCCCATGACTATGGGTTGTCTTACTTGTTACTTCTGAGACTCCTCACAGGACTGGTCCTCTCTCTGTCTCATCTCCTGGGCAGTCTTGTCTGCCACTACTCATATGTGCCCCTGAGTAAGACTGATCTGCTCCGAAACCCTGCCCTCCTCTAGATCTGCTCTAGCTGTCTGGTGACATTTGTATCGCCTCACTCCCTGGTCATTCTCACTCTATGTCCTGTGCCAGAGTCACACTACAGTCTCCTCCACCATCACACTACAGTCTCCTCCACCATCACACTACAGTCTCCTCCACCATCACACTACAGTCTCCTCCACCATCACACTACAGTCTCCTCCACCATCACACTACAGTCTCCTCCACCATCACACTACAGTCTCCTCCACCATCACACTACAGTCTCCTCCACCATCACACTACAGTCTCCTCCACCATCACACTACAGTCTCCTCCACCATCACACTACAGTCTCCTCCACCATCACACTACAGTCTCCTCCACCATCACACTACAGTCTCCTCCACCATCACACTACAGTCTCCTCACCATCACACTACAGTCTCCTCCACCATCACACTACAGTCTCCTCCACCATCACACTACAGTCTCCTCACCATCACACTACAGTCTCCTCCACCATCACACTACAGTCTCCTCCACCATCACACTACAGTCTCCTCCACCATCACACTACAGTCTCCTCCACCATCACACTACAGTCTCCTCCACCATCACACTACAGTCTCCTCCACCATCACACTACAGTCTCCTCCACCATCACACTACAGTCTCCTCCACCATCACACTACAGTCTCCTCCACCATCACACTACAGTCTCCTCACCATCACACTACAGTCTCCTCCACCATCACACTACAGTCTCCTCCACCATCACACTACAGTCTCCTCCACCATCACACTACAGTCTCCTCCACCATCACACTACAGTCTCCTCCACCATCACACTACAGTCTCCTCCACCATCACACTACAGTCTCCTCCACCATCACACTACAGTCTCCTCCACCATCACACTACAGTCTCCTCCACCATCACACTACAGTCTCCTCCACCATCACACTACAGTCTCCTCCACCATCACACTACAGTCTCCTCCACCCTCACACTACAGTCTCCTCCACCATCACACTACAGTCTCCTCACCATCACACTACAGTCTCCTCCACCATCACACTACAGTCTCCTCCACCATCACACTACAGTCTCCTCCACCATCACACTACAGTCTCCTCCACCATCACACTACAGTCTCCTCCACCATCACACTACAGTCTCCTCCACCATCACACTACAGTCTCCTCCACCATCACACTACAGTCTCCTCCACCATCACACTACAGTCTCCTCCACCATCACACTACAGTCTCCTCCACCATCACACTACAGTCTCCTCCACCATCACACTACAGTCTCCTCACCATCACACTACAGTCTCCTCCACCATCACACTACAGTCTCCTCACCACCACACTACAGTCTCCTCCACCATCACACTACAGTCTCCTCCACCATCACACTACAGTCTCTTCACCATCACACTACAGTCTCCTCCACCATCACACTACAGTCTCCTCCACCATCACACTACAGTCTCCTCCACCATCACACTACAGTCTCCTCCACCATCACACTACAGTTTTCTAACCATGACTATGGATTGTCTTGCCTACTACTTCTGAGACTCCTTGTTCTCCATCTCTATCTACTGTGGCTCATGTATCTACTGTGGTCCTTGTATCTGCTACAGCAGGAGTAGAAAACGTACGGCTCTCCAGCTGTTGCAAAACTACAACTCCCAGCATGCATACCTGCTCTGCTGTTCTTGGAACTCCCATGGAAGTGAATGGAACATGTTGGGAGTTGTAGTTTCACAGCAGCTGGAGAGCCGAAGGTTCCCTATGCCTGTGCTACAGCCTGTGTATAGACCGCGGCCTGTGTATAGACCGCGGCCTGTGTATAGACCGCGGCCTGTGTATAGACCGCGGCCTGTGTATAGACCGCGGCCTGTGTATAGACCGCGGCCTGTGTATAGACCGCGGCCTGTGTATCTACTGCGGCCTGTGTATAGACTGCGGCCCGTGTATATCCCGCGGCCTGTGTATAGACCGTGGCCCGTGTATATCCCGCGGCCTGTGTATATACTGTGGCCCGTGTATATCCCGCGGCCTGTGTATAGACCGTGGCCCGTGTATCTCCTGGGCCAGATTCCTTGTATGGTGAGGTGTGTGGTGCTACATGGTTGTGACTCCAGCCCTGGTGGTCAGAGACACCTGTCCATGGCCAAACTCTGGGGGCTCAGCAGTTTATGATCGGTTTATGGGGATTTTCGGCTTCGCTCCTCCGCACATGATGACTACACGTTTTCTGAAGTTGTCAGGTGTGATGGCTGCCAGCGGTCAGGGCCACAAAGGGGTCCATATAGCCGGCACCCAGCTGAGGCAGTTTCCCAGGTTGCCTCTAAATATTTAGGATTTTCCGGCCCAGGGCAGAGACTGAGCCTGGAAACGGCGTCCGGCACCCAGAGCTGCTTTTAGATTTAATAGTCCCGGGAATGCAGGAAACATTTGGAAAGTTTGTCCACGTGTTAGTGAGTGAGGACTTCACGTAACCCCTGAGAGCACGGCAGCAATCACACGTATGTACAGGGGGAACTACAAGAGCCCTGATACACTAAGCAGATCTTCCGGTGAGTGGAGTGACGCCTCCGTCTGACCAGCCGACTGTAGGACAGGGGAATACAATCTATTACTATCTGTTATCAGCCATGTCAGGAGAGGAGAGGCCGACTGTAGGACAGAGGAATACAATCTATTACTATCTGAAATCAGCCATGTCAGGAGAGGAGAGGCTGACTGTAGGACAGGAGAATACAATCTATTACTATCTGTTATCAGCCATGTCAGGAGAGGAGAGGCCGACTGTAGGACAGGAGAATACAATCTATTACTATCTGTTATCAGCCATGTCAGGAGAGGAGAGGCCGACTGTAGGACAGGGGAATACAATCTATTACTATCTGTTATCAGCCATGACAGGAGAGGAGAGGCCGACTGTACGACAGGGGAATACAATCTATTACTATCTGTTATCAGCCATGTCAGGAGAGGAGAGGCCGACTGTACGACAGGGGAATACAATCTATTACTATCTGTTATCAGCCATGTCAGGAGAGGAGAGGCCGACTGTAGGACAGGAGAATACAATCTATTACTATCTGTTATCAGCCATGTCAGGAGAGGAGAGGCTGACTGTAGGACAGGGGAATACAATCTATTACTATCTGTTATCAGCCATGTCAGGAGAGGAGAGGCCGACTGTAGGACAGGGGAATACAATCTATTACTATCTGTTATCAGCCATGTCAGGAGAGGAGAGGCCGACTGTACGACAGGGGAATACAATCTATTACTATCTGTTATCAGCCATGTCCGGAGAGGAGAGGCCGACTGTAGGACAGGAGAATACAATCTATTACTATCTGTTATCAGCCATGTCAGGAGAGGAGAGGCCGACTGTAGGACAGGGGAATACAATCTATTACTATCTGTTATCAGCCATGTCAGGAGAGGAGAGGCCGACTGTAGGACAGGAGAATACAATCTATTACTATCTGTTATCAGCCATGTCAGGAGAGGAGAGGCCGACTGTAGGACAGGGGAATACAATCTATTACTATCTGTTATCAGCCATGTCAGGAGAGGCCGACTGTAGGACAGGAGAATACAATCTATTACTATCTGTTATCAGCCATGTCAGGAGAGGCCGACTGTAGGACAGGAGAATACAATCTATTACTATCTGTTATCAGCCATGTCAGGAGAGGCCGACTGTAGGACAGGGGAATACAATCTATTACTATCTGTTATCAGCCATGTCAGGAGAGGAGAGGCCGACTGTAGGACCGGGGAATACAATCTATTACTATCTGTTATCAGCCATGTCAGGAGAGGCCGACTGTACGACAGGAGAATACAATCTATTACTATCTGTTATCAGCCATGTCAGGAGAGGAGAGGCCGACTGTAGGACAGGAGAATACAATCTATTACTATCTGTTATCTGCCATGTCAGGAGAGGCCGACTGTACGACAGGAGAATACAATCTATTACTATCTGTTATCAGCCATGTCAGGAGAGGAGAGGCCGACTGTAGGACAGGAGAATACAATCTATTACTATCTGTTATCAGCCATGTCAGGAGAGGCCGACTGTAGGACAGGGGAATACAATCTATTACTATCTGTTATTAGCCATGTCAGGAGAGGAGAGGCCGACTGTAGGACCGGGGAATACAATCTATTACTATCTGTTATCAGCCATGTCAGGAGGGGAGAGGCCGACTGTAGGATCGGGGAATACAATCTATTACTATCTGTTATCAGCCATGTCAGGAGAGGAGAGGCCGACTGTAGGACAGGAGAATACAATCTATTACTATCTGTTATCAGCCATGTCAGGAGAGGAGAGGCCGACTGTAGGACAGGAGAATACAATCTATTACTATCTGTTATCAGCCATGTCAGGAGAGGCCGACTGTAGGACAGGGGAATACAATCTATTACTATCTGTTATCAGCCATGTCAGGAGAGGAGAGGCCGACTGTAGGACAGGGGAATACAATCTATTACTATCTGTTATCAGCCATGTCAGGAGGGGAGAGGCCGACTGTAGGACCGGGGAATACAATCTATTACTATCTGTTATCAGCCATGTCAAGAGAGGAGAGGCCGACTGTACGACAGGAGAATACAATCTATTACTATCTGGTATCAGCCATGTCAGGAGAGGCCGACTGTAGGACAGGAGAATACAATCTATTTCTATCTGTTATCAGCCATGTCAGGATGGGAGAGGCCGACTGTAGGACAGGGGAATACAATCTATTACTATCTGTATCAGCCATGTCAGGAGAGGAGAGGCCGACTGTAGGACAGGAGAATACAATCTATTACTATCTGTTATCAGCCAAGAGAGGAGAGGCCGACTGTAGGACAGGAGAATACAATCTATTACTATCTGTTATCAGCCATGTCAGGAGAGGAGAGTCCGACTGTAGGACAGGAGAATACAATCTATTACTATCTGTTATCAGCCATGTCAGGAGAGGCCGACTGTAGGACAGGAGAATACAATCTATTACTATCTGTTATCAGCCATGTCAGGAGAGGAGAGGCCGACTGTAGGACAGGGGAATACAATCTATTACTATCTGTTATCAGCCATGTCAGCAGAGGAGAGGTCGACTGTAGGACAGGAGAATACAATCTATTACTATCTGTTATCAGCCATGTCAGGAGAGGAGAGGCTGACTGTAGGACAGGAGAATACAATCTATTACTATCTGTTATCAGCCATGTCAGGAGAGGAGAGGCCGACTGTAGGACAGGGGAATACAATCTATTACTATCTGTTATCAGCCATGTCAGGAGGGGAGAGGCCGACTGTAGGACAGGAGAATACAATCTATTACTATCTGGTATCAGCCATGTCAGGAGAGGCCGACTGTAGGACAGGGGAATACAATCTATTACTATCTGTTATCAGCCATGTCAGGAGAGGAGAGGCCGACTGTAGGACAGGGGAATACAATCTATTACTATCTGTTATCAGCCATGTCAGGAGAGGAGAGGCCGACTGTACGACAGGGGAATACAATCTATTACTATCTGTTATCAGCCATGTCAGGAGAGGAGAGGCCGACTGTAGGACAGGAGAATACAATCTATTACTATCTGTTATCAGCCATGTCAGGAGAGGAGAGGCCGACTGTAGGACAGGAGAATACAATCTATTACTATCTGGTATCAGCCATGTCAGGAGAGGAGAGGCTGACTGTAGGACAGGAGAATACAATCTATTACTATCTGGTATCAGCCATGTCAGGAGAGGCCGACTGTACGACAGGGGAATACAATCTATTACTATCTGTTATCAGCCATGTCAGGAGGGGAGAGGCCGACTGTAGGACAGGAGAATACAATCTATTACTATCTGGTATCAGCCATGTCAGGAGAGGCCGACTGTAGGACAGGGGAATACAATCTATTACTATCTGTTATCAGCCATGTCAGGAGAGGAGAGGCTGACTGTAGGACAGGAGAATACAATCTATTACTATCTGGTATCAGCCATGTCAGGAGAGGAGAGGCCGACTGTAGGACAGGGGAATACAATCTATTACTATCTGTTATCAGCCATGTCAGGAGAGGAGAGGCCGACTGTACGACAGGGGAATACAATCTATTACTATCTGTTATCAGCCATGTCAGGAGAGGAGAGGCCGACTGTAGGACAGGAGAATACAATCTATTACTATCTGTTATCAGCCATGTCAGGAGAGGAGAGGCCGACTGTAGGACAGGAGAATACAATCTATTACTATCTGGTATCAGCCATGTCAGGAGAGGAGAGGCTGACTGTAGGACAGGAGAATACAATCTATTACTATCTGGTATCAGCCATGTCAGGAGAGGAGAGGCTGACTGTAGGACAGGAGAATACAATCTATTACTATCTGGTATCAGCCATGTCAGGAGAGGAGAGGCTGACTGTAGGACAGGAGAATACAATCTATTACTATCTGTTATCAGCCATGTCAGGAGAGGAGAGGCCGACTGTAGGACAGGAGAATATAATCTATTACTATCTGTTATCAGCCATGTCAGGAGAGGAGAGGCTGACTGTAGGACAGGAGAATACAATCTATTACTATCTGGTATCAGCCATGTCAGGAGAGGCCGACTGTACGACAGGGGAATACAATCTATTACTATCTGTTATCAGCCATGTCAGGAGAGGAGAGGCCGACTGTAGGACAGGAGAATACAATCTATTACTATCTGTTATCAGCCATGTCAGGAGAGGAGAGGCCGACTGTAGGACCGGGGAATACAATCTATTACTATCTGTTATCAGCCATGTCAGGAGGGGAGAGGCCGACTGTAGGATCGGGGAATACAATCTATTACTATTTGTTATCAGCCATGTCAGGAGAGGAGAGGCCGACTGTAGGACAGGAGAATACAATCTATTACTATCTGTTATCAGCCATGTCAGGAGAGGAGAGGCCAACTGTAGGACAGGGGAATACAATCTATTACTATCTGTTATCAGCCATGTCAGGAGGGGAGAGGCCGACTGTAGGACAGGGGAATACAATCTATTACTATCTGTTATCAGCCATGTCAGGAGAGGCCGACTGTAGGACAGGAGAATACAATCTATTACTATCTGTTATCAGCCATGTCAGGAGAGGCCGACTGTAGGACAGGAGAATACAATCTATTACTATCTGTTATCAGCCATGTCAGGAGAGGCCGACTGTAGGACAGGGGAATACAATCTATTACTATCTGTTATCAGCCATGTCAGGAGAGGAGAGGCCGACTGTAGGACCGGGGAATACAATCTATTACTATCTGTTATCAGCCATGTCAGGAGAGGCCGACTGTACGACAGGAGAATACAATCTATTACTATCTGTTATCAGCCATGTCAGGAGAGGAGAGGCCGACTGTAGGACAGGAGAATACAATCTATTACTATCTGTTATCTGCCATGTCAGGAGAGGCCGACTGTAGGACAGGGGAATACAATCTATTACTATCTGTTATTAGCCATGTCAGGAGAGGAGAGGCCGACTGTAGGACCGGGGAATACAATCTATTACTATCTGTTATCAGCCATGTCAGGAGGGGAGAGGCCGACTGTAGGATCGGGGAATACAATCTATTACTATCTGTTATCAGCCATGTCAGGAGAGGAGAGGCCGACTGTAGGACAGGAGAATACAATCTATTACTATCTGTTATCAGCCATGTCAGGAGAGGCCGACTGTAGGACAGGGGAATACAATCTATTACTATCTGTTATCAGCCATGTCAGGAGGGGAGAGGCCGACTGTAGGATCGGGGAATACAATCTATTACTATCTGTTATCAGCCATGTCAGGAGAGGAGAGGCCGACTGTAGGACAGGAGAATACAATCTATTACTATCTGTTATCAGCCATGTCAGGAGAGGCCGACTGTAGGACAGGGGAATACAATCTATTACTATCTGTTATCAGCCATGTCAGGAGAGGAGAGGCTGACTGTAGGACAGGAGAATACAATCTATTACTATCTGTTATCAGCCATGTCAGGAGAGGAGAGGCCGACTGTAGGACAGGGGAATACAATCTATTACTATCTGTTATCAGCCATGTCAGGAGAGGAGAGGCCGACTGTAGGACAGGAGAATACAATCTATTACTATCTGTTATCAGCCATGTCAGGAGAGGAGAGGCCGACTGTAGGACAGGAGAATACAATCTATTACTATCTGGTATCAGCCATGTCAGGAGAGGAGAGGCTGACTGTAGGACAGGAGAATACAATCTATTACTATCTGGTATCAGCCATGTCAGGAGAGGCCGACTGTACGACAGGGGAATACAATCTATTACTATCTGTTATCAGCCATGTCAGGAGGGGAGAGGCCGACTGTAGGACAGGAGAATACAATCTATTACTATCTGGTATCAGCCATGTCAGGAGAGGCCGACTGTAGGACAGGGGAATACAATCTATTACTATCTGTTATCAGCCATGTCAGGAGAGGAGAGGCTGACTGTAGGACAGGAGAATACAATCTATTACTATCTGGTATCAGCCATGTCAGGAGAGGAGAGGCCGACTGTAGGACAGGGGAATACAATCTATTACTATCTGTTATCAGCCATGTCAGGAGAGGAGAGGCCGACTGTACGACAGGGGAATACAATCTATTACTATCTGTTATCAGCCATGTCAGGAGGGGAGAGGCCGACTGTAGGACAGGGGAATACAATCTATTACTATCTGTTATCAGCCATGTCAGGAAAGGAGAGGCCGACTGTAGGACAGGAGAATACAATCTATTACTATCTGTTATCAGCCATGTCAGGAGAGGAGAGGCCGACTGTAGGACAGGAGAATACAATCTATTACTATCTGGTATCAGCCATGTCAGGAGAGGAGAGGCTGACTGTAGGACAGGAGAATACAATCTATTACTATCTGGTATCAGCCATGTCAGGAGAGGAGAGGCTGACTGTAGGACAGGAGAATACAATCTATTACTATCTGGTATCAGCCATGTCAGGAGAGGAGAGGCTGACTGTAGGACAGGAGAATACAATCTATTACTATCTGTTATCAGCCATGTCAGGAGAGGAGAGGCCGACTGTAGGACAGGAGAATATAATCTATTACTATCTGTTATCAGCCATGTCAGGAGAGGAGAGGCTGACTGTAGGACAGGAGAATACAATCTATTACTATCTGGTATCAGCCATGTCAGGAGAGGCCGACTGTACGACAGGGGAATACAATCTATTACTATCTGTTATCAGCCATGTCAGGAGAGGAGAGGCCGACTGTAGGACAGGAGAATACAATCTATTACTATCTGTTATCAGCCATGTCAGGAGAGGAGAGGCCGACTGTAGGACCGGGGAATACAATCTATTACTATCTGTTATCAGCCATGTCAGGAGGGGAGAGGCCGACTGTAGGATCGGGGAATACAATCTATTACTATCTGTTATCAGCCATGTCAGGAGAGGAGAGGCCGACTGTAGGACAGGAGAATACAATCTATTACTATCTGTTATCAGCCATGTCAGGAGAGAAGAGGCCAACTGTAGGACAGGGGAATACAATCTATTACTATCTGTTATCAGCCATGTCAGGAGGGGAGAGGCCGACTGTAGGACAGGGGAATACAATCTATTACTATCTGTTATCAGCCATGTCAGGAGAGGCCGACTGTAGGACAGGAGAATACAATCTATTACTATCTGTTATCAGCCATGTCAGGAGAGGCCGACTGTAGGACAGGAGAATACAATCTATTACTATCTGTTATCAGCCATGTCAGGAGAGGCCGACTGTAGGACAGGGGAATACAATCTATTACTATCTGTTATCAGCCATGTCAGGAGAGGAGAGGCCGACTGTAGGACCGGGGAATACAATCTATTACTATCTGTTATCAGCCATGTCAGGAGAGGCCGACTGTACGACAGGAGAATACAATCTATTACTATCTGTTATCAGCCATGTCAGGAGAGGAGAGGCCGACTGTAGGACAGGAGAATACAATCTATTACTATCTGTTATCTGCCATGTCAGGAGAGGCCGACTGTACGACAGGAGAATACAATCTATTACTATCTGTTATCAGCCATGTCAGGAGAGGAGAGGCCGACTGTAGGACAGGAGAATACAATCTATTACTATCTGTTATCAGCCATGTCAGGAGAGGCCGACTGTAGGACAGGGGAATACAATCTATTACTATCTGTTATTAGCCATGTCAGGAGAGGAGAGGCCGACTGTAGGACCGGGGAATACAATCTATTACTATCTGTTATCAGCCATGTCAGGAGGGGAGAGGCCGACTGTAGGATCGGGGAATACAATCTATTACTATCTGTTATCAGCCATGTCAGGAGAGGAGAGGCCGACTGTAGGACAGGAGAATACAATCTATTACTATCTGTTATCAGCCATGTCAGGAGAGGAGAGGCCGACTGTAGGACAGGAGAATACAATCTATTACTATCTGTTATCAGCCATGTCAGGAGAGGCCGACTGTAGGACAGGGGAATACAATCTATTACTATCTGTTATCAGCCATGTCAGGAGAGGAGAGGCCGACTGTAGGACAGGGGAATACAATCTATTACTATCTGTTATCAGCCATGTCAGGAGGGGAGAGGCCGACTGTAGGACCGGGGAATACAATCTATTACTATCTGTTATCAGCCATGTCAAGAGAGGAGAGGCCGACTGTACGACAGGAGAATACAATCTATTACTATCTGGTATCAGCCATGTCAGGAGAGGCCGACTGTAGGACAGGGGAATACAATCTATTACTATCTGTTATCAGCCATGTCAGGAGAGGAGAGGCCGACTGTAGGAGAGGAGAATACAATCTATTTCTATCTGTTATCAGCCATGTCAGGATGGTAGAGGCCGACTGTAGGACAGGAGAATACAATCTATTACTATCTGTATCAGCCATGTCAGGAGAGGAGAGGCCGACTGTAGGACAGGAAAATACAATCTATTACTATCTGTTATCAGCCAAGAGAGGAGAGGCCGACTGTAGGACAGGAGAATACAATCTATTACTATCTGTTATCAGCCATGTCAGGAGAGGAGAGTCCGACTGTAGGACAGGAGAATACAATCTATTACTATCTGTTATCAGCCATGTCAGGAGAGGCCGACTGTAGGACAGGGGAATACAATCTATTACTATCTGTTATCAGCCATGTCAGGAGAGGAGAGGCCGACTGTAGGACAGGGGAATACAATCTATTACTATCTGTTATCAGCCATGTCAGCAGAGGAGAGGTCGACTGTAGGACAGGAGAATACAATCTATTACTATCTGTTATCAGCCATGTCAGGAGAGGAGAGGCCGACTGTAGGACAGGGGAATACAATCTATTACTATCTGTTATCAGCCAGGAGAGGAGAGGCCGACTGTAGGACAGGAGAATACAATCTATTACTATCTGTTATCAGCCATGTCAGGAGAGGAGAGGCTGACTGTAGGACAGGAGAATACAATCTATTACTATCTGTTATCAGCCATGTCAGGAGAGGAGAGGCCGACTGTAGGACAGGGGAATACAATCTATTACTATCTGTTATCAGCCATGTCAGGAGGGGAGAGGCCGACTGTAGGACAGGAGAATACAATCTATTACTATCTGGTATCAGCCATGTCAGGAGAGGCCGACTGTAGGACAGGGGAATACAATCTATTACTATCTGTTATCAGCCATGTCAGGAGAGGAGAGGCTGACTGTAGGACAGGAGAATACAATCTATTACTATCTGTTATCAGCCATGTCAGGAGAGGAGAGGCCGACTGTAGGACAGGGGAATATAATCTATTACTATCTGTTATCAGCCATGTCAGGAGAGGAGAGGCCGACTGTACGACAGGGGAATACAATCTATTACTATCTGTTATCAGCCATGTCAGGAGAGGAGAGGCCGACTGTAGGACAGGAGAATACAATCTATTACTATCTGTTATCAGCCATGTCAGGAGAGGAGAGGCCGACTGTAGGACAGGGGAATATAATCTATTACTATCTGGTATCAGCCATGTCAGGAGAGGCCGACTGTACGACAGGGGAATACAATCTATTACTATCTGTTATCAGCCATGTCAGGAGAGGAGAGGCTGACTGTAGGACAGGAGAATACAATCTATTACTATCTGTTATCAGCCATGTCAGGAGAGGAGAGGCTGACTGTAGGACAGGGGAATACAATCTATTACTATCTGTTATCAGCCATGTCAGGAGGGGAGAGGCCGACTGTAGGACCGGGGAATACAATCTATTACTATCTGTTATCAACCATGTCCGGAGAGGAGAGGCCGACTGTAGGACAGGGGAATACAATCTATTACTATCTGTTATCAGCCATGTCAGGAGAGGCCGACTGTAGGACAGGGGAATACAATCTATTACTATCTGTTATCAGCCATGTCAGGAGAGGAGAGGCCGACTGTAGGACAGGGGAATACAATCTATTACTATCTGTTATCAGCCATGTCAGGAGATGCCGACTGTAGGACAGGGGCATACAATCTATTACTATCTGTTATCAGCCATGTCCGGAGAGGAGAGGCCGACTGTAGGACAGGGGAATACAATCTATTACTATCTGTTATCAGCCATGTCAGGAGAGGAGAGGCCGACTGTAGGACAGGGGAATACAATCTATTATTATCTGTTATCAGCCATGTCAGGAGAGGCCGACTGTAGGACAGGGGAATACAATCTATTACTATCTGTTATCAGCCATGTCAGGAGATGCCGACTGTAGGACAGGGGCATAAAATCTATTACTATCTGTTATCAGCCATGTCAGGAGAGGAGAGGCCGACTGTAGGACAGGAGAATACAATCTATTACTATCTGTTATCAGCCATGTCAGGAGAGGAGAGGCCGACTGTAGGACAGGGGAATACAATCTATTACTATCTGTTATCAGCCATGTCAGGAGAGGCCGACTGTAGGACAGGGGAATACAATCTATTACTATCTGTTATCAACCATGTCCGGAGAGGAGAGGCCGACTGTAGGACAGGGGAATACAATCTATTACTATCTGTTATCAGCCATGTCAGGAGAGGCCGACTGTAGGACAGGGGAATACAATCTATTACTATCTGTTATCAGCCATGTCAGGAGAGGAGAGGCCGACTGTAGGACAGGGGAATACAATCTATTACTATCTGTTATCAGCCATGTCAGGAGATGCCGACTGTAGGACAGGGGCATACAATCTATTACTATCTGTTATCAGCCATGTCCGGAGAGGAGAGGCCGACTGTAGGACAGGGGAATACAATCTATTACTATCTGTTATCAGCCATGTCAGGAGAGGAGAGGCCGACTGTAGGACAGGGGAATACAATCTATTACTATCTGTTATCAGCCATGTCAGGAGAGGCCGACTGTAGGACAGGGGAATACAATCTATTACTATCTGTTATCAGCCATGTCAGGAGATGCCGACTGTAGGACAGGGGCATAAAATCTATTACTATCTGTTATCAGCCATGTCAGGAGAGGAGAGGCCGACTGTAGGACAGGAGAATACAATCTATTACTATCTGTTATCAGCCATGTCAGGAGAGGAGAGGCCGACTGTAGGACAGGGGAATACAATCTATTACTATCTGTTATCAGCCATGTCAGGAGAGGAGAGGCCGACTGTAGGACAGGGGAATACAATCTATTACTATCTGTTATCAGCCATGTCAGGAGAGGCCGACTGTAGGACAGGGGAATACAATCTATTACTATCTGTTATCAGCCATGTCAGGAGAGGAGAGGCCGACTGTAGGACAGGGGAATACAATCTATTACTATCTGTTATCAGCCATGTCAGGAGGGGAGAGGCCGACTGTAGGACCGGGGAATACAATCTATTACTATCTGTTATCAGCCATGTCAGGAGAGGAGAGGCTGACTGTAGGACAGGAGAATACAATCTATTACTATCTGTTATCAGCCATGTCAGGAGAGGAGAGGCCGACTGTAGGACAAGAGAATACAATCTATTACTATCTGTTATCAGCCATGTCAGGAGAGGAGAGGCCGACTGTAGGACAGGGGAATACAATCTATTACTATCTGTTATCAGCCATGTCAGGAGGGGAGAGGCCGACTGTAGGACAGGGGAATACAATCTATTACTATCTGTTATCAGCCATGTCAGGAGAGGCCGACTGTAGGACAGGAGAATACAATCTATTACTATCTGTTATCAGCCATGTCAGGAGAGGCCGACTGTAGGACAGGAGAATACAATCTATTACTATCTGTTATCAGCCATGTCAGGAGAGGCCGACTGTAGGACAGGGGAATACAATCTATTACTATCTGTTATCAGCCATGTCAGGAGAGGAGAGGCCGACTGTAGGACCGGGGAATACAATCTATTACTATCTGTTATCAGCCATGTCAGGAGAGGCCGACTGTACGACAGGAGAATACAATCTATTACTATCTGTTATCAGCCATGTCAGGAGAGGAGAGGCCGACTGTAGGACAGGGGAATACAATCTATTACTATCTGTTATCAGCCATGTCAGGAGATGCCGACTGTAAGACAGGGGCATACAATCTATTACTATCTGTTATCAGCCATGTCCGGAGAGGAGAGGCCGACTGTAGGACAGGGGAATACAATCTATTACTATCTGTTATCAGCCATGTCAGGAGAGGAGAGGCCGACTGTAGGACAGGGGAATACAATCTATTACTATCTGTTATCAGCCATGTCAGGAGAGGCCGACTGTAGGACAGGGGAATACAATCTATTACTATCTGTTATCAGCCATGTCAGGAGATGCCGACTGTAGGACAGGGGCATAAAATCTATTACTATCTGTTATCAGCCATGTCAGGAGAGGAGAGGCCGACTGTAGGACAGGAGAATACAATCTATTACTATCTGTTATCAGCCATGTCAGGAGAGGAGAGGCCGACTGTAGGACAGGGGAATACAATCTATTACTATCTGTTATCAGCCATGTCAGGAGAGGAGAGGCCGACTGTAGGACAGGGGAATACAATCTATTACTATCTGTTATCAGCCATGTCAGGAGAGGCCGACTGTAGGACAGGGGAATACAATCTATTACTATCTGTTATCAGCCATGTCAGGAGAGGAGAGGCCGACTGTAGGACAGGGGAATACAATCTATTACTATCTGTTATCAGCCATGTCAGGAGGGGAGAGGCCGACTGTAGGACCGGGGAATACAATCTATTACTATCTGTTATCAGCCATGTCAGGAGAGGAGAGGCTGACTGTAGGACAGGAGAATACAATCTATTACTATCTGTTATCAGCCATGTCAGGAGAGGAGAGGCCGACTGTAGGACAAGAGAATACAATCTATTACTATCTGTTATCAGCCATGTCAGGAGAGGAGAGGCCGACTGTAGGACAGGGGAATACAATCTATTACTATCTGTTATCAGCCATGTCAGGAGGGGAGAGGCCGACTGTAGGACAGGGGAATACAATCTATTACTATCTGTTATCAGCCATGTCAGGAGAGGCCGACTGTAGGACAGGAGAATACAATCTATTACTATCTGTTATCAGCCATGTCAGGAGAGGCCGACTGTAGGACAGGAGAATACAATCTATTACTATCTGTTATCAGCCATGTCAGGAGAGGCCGACTGTAGGACAGGGGAATACAATCTATTACTATCTGTTATCAGCCATGTCAGGAGAGGAGAGGCCGACTGTAGGACCGGGGAATACAATCTATTACTATCTGTTATCAGCCATGTCAGGAGAGGCCGACTGTACGACAGGAGAATACAATCTATTACTATCTGTTATCAGCCATGTCAGGAGAGGAGAGGCCGACTGTAGGACAGGAGAATACAATCTATTACTATCTGTTATCTGCCATGTCAGGAGAGGCCGACTGTACGACAGGAGAATACAATCTATTACTATCTGTTATCAGCCATGTCAGGAGAGGAGAGGCCGACTGTAGGACAGGAGAATACAATCTATTACTATCTGTTATCAGCCATGTCAGGAGAGGCCGACTGTAGGACAGGGGAATACAATCTATTACTATCTGTTATTAGCCATGTCAGGAGAGGAGAGGCCGACTGTAGGACCGGGGAATACAATCTATTACTATCTGTTATCAGCCATGTCAGGAGGGGAGAGGCCGACTGTAGGATCGGGGAATACAATCTATTACTATCTGTTATCAGCCATGTCAGGAGAGGAGAGGCCGACTGTAGTACAGGAGAATACAATCTATTACTATCTGTTATCAGCCATGTCAGGAGAGGAGAGGCCGACTGTAGGACAGGAGAATACAATCTATTACTATCTGTTATCAGCCATGTCAGGAGAGGCCGACTGTAGGACAGGGGAATACAATCTATTACTATCTGTTATCAGCCATGTCAGGAGAGGAGAGGCCGACTGTAGGACAGGGGAATACAATCTATTACTATCTGTTATCAGCCATGTCAGGAGGGGAGAGGCCGACTGTAGGACCGGGGAATACAATCTATTACTATCTGTTATCAGCCATGTCAAGAGAGGAGAGGCCGACTGTACGACAGGAGAATACAATCTATTACTATCTGGTATCAGCCATGTCAGGAGAGGCCGACTGTAGGACAGGGGAATACAATCTATTACTATCTGTTATCAGCCATGTCAGGAGAGGAGAGGCCGACTGTAGGACAGGAGAATACAATCTATTTCTATCTGTTATCAGCCATGTCAGGATGGGAGAGGTCGACTGTAGGACAGGAGAATACAATCTATTACTATCTGTATCAGCCATGTCAGGAGAGGAGAGGCCGACTGTAGGACAGGAAAATACAATCTATTACTATCTGTTATCAGCCAAGAGAGGAGAGGCCGACTGTAGGACAGGAGAATACAATCTATTACTATCTGTTATCAGCCATGTCAGGAGAGGAGAGTCCGACTGTAGGACAGGAGAATACAATCTATTACTATCTGTTATCAGCCATGTCAGGAGAGGCCGACTGTAGGACAGGGGAATACAATCTATTACTATCTGTTATCAGCCATGTCAGGAGAGGAGAGGCCGACTGTAGGACAGGGGAATACAATCTATTACTATCTGTTATCAGCCATGTCAGCAGAGGAGAGGTCGACTGTAGGACAGGAGAATACAATCTATTACTATCTGTTATCAGCCATGTCAGGAGAGGAGAGGCCGACTGTAGGACAGGGGAATACAATCTATTACTATCTGTTATCAGCCAGGAGAGGAGAGGCCGACTGTAGGACAGGAGAATACAATCTATTACTATCTGTTATCAGCCATGTCAGGAGAGGAGAGGCTGACTGTAGGACAGGAGAATACAATCTATTACTATCTGTTATCAGCCATGTCAGGAGAGGAGAGGCCGACTGTAGGACAGGGGAATACAATCTATTACTATCTGTTATCAGCCATGTCAGGAGGGGAGAGGCCGACTGTAGGACAGGAGAATACAATCTATTACTATCTGTTATCAGCCATGTCAGGAGAGGCCGACTGTAGGACAGGGGAATACAATCTATTACTATCTGTTATCAGCCATGTCAGGAGAGGAGAGGCTGACTGTAGGACAGGAGAATACAATCTATTACTATCTGTTATCAGCCATGTCAGGAGAGGAGAGGCCGACTGTAGGACAGGGGAATATAATCTATTACTATCTGTTATCAGCCATGTCAGGAGAGGAGAGGCCGACTGTACGACAGGGGAATACAATCTATTACTATCTGTTATCAGCCATGTCAGGAGAGGAGAGGCCGACTGTAGGACAGGAGAATACAATCTATTACTATCTGTTATCAGCCATGTCAGGAGAGGAGAGGCCGACTGTAGGACAGGGGAATATAATCTATTACTATCTGGTATCAGCCATGTCAGGAGAGGCCGACTGTACGACAGGGGAATACAATCTATTACTATCTGTTATCAGCCATGTCAGGAGAGGAGAGGCTGACTGTAGGACAGGAGAATACAATCTATTACTATCTGTTATCAGCCATGTCAGGAGAGGAGAGGCTGACTGTAGGACAGGGGAATACAATCTATTACTATCTGTTATCAGCCATGTCAGGAGGGGAGAGGCCGACTGTAGGACCGGGGAATACAATCTATTACTATCTGTTATCAACCATGTCCGGAGAGGAGAGGCCGACTGTAGGACAGGGGAATACAATCTATTACTATCTGTTATCAGCCATGTCAGGAGAGGCCGACTGTAGGACAGGGGAATACAATCTATTACTATCTGTTATCAGCCATGTCAGGAGAGGAGAGGCCGACTGTAGGACAGGGGAATACAATCTATTACTATCTGTTATCAGCCATGTCAGGAGATGCCGACTGTAGGACAGGGGCATACAATCTATTACTATCTGTTATCAGCCATGTCCGGAGAGGAGAGGCCGACTGTAGGACAGGAGAATACAATCTATTACTATCTGTTATCAGCCATGTCAGGAGAGGAGAGGCCGACTGTAGGACAGGGGAATACAATCTATTACTATCTGTTATCAGCCATGTCAGGAGAGGCCGACTGTAGGACAGGGGAATACAATCTATTACTATCTGTTATCAGCCATGTCAGGAGATGCCGACTGTAGGACAGGGGCATAAAATCTATTACTATCTGTTATCAGCCATGTCAGGAGAGGAGAGGCCGACTGTAGGACAGGAGAATACAATCTATTACTATCTGTTATCAGCCATGTCAGGAGAGGAGAGGCCGACTGTAGGACAGGGGAATACAATCTATTACTATCTGTTATCAGCCATGTCAGGAGAGGAGAGGCCGACTGTAGGACAGGGGAATACAATCTATTACTATCTGTTATCAGCCATGTCAGGAGAGGCCGACTGTAGGACAGGGGAATACAATCTATTACTATCTGTTATCAGCCATGTCAGGAGAGGAGAGGCCGACTGTAGGACAGGGGAATACAATCTATTACTATCTGTTATCAGCCATGTCAGGAGGGGAGAGGCCGACTGTAGGACCGGGGAATACAATCTATTACTATCTGTTATCAGCCATGTCAGGAGAGGAGAGGCTGACTGTAGGACAGGAGAATACAATCTATTACTATCTGTTATCAGCCATGTCAGGAGAGGAGAGGCCGACTGTAGGACAAGAGAATACAATCTATTACTATCTGTTATCAGCCATGTCAGGAGAGGAGAGGCCGACTGTAGGACAGGGGAATACAATCTATTACTATCTGTTATCAGCCATGTCAGGAGAGGAGAGGCTGACTGTAGGACAGGAGAATACAATCTATTACTATCTGTTATCAGCCATGTCAGGAGAGGAGAGGCCGACTGTAGGACAGGGGAATATAATCTATTACTATCTGTTATCAGCCATGTCAGGAGAGGCCGACTGTACGACAGGGGAATACAATCTATTACTATCTGTTATCAGCCATGTCAGGAGAGGAGAGGCCGACTGTAGGACAGGAGAATACAATCTATTACTATCTGTTATCAGCCATGTCAGGAGAGGAGAGGCCGACTGTAGGACGGGAGAATACAATCTATTACTATCTGTTATCAGCCATGTCAGGAGAGGCCGACTGTAGGACAGGAGAATACAATCTATTACTATATGTTATCAGCCATGTCAGGAGGGGAGAGGCCGACTGTAGGACCGGGGAATACAATCTATTACTATCTGTTATCAGCCATGTCAGGAGAGGAGAGGCCGACTGTAGGACAGGAGAATGCAATCTATTACTATCTGTTATCAGCCATGTCAGGAGAGGAGAGGCTGACTGTAGGACAGGAGAATACAATCTATTACTATCTGTTATCAGCCATGTCAGGAGAGGAGAGGCTGACTGTAGGACAGGAGAATACAATCTATTACTATCTGTTATCAGCCATGTCAGGAGGGGAGAGGCCGACTGTAGGACCGGGGAATACAATCTATTACTATCTGTTATCAGCCATGTCAGGAGAGGAGAGGCCGACTGTAGGACAAGAGAATACAATCTATTACTATCTGTTATCAGCCATGTCAGGAGAGGAGAGGCCGACTGTAGGACAGGGGCATACAATCTATTACTATCTGTTATCAGCCATGTCAGGAGGGGAGAGGCCGACTGTAGGACAGGGGCATACAATCTATTACTATCTGTTATCAGCCATGTCAGGAGGGGAGAGGCCGACTGTAGGACCGGGGAATACAATCTATTACTATCTGTTATCAGCCATGTCAGGAGAGGAGAGGCCGACTGTAGGACAGGGGAATACAATCTATTACTATCTGTTATCAGCCATGTCAGGAGAGGCCGACTGTAGGACAGGGGAATACAATCTATTACTATCTGTTATCAGCCATGTCAGGAGAGGAGAGGCCGACTGTAGGACAGGGGAATACAATCTATTACTATCTGTTATCAGCCATGTCAGGAGAGGAGAGGCTGACTGTAGGACAGGAGAATACAATCTATTACTATCTGTTATCAGCCATGTCAGGAGAGGAGAGGCCGACTGTAGGACAGCGGAATACAATCTATTACTATCTGTTATCAGCCATGTCAGGAGAGGCCGACTGTAGGACAGGGGAATACAATCTATTACTATCTGTTATCAGCCATGTCAGGAGAGGAGAGGCCGACTGTAGGACAGGAGAATACAATCTATTACTATCTGTTATCAGCCATGTCAGGAGAGGCCGACTGTAGGACAGGAGAATACAATCTATTACTATCTGTTATCAGCCATGTCAGGAGAGGTGAGGCCGACTGTAGGACAGGAGAATACAATCTATTACTATCTGGTATCAGCCGTGTCAGGAGAGGCCGACTGTAGGACAGGGGAATACAATCTATTACTATCTGTTATCAGCCATGTCAGGAGAGGAGAGGCAGACTGTAGGACAGGGGAATACAATCTATTACTATCTGTTATCAGCCATGTCAGGAGAGGAGAGGCCGACTGTAGGACAGGGGCATACAATCTATTACTATCTGTTATCAGCCATGTCAGGAGGGGAGAGGCCGACTGTAGGACCGGGGAATACAATCTATTACTATCTGTTATCAGCCATGTCAGGAGATGCCGACTGTAGGACAGGGGCATACAATCTATTACTATCTGTTATCAGCCATGTCAGGAGATGCCGACTGTAGGACAGGGGCATAAAATCTATTACTATCTGTTATCAGCCATGTCAGGAGAGGAGAGGCCGACTGTAGGACAGGAGAATACAATCTATTACTATCTGTTATCAGCCATGTCAGGAGAGGAGAGGCCGACTGTAGGACAGGGGAATACAATCTATTACTATCTGTTATCAGCCATGTCAGGAGATGCCGACTGTAGGACAGGGGCATACAATCTATTACTATCTGTTATCAGCCATGTCCGGAGAGGAGAGGCCGACTGTAGGACAGGAGAATACAATCTATTACTATCTGTTATCAGCCATGTCAGGAGAGGAGAGGCCGACTGTAGGACAGGGGAATACAATCTATTACTATCTGTTATCAGCCATGTCAGGAGAGGCCGACTGTAGGACAGGGGAATACAATCTATTACTATCTGTTATCAGCCATGTCAGGAGATGCCGACTGTAGGACAGGGGCATAAAATCTATTACTATCTGTTATCAGCCATGTCAGGAGAGGAGAGGCCGACTGTAGGACAGGAGAATACAATCTATTACTATCTGTTATCAGCCATGTCAGGAGAGGAGAGGCCGACTGTAGGACAGGGGAATACAATCTATTACTATCTGTTATCAGCCATGTCAGGAGAGGAGAGGCCGACTGTAGGACAGGGGAATACAATCTATTACTATCTGTTATCAGCCATGTCAGGAGAGGCCGACTGTAGGACAGGGGAATACAATCTATTACTATCTGTTATCAGCCATGTCAGGAGAGGAGAGGCCGACTGTAGGACAGGGGAATACAATCTATTACTATCTGTTATCAGCCATGTCAGGAGGGGAGAGGCCGACTGTAGGACCGGGGAATACAATCTATTACTATCTGTTATCAGCCATGTCAGGAGAGGAGAGGCTGACTGTAGGACAGGAGAATACAATCTATTACTATCTGTTATCAGCCATGTCAGGAGAGGAGAGGCCGACTGTAGGACAAGAGAATACAATCTATTACTATCTGTTATCAGCCATGTCAGGAGAGGAGAGGCCGACTGTAGGACAGGGGAATACAATCTATTACTATCTGTTATCAGCCATGTCAGGAGAGGCCGACTGTAGGACAGGGGAATACAATCTATTACTATCTGTTATCAGCCATGTCAGGAGATGCCGACTGTAGGACAGGGGCATAAAATCTATTACTATCTGTTATCAGCCATGTCAGGAGAGGAGAGGCCGACTGTAGGACAGGAGAATACAATCTATTACTATCTGTTATCAGCCATGTCAGGAGAGGAGAGGCCGACTGTAGGACAGGGGAATACAATCTATCACTATCTGTTATCAGCCATGTCAGGAGAGGAGAGGCCGACTGTAGGACAGGGGAATACAATCTATTACTATCTGTTATCAGCCATGTCAGGAGAGGCCGACTGTAGGACAGGGGAATACAATCTATTACTATCTGTTATCAGCCATGTCAGGAGAGGAGAGGCCGACTGTAGGACAGGGGAATACAATCTATTACTATCTGTTATCAGCCATGTCAGGAGGGGAGAGGCCGACTGTAGGACCGGGGAATACAATCTATTACTATCTGTTATCAGCCATGTCAGGAGAGGAGAGGCTGACTGTAGGACAGGAGAATACAATCTATTACTATCTGTTATCAGCCATGTCAGGAGAGGAGAGGCCGACTGTAGGACAAGAGAATACAATCTATTACTATCTGTTATCAGCCATGTCAGGAGAGGAGAGGCCGACTGTAGGACAGGGGAATACAATCTATTACTATCTGTTATCAGCCATGTCAGGAGGGGAGAGGCCGACTGTAGGACAGGGGAATACAATCTATTACTATCTGTTATCAGCCATGTCAGGAGAGGCCGACTGTAGGACAGGAGAATACAATCTATTACTATCTGTTATCAGCCATGTCAGGAGAGGCCGACTGTAGGACAGGAGAATACAATCTATTACTATCTGTTATCAGCCATGTCAGGAGAGGCCGACTGTAGGACAGGGGAATACAATCTATTACTATCTGTTATCAGCCATGTCAGGAGAGGAGAGGCCGACTGTAGGACCGGGGAATACAATCTATTACTATCTGTTATCAGCCATGTCAGGAGAGGCCGACTGTACGACAGGAGAATACAATCTATTACTATCTGTTATCAGCCATGTCAGGAGAGGAGAGGCCGACTGTAGGACAGGAGAATACAATCTATTACTATCTGTTATCTGCCATGTCAGGAGAGGCCGACTGTACGACAGGAGAATACAATCTATTACTATCTGTTATCAGCCATGTCAGGAGAGGAGAGGCCGACTGTAGGACAGGAGAATACAATCTATTACTATCTGTTATCAGCCATGTCAGGAGAGGCCGACTGTAGGACAGGGGAATACAATCTATTACTATCTGTTATTAGCCATGTCAGGAGAGGAGAGGCCGACTGTAGGACCGGGGAATACAATCTATTACTATCTGTTATCAGCCATGTCAGGAGGGGAGAGGCCGACTGTAGGATCGGGGAATACAATCTATTACTATCTGTTATCAGCCATGTCAGGAGAGGAGAGGCCGACTGTAGGACAGGAGAATACAATCTATTACTATCTGTTATCAGCCATGTCAGGAGAGGAGAGGCCGACTGTAGGACAGGAGAATACAATCTATTACTATCTGTTATCAGCCATGTCAGGAGAGGCCGACTGTAGGACAGGGGAATACAATCTATTACTATCTGTTATCAGCCATGTCAGGAGAGGAGAGGCCGACTGTAGGACAGGGGAATACAATCTATTACTATCTGTTATCAGCCATGTCAGGAGGGGAGAGGCCGACTGTAGGACCGGGGAATACAATCTATTACTATCTGTTATCAGCCATGTCAAGAGAGGAGAGGCCGACTGTACGACAGGAGAATACAATCTATTACTATCTGGTATCAGCCATGTCAGGAGAGGCCGACTGTAGGACAGGGGAATACAATCTATTACTATCTGTTATCAGCCATGTCAGGAGAGGAGAGGCCGACTGTAGGACAGGAGAATACAATCTATTTCTATCTGTTATCAGCCATGTCAGGATGGGAGAGGTCGACTGTAGGACAGGAGAATACAATCTATTACTATCTGTATCAGCCATGTCAGGAGAGGAGAGGCCGACTGTAGGACAGGAAAATACAATCTATTACTATCTGTTATCAGCCAAGAGAGGAGAGGCCGACTGTAGGACAGGAGAATACAATCTATTACTATCTGTTATCAGCCATGTCAGGAGAGGAGAGTCCGACTGTAGGACAGGAGAATACAATCTATTACTATCTGTTATCAGCCATGTCAGGAGAGGCCGACTGTAGGACAGGGGAATACAATCTATTACTATCTGTTATCAGCCATGTCAGGAGAGGAGAGGCCGACTGTAGGACAGGGGAATACAATCTATTACTATCTGTTATCAGCCATGTCAGCAGAGGAGAGGTCGACTGTAGGACAGGAGAATACAATCTATTACTATCTGTTATCAGCCATGTCAGGAGAGGAGAGGCCGACTGTAGGACAGGGGAATACAATCTATTACTATCTGTTATCAGCCAGGAGAGGAGAGGCCGACTGTAGGACAGGAGAATACAATCTATTACTATCTGTTATCAGCCATGTCAGGAGAGGAGAGGCTGACTGTAGGACAGGAGAATACAATCTATTACTATCTGTTATCAGCCATGTCAGGAGAGGAGAGGCCGACTGTAGGACAGGGGAATACAATCTATTACTATCTGTTATCAGCCATGTCAGGAGGGGAGAGGCCGACTGTAGGACAGGAGAATACAATCTATTACTATCTGTTATCAGCCATGTCAGGAGAGGCCGACTGTAGGACAGGGGAATACAATCTATTACTATCTGTTATCAGCCATGTCAGGAGAGGAGAGGCTGACTGTAGGACAGGAGAATACAATCTATTACTATCTGTTATCAGCCATGTCAGGAGAGGAGAGGCCGACTGTAGGACAGGGGAATATAATCTATTACTATCTGTTATCAGCCATGTCAGGAGAGGAGAGGCCGACTGTACGACAGGGGAATACAATCTATTACTATCTGTTATCAGCCATGTCAGGAGAGGAGAGGCCGACTGTAGGACAGGAGAATACAATCTATTACTATCTGTTATCAGCCATGTCAGGAGAGGAGAGGCCGACTGTAGGACAGGGGAATATAATCTATTACTATCTGGTATCAGCCATGTCAGGAGAGGCCGACTGTACGACAGGGGAATACAATCTATTACTATCTGTTATCAGCCATGTCAGGAGAGGAGAGGCTGACTGTAGGACAGGAGAATACAATCTATTACTATCTGTTATCAGCCATGTCAGGAGAGGAGAGGCTGACTGTAGGACAGGGGAATACAATCTATTACTATCTGTTATCAGCCATGTCAGGAGGGGAGAGGCCGACTGTAGGACCGGGGAATACAATCTATTACTATCTGTTATCAACCATGTCCGGAGAGGAGAGGCCGACTGTAGGACAGGGGAATACAATCTATTACTATCTGTTATCAGCCATGTCAGGAGAGGCCGACTGTAGGACAGGGGAATACAATCTATTACTATCTGTTATCAGCCATGTCAGGAGAGGAGAGGCCGACTGTAGGACAGGGGAATACAATCTATTACTATCTGTTATCAGCCATGTCAGGAGATGCCGACTGTAGGACAGGGGCATACAATCTATTACTATCTGTTATCAGCCATGTCCGGAGAGGAGAGGCCGACTGTAGGACAGGAGAATACAATCTATTACTATCTGTTATCAGCCATGTCAGGAGAGGAGAGGCCGACTGTAGGACAGGGGAATACAATCTATTACTATCTGTTATCAGCCATGTCAGGAGAGGCCGACTGTAGGACAGGGGAATACAATCTATTACTATCTGTTATCAGCCATGTCAGGAGATGCCGACTGTAGGACAGGGGCATAAAATCTATTACTATCTGTTATCAGCCATGTCAGGAGAGGAGAGGCCGACTGTAGGACAGGAGAATACAATCTATTACTATCTGTTATCAGCCATGTCAGGAGAGGAGAGGCCGACTGTAGGACAGGGGAATACAATCTATTACTATCTGTTATCAGCCATGTCAGGAGAGGAGAGGCCGACTGTAGGACAGGGGAATACAATCTATTACTATCTGTTATCAGCCATGTCAGGAGAGGCCGACTGTAGGACAGGGGAATACAATCTATTACTATCTGTTATCAGCCATGTCAGGAGAGGAGAGGCCGACTGTAGGACAGGGGAATACAATCTATTACTATCTGTTATCAGCCATGTCAGGAGGGGAGAGGCCGACTGTAGGACCGGGGAATACAATCTATTACTATCTGTTATCAGCCATGTCAGGAGAGGAGAGGCTGACTGTAGGACAGGAGAATACAATCTATTACTATCTGTTATCAGCCATGTCAGGAGAGGAGAGGCCGACTGTAGGACAAGAGAATACAATCTATTACTATCTGTTATCAGCCATGTCAGGAGAGGAGAGGCCGACTGTAGGACAGGGGAATACAATCTATTACTATCTGTTATCAGCCATGTCAGGAGAGGAGAGGCTGACTGTAGGACAGGAGAATACAATCTATTACTATCTGTTATCAGCCATGTCAGGAGAGGAGAGGCCGACTGTAGGACAGGGGAATATAATCTATTACTATCTGTTATCAGCCATGTCAGGAGAGGCCGACTGTACGACAGGGGAATACAATCTATTACTATCTGTTATCAGCCATGTCAGGAGAGGAGAGGCCGACTGTAGGACAGGAGAATACAATCTATTACTATCTGTTATCAGCCATGTCAGGAGAGGAGAGGCCGACTGTAGGACGGGAGAATACAATCTATTACTATCTGTTATCAGCCATGTCAGGAGAGGCCGACTGTAGGACAGGAGAATACAATCTATTACTATATGTTATCAGCCATGTCAGGAGGGGAGAGGCCGACTGTAGGACCGGGGAATACAATCTATTACTATCTGTTATCAGCCATGTCAGGAGAGGAGAGGCCGACTGTAGGACAGGAGAATGCAATCTATTACTATCTGTTATCAGCCATGTCAGGAGAGGAGAGGCTGACTGTAGGACAGGAGAATACAATCTATTACTATCTGTTATCAGCCATGTCAGGAGAGGAGAGGCTGACTGTAGGACAGGAGAATACAATCTATTACTATCTGTTATCAGCCATGTCAGGAGGGGAGAGGCCGACTGTAGGACCGGGGAATACAATCTATTACTATCTGTTATCAGCCATGTCAGGAGAGGAGAGGCCGACTGTAGGACAAGAGAATACAATCTATTACTATCTGTTATCAGCCATGTCAGGAGAGGAGAGGCCGACTGTAGGACAGGGGCATACAATCTATTACTATCTGTTATCAGCCATGTCAGGAGGGGAGAGGCCGACTGTAGGACAGGGGCATACAATCTATTACTATCTGTTATCAGCCATGTCAGGAGGGGAGAGGCCGACTGTAGGACCGGGGAATACAATCTATTACTATCTGTTATCAGCCATGTCAGGAGAGGAGAGGCCGACTGTAGGACAGGGGAATACAATCTATTACTATCTGTTATCAGCCATGTCAGGAGAGGCCGACTGTAGGACAGGGGAATACAATCTATTACTATCTGTTATCAGCCATGTCAGGAGAGGAGAGGCCGACTGTAGGACAGGGGAATACAATCTATTACTATCTGTTATCAGCCATGTCAGGAGAGGAGAGGCTGACTGTAGGACAGGAGAATACAATCTATTACTATCTGTTATCAGCCATGTCAGGAGAGGAGAGGCCGACTGTAGGACAGCGGAATACAATCTATTACTATCTGTTATCAGCCATGTCAGGAGAGGCCGACTGTAGGACAGGGGAATACAATCTATTACTATCTGTTATCAGCCATGTCAGGAGAGGAGAGGCCGACTGTAGGACAGGAGAATACAATCTATTACTATCTGTTATCAGCCATGTCAGGAGAGGCCGACTGTAGGACAGGAGAATACAATCTATTACTATCTGTTATCAGCCATGTCAGGAGAGGTGAGGCCGACTGTAGGACAGGAGAATACAATCTATTACTATCTGGTATCAGCCGTGTCAGGAGAGGCCGACTGTAGGACAGGGGAATACAATCTATTACTATCTGTTATCAGCCATGTCAGGAGAGGAGAGGCAGACTGTAGGACAGGGGAATACAATCTATTACTATCTGTTATCAGCCATGTCAGGAGAGGAGAGGCCGACTGTAGGACAGGGGCATACAATCTATTACTATCTGTTATCAGCCATGTCAGGAGGGGAGAGGCCGACTGTAGGACCGGGGAATACAATCTATTACTATCTGTTATCAGCCATGTCAGGAGATGCCGACTGTAGGACAGGGGCATACAATCTATTACTATCTGTTATCAGCCATGTCAGGAGATGCCGACTGTAGGACAGGGGCATAAAATCTATTACTATCTGTTATCAGCCATGTCAGGAGAGGAGAGGCCGACTGTAGGACAGGAGAATACAATCTATTACTATCTGTTATCAGCCATGTCAGGAGAGGAGAGGCCGACTGTAGGACAGGGGAATACAATCTATTACTATCTGTTATCAGCCATGTCAGGAGATGCCGACTGTAGGACAGGGGCATACAATCTATTACTATCTGTTATCAGCCATGTCCGGAGAGGAGAGGCCGACTGTAGGACAGGAGAATACAATCTATTACTATCTGTTATCAGCCATGTCAGGAGAGGAGAGGCCGACTGTAGGACAGGGGAATACAATCTATTACTATCTGTTATCAGCCATGTCAGGAGAGGCCGACTGTAGGACAGGGGAATACAATCTATTACTATCTGTTATCAGCCATGTCAGGAGATGCCGACTGTAGGACAGGGGCATAAAATCTATTACTATCTGTTATCAGCCATGTCAGGAGAGGAGAGGCCGACTGTAGGACAGGAGAATACAATCTATTACTATCTGTTATCAGCCATGTCAGGAGAGGAGAGGCCGACTGTAGGACAGGGGAATACAATCTATTACTATCTGTTATCAGCCATGTCAGGAGAGGAGAGGCCGACTGTAGGACAGGGGAATACAATCTATTACTATCTGTTATCAGCCATGTCAGGAGAGGCCGACTGTAGGACAGGGGAATACAATCTATTACTATCTGTTATCAGCCATGTCAGGAGAGGAGAGGCCGACTGTAGGACAGGGGAATACAATCTATTACTATCTGTTATCAGCCATGTCAGGAGGGGAGAGGCCGACTGTAGGACCGGGGAATACAATCTATTACTATCTGTTATCAGCCATGTCAGGAGAGGAGAGGCTGACTGTAGGACAGGAGAATACAATCTATTACTATCTGTTATCAGCCATGTCAGGAGAGGAGAGGCCGACTGTAGGACAAGAGAATACAATCTATTACTATCTGTTATCAGCCATGTCAGGAGAGGAGAGGCCGACTGTAGGACAGGGGAATACAATCTATTACTATCTGTTATCAGCCATGTCAGGAGAGGAGAGGCTGACTGTAGGACAGGAGAATACAATCTATTACTATCTGTTATCAGCCATGTCAGGAGAGGAGAGGCCGACTGTAGGACAGGGGAATATAATCTATTACTATCTGTTATCAGCCATGTCAGGAGAGGCCGACTGTACGACAGGGGAATACAATCTATTACTATCTGTTATCAGCCATGTCAGGAGAGGAGAGGCCGACTGTAGGACAGGAGAATACAATCTATTACTATCTGTTATCAGCCATGTCAGGAGAGGAGAGGCCGACTGTAGGACGGGAGAATACAATCTATTACTATCTGTTATCAGCCATGTCAGGAGAGGCCGACTGTAGGACAGGAGAATACAATCTATTACTATATGTTATCAGCCATGTCAGGAGGGGAGAGGCCGACTGTAGGACCGGGGAATACAATCTATTACTATCTGTTATCAGCCATGTCAGGAGAGGAGAGGCCGACTGTAGGACAGGAGAATGCAATCTATTACTATCTGTTATCAGCCATGTCAGGAGAGGAGAGGCTGACTGTAGGACAGGAGAATACAATCTATTACTATCTGTTATCAGCCATGTCAGGAGAGGAGAGGCTGACTGTAGGACAGGAGAATACAATCTATTACTATCTGTTATCAGCCATGTCAGGAGGGGAGAGGCCGACTGTAGGACCGGGGAATACAATCTATTACTATCTGTTATCAGCCATGTCAGGAGAGGAGAGGCCGACTGTAGGACAAGAGAATACAATCTATTACTATCTGTTATCAGCCATGTCAGGAGAGGAGAGGCCGACTGTAGGACAGGGGCATACAATCTATTACTATCTGTTATCAGCCATGTCAGGAGGGGAGAGGCCGACTGTAGGACAGGGGCATACAATCTATTACTATCTGTTATCAGCCATGTCAGGAGGGGAGAGGCCGACTGTAGGACCGGGGAATACAATCTATTACTATCTGTTATCAGCCATGTCAGGAGAGGAGAGGCCGACTGTAGGACAGGGGAATACAATCTATTACTATCTGTTATCAGCCATGTCAGGAGAGGCCGACTGTAGGACAGGGGAATACAATCTATTACTATCTGTTATCAGCCATGTCAGGAGAGGAGAGGCCGACTGTAGGACAGGGGAATACAATCTATTACTATCTGTTATCAGCCATGTCAGGAGAGGAGAGGCTGACTGTAGGACAGGAGAATACAATCTATTACTATCTGTTATCAGCCATGTCAGGAGAGGAGAGGCCGACTGTAGGACAGCGGAATACAATCTATTACTATCTGTTATCAGCCATGTCAGGAGAGGCCGACTGTAGGACAGGGGAATACAATCTATTACTATCTGTTATCAGCCATGTCAGGAGAGGAGAGGCCGACTGTAGGACAGGAGAATACAATCTATTACTATCTGTTATCAGCCATGTCAGGAGAGGCCGACTGTAGGACAGGAGAATACAATCTATTACTATCTGTTATCAGCCATGTCAGGAGAGGTGAGGCCGACTGTAGGACAGGAGAATACAATCTATTACTATCTGGTATCAGCCGTGTCAGGAGAGGCCGACTGTAGGACAGGGGAATACAATCTATTACTATCTGTTATCAGCCATGTCAGGAGAGGAGAGGCAGACTGTAGGACAGGGGAATACAATCTATTACTATCTGTTATCAGCCATGTCAGGAGAGGAGAGGCCGACTGTAGGACAGGGGCATACAATCTATTACTATCTGTTATCAGCCATGTCAGGAGGGGAGAGGCCGACTGTAGGACCGGGGAATACAATCTATTACTATCTGTTATCAGCCATGTCAGGAGAGCAGAGGCCGACTGTAGGACAGGAGAATACAATCTATTACTTTCTTTTATCAGCCATGTCAGGAGAGGCCGACTGTAGGACAGGGGAATACAATCTATTACTATCTGGTATCAGCCATGTCAGGAGAGGCCGACTGTAGGACAGCGGAATACAATCTATTACTATCTGTTATCAGCCATGTCAGGAGAGGAGAGGCCGACTGTAGGACAGGGGAATACAATCTATTACTATCTGTTATCAGCCATGTCAGGAGGGGAGAGGCCGACTGTAGGACAGGAGAATACAATCTATTACTATCTGTTATCAGCCATGTCAGGAGAGGAGAGGTCGACTGTAGGACAGCGGAATACAATCTATTACTATCTGTTATCAGCCATGTCAGGAGAGGCCGACTGTAGGACAGGGGAATACAATCTATTACTATCTGTTATCAGCCATGTCAGGAGAGGAGAGGCCGACTGTAGGACAGGAGAATACAATCTATTACTATCTGTTATCAGCCATGTCAGGAGAGGTGAGGCCGACTGTAGGACAGGAGAATACAATCTATTACTATCTGGTATCAGCCGTGTCAGGAGAGGCCGACTGTAGGACAGGGGAATACAATCTATTACTATCTGTTATCAGCCATGTCAGGAGAGGAGAGGCCGACTGTAGGACAGGGGAATACAATCTATTACTATCTGTTATCAGCCATGTCAGGAGAGGAGAGGCCGACTGTAGGACAGGAGAATACAATCTATTACTATCTGTTATCAGCCATGTCAGGAGAGGAGAGGCCGACTGTAGGACAGGGGAATACAATCTATTACTATCTGTTATCAGCCATGTCAGGAGAGGCCGACTGTAGGACAGGAGAATACAATCTATTACTATCTGGTATCAGCCATGTCAGGAGAGGCCGACTGTAGGACAGGGGAATACAATCTATTACTATCTGTTATCAGCCATGTCAGGAGAGGAGAGGCCGACTGTAGGACAGGAGAATACAATCTATTACTATCTGTTATCAGCCATGTCAGGAGAGGAGAGGCCGACTGTAGGACAGGGGAATACAATCTATTACTATCTGTTATCAGCCATGTCAGGAGAGGCCGACTGTAGGACAGGGGAATACAATCTATTACTATCTGTTATCAGCCATGTCAGGAGGGGAGAGGCCGACTGTAGGACCGGGGAATACAATCTATTACTATCTGTTATCAGCCATGTCAGAAGGGATGTGGCAATATGTTGTGTTATGATGAAGGGCAAAGATCTCCACTCTGGTACTGACTGATGATGTAATGTGTGATGACGGATTTCGGGGTGAAAAGTCGCGAACAAAACAAAACCTCACATTATATAATGCATGAAGGGGTTAATCATCTCCTTTCACTTTCACATCTGTGATTCACTGCTCTGGATGTAATGTGGGCTTTGTCCTTGTGAGTGGCCGACCACCAGGAGACACCATGGAATGCGGCAGTGAGGAGGATGAGAGTCCTGGGCCAGGCTTGTCTCCATTATGTCACCAAGTGGGGTCACTGACAAGTCACAGGGTAAAACAGAGGACTGCCTGTACCCCGAGTATCAGCCTGTCATTATCCTGTACCCCGAGTATCAGCCTGTCATTATCCTGTACCCCGAGTATCAGCCTGTCATTATCCTGTACCCCAAGTATCAGCCTGTCATTATCCTGTACCCCGAGTATCAGCCTGTCATTATCCTGTACCCCGAGTATCAGCCTGTCATTATCCTGTACCCCGAGTATCAGCCTGTCATTATCCTGTACCCCGAGTATCAGCCTGTCATTATCCTGTACCCCGAGTGTTGTTATCTTGGGGATGATGTTTGGATGTCTATACATCAGTATCCCTTAGAGATGTTAGTTACAGGATGATGGGGGTGATGGATTTCAGATTTGGGATGATGGGGGTGATGGATTTCGGATGCCGGATGATGGGGGTGATGGATTTCGGATACCGGATGATGGGGGTGATGGATTTCGGATACTGGATGATGGGGGTGATGGATTTCGGATACCGGATGATGGGGGTGATGGATTTCGGATACCGCATGATGGGGGTGATGGATTACGGATACCGGATGATGGGGGTGATGGATTTCGGATACTGGATGATGGGGGTGATGGATTTCGGATACTGGATGATGGGGGTGATGGATTTCAGATTTGGGATGATGGGGGTGATGGATTATATACCAGATGATGGGGGTGATGGATTTCGGATACCGGATGATGGATTTTGGATACCGGATGTGTTCTGTATATAAGATGCCATTTTATAAACAAGAGATTTTTTGGAAACTGAAAGTCTGAGAAGTAAAATTCCTGATGGCGAGAAGTGCGGATTTTCAGGACATTTTGGGACTTTCTCCTTGGGTGTCTGTGGTGACAGTGGACAGATGGATGGACATCTTATGATGACCCTGTGACCTCTCGTCTCCAGGACTGGATGACATTTTTGCCTTTACTTGGAGATCAGGGTTTCTTGCCCGTACATGGAAGAGAGGACGAGGGACTGGAGGAGGATTTATCACTATAAACACTGGAACCCGGTGTCTGGGGCCACGCTCATACCTGACTCTGTATACACACCATGTAATACTCCATCATCTGCCGAGGAGGCCTTAACCCCTCTGCTCCTGGAACTCTGTGGCGTATCTGAGTGGAGGATTCTTAAGATGGTATATTTGGATTTCAGCATGACACAACCGTTACCAGGACCCGACTGGGACATGAGCGTTACTGGGAAACGAGCGTTACTTGGACACAACTGTTACTGGGACATGACCATCACTAGGACACAACTGGTACTGGGACATGACTATCACTAGGACACAACTGGTACTGGGACATGACCATCACTAGGACACAACTGGTACTGGGACATGACCATCACTAGGACACAACTGGTACTGGGACATGACCATCACTAGGACACAACTGGTACTAGGACATGACCATCACTAGGACACAACTGATACTGGGACATGACCGTTACTGGAACACGACCATCACTAGGACACAACTGGTACTGGGACATGACCGTTACTGGAACACGACCATCACTAGGACACAACTGGTACTGGGACATGACCATCACTAGGACACAACTGATACTGGGACATGACCATCACTAGGACACAACTGGTACTGGGACATGACCATCACTAGGACATAACTGGTACTGGGACATGACCATCACTAGGACACAACTGGTACTGGGACATGACCATCACTAGGACACAACTGTTACTGGGACATGACCATCACTAGGACACAACTGGTACTGGGACATGACCATCACTAGGACACAACTGGTACTGGGACATGACCATCACTAGGACACAACTGGTACTAGGACATGACCATCACTAGGACACAACTGATACTGGGACATGACCATCACTAGGACACAACTGGTACTGGGACATGACCGTTACTGGAACACGACCATCACTAGGACACAACTGGTACTGGGACATGACCGTTACTGGGACACGACCATCACTGTACATAACCAGCGCTGAAAAGCAACTGGTACTGGCACAAACACAACCATCACCAGGACACAACTGTCACTAGAACACAACCATCACCAGGACACAACTGTCACTAGAACACAACCATCACCAGGACACAACATAACTTTGAAACGCTGTCACTCAGACACATCTGTAACTGGAACACAACCAGTACCAGGACACACTGTCACCTAGACAAAACTGTCACTGGAACAGGACTGTGACATGACAGCATTTTTCTCAATGACAGTCATGCTCAAGACATGGTCTTGTGGTGTCCTAGTGATGGTCTTGTCCTTGTGACAGCCTTGTCCTAGTTATGTTTTTTTTTTTTTTTTTTTACCATTGATGACTGCGTAATGTCCCAGTTATATTCATGTCTAAGCGACAATCGTATCCTGGTGATGGTTGTGTTCTAGTGACAGTCGTGTCCGGGTGATGGTTGTGTTCTAGTGACAGTCGTATCCTGGTGATGGTTGTGTTCTAGTGACAGTTGTGTCCTGGTGATGGTTGTGTTCTAGTGACAGTCGTGTCCTGGTGATGGTTGTGCTCCAGTGACAGTCGTGTCCTAGTGATCGTTGTGTTCTAGTGACAGTCATGTCCTAGTATTGGTTGTGTTTTAGTGACAGTTGTGTCCTGGTGATGGTTGTGTTCTAGAGACAGTCGTGTCCTAGTGATCATTTGTTCTAGTGACAGTCGTATCCTAGTGATGGTTTTGTTCTAATACAGTCGTGTCCTGGTGATGGTTGTGTTCTAGTAACAGTCATGTCCTAGTGATCATTTGTTCTAGTGACAGTCATGTCCTGGTGATGGTTTTCCTCTAATGACAGTTGTGTCCTGGTGATCATTTGTTCTAATACAGTCATGTCCTAGTATTGGTTGTGTTCTAGTGATAGTCGTGTCCTGGTGATGGTTGTGTTCTAGTGACAGTAGTCTCCTGGTGATGGTTGTGTTCAAGTGACAGTCGTGTCCTAGTGATCGTTTGTTCTAGTGACAATCGTGTCCTGGTGATGGTTTTGCTCTAATAACAGTCGTATCCTAGTGATGGTTGTGTTCTAGTGACAGTCGTGTCCTAGTGATGATTGTGTTCTAGTGACAGTCGTGTCCTAGTGATGGTTGTGTTCTAGTGACAGTCGTGTCCTAGTGATGGTTGTGTTCTAGTGACAGTCGTGTCCTGGTGATCATTTGTTCTAGTCACAGTTGTGTCCTGGTGATGGTTGTGTTCTAGTGACAGTCGTGTCCTAGTATTGGTTGTGTTCCAGCGACAGACATGTCCTAGTATTGGTTGTGTTCTAGTGACAGTCATATCCTGGTGATGGTTGTGTTCTAGTGACAGTCGTGTCCTAGTAATGGTTGTATTCTAGTGACAGTCTTGTCCTGGTGATGGTTTTGCTCTGACAGTCATATCCTAGTGATTTAAACTGTGTGAATGATATCCAGCTCACCCTCACATGATGACCATCCTGCTGTGATGCACGAAGCCGGGTGGACTTCAACCAGCAATCATATTAACCAAAGACGAAAAATGTAGATCCAGCACCAGTCAAGCGAAGATGAAATAAAATTTAGCTTTTATTCTTTATCCATAAAAATCGATCGTCATATCCACAGCAATTACGAAGCAGATGCAGAGTATAACATAGTAATTTCTGTGGATATGACAATCGATTTTTATGGATAAAGAATAAAAGCTAAATTTTATTTCATCTTCGCTTGACTGGTGCTGGATTTACATTTTTCGTCTATGGTGTCCTAGTGATGGTTGTGTTTTAATGACAGTCGTGTTCTAGTATTGGTTGTGTTCTAGTGACAGTCGTGTCCTGGTGATGGTTGTGTTCTAGTGACAGTCGTGTCCTGGTGATGGTTGTGTTCTAGTGACAGTCGTGTCCTGGTGATGGTTGTGTTCTAGTGACAGTCCTGTCCTAGTGATGGTTGTGTTCTAGTGACAGTCGTGTCCTGGTGATGGTTGTGTTCTAGTGACAGTCGTGTCCTGGTGATGGTTGTGTTCTAGTGACAGTCGTGTCCTGGTGATGGTTGTGTTCTAGTGACAGTCATGTCCTGGTGATGGTTGTGTTCTAGTGACAGTCATGTCCTGGTGATGGTTGTGTTCTAGTGACAGTCGTGTCCTAGTGATGGTTGTGTTCTAGTGACAGTCATGTCCTAGTGACTGTTGTGTTCTAGTGACAGTCGTGTCCTAGTGACTGTTGTGTTCTAGTGACAGTCGTGTCCTAGTGATGATTGTGTTCTAGTGACAGTCATATCCTGGTGATGATTGTGTTCTAGTGACAGTCGTGTCCTGGTGATGGTTCTGTTCTAGTCACAGTTGTGTCCTAGTATTGGTTGTGTTCTAGTGACAGTCGTGTCCTGGTGATGGTTGTGTTCTAGTGACAGTTGTGTCCTAGTGACTGTTGTGTTCTAGTGACAGTCGTCTCCTAGTGACTGTTGTGTTCTAGTGACAGTCGTGTCCTGGTGATGGTTGTGTTCTAGTGACAGTTGTGTCCTAGTGACTGTTGTGTTCTAGTGACAGTCGTGTCCTGGTGATGGTTGTGTTCTAGTGACAGTCGTCTCCTAGTGACTGTTGTGTTCTAGTGACAGTCGTGTCCTGGTGATGGTTGTGTTCTAGTGACAGTCGTCTCCTGGTGATGGATGTGTTCTAGTGACAGTCGTGTCCTGGTGATGGTTGTGTTCTAGTGACAGTTGTGTCCTAGTGACTGTTGTGTTCTAGTGACAGTCGTGTCCTGGTGATGGTTGTGTTCTAGTGACAGTCGTCTCCTAGTGACTGTTGTGTTCTAGTGACAGTCGTGTCCTGGTGATGGTTGTGTTCTAGTGACAGTCGTCTCCTGGTGATGGATGTGTTCTAGTGACAGTCGTGTCCTGGTGATGGTTGTGTTCTAGTGACAGTCGTGTCCTGGTGATGGTTGTGTTCTAGTGACAGTCGGGCCTCACCTCCCTTGTCTTTGAAGCCTCCATGAACCTGCCATTCCCAGTGCCTGTTTTTCCTTGCTGCCTCCTGTATACACAGCTGTTCCTGTTTACTGGACCCCCTGTGGCGCTGACCCTCCTAATATCCAAGAGGCTTCTACTTGTCCCTCAGCAGATGGCGGGATATTTTATGAGGCTGTAAATCTGTCCTATGTGGAATTCACAGTGTGACACAACAGCTCCACATACACAGCCGAGGTCCTGCGTACAGATCAGGAGAGTCACCGCTTCTACAGACTATAGGAAGTTCCACATCAGGTCACATTCCTACTGACTATAAATATCCGAGGTGACAAATGAGGGAAAAAGAGGAAAGTTTTTGTGGATTATTTTTCCATCTTTTACTAGATGGCGAGTGACTGATGGTTGTGTGCAGTGAGGGAGGTCCAGCCATGGCCGCCATTGTTCTCCCCGCCATGGGTCACGTCCGCTCTTACAGAACGCTCTTGTTGTTAGTCTGGCTTATCAAGGACAGGGCTCCAGGATGTAACATGGCTGCTGGGGGCCATGACCTTACACTGCACCCCTCCTCCTGACATGGAGCGGTATGATGGACAGATGTGTGACTGTTGTCACCAGTCCTAGGGGGCGCTGTTGGACAGGTGAAGGTTTTTGAGAGCGTTTACCGGATCACCGAGTGCGGCAGTGTCCTGCAGTTGTCCTGGGGTCAGCAGTGAAGGGCACCCGGTGTAGGGGCAGGAATAGAGACAAGATCCTGGAGACCAGCAAGGAATAATCCCGCACAATTTACTATATTACAATATTACTGTAGGTATATAGACACGTATACCCCACAACAGCTAGAGAAGCCAATCACCGATACAATTCAACAACTTCACTGCATGACAACGGCGACCTGTGATCAGCGATCATACCAGGAACAGCAGAGACTTAACCATTCTAGTATTAGCAATCAATTGGTTCAATCTGATTGTCTGTAGTTATTGATAGGTCTAATCAGATAATCTGTAGTTATTGATTGGTTCAATCTGATTGTCTGTAGTTATTGATTGGTCCAATCTGATTGTCTGTAGTTATTGAGTTGTCCAATCTGATTGTAGTTATTGATTGGTCCAATCTGATTGTCTGTAGTTATTGAGTTGTCCAATCTGATTGTCTGTAGTTATTGATTGGTCCAATCTGATTGTCTGTAGTTATTGATTGGTCCAATCTGATTGTCTGACGTTATTGATTTGTCCAATCTGATTGTCTGTAGTTATTGATTGGTTCAATCTGATTGTCTGTAGTTATTGATTGGTACAATCTGATTGTCTATAGTTATTGATTTGTCCAATCAGATTGTCTGTAGTTATTGATTGGTCCAATCTGATTGTCTGTAGTTATTGAGTTGTCCAATCTGATTGTCTGTAGTTATTGATTTGTCCAATCTGATTGTCTGTAGTTATTGATTGGTCCAATCTGATTGTCTGTAGTTATTGATTGGTCCAATCTGATTGTCTGTAGTTATTGATTGGTTCAATCTGATTGTCTGTAGTTATTGATTGGTTCAATCTGATTGTCTGTAGTTATTGATTGGTCTAATCAGATTGTCTGACGTTATTGATTTGTCCAATCTGATTGTCTGTAGTTATTGATTGGTCCAGTCTGATTGTCTGTAGTTATTGATTGGTACAATCTGATTGGTCACTATAAGGAGGGGGCTCAGTCTCGGGCCACTCCCCCTGGACCCTATATCAGTATCCATATGATATATACTTTGGTCTTGTCCTACAGGTCACTGAGGTGTAGGCGCTGACACACTGTAACAAGCCGGCAGCTGTGCGAGTATTACATGGCTTTGTGTCACTTGGCAGATCTCGTGTCATCTGTTGTTCTATTTCCGAGGCTGAAACGCGATCGCCAGACTTTCTACTTCCCATAATCCTTCATCTCTGTCATTCAGCTGAGGCAGATAATCCTGCGAGCAGGCAGAGCGACCGATGACATCATCAGAGGAGGAGGCGGGGCATACACATGGGAATCTATAGGGGACAATTCTATAGGTTCTATCAGCTCTTCTAGTATTAGACTGCGCAGTCCTGCACCTGGGACCAGGAGGATATACTATATACTATATACCACTCTATTATATGCACTATACAGTCCTATGAAAAAGTTTGGGCACCCCTATTAATCTTAATCATTTTTAGTTCTAAATATTTTGGTGTTTGCAGCAGCCATTTCAGTTTGATCTATCTAATAACTGATGGACACAGTAATATTTCAGGATTGAAATGAGGTTTATTGTACTAACAGAAAATGCGCAATATGCATTAAACCAAAATTTGACCGGTGCAAAAGTATGGGCACCTCAACAGAAAAGTGACATTAATATTTAGTACATCCTCCTTTTGCAAAGATAACAGCCTCTAGTCGCTTCCTGTAGCTTTTAATCAGTTCCTGGATCCTGGATGAAGGGATTTTGGACCATTTCTTTCTACAAAACAATTCAAGTTCAGTTAAGTTTGATGGTCGCCGAGCATGGACAGCCCGCTCTCAAATGATCTGAAAACAAAGATTGTTCAACATAGTTGTTCAGGGGAAGGATACAAAACGTTGTCTCAGAGATTTAACCTGTCAGTTTCCACTGTGAGGAACATAGTAAGGAAATGGAAGAGCACAGGGACAGTTCTTGTTAAGCCCAGAAGTGGCAGGCCAAGAAAAATATCAGAAAGGCAAAGAAGAAGAATGGTGAGAACAGTCAAGGACAATCCACAGACACCTCCAAAGAGCTGCAGCATCATCTTGCTGCAGATGGTGTCACTGTGCATCGGTCAACTATACAGCGCACTTTGCACAAATAGAAGCTGTATGGGAGAGTGATGAGAAAGAAGCCGTTTCTGCACGTACGCCACAAATACAGTTGCCTGAGGTATGAAAAAGCACATTTGGACAAGGCAGCTTCATTTTGGAAACAAAAATTGAGTTGTTTGGTTATAAAAAAAAAGGCGTTAAGCATGGCGTCCAAAAAGAAACAGCATTCCAAGAAAAACACATGCTACCCACTGTAAGATTTGGTGGAGGTTCCATCATGCTTTGGGGCTGTGTGGCCAATGCCTGCATCGGGAATCTTGTTAAAGTTGAGGGTCACATGGATTCCACTCAGTATCAGCAGATTCTTGAGAATAATGTTTAAGAATCAGTGACGAAGTTGAAGTTACGCCGGGGATGGATATTTCAGCAAGACAATGATCCAAAACACCGCTCCAAATCCTCAGGCATTCATGCAGAGGAACAATTACAATGTTCTGGAATGGCCATCCCAGTCCCCAGACCTGAATATCATTGAACATCTGTGGGATGATTGGAAGCGGGCTGTCCATGCTCGGCGACCATCTAACTTAACTGAACTTGAATTGTTTGTCCAAAATCCCTTCATCCAGGATCCAGGAACTGATTAAAAGCTACAGGAAGCGACTAGAGGCTGTTATCTTTGCAAAAGGAGGATCTACTAAATATTAATGTCACTTTTCTGTTGAGGTGCCCATACTTTTGCACCGGTCAAATTTTGGTTTAATGCATATTGCACATTTTCTGTTAGTACAATAAACCTCATTTCAATCCTGAAATATTACTGTGTCCATCAGTTATTAGATATATCAAACTGAAATGGCTGTTGCAAATACCAAAATATTTAGAACTAAAAATGATTAAGATTAATAGGGGTGCCCAAACTTTTTCATAGGACTGTATACCCCTCCATTATATACGGTTGGGTATCAGCTGATCTGTGCAGTATCTCACATCCCATTGATAATTGATTCCATATGGTATCCTAAAGAACTTGAATGCAGCTCTGGATGTGATTAGAGTATAAGACGTGATATGACAACAGAACTGTATATGCAGCTGTGGATGTGATTAAGAAATTATGTAACAGCAGAAATGTGAACCGGGACTGACCCGTAGTGTTATATATTTCAGCAGCTGTGTCTGTGCGCCCTGCTACCCCTGGTAATCTGCACCCCCTCCTCAGCCCTTCAGTCCTCGCAGCCCTCCAGTCACCTCCAAAGTTGTCCCCTTATACTCCAATTGCCTCTAAAGTGGCCCCCTTATACTCCAATTGCCTCTAAAGCTGCTTCCTTATACTCCAGTCACCACCAAATCTTCCCCCTTATACTCCACTCACCTCCAAAGATGTTTCTTGACTTATACTTCTGATGTGGGACTGAGGCACTGTGGCTGCAATGTGATGGGGCTGAGATGTCTCATTAAAAAATGGGACTCATTTTTAGCCATTGAAATTCATATGAAATGTCAGTGATGGAGATAAAAGCGGAACGGGGAGATGATGTCACAGGACCGAACCTGCAGCACATTGTGGAACCTGTACATGACATCGCCAGACGGAACTCAGAACCGCAACATATCAGCCATAGAACCTACACTGACTGACCGATACCGCGAGCGCTCTAATATCACAGGATCGCACATCAGAAATCTCCAGAAACTTCTCCATCCACACAAAGAATAAGGCCGAGACCTCAAATACATCACAGTATAAACTAAGGGGGAGTGCACACGGAGGAACGTGATGTGTGATGTGGTACGTAGACGCCGCGTGAGCTCGTGGGATCGTATACGCAGCACTATTTTGCAGCCGTGATTTTGCGAAAGCCGTAGAATAGAGCCGCATTAAAATCAATGGTATCACGCAGCACGTTACTCCGTGTGCACTCTCCCTTACCCCGCCACCGTCTGACTACGACTACACAATGTATTATAGTAGTTATATTCTTGTACATAGGAGTAGTATTATAGTAGATATATTCTTGTACATAGGAGCAGTATTATAGTAGTTATATTCTTGTACATAGGAGCAGTATTATAGTAGTTATATTCTTGTACATAGGAGCAGTATTATAGTAGTTATATTCTTGTACATAGGAGTAGTATTATAGTAGTTATATTCTTGTACATAGGAGCAGTATTATAGTAGTTATATTCTTGTACATAGGAGTAGTATTATAGTAGTTATATTCTTGTACATAGGAGCAGTATTATAGTAGTTATATTCTTGTACATAGGAGCAGTATTATAGTAGTTATATTCTTGTACATAGGAGTAGTATTATAGTAGTTATATTCTTGTACATAGGAGTAGTATTATAGTAGTTATATTCTTGTACATAGGAGCAGTATTATAGTAGTTATATTCTTGTACATAGGAGTAGTATTATAGTAGTTATATTCTTGTACATAGGAGTAGTATTATAGTAGTTATATTCTTGTACATAGGAGCAGTATTATAGTAGTTATATTCTTGTACATAGGAGTAGTATTATAGTAGTTATATTCTTGTACATAGGAATAGTATTGTAGTAGTTATATTCTTGTACATAGGAGCAGTATTATAGTAGTTATATTCTTGTACATAGGAGTAGTATTATAGTAGTTATATTCTTGTATATAGGAGGTAGTATAATAGTAGTTATATTCTTGTATATAGGAGGTAGTATTATAGTAGTTATATTCTTGTATATAGGAGCAGTATTATAGTAGTTATATTCTTGTATATAGGAGGTAGTATAATAGTAGTTATATTCTTGTATATAGGAGGTAGTATTATAGTAGTTATATTCTTGTATATAGGAGCAGTATTATAGTAGTTATATTCTTGTATATAGGAGGTAGTATAATAGTAGTTATATTCTTGTACATAGGAGCAGTATTATAGTAGTTATATTCTTGTACATAGGAGTAGTATTATAGTAGTTATATTCTTGTACATAGGAGCAGTATTATAGTAGTTATATTCTTGTACATAGGAGTAGTATTATAGTAGTTATATTCTTGTACATAGGAATAGTATTATAGTAGTTATATTCTTGTATATAGGAGCAGTATTATAGTAGTTATATTCTTGTACATAGGAGTAGTATTATAGTAGTTATATTCTTGTATATAGGAGCAGTATTATAGTAGTTATATTCTTGTACATAGGAGTAGTATTATAGTAGTTATATTCTTGTACATAGGAGTAGTATTATAGTAGTTATATTCTTGTACATAGGAGGTAGTATTATAGTAGTTATATTCTTGTACATAGGAATAGTATTATAGTAGTTATATTCTTGTACATAGGGGCAGTATTCTAGTAGTTATATTCTTGTACATAGGAGTAGTATTATAGTAGTTATATTCTTGTACATAGGGGCAGTATTATAGTAGTTATATTCTTGTACATAGGAGGTAGTATTATAGTAGTTATATTCTTGTACATAGGAGTAGTATTATAGTAGTTATATTCTTGTATATAGGAGTAGTATTATAGTAGTTATATTCTTGTACATAGGAGTAGTATTATAGTAGTTATATTCTTGTATATAGGAGTAGTATTATAGTAGTTATATTCTTGTACATAGGAGTAGTATTATAGTAGTTATATTCTTGTACATAGGAGGTAGTATTATAGTAGTTATATTCTTGTACATAGGAGTAGTATTATAGTAATTATATTCTTGTACATAGGAGGTAGTATTATAGTAGTTATATTCTTGTACATAGGAGTAGTATTATAGTAGTTATATTCTTGTATATAGGAGTAGTATTATAGTAGTTATATTCTTGTACATAGGAGTAGTATTATAGTAGTTATATTCTTGTATATAGGAGTAGTATTATAGTAGTTATATTCTTGTATATAGGAGCAGTATTATAGTAGTTATATTCTTGTACATAGGAGGTAGTATTATAGTAGTTATATTCTTGTACATAGGAGTAGTATTATAGTAATTATATTCTTGTACATAGGAGGTAGTATTATAGTAGTTATATTCTTGTACATAGGAGTAGTATTATAGTAGTTATATTCTTGTATATAGGAGTAGTATTATAGTAGTTATATTCTTGTACATAGGAGTAGTATTATAGTAGTTATATTCTTGTATATAGGAGTAGTATTATAGTAGTTATATTCTTGTACATAGGGGCAGTATTATAGTAGTTATATTCTTGTACATAGGAGGTAGTATTATAGTAGTTATATTCTTGTACATAGGAGTAGTATTATAGTAGTTATATTCTTGTACATAGGGGCAGTATTATAGTAGTTATATTCTTGTACATAGGAGGTAGTATTATAGTAGTTATATTCTTGTACATAGGAGTAGTATTATAGTAGTTATATTCTTGTATATAGGAGTAGTATTATAGTAGTTATATTCTTGTACATAGGAGCAGTATTATAGTAGTTATATTCTTGTACATAGGAGTAATATTATAGTAGTTATATTCTTGTACATAGGAGGTAGTATTATAGTAGTTATATTCTTGTATATAGGAGTAGTATTATAGTAGTTATATTCTTGTACATAGGAGCAGTATTATAGTAGTTATATTCTTGTACATAGGAGTAGTATTATAGTAGTTATATTCTTGTACATAGGAGTAGTATTATAGTAGTTATATTCTTGTATATAGGAGTAGTATTATAGTAGTTATATTCTTGTACATAGGAGGTAGTATTATAGTAGTTATATTCTTGTACATAGGAGTAGTATTATAGTAGTTATATTCTTGTATATAGGAGGTAGTATTATAGTAGTTATATTCTTGTATATAGGAGCAGTATTATAGTAGTTATATTCTTGTACATAGGGGTAGTATTATAGTAGTTATATTCTTGTACATAGGAGGTAGTATTATAGTAGTTATATTCTAGTACATAGGAGCAGTATTATAGTAGTTATATTCTTGTACATAGGAGTAGTATTATAGTAGTTATATTCTTGTATATAGGAGTAGTATTATAGTAGTTATATTCTTGTACATAGGAGTAGTATTATAGTAGTTATATTCTTGTACATAGGGGCAGTATTATAGTAGTTATATTCTTGTACATAGGAGGTAGTATTATAGTAGTTATATTCTTGTACATAGGAGTAGTATTATAGTAGTTATATTCTTGTATATAGGAGTAGTATTATAGTAGTTATATTCTTGTACATAGGAGCAGTATTATAGTAGTTATATTCTTGTACATAGGAGTAGTATTATAGTAGTTATATTCTTGTACATAGGAGTAGTATTATAGTAGTTATATTCTTGTACATAGGAGTAGCATTATAGTAGTTATATTCTTGTACATAGGAGGTAGTATTATAGTAGTTATATTCTTGTACATAGGAGTAGTATTATAGTAGTTATATTCTTGTACATAGGAGTAGTATTCTAGTAGTTATATTCTTGTATATAGGAGGTAGTATTATAGTAGTTATATTCTTGTATATAGGAGCAGTATTATAGTAGTTATATTCTTGTACATAGGGGTAGTATTATAGTAGTTATATTCTTGTACATAGGAGGTAGTATTATAGTAGTTATATTCTAGTACATAGGAGCAGTATTATAGTAGTTATATTCTTGTACATAGGAGTAGTATTATAGTAGTTATATTCTTGTACATAGGAGGTAGTATTATAGTAGTTATATTCTTGTACATAGGAGCAGTATTATAGTAGTTATATTCTTGTACATAGGGGTAGTATTATAGTAGTTATATACTTGTATATAGGAACAGTATTATAGTAGTTATATTCTAGTACATAGGAGCAGTATTATAGTAGTTATATTCTTGTACATAGGAGTAGTATTATAGTAGTTATATTCTTGTATATAGGAGGTAGTATTATAGTAGTTATATTCTTGTACATAGGAGTAGTATTATAGTAGTTATATTCTTGTACATAGGAGCAGTATTATAGTAGTTATATTCTTGTACATAGGGGCAGTATTATAGTAGTTATATTCTTGTACATAGGGGCAGTATTATAGTAGTTATATTCTTGTACATAGGAGGTAGTATTATAGTAGTTATATTCTTGTACATAGGAGTAGTATTATAGTAGTTATATTCTTGTACATAGAGGGTAGTATTATAGTAGTTATACTCTTGTACATAGGAGTAGTATTATAGTATTTATATTCTTGTACATAGGAGGTAGTATTATAGTAGTTATATTCTTGTACATAGGAGTAGTATTATAGTAGTTATATTCTTGTACATAGGAGTAGTATTATAGTAGTTATATTCTTGTACATAGGAGTAGTATTATAGTAGTTATATTCTTGTACATAGGAGTAGTATTATAGTAGTTATATTCTTGTACATAGTAGTAGTATTATAGTAGTTATATTCTTGTACATAGGAGGCAGTATTATAGTAGTTATATTCTTGTATATAGGAGGTAGTATTATAGTAGTTATATTCTTGTACATAGGAGCAGTATTATAGTAGTTATATTCTTGTACATAGGGGTAGTATTATAGTAGTTATATTCTTGTACATAGGAGCAGTATTATAGTAGTTATATTCTTGTACATAGGAGGTAGTATTATAGTAGTTAAATTCCTGTACATAGGAGTAGTATTATAGTAGTTATATTCTTGTACATAGGAGTAGTATTATAGTAGTTATATTCTTGTACATAGGGGTAGTATTATAGTAGTTATATTCTTGTACATAGGAGTAGTATTATAGTAGTTATATTCTTGTACATAGGAGGTAGTATTATAGTAGTTATATTCTTGTACATAGGAGTAGTATTATAGTAGTTATATTCTTGTACATAGGAGGTAGTATTATAGTAGTTAAATTCCTGTACATAGGAGTAGTATTATAGTAGTTATATTCTTGTACATAGGATCAGTATTATAGTAGTTATATTCTTGTACATGGGAGCAGTATTATAGTAGTTATACACTCACCGGCCACTTTATTAGGTACACCTGTCCAACTGCTCGTTAACACTTAATTTCTAATCAGCCAATCACATGGCGGCAACTCAGTGCATTTAGGCATGTAGACATGGTCAAGACAATCTCCTGCAGTTCAAACCGAGCATCAGTATGGGGAAGAAAGGTGATTTGAGTGCCTTTGAACGTGGCATGGTTGTTGGTGCCAGAAGGGCTGGTCTGAGTATTTCAGAAACTGCTGATCTACTGGGATTTTCACGCACAACCATCTCTAGGGTTTACAGAGAATGGTCCGAAAAAGAAAAAACATCCAGTGAGCGGCAGTTCTGTGGGGGGCGGAAATGCGTTGTTGATGCCAGAGGTCAGAGGGGAATGGCCAGACTGGTTCCAGCTGATAGAAAGGCAACAGTGACTCAAATAGCCACCCGTTACACCAAGGTAGCCAGAAGAGCATCTCTGAACGCCGCACAGTACGTCCAACTTTGAGGCTACAGATGGGCTACAGCAGCAGAAGACCACACCGGGTGCCACTCCTTTCAGCTAAGAACAGGAAACTGAGGCTACAATTTGCACAAGCTCATCGAAATTGGACAATTGAAGATTGGAAAAACGTTGCCTGGTCTGATGAGTCTCGATTTCTGCTGCGACATTCGGATGGTAGGTTCAGAATTTGGCGTCAACAACATGAAAGCATGGATCCATCCTGCCTTGTATCGGTAACGGTTCAGGCTGGTGGTGGTGGTGTCATGGTGTGGGGAATATTTTCTTGGCACTCTTTGGGCCCCTTGGTACCAATTGAGCATCGTTGCAACGCCAAAGCCTACCTGAGTATTGTTGCTGACCATGTCCATCCCTTTATGAGCACAATGTCCCCAACATCTGATGGCTACTTTCAGCAGGATAATGCAATGCCATGTCATAAAGCTGGAATCATCTCAGACTGGTTTCTTGAACATGACAATGAGTTCACTGTACTCCAATGGCCTCCACAGTCACCAGATCTCAATCCAATAGAGGAGCATCTTTGGGATGTGGTGGAACGGGAGATTCACATCATGGATGTGCAGCCGACAAATCTGCGACTGCAACTGTGTGATGCCATCATGTCAATATGGAGCAAAATCTCTGAGGAATGCTTCCAGCACCTTGTTGTATCTATGCCACGAAGAATTGAGGCAGTTCTGAAGGCAAAAGGGGGTCCAACCCGTTACTAGCATGGTGGACCTAATAAAGTGGCCGGTGAGTGTATTCTTGTACATAGGAGCAGTATTATAGTAGTTATATTCTTGTACATAGGAGTAGTATTATAGTAGTTATATTCTTGTACATAGGAGGTAGTATTATAGTAGTTATATTCTTGTACATAGGAGGTAGTATTATAGTAGTTATATTCTTGTACATAGGAGTAGTATTATAGTAGTTATATTCTTGTACATAGGAGCAGTATTATAGTAGTTATATTCTTGTACATAGGAGTAGTATTATAGTAGTTATATTCTTGTACATAGGAGCAGTATTATAGTAGTTATATTCTTGTACATAGGAGTAGTATTATAGTAGTTATATTCTTGTACATAGGAGCAGTATTATAGTAGTTATATTCTTGTACATAGGAGCAGTATTATAGTAGTTATATTCTTGTACATAGGAGTAGTATTATAGTAGTTATATTCTTGTACATAGGAGCAGTATTATAGTAGTTATATTCTTGTACATAGGAGCAGTATTATAGTAGTTATATTCTTGTACATAGGAGTAGTATTATAGTAGTTATATTCTTATACATAGGAGTAGTATTATAGTAGTTATATTCTTGTATATAGGAGCAGTATTATAGTAGTTATATTCTTGTACATAGGAGCAGTATTATAGTAGTTATATTCTTGTACATAGGAGGTAGTATTATAGTAGTTATATTCTTGTACATAGGAGGTAGTATTATAGTAGTTATATTCTTGTACATAGGGGCAGTATTATAGTAGTTATATTCTTGTACATAGGGGCAGTATTATAGTAGTTATATTCTTGTACATAGGAGTAGTATTATAGTAGTTATATTCTTGTACATAGGAGGTAGTATTATAGTAGTTATATTCTTGTACATAGGGGCAGTATTATAGTAGTTATATTCTTGTACATAGGGGCAGTATTATAGTAGTTATATTCTTGTACATAGGAGTAGTATTATAGTAGTTATATTCTTGTACATAGGGGGCAGTATTATAGTAGTTATATTCTTGTACATAGGAGTAGTATTATAGTAGTTATACTCTTGTACATAGGGGTAGTATTATAGTAGTTATATTCTTGTACATAGTAGCAGTATTATAGTAGTTATATTCTTGTACATAGGAGCAGTATTATAGTAGTTATATTCTTGTACATAGGAGTAGTATTATAGTAGTTATATTCTTGTACATAGAAGGTAGTATTATAGTAGTTATATTCTTGTACATAGGGGGCAGTATTATAGGAGTTATATTCTTGTACATAGGAGTAGTATTATAGTAGTTATATTCTTGTACATAGGAGTAGTATTATAGTAGTTATATTCTTGTACATAGAAGGTAGTATTATAGTAGTTATATTCTTGTACATAGGAGTAGTATTATAGTAGTTATATTCTTGTACATAGGAGGTAGTATTATAGTAGTTATATTCTTGTACATAGGAGCAGTATTATAGTAGTTATATTCTTGTATATAGGAGGTAGTATTATAGTAGTTATATTCTTGTATATGGGAGGTAGTATTATAGTAGTTATATTCTTGTATATAGGAGGTAGTATTATAGTAGTTATATTCTTGTATATAGGAGGCAGTATTATAGTAGTTATATTCTTGTACATAGGAATAGTATTATAGTAGTTATATTCTTGTATATAGGAGGTAGTATTATAGTAGTTATATTCTTGTATATAGGAGGTAGTATTATAGTAGTTATATTCTTGTATATAGGAGCAGTATTATAATAGTTATATTCTTGTACATAGGAGTAGTATTATAGTAGTTATATTCTTGTATATAGGAGGTAGTATTATAGTAGTTATATTCTTGTACATAGGAGTAGTATTATAGTAGTTATATTCTTGTACATAGGAGTAGTATTATAGTAGTTATATTCTTGTACATAGGAGGTAGTATTATAGTAGTTATATTCTTGTACATAGGAGTAGTATTATAGTAGTTATATTCTTGTACATAGGAGTAGTATTATAGTAGTTATATTCTTGTACATAGGAGCAGTATTATAGTAGTTATATTCTTGTACATAGGAGTAGTATTACATTAGTTATATTCTTGTACATAGGAGTAGTATTATAGTAGTTATATTCTTGTACATAGGAGCAGTATTATAGTAGTTATATTCTTGTACATAGGAGTAGTATTATAGTAGTTATATTCTTGTACATAGGAGGTAGTATTATAGTAGTTATATTCTTGTACATAGGAGCAGTATTATAGTAGTTATATTCTTGTACATAGGAGTAGTATTATAGTAGTTATATTCTTGTATATAGGAGGTAGTATTATAGTAGTTATATTCTTGTATATAGGAGGTAGTATTATAGTAGTTATATTCTTGTATATAGGAGGCAGTATTATAGTAGTTATATTCTTGTACATAGGAATAGTATTATAGTAGTTATATTCTGGTACATAGCAGTATTATAGTAGTTATATTCTTGTATATAGGAGCAGTATTATAATAGTTATATTCTTGTACATAGGAATAGTATTATAGTAGTTATATTCTTGTATATAGGAGGTAGTATTATAGTAGTTATATTCTTGTACATAGGAGTAGTATTATAGTAGTTATATTCTTGTACATAGGAGTAGTATTATAGTAGTTATATTCTTGTACATAGGAGGTAGTATTATAGTAGTTATATTCTTGTACATAGGAGTAGTATTATAGTAGTTATATTCTTGTACATAGGAGGTAGTATTATAATAGTTATATTCTTGTATATAGGAGGTAGTATTATAGTAGTTATATTCTTGTACATAAGAGCAGTATTATAGTAGTTATATTCTTGTACATAGGGGGTAGTATTATAGTAGTTATATTCTTGTACATATGAGTAGTATTATAGTAGTTATATACTTGTACATAGGAGCAGTATTATAGTAGTTATATTCTTGTACATAGGAGTAGTATTATAGTAGTTATATTCTTGTACATAGGAGGTAGTATTATAGTAGTTATATTCTTGTACATAGGAGCAGTATTATAGTAGTTATATTCTTGTACATAGGGGGTAGTATTATAGTAGTTATATTCTTGTACATAGGAGGTAGTATTATAGTAGTTATATTCTTGTACATAGGGGGTAGTATTATAGTAGTTATATTCTTGTACATATGAGTAGTATTATAGTAGTTATATACTTGTACATAGGAGCAGTATTATAGTAGTTATATTCTTGTACATAAGAGCAGTATTATAGTAGTTATATTCTTGTACATAGGGGGTAGTATTATAGTAGTTATATTCTTGTACATAGGAGGTAGTATTATAGTAGTTATATTCTTGTACATAGGGGGTAGTATTATAGTAGTTATATTCTTGTACATATGAGTAGTATTATAGTAGTTATATACTTGTACATAGGAGTAGTATTATAGTAGTTATATTCTTGTACATAGGAGTAGTATTATAGTAGTTATATTCTTGTACATAGGAGTAGTATTATAGTAGTTATATTCTTGTACATAGGAGGTAGTATTATAGTAGTTATATTCTTGTACATAGGGGGTAGTATTATAGTAGTTATATTCTTGTACATAGGAGTAGTATTATAGTAGTTATATACTTGTACATAGGAGCAGTATTATAGTAGTTATATTCTTGTACATAGGGGGTAGTATTATAGTAGTTATATTCTTGTACATAGGAGGTAGTATTATAGTAGTTATATTCTTGTACATAGGGGGTAGTATTATAGTAGTTATATTCTTGTACATATGAGTAGTATTATAGTAGTTATATACTTGTACATAGGAGCAGTATTATAGTAGTTATATTCTTGTACATAAGAGCAGTATTATAGTAGTTATATTCTTGTACATAGGGGGTAGTATTATAGTAGTTATATTCTTGTACATAGGAGGTAGTATTATAGTAGTTATATTCTTGTACATAGGGGGTAGTATTATAGTAGTTATATTCTTGTACATATGAGTAGTATTATAGTAGTTATATACTTGTACATAGGAGCAGTATTATAGTAGTTATATTCTTGTACATAGGAGTAGTATTATAGTAGTTATATTCTTGTACATAGGAGGTAGTATTATAGTAGTTATATTCTTGTACATAGGAGCAGTATTATAGTAGTTATATTCTTGTATATAGGAGGTAGTATTATAGTAGTTATATTCTTGTACATAGGAGTAGTATTATAGTAGTTATATTCTTGTACATAGGAGTAGTATTATAGTAGTTATATTCTTGTACATAGGAGGTAGTATTATAGTAGTTATATTCTTGTACATAGGAGGTAGTATTATAATAGTTATATTCTTGTATATAGGAGGTAGTATTATAGTAGTTATATTCTTGTACATAGGAGTAGTATTATAGTAGTTATATTCTTGTATATAGGAGGCAGTATTATAGTAGCTATATTCTTGTACATAGGAGGTAGTATTATAGTAGTTATTTTCTTGTACATAGGAGTAGTATTATAGTAGTTATATTCTTGTATATAGGAGGTAGTATTATAGTAGTTATATTCTTGTACATAGGAGTAGTATTATAGTAGTTATATTCTTGTATATAGGAGCAGTATTATAGTAGTTATATTCTTGTACATAGGAGTAGTATTATAGTAGTTATATTCTTGTACATAGAAGGTAGTATTATAGTAGTTATATTCTTGTACATAGGAGCAGTATTATAGTAGTTATATTCTTGTACATAGGAGGTAGTATTATAGTAGTTATATTCTTGTACATAGGGGGCAGTATTATAGTAGTTATATTCCTGTACATATGAGTAGTATTATAGTAATTATAGTCTTGTACATAGGAGTAGTATTATAGTAGTTATATTCTTGTACATAGGAGCAGTATTATAGTAGTTATATTCTTGTACATAGGAGTAGTATTATAGTAGTTATATTCTTGTACATAGGAGTAGTATTACAGTAGTTATATTCTTGTACATAGGGAGTAGTATTATAGTAGTTATATTCTTGTACATAGGAGCAGTATTATAGTAGTTATATTCTTGTACATAGGAGTAGTATTATAGTAGTTATATTCTTGTACATAGGAGTAGTATTATAGTAGTTATATTCTTGTACATAGGGAGTAGTATTATAGTAGTTATATTCTTGTACATAGGAGCAGTATTATAGTAGTTATATTCTTGTACATAAGAGCAGTATTATAGTAGTTATATTCTTGTACATAGGAGTAGTATTATAGTAGTTATATTCTTGTACATAGGAGGTAGTATTATAGTAGTTATATTCTTGTACATAGGGGGTAGTATTATAGTAGTTATATTCTTGTACATAGGAGTAGTATTATAGTAGTTATATTCTTGTACATAGGAGTAGTATTATAGTAGTTATATTCTTGTACATAAGAGCAGTATTATAGTAGTTATATTCTTGTACATAGGAGTAGTATTATAGTAGTTATGTTCTTGTACATAGGAGGTAGTATTATAGTAGTTATATTCTTGTACATAGGGGGTAGTATTATAGTAGTTATATTCTTGTACATATGAGTAGTATTATAGTAGTTATATACTTGTACATAGGAGCAGTATTATAGTAGTTATATTCTTGTACATAGGAGTAGTATTATAGTAGTTATATTCTTGTACATAGGAGGTAGTATTATAGTAGTTATATTCTTGTACATAGGAGCAGTATTATAGTAGTTATATTCTTGTACATAGGAGTAGTATTATAGTAGTTATATTCTTGTATATAGGAGGTAGTATTATAGTAGTTATATTCTTGTATATAGGAGGTAGTATTATAGTAGTTATATTCTTGTATATAGGAGGCAGTATTATAGTAGTTATATTCTTGTACATAGGAATAGTATTATAGTAGTTATATTCTGGTACATAGCAGTATTATAGTAGTTATATTCTTGTATATAGGAGCAGTATTATAATAGTTATATTCTTGTACATAGGAATAGTATTATAGTAGTTATATTCTTGTATATAGGAGGTAGTATTATAGTAGTTATATTCTTGTACATAGGAGTAGTATTATAGTAGTTATATTCCTGTACATATGAGTAGTATTATAGTAGTTATAGTCTTGTACATAGGAGTAGTATTATAGTAGTTATATTCTTGTACATAGGAGTAGTATTACAGTAGTTATATTCTTGTACATAGGAGTAGTATTATAGTAGTTATATTCTTGTACATAGGAGTAGTATTATAGTAGTTATATTCTTGTACATAGGGAGTAGTATTATAGTAGTTATATTCTTGTACATAGGAGCAGTATTATAGTAGTTATATTCTTGTACATAAGAGCAGTATTATAGTAGTTATATTCTTGTACATAGGAGTAGTATTATAGTAGTTATATTCTTGTACATAAGAGCAGTATTATAGTAGTTATATTCTTGTACATAGGAGTAGTATTATAGTAGTTATATTCTTGTACATAGGAGGTAGTATTATAGTAGTTATATTCTTGTACATAGGGGGTAGTATTATAGTAGTTATATTCTTGTACATATGAGTAGAATTATAGTAGTTATATACTTGTACATAGGAGCAGTATTATAGTAGTTATATTCTTGTACATAGGAGTAGTATTATAGTAGTTATATTCTTGTACATAGGAGGTAGTATTATAGTAGTTATATTCTTGTACATAGGAGCAGTATTATAGTAGTTATATTCTTGTACATAGGAGGTAGTATTATAGTAGTTATATTCTTGTACATAGGGGGCAGTATTATAGTAGTTATATTCCTGTACATATGAGTAGTATTATAGTAGTTATAGTCTTGTACATAGGAGTAGTATTATAGTAGTTATATTCTTGTACATAGGAGCAGTATTATAGTAGTTATATTCTTGTACATAGGAGTAGTATTATAGTAGTTATATTCTTGTACATAGGAGTAGTATTACAGTAGTTATATTCTTGTACATAGGGAGTAGTATTATAGTAGTTATATTCTTGTACATAGGAGTAGTATTATAGTAGTTATATTCTTGTACATAGGAGTAGTATTATAGTAGTTATATTCTTGTACATAGGAGGTAGTATTATAGTAGTTATATTCTTGTACATAGGGGGTAGTATTATAGTAGTTATATTCTTGTACATATGAGTAGTATTATAGTAGTTATATACTTGTACATAGGAGCAGTATTATAGTAGTTATATTCTTGTACATAGGAGTAGTATTATAGTAGTTATATTCTTGTACATAGGAGTAGTATTATAGTAGTTATATTCTTGTACATAGGAGTAGTATTATAGTAGTTATATTCTTGTACATAGGAGTAGTATTATAGTAGTTATATTCTTGTACATAGGGAGTAGTATTATAGTAGTTATATTCTTGTACATAGGAGCAGTATTATAGTAGTTATATTCTTGTACATAAGAGCAGTATTATAGTAGTTATATTCTTGTACATAAGAGCAGTATTATAGTAGTTATATTCTTGTACATAGGAGTAGTATTATAGTAGTTATATTCTTGTACATAAGAGCAGTATTATAGTAGTTATATTCTTGTACATAGGAGTAGTATTATAGTAGTTATATTCTTGTACATAGGAGGTAGTATTATAGTAGTTATATTCTTGTACATAGGGGGTAGTATTATAGTAGTTATATTCTTGTACATATGAGTAGTATTATAGTAGTTATATACTTGTACATAGGAGCAGTATTATAGTAGTTATATTCTTGTACATAGGAGTAGTATTATAGTAGTTATATTCTTGTACATAGGAGGTAGTATTATAGTAGTTATATTCTTGTACATAGGAGCAGTATTATAGTAGTTATATTCTTGTATATAGGAGGTAGTATTATAGTAGTTATATTCTTGTACATAGGAGTAGTATTATAGTAGTTATATTCTTGTACATAGGAGTAGTATTATAGTAGTTATATTCTTGTACATAGGAGGTAGTATTATAGTAGTTATATTCTTGTACATAGGAGGTAGTATTATAATAGTTATATTCTTGTATATAGGAGGTAGTATTATAGTAGTTATATTCTTGTACATAGGAGTAGTATTATAGTAGTTATATTCTTGTATATAGGAGGCAGTATTATAGTAGCTATATTCTTGTACATAGGAGGTAGTATTATAGTAGTTATATTCTTGTACATAGGAGTAGTATTATAGTAGTTATATTCTTGTATATAGGAGGTAGTATTATAGTAGTTATATTCTTGTACATAGGAGTAGTATTATAGTAGTTATATTCTTGTATATAGGAGCAGTATTATAGTAGTTATATTCTTGTACATAGGAGTAGTATTATAGTAGTTATATTCTTGTACATAGGAGGTAGTATTATAGTAGTTATATTCTTGTACATAGGAGGTAGTATTATAGTAGTTATATTCTTGTACATAGGGGGCAGTATTATAGTAGTTATATTCCTGTACATATGAGTAGTATTATAGTAGTTATAGTCTTGTACATAGGAGTAGTATTATAGTAGTTATATTCTTGTACATAGGAGCAGTATTATAGTAGTTATATTCTTGTACATAGGAGTAGTATTATAGTAGTTATATTCTTGTACATAGGAGTAGTATTACAGTAGTTATATTCTTGTACATAGGGAGTAGTATTATAGTAGTTATATTCTTGTACATAGGAGCAGTATTATAGTAGTTATATTCTTGTACATAGGAGTAGTATTATAGTAGTTATATTCTTGTACATAGGAGTAGTATTATAGTAGTTATATTCTTGTACATAGGAGTAGTATTATAGTAGTTATATTCTTGTACATAAGAGCAGTATTATAGTAGTTATATTCTTGTACATAGGAGTAGTATTATAGTAGTTATATTCTTGTACATAGGAGGTAGTATTATAGTAGTTATATTCTTGTACATAGGGGGTAGTATTATAGTAGTTATATTCTTGTACATATGAGTAGTATTATAGTAGTTATATACTTGTACATAGGAGCAGTATTATAGTAGTTATATTCTTGTACATAGGAGTAGTATTATAGTAGTTATATTCTTGTACATAGGAGTAGTATTATAGTAGTTATATTCTTGTACATAAGAGCAGTATTATAGTAGTTATATTCTTGTACATAGGAGTAGTATTATAGTAGTTATATTCTTGTACATAGGAGGTAGTATTATAGTAGTTATATTCTTGTACATAGGGGGTAGTATTATAGTAGTTATATTCTTGTACATATGAGCAGTATTATAGTAGTTATATTCTTGTACATAGGAGTAGTATTATAGTAGTTATATTCTTGTACATAGGAGGTAGTATTATAGTAGTTATATTCTTGTACATAGGAGCAGTATTATAGTAGTTATATTCTTGTACATAGGAGTAGTATTATAGTAGTTATATACTTGTACATAGGAGCAGTATTATAGTAGTTATATTCTTGTACATAGGAGTAGTATTATAGTAGTTATATTCTTGTACATAGGAGGTAGTATTATAGTAGTTATATTCTTGTACATAGGAGCAGTATTATAGTAGTTATATTCTTGTACATAGGAGTAGTATTATAGTAGTTATATTCTTGTATATAGGAGGTAGTATTATAGTAGTTATATTCTTGTATATAGGAGGTAGTATTATAGTAGTTATATTCTTGTATATAGGAGGTAGTATTATAGTAGTTATATTCTTGTATATAGGAGGCAGTATTATAGTAGTTATATTCTTGTACATAGGAATAGTATTATAGTAGTTATATTCTGGTACATAGCAGTATTATAGTAGTTATATTCTTGTATATAGGAGCAGTATTATAATAGTTATATTCTTGTACATAGGAATAGTATTATAGTAGTTATATTCTTGTATATAGGAGGTAGTATTATAGTAGTTATATTCTTGTACATAGGAGTAGTATTATAGTAGTTATATTCCTGTACATATGAGTAGTATTATAGTAGTTATAGTCTTGTACATAGGAGTAGTATTATAGTAGTTATATTCTTGTACATAGGAGTAGTATTACAGTAGTTATATTCTTGTACATAGGAGTAGTATTATAGTAGTTATATTCTTGTACATAGGAGTAGTATTATAGTAGTTATATTCTTGTACATAGGGAGTAGTATTATAGTAGTTATATTCTTGTACATAGGAGCAGTATTATAGTAGTTATATTCTTGTACATAAGAGCAGTATTATAGTAGTTATATTCTTGTACATAGGAGTAGTATTATAGTAGTTATATTCTTGTACATAAGAGCAGTATTATAGTAGTTATATTCTTGTACATAGGAGTAGTATTATAGTAGTTATATTCTTGTACATAGGAGGTAGTATTATAGTAGTTATATTCTTGTACATAGGGGGTAGTATTATAGTAGTTATATTCTTGTACATATGAGTAGAATTATAGTAGTTATATACTTGTACATAGGAGCAGTATTATAGTAGTTATATTCTTGTACATAGGAGTAGTATTATAGTAGTTATATTCTTGTACATAGGAGGTAGTATTATAGTAGTTATATTCTTGTACATAGGAGTAGTATTATAGTAGTTATATTCTTGTACATAGGAGTAGTATTATAGTAGTTATATTCTTGTACATAGGAGGTAGTATTATAGTAGTTATATTCTTGTACATAGGAGTAGTATTATAGTAGTTATATTCTTGTACATAGGAGGTAGTATTATAGTAGTTATATTCTTGTACATAGGAGTAGTATTATAGTAGTTATATTCTTGTATATAGGAGGCAGTATTATAGTAGCTATATTCTTGTACATAGGAGTAGTATTATAGTAGTTATATTCTTGTATATAGGAGGCAGTATTATAGTAGCTATATTCTTGTACATAGGAGGTAGTATTATAGTAGTTATATTCTTGTACATAGGAGTAGTATTATAGTAGTTATATTCTTGTATATAGGAGGTAGTATTATAGTAGTTATATTCTTGTACATAGGAGTAGTATTATAGTAGTTATATTCTTATATATAGGAGCAGTATTATAGTAGTTATATTCTTGTACATAGGAGTAGTATTATAGTAGTTATATTCTTGTACATAGGAGGTAGTATTATAGTAGTTATATTCTTGTACATAGGAGCAGTATTATAGTAGTTATATTCTTGTACATAGGAGGTAGTATTATAGTAGTTATATTCTTGTACATAGGGGGCAGTATTATAGTAGTTATATTCCTGTACATATGAGTAGTATTATAGTAGTTATAGTCTTGTACATAGGAGTAGTATTATAGTAGTTATATTCTTGTACATAGGAGCAGTATTATAGTAGTTATATTCTTGTACATAGGAGTAGTATTATAGTAGTTATATTCTTGTACATAGGAGTAGTATTACAGTAGTTATATTCTTGTACATAGGGAGTAGTATTATAGTAGTTATATTCTTGTACATAGGAGCAGTATTATAGTAGTTATATTCTTGTACATAGGAGTAGTATTATAGTAGTTATATTCTTGTACATAGGAGTAGTATTATAGTAGTTATATTCTTGTACATAGGGAGTAGTATTATAGTAGTTATATTCTTGTACATAGGAGCAGTATTATAGTAGTTATATTCTTGTACATAAGAGCAGTATTATAGTAGTTATATTCTTGTACATAGGAGTAGTATTATAGTAGTTATATTCTTGTACATAGGAGGTAGTATTATAGTAGTTATATTCTTGTACATAGGGGGTAGTATTATAGTAGTTATATTCTTGTACATATGAGTAGTATTATAGTAGTTATATTCTTGTATATAGGAGGTAGTATTATAGTAGTTATATTCTTGTACATAGGAGTAGTATTATAGTAGTTATATTCTTGTATATAGGAGGCAGTATTATAGTAGCTATATTCTTGTACATAGGAGGTAGTATTATAGTAGTTATATTCTTGTACATAGGAGTAGTATTATAGTAGTTATATTCTTGTATATAGGAGGTAGTATTATAGTAGTTATATTCTTGTACATAGGAGTAGTATTATAGTAGTTATATTCTTGTATATAGGAGCAGTATTATAGTAGTTATATTCTTGTACATAGGAGTAGTATTATAGTAGTTATATTCTTGTACATAGGAGGTAGTATTATAGTAGCTATATTCTTGTACATAGGAGCAGTATTATAGTAGTTATATTCTTGTACATAGGAGGTAGTATTATAGTAGTTATATTCTTGTACATAGGGGGCAGTATTATAGTAGTTATATTCCTGTACATATGAGTAGTATTATAGTAGTTATAGTCTTGTACATAGGAGTAGTATTATAGTAGTTATATTCTTGTACATAGGAGCAGTATTATAGTAGTTATATTCTTGTACATAGGAGTAGTATTATAGTAGTTATATTCTTGTACATAGGAGTAGTATTACAGTAGTTATATTCTTGTACATAGGGAGTAGTATTATAGTAGTTATATTCTTGTACATAGGAGCAGTATTATAGTAGTTATATTCTTGTACATAGGAGTAGTATTATAGTAGTTATATTCTTGTACATAGGAGTAGTATTATAGTAGTTATATTCTTGTACATAGGGAGTAGTATTATAGTAGTTATATTCTTGTACATAGGAGCAGTATTATAGTAGTTATATTCTTGTACATAAGAGCAGTATTATAGTAGTTATATTCTTGTACATAAGAGCAGTATTATAGTAGTTATATTCTTGTACATAGGAGTAGTATTATAGTAGTTATATTCTTGTACATAGGAGGTAGTATTATAGTAGTTATATTCTTGTACATAGGGGGTAGTATTATAGTAGTTATATTCTTGTACATATGAGTAGTATTATAGTAGTTATATACTTGTACATAGGAGCAGTATTATAGTAGTTATATTCTTGTACATAGGAGTAGTATTATAGTAGTTATATTCTTGTACATAGGAGGTAGTATTATAGTAGTTATATTCTTGTACATAGGAGCAGTATTATAGTAGTTATATTCTTGTACATAGGAGTAGTATTATAGTAGTTATATTCTTGTACATAGGAGGTAGTATTATAGTAGTTATATTCTTGTATATATGGTCAGTACTATGCTGTATATACTCCTGTATAGCGGTTGGCATCTTGTGTTTCTCCTCCTGTGCTATTTCGGGTCAGTTCTGCAGATCTCTCTATTTGCTCACTGATATGACGGTAATATTTTGCTTTATGGGGTTTGTCATCGCTCTCTTTGTCTGGGCTCGGTCACTACAGATAAGCAGCTGTCTCTTCTCTCAGGATATTTTCGCCTCCTTTGTTTTCTGGGCGTTATTATTACATATTCCTTATTCTACCCCTGGAGTTGATAGGATTCAGCAGATGATAGCGGATGAGGTGTGTTTGGTGTGTCGGTAATTAGTCCCTATATGGTGACATTGTAGATGTGGAGATATTGCCTCAGTCTGCTGCTGTTTCATGTGGTAAGGACGTCAGATTGTGGAAGAAAACAGGAGATGACATCACTGACTGCGCCATATAGCAGGACACGGCGATTACAATGGCCTGGAGTACTGGAGTGAGATATTAGCAGGGTTCATTGACTGATCCCGAATCTCAGTGCAGTGCACAGAATTCTTCATGCAGCTTTGGATGTGACTGGAGTAAATTTTTGCTCCAGTCACATGACTATGATTCTTGGGAGTCTCCATACATCAGTTCAGACTTGGCAGGTTCGGAGACGTTCAGCTCCTTCCAATATCTATTTTAATCTCACTCAGAGCGCGCCTGCCCCGATAAGCCAACAGCCACGTCTCTCTGCGTCCTCCGGGGCGAAAGGCAGGAGACTCAGTCCAGGTCGCCCTGAGGTTACTGACAGCCGCCATCATGGACAGACTTCTATCTGCTCAGTATAATGACAAGTGACAAAGCATTCATACTATATACAGTACAGACCAATACTGTGGCCGCAGCTTCTCATTCTGTGACTATGACAATTGTAGATGACACTGAGGTCAGACATGTGGGATTATAGACTTACCAAACAGTGTGACACAACTGACAATCTGTCTTCTATTCTCGGTTCCTTTTGCTTTGATTCCTGCTTTGCTCACTCTTGGCATTCTCTTGATGAGCTCCATGAGGTAGTCACCGGGAATGATCTTCCAACAGTCTTGAAGGAGTTCCCAGAGATGTTTAGCACTTGTTGGTCCTTTTGTCTTCACTCTGCACTCCAGCTCACCCCAAACCATCTGGATTGGGTTCAGGTCTGGTGACTGTGGGGGCCGGGTCACCTGGTGTAGCTCCCCCCCCCATCACTCTCCTTCTTGGTCACAGCCTCGAGGTGCTTAGGGTCATTGTCCGGATGGAAAGACAGCAAAGACGCTGATTGGAACCAAAGATCTCAGATTAGGACTCATCAGACCTTGGCACAGATTCCCACTGGTCTAATGTCCATTCCTTGTGGTCTCTTCTGCTTGTTGCCGGTCCTTAGCAGTGGTTTTCTAGCAGCTATTTTACCATGAAGGCGGCGGCTGCACAAAGTCTCCTCTTACCAGTTGTTGTAGAGATGTGTCTGCTGCTAGACCTCTGTGTAGTACTGACCTGCTCTCTAATCTGAGCTGCTGGTAACCTGCGATTTCTGAGGCTGGTGAATGGGATGAACTTATCCTCCTCCGCAGAGGTGACTCTTGGTCTTCCATTCCTGGGGTGGTCCTTATCCTCCGCAGCAGAGGTGACTCTTGGTCTTCCTTTCCTGGGGTGGTCCTCATCCTCCGCAGCAGAGGTGACTCTTGGTCTTCCTTTCCTGGGGTGGTCCTCATCCTCCGCAGCAGAGGTGACTCTTGGTCTTCCTTTCCTGGGGCGGTCCTCATCCTCCGCAGCAGAGGTGACTCTTGGTCTTCCTTTCCTGGGGTGGTCCTCATCCTCCGCAGCAGAGGTGACTCTTGGTCTTCCTTTCCTGGGGCGGTCCTCATCCTCCGCAGCAGAGGTGACTCTTGGTCTTCCTTTCCTTGGCTGGTCCTCATCCTCTGCAGCAGAGGTGACTCTTGGTCTTCCATTCCTGGGGCGGTCCTCATCCTCCGCAGCAGAGGTGACTCTTGGTCTTCCTTTCCTGGGGTGGTCCTCATCCTCCGCAGCAGAGGTGACTCTTGGTCTTCCTTTCCTTGGCTGGTCCTCATCCTCTGCAGCAGAGGTGACTCTTGGTCTTCCATTCCTGGGGCGGTCCTTATCCTCAGCAGCAGAGGTGACTCTTGGTCTTCCTTTCCTGGGGTGGTCCTCATCCTCCGCAGCAGAGGTGACTCTTGGTCTTCCTTTCCTGGGGCGGTCCTCATCCTCCGCAGCAGAGGTGACTCTTGGTCTTCCTTTCCTTGGCTGGTCCTCATCCTCTGCAGCAGAGGTGACTCTTGGTCTTCCATTCCTGGGGCGGTCCTTATCCTCAGCAGCAGAGGTGACTCTTGGTCTTCCTTTCCTCATGTCAGCCAGTTTCTTTGTAGCACTTGATGGTTTTTGCAACTGCACCCGGTGACACTTTCAAAGTTTTCCCAATTTTTCAGACTAACTGACCTTCCTTTCTTACAGTAATGATGGCCGCTCCTATTTCATTACTTAGCTGCTTTTTTCTTGCCATAATACAAATTCTAAGAGTCTATTCAGTCGGACTATCAGCTGTGTATCCACCTGACTTCTGCACAACACAACTGATGGTCCCAACCCCTTTTATAAGGCAAGAAATACCACGTATTACACCTGACAGGGCACAGCTGTGAAGTGAGAACCATTCCCGGTGACTACCTCATGGAGCTCATCAAGAGAATGCCAAGAGTGTGCAAAGCAGGAATCAAAGCAAAAGGAAGCGAGAATAGAAGACAGATTGTCAGCGGTGTCACACTGTTTGGTAAGTCTATAATCCCACATGTCTGACCTCAGTGTCATCTACAATTGTCATAGTCATGGAAATACAGAAAACTCTGCGAGTGAGAAGGTGCGGCCAAACTTTTGGTCTGTACTGTACCTACAAAAGCAGCTCACTCCTCTCCTGAAATACTCTGTACTGCTGTGACCCTGCTCCCCCCACTATGTAACTCTCACCCTGTGACCTCCCCTATAAGATCAGTACACTCCTCTCCTGAAATACTCTGTGCTGCTGTGAGTGGTGTGTCTTGTCACTTTTCCTCCATGGGTCAGTACACAGTAGTCGTCGACCACATCTCTTGCGGCTCCTTCCTGTGTTCTTCGCCCGTTTATAGCACATGATACGTCACCCACCACTCTCTGCGCGGCCGGAATCCTTCCTTGTTGTTTCTGCATCACCCTTGTGTTTGTGTTGTCCCCCGATCTGTCCCGTATACAGAGTGGAGTTTAGGACCCTGCGGGCCGGTGCCAGCGCTCTGCCATGAAATATGGAGAGTGGCCGCCTGCCTGACCATGGTGGAGCCAAACCATACACAGCCGCCATGATGATAACACGGGGTGCAGGGGGGCCTCGGAGTCTTCCAGGCTCAGGGCCGGAGCCAAGTGCTTGGCACAGCGACTAACCGCAGCGAGGGGTTCTGGTTTGTACATTCTTTGGCAGGAAAGACCCCGGTTACTGTGAGATCGCAAAATACTGCACGGACATGAGAGGGTTAACACAGTAACACATTATATCTGCACAATCATCAGGATACTATTGTGTTATGTGTGCAACCCCCGTACACATATATACCGCACTATGGGGCCTCACATATACCGCACTATGGGCCTCACATATACCGCACCATGGAGCCTCACATATACCGCACCATGGAGCCTCACATATATACCGCACTATGGGGCCTCACATATATACCGCACCATGGAGCCTCACATATATACCGCACTATGGGGCCTCACATATATACCGCACCATGGAGCCTCACATATATACCGCACCATAGAGCCTCACATATATACCGCACCATCGGGCCTAACAAATATACCGCACCATGGAGCCTCCCATATATACCGCACCATGGAGCCTCACATATATACTGCACCATGGGGCCTCCCATATATACTGCACTATGGGGCCTCCCATATATACCGCACCATGAGCCTCCCATATATACCACACCATGGAGCCTCCCATATATACTGCACTATGGGGCCTCCCATATATACTGCACCATGGAGCCTCACATATATACCGCACCATGGAGCCTCACATATATACCGCACCATGGAGCCTCCCATATATACCGCACCATGAGCCTCCCATATATACCGCACCATGGAGCCTCACATATATACCACACCATGGAGCCTCCCATATATACCACACCATGGAGCCTCACATATATACCACACCATGGAGCCTCACATATATACCGCACCATGGAGCCTCCCATATATACTGCACCATGGAGCCTCACATATATACCGCACCATGGAGCCTCACATATATACCACACCATGGAGCCTCCCATATATACCACACCATGGAGCCTCACATATATACCACACCATGGAGCCTCACATATATACCGCACCATGGAGCCTCACATATATACTGCACCATGGAGCCTCACATATATACCGCACCATGGAGCCTCACATATATACTGCACCATGGAGCCTCACATATATACTGCACCATGGAGCCTCACATATATACCGCACCATGGAGCCTCACATATATACTGCACCATGGAGCCTCACATATATACTGCACCATGGAGCCTCACATATATACTGCACCATGGAGCCTCACATATATACTGCACCATGGAGCCTCACATATATACTGCACCATGGAGCCTCACATATATACCACACCATGGAGCCTCACATATTTACCGCACCATGGGGCCTCACATATATACCGCACCATGGAGCCTCACATATATACCGCACCATGGAGCCTCACATATATACCGCACCATGGAGCCTCACATATATACCGCACCATGGAGCCTCACATATATACCGTACTATGGACATATATACCGTATAGGGTGGTGGTTAGTGTGCAGATAAGTCTGTGCTGACAGGCGGCTGTTTCTGTCTCTTCTCCTGGGTGAGCTGTCACTTCTGGTCTCCTCAGCTGCTGCAGCTCCTCTCTCGCCTGTGCTCGGCCTCAGGACACTTTACTTTGATTATGTGACCAGATCTGACATTGCAGGAAGCTGCAGCACAAGGACTCGGCCATCTTGGATCAGGAACCACAAGGATTTCTGATTTGGATTCTTTTTTGGGGGGGAAACATTGTGATCGCATCTCAACAGAACTGCCCGAAGATGTGCCCTAGGCTGAGATAGCGCCACCTAGCAGTGTGAGGGAGAAATCATCAGTAAAATGACACTGCTGTGAGGGGGGCGGTATAATACCTGAGGCCTCTGGCTGGAGATTTGTGGCTTCTGCACTTTTCTGATAATCCAGTCACATCCAGAGCTGCAGTCACAATACTATTGTTACACTCTAGCTTATCCTCCAGTCACATCCAGTGCTGCAGTCACAATACTATTGTTACACTCTAGCTTATCCTCCAGTCACATCCAGAGCTGCAGTCACAATACTATTGTTACACTCTAGCCTATGCTCCAGTCACATCCAGAGCTGCAGTCACAATACTATTGTTACACTCTAGCCTATGCTCCAGTCACATCCAGAGCTGCAGTCACAATACTATTGTTACCCTCTAGCTTATCCTCCAGTCCCATCCAGAGCTGCAGTCACAATACTATTGTTACACTCTAGCTTATCCTCCAGTCACATCCAGAGCTGCAGTCACAATACTATTGTTACACTCTAGCCTATCCTCCAGTCACATCCAGAGCTGCAGTCACAATACTATTGTTACACTCTAGCTTATCCTCCAGTCACATCCAGAGCTGCAGTCACAATACTATTGTTACACTCTAGCCTATCCTCCAGTCACATCCAGAGCTGCAGTCACAATACTATTGTTACACTCTAGCTTATCCTCCAGTCACATCCAGAGCTGCAGTCACAATACTATTGTTACACTCTAGCTTATCCTCCAGTCACATCCAGAGCTGCAGTCACAATACTATTGTTACACTCTAGCCTATCCTCCAGTCACATCCAGAGCTGCAGTCACAATACTATTGTTACACTCTAGCCTATCCTCCAGTCACATCCAGAGCTGCAGTCACAATACTATTGTTACACTCTAGCTTATCCTCCAGTCACATCCAGAGCTGCAGTCACAATACTATTGTTACACTCTAGCCTATGCTCCAGTCACATCCAGAGCTGCAGTCACAATACTATTGTTACACTCTAGCTTATCCTCCAGTCACATCCAGAGCTGCAGTCACAATACTATTGTTACACTCTAGCCTATCCTCCAGTCACATCCAGAGCTGCAGTCACAATACTATTGTTACACTCTAGCTTATCCTCCAGTCACATCCAGAGCTGCAGTCACAATACTATTGTTACACTCTAGCTTATCCTCCAGTCACATCCAGAGCTGCAGTCACAATACTATTGTTACACTCTAGCTTATCCTCCAGTCCCATCCAGAGCTGCAGTCACAATACTATTGTTACACTCTAGCTTATCCTCCAGTCACATCCAGAGCTGCAGTCACAATACTATTGTTACACTCTAGCCTATCCTCCAGTCACATCCAGAGCTGCAGTCACAATACTATTGTTACACTCTAGCTTATCCTCCAGTCACATCCAGAGCTGCAGTCACAATACTATTGTTACACTCTAGCCTATCCTCCAGTCACATCCAGAGCTGCAGTCACAATACTATTGTTACACTCTAGCTTATCCTCCAGTCACATCCAGAGCTGCAGTCACAATACTATTGTTACACTCTAGCCTATCCTCCAGTCACATCCAGAGCTGCAGTCACAATACTATTGTTACACTCTAGCTTATCCACCAGTCACATCCAGAGCTGCAGTCACAATACTATTGTTACACTCTAGCTTATCCTCCAGTCACATCCAGAGCTGCAGTCACAATACTATTGTTACACTCTAGCTTATCCTCTAGTCACATCCAGAGCTGCAGTCACAATACTATTGTTACACTCTAGCTTATCCTCCAGTCACATCCAGAGCTGCAGTCACAATACTATTGTTACCCTCTAGCTTATCCTCTAGTCACATCCAGAGCTGCAGTCACAATACTATTGTTACCCTCTAGCTTATCCTCCAGTCACATCCAGAGCTGCAGTCACAATACTATTGTTACCCTCTAGCTTATCCTCCAGTCACATCCAGAGCTGCAGTCACAATACTATTGTTACACTCTAGCTTATCCTCTAGTCACATCCAGAGCTGCAGTCACAATACTATTGTTACACTCTAGCTTATCCTCCAGTCACATCCAGAGCTGCAGTCACAATACTATTGTTACCCTCTAGCTTATCCTCCAGTCACATCCAGAGCTGCAGTCACAATACTATTGTTACACTCTAGCTTATCCTCCAGTCACATCCAGAGCTGCAGTCACAATACTATTGTTACCCTCTAGCTTATCCTCCAGTCACATCCAGAGCTGCAGTCACAATACTATTGTTACCCTCTAGCTTATCCTCCAGTCCCATCCAGAGCTGCAGTCACAATACTATTGTTACCCTCTAGCTTATCCTCCAGTCACATCCAGAGCTGCAGTCACAATACTATTGTTACACTCTAGCTTATCCTCCAGTCCCATCCAGAGCTGCAGTCACAATACTATTGTTACCCTCTAGCCTATCCTCCAGTCACATCCAGAGCTGCAGTCACAATACTATTGTTACCCTCTAGCCTATCCTCCAGTCACATCCAGAGCTGCAGTCACAATACTATTGTTACACTCTAGCTTATCCTCCAGTCCCATCCAGAGCTGCAGTCACAATACTATTGTTACCCTCTAGCTTATCCTCCAGTCACATCCAGAGCTGCAGTCACAATACTATTGTTACCCTCTAGCTTATCCTCCAGTCACATCCAGAGCTGCAGTCACAATACTATTGTTACACTCTAGCTTATCCTCCAGTCACATCCAGAGCTGCAGTCACAATACTATTGTTACACTCTAGCTTATCCTCCAGTCACATCCAGAGCTGCAGTCACAATACTATTGTTACACTCTAGCCTATACTCCAGTCCCATCCAGAGCTGCAGTCACAATACTATTGTTACACTCTAGCCTATCCTCCAGTCGCATCCAGAGCTGCAGTCACAATACTATTGTTACCCTCTAGCTTATCCTCCAGTCACATCCAGAGCTGCAGTCACAATACTATTGTTACACTCTAGCTTATCCACCAGTCACATCCAGAGCTGCAGTCACAATACTATTGTTACCCTATAGCTTATCCTCCAGTCACATCTAGAGCGGCAGTCACGATACTATTGTTACCGTCTAGCTTATCCTCCAGTCACATCCAGAGCTGCAGTCACAATACTATTGTTACCCTCTAGCTTATCCTCCAGTCACATCCAGAGCTGCAGTCACAATACTATTGTTACACTCTAGCCTATCCTCCAGTCACATCCAGAGCTGCAGTCACAATACTATTGTTACCCTCTAGCCTATACTCCAGTCCCATCCAGAGCTGCAGTCACAATACTATTGTTACACTCTAGCTTATCCTCCAGTCACATCCAGAGCTGCAGTCACAATACTATTGTTACCCTCTAGCCTATCCTCCAGTCACATTCAGAGCTGCAGTCACAATACTATTGTTACCCTCTAGCTTATCCTCCAGTCACATCCAGAGCTGCAGTCACAATACTATTGTTACACTCTAGCCTATCCTCCAGTCACATCCAGAGCTGCAGTCACAATACTATTGTTACCCTCTAGCCTATACTCCAGTCCCATCCAGAGCTGCAGTCACAATACTATTGTTACACTCTAGCTTATCCTCCAGTCACATCCAGAGCTGCAGTCACAATACTATTGTTACCCTCTAGCTTATCCTCCAGTCACATCCAGAGCTGCAGTCACAATACTATTGTTACACTCTAGCTTATCCTCCAGTCACATCCAGAGCTGCAGTCACAATACTATTGTTACCCTCTAGCCTATCCTCCAGTCACATCCAGAGCTGCAGTCACAATACTATTGTTACCCTCTAGCTTATCCTCCAGTCACATCCAGAGCTGCAGTCACAATACTATTGTTACACTCTAGCTTATCCTCCAGTCACATCCAGAGCTGCAGTCACAATACTATTGTTACCCTCTAGCCTATACTCCAGTCCCATCCAGAGCTGCAGTCACAATACTATTGTTACACTCTAGCTTATCCTCCAGTCACATCCAGAGCTGCAGTCACAATACTATTGTTACACTCTAGCTTATCCTCCAGTCACATCCAGAGCTGCAGTCACAATACTATTGCTACACTCTAGCTTATCCTCCAGTCACATCCAGAGCTGCTGCCACAATTCTGCTTTTAAATCTGAATTTATACTCCTGTCACATCCAGAGCTGCAGTCTCAATTTTGCTGTTACAGCCTAACTATGGTTCCAATCACATGCAAATCCACAGTTACAATTCTGGCGTTGCATCATATTTTATCCTCCAGTCACATCCAGAGCTGCTCTTGAAATCAATTCCCTCTTGTAGTCTAGCTGCTGAATTGCACACTGAGAGTTGTAGTGATTATTCGACCTCTCACGTCTTTAGATGTGACTGGAGAATAAGCCGGGATTTAATGCGATTGTCTGCGAATCTTTATTTACATAGGACTGCGCTGCCGATAAATGAAGGTCAGTGCAAGGATTTATAAAGATAAAGAGCCTGGGTGCAGCCGGAGCGTGGAATAAAGAAAGAGCGCCAAACCATGATGTAATATAGTGCGCAATAAGGTGCAAAAAGCTATGTAGTATAGTGAGCAGTGTAGTACTAATGTTGGGAGTAGTATAGTATAGTGAGCAGTGTAGTACTAATGTTGGGGGCAGTATAGTATAGTGAGCAGTGTAGTACTAATGTTGGGGGCAGTATAGTATAGTGAGCAGTTTAGTACTAATGTTGGGGGCAGTATAGTATAGTGAGCAGTGTAGTACTAATGTTGGGGGCAGTATAGTATAGTGAGCAGTGAAGTACTAATGTTGGAGGGCAGTATAGTATAGTGAGCAGTGTAATACTAATGTTAGGGGGCAGTATAGTATAGTGAGCAGTGAAGTACTAATGTTGGAGGGCAGTATAGTATAGTGAGCAGTGTAGTACTAATGTTGGAGGGCAGTATAGTATAGTGAGCAGTGTAGTACTAATGTTGGGGGTAGTATAGTATAGTGAGCAGTTTAGTACTAATGTTGGAGGGCAGTATAGTATAGTGAGCAGTGAAGTACTAATGTTGGGGGTAGTATAGTATAGTGAGCAGTGAAGTACTAATGTTGGGGGTAGTATAGTATAGTGAGCAGTGTAGTACTAATGTTAGGGGGCAGTATAGTATAGTGAGCAGTGTAGTACTAATGTTAGGGGGCAGTATAGTATAGTGAGCAGTGAAGTACTAATGTTGGGGGTAGTATAGTATAGTGAGCAGTGTAGTACTAATGTTAGGGGGCAGTATAGTATAGTGAGCAGTGTAGTACTAATGTTAGGGGGCAGTATAGTATAGTGAGCAGTGTAGTACTAATGTTAGGGGGTAGTATAGTATAGTGAGCAGTGTAGTACTAATGTTAGGGGGCAGTATAGTATAGTGAGCAGTGTAGTACTAATGTTGGGAGTAGTATAGTATAGTGAGCAGTGTAGTACTAATGTTGGGGGCAGTATAGTATAGTGAGCAGTGTAGTACTAATGTTAGGGGGCAGTATAGTATAGTGAGCAGTGTAGTACTAATGTTAGGGGGCAGTATAGTATAGTGAGCAGTGAAGTACTAATGTTGGGGGTAGTATAGTATAGTGAGCAGTGAAGTACTAATGTTGGAGGGCAGTATAGTATAGTGAGCAGTGTAGTACTAATGTTGGAGGCAGTATAGTATAGTGAGCAGTGTAGTACTAATGTTGGAGGGCAGTATAGTATAGTGAGCAGTGTAGTACTAATGTTGGAGGCAGTATAGTATAGTGAGCAGTGTAGTACTAATGTTAGGGGGCAGTATAGTATAGTGAGCAGTGTAGTACTAATGTTGGGAGTAGTATAGTATAGTGAGCAGTGTAGTACTAATGTTGGGAGTAGTATAGTATAGTGAGCAGTGTAGTACTAATGTTGGGAGTAGTATAGTATACTGAGCAGTGTAGTACTAATGTTGGGGGCAGTATAGTATAGTGAGCAGTGTAGTACTAATGTTGGAGGGCAGTATAGTATAGTGAGCAGTGTAGTACTAATGTTAGGGGGTAGTATAGTATAGTGAGCAGTGTAGTACTAATGTTAAGGGGCAGTATAGTATAGTGAGCAGTGTAGTACTAATGTTGGGGGCAGTATAGTATAGTGAGCAGTGTAGTACTAATGTTAGGGGGCAGTATAGTATAGTGAGCAGTGTAGTACTAATGTTGGAGGGCTGTATAGTATAGTGAGCAGTGTAGTACTAATGTTGGGGGGCAGTATAGTATAGTGAGCAGTGTAGTACTAATGTTAGGGGGCAGTATAGTATAGTGAGCAGTGTAGTACTAATGTTAGGGGGCAGTATAGTATAGTGAGCAGTGTAGTACTAATGTTGGAGGCAGTATAGTATAGTGAGCAGTGTAGTATTAATGTTGGAGGGCAGTATAGTATAGTGAGCAGTGTAGTACTAATGTTGGAGGCAGTATAGTATAGTGAGCAGTGTAGTACTAATGTTAGGGGGCAGTATAGTATAGTGAGCAGTGTAGTACTAATGTTGGGGGTAGTATAGTATAGTGAGCAGTGTAGTACTAATGTTAGGGGCAGTATAGTATAGTGAGCAGTGTAGTACTAATGTTGGGGGCAGTATAGTATAGTGAGCAGTGTAGTACTAATGTTAGGGGCAGTATAGTATAGTGAGCAGTGTAGTACTAATGTTGGAGGGCAGTATAGTATAGTGAGCAGTGTAGTACTAATGTTGGAGGGCAGTATAGTATAGTGAGCAGTGTAGTACTAATGTTGAGTGGCAGTATAGTATAGTGAGCAGTGTAGTACTAATGGTGGCAGTATAGTATAGTGAGCAGTGTAGTACTAATGTTGGAGGCAGTATAGTATAGTGAGCAGTGTAGTACTAATGTTGGAGGGCAGTATAGTATAGTGAGCAGTGTAGTACTAATGTTGGAGGGCAGTATAGTATAGTGAGCAGTGTAGTACTAATGTTGGAGGGCAGTATAGTATAGTGAGCAGTGTAGTACTAATGTTAGGGGGCAGTATAGTATAGTGAGCAGTGTAGTATTAATGTTGGGGGGTAGTATAGTATAGTGAGCAGTGTAGTACTAATGTTAGGGGGCAGTATAGTATAGTGAGCAGTGTAGTACTAATGTTGGGAGTAGTATAGTATAGTGAGCAGTGTAGTACTAATGTTGGGGGTAGTATAGTATAGTGAGCAGTGTAGTACTAATGTTGGAGGCAGTATAGTATAGTGAGCAGTGTAGTACTAATGTTGGAGGGCAGTATAGTATAGTGAGCAGTGTAGTACTAATGTTGGGGGCAGTATAGTATAGTGAGCAGTGTAGTACTAATGTTGGGGGCAGTATAGTATAGTATAGTGAGCAGTGTAGTACTAATGTTAGGGGGCAGTATAGTATAGTGAGCAGTGTAGTACTAATGTTGGAGGGCAGTATAGTATAGTGAGCAGTGTAGTACTAATGGTGGCAGTATAGTATAGTGAGCAGTGTAGTACTAATGTTGGAGGCAGTATAGTATAGTGAGCAGTGTAGTACTAATGTTGGGGGCAGTATAGTATAGTGAGCAGTGTAGTATTAATGTTGGGGGCAGTATAGTATAGTGAGCATTGTAGTACTAATGTTGGAGGGCAGTATAGTATAGTGAGCAGTGTAGTACTAATGTTGGGGGCAGTATAGTATAGTGAGCAGTGTAGTATTAATGTTGGGGGCAGTATAGTATAGTGAGCAGTGTAGTACTAATGTTGGAGGGCAGTATAGTATAGTGAGCAGTGTAGTACTAATGTTGGGAGTAGTATAGTATAGTGAGCAGTGTAATACTAATGTTGGGAGTAGTATAGTATAGTGAGCAGTGTAGTACTAATGTTGGGGGCAGTATAGTATAGTGAGCAGTGTAGTACTAATGTTGGAGGGCAGTATAGTATAGTGAGCAGTGTAGTACTAATGTTGGGGGCAGTATAGTATAGTGAGCAGTGTAGTACTAATGTTGGGGGCAGTATAGTATAGTGAGCAGTGTAGTACTAATGTTAGGGGGCAGTATAGTATAGTGAGCAGTGTAGTACTAATGTTGGGGGCAGTATAGTATAGTGAGCAGTGTAGTACTAATGTTGGGGGCAGTGTAGTATAGTGAGCAGTGTAGTAATAATGTTAGGGGGCAGTATAGTATAGTGAGCAGTGTAGTACTAATGTTGGGGGCAGTATAGTATAGTGAGCATTGTAGTACTAATGTTGGAGGCAGTATAGTATAGTGAGCAGTGTAGTACTAATGTTGGAGGGCAGTATAGTATAGTGAGCAGTGTAGTATTAATGATGGGAGTAGTATAGTATAGTGATCAGTGTAGTACTAATGTTGGGGGCAGTATAGTGAGCAGTGTAGTACTAATGTTGGGAGTAGTATAGTATAGTGAGCAGTGTAGTACTAATGTTGGGGGCAGTATAGTATAGTGAGCAGTGTAGTACTAATGTTGGGGGCAGTGTAGTATAGTGAGCAGTGTAGTACTAATGTTAGGGGGCAGTATAGTATAGTGAGCAGTGTAGTACTAATGTTGGGGGTAGTATAGTATAGTGAGCAGTGTAATACTAATGTTAGGGGGTAGTATAGTATAGTGAGCAGTGTAGTACTAATGTTGGGGGCAGTATAGTATAGTGAGCATTGTAGTACTAATGTTGGGGGTAGTATAGTATAGTGAGCAGTGTAGTACTAATGTTAGGGGCAGTATAGTATAGTGAGCATTGTAGTACTAATGTTGGGGGCAGTATAGTATAGTGAGCAGTGTAGTACTAATGTTGGAGGGCAGTATAGTATAGTGAGCAGTGTAGTACTAATGTTGGAGGGCAGTATAGTATAGTGAGCATTGTAGTACTAATGTTAGGGGGTAGTATAGTATAGTGAGCAGTGTAGTACTAATGTTGGGGGCAGTATAGTATAGTGAGCATTGTAGTACTAATGTTGGGGGTAGTATAGTATAGTGAGCAGTGTAGTACTAATGTTGGGGGCAGTATAGTATAGTGAGCATTGTAGTACTAATGTTGGGGGCAGTATAGTATAGTGAGCAGTGTAGTACTAATGTTGGAGGGCAGTATAGTATAGTGAGCAGTGTAGTACTAATGTTAGGGGGCAGTATAGTATAGTGAGCAGTGTAGTACTAATGTTGGAGGGCAGTATAGTATAGTGAGCAGTGTAGTACTAATGTTGGGGGTAGTATAGTATAGTGAGCAGTGTAGTACTAATGTTGGGGGCAGTATAGTATAGTGAGCATTGTAGTACTAATGTTGGGGGCAGTATAGTATAGTGAGCAGTGTAGTACTAATGTTGGAGGGCAGTATAGTATAGTGAGCAGTGTAGTATTAATGTTGGGGGGCAGTATAGTATAGTGAGCAGTGTAGTACTAATGTTAGGGGGCAGTATAGTATAGTGAGCAGTGTAGTACTAATGTTAGGGGGCAGTATAGTATAGTGAGCAGTGTAGTACTAATGTTAGGGGGCAGTATAGTATAGTGAGCAGTGTAGTACTAATGTTGGGGGGCAGTATAGTATAGTGAGCAGTTTAGTACTAATGTTGGGAGTAGTATAGTATTGTGAGCAGTGTAGTACTAATGTTAGGGGGCAGTATAGTATAGTGAGCAGTGTAGTACTAATGTTAGGGGGTAGTATAGTATAGTGAGCAGTGTAGTACTAATGTTGGGGGCAGTATAGTATAGTGAGCAGTGTAGTACTAATGTTGGAGGGCAGTATAGTTTAGTGAGCAGTGTAGTATTAATGTTGGGAGTAGTATAGTATAGTGCAGTGTAGTACTAATGTTAGGGGGCAGTATAGTATAGTGAGCAGTGTAGTACTAATGTTGGGAGTAGTATAGTATAGTGCAGTGTAGTACTAATGTTAGGGGGCAGTATAGTATAGTGAGCAGTGTAGTACTAATGTTGGGGGCAGTATAGTATAGTGAGCAGTGTAGTACTAATGTTAGGGGGCAGTATAGTATAGTGCAGTGTAGTACTAATGTTGGGGGGCAGAATAGTATAGTGAGCAGTGTAGTACTAATGTTGGGGGGCAGTATAGTATAGTGAGCAGTTTAGTACTAATGTTGGAGGGCAGTATAGTATAGTGAGCAGTGAAGTACTAATGTTGGGGGTAGTATAGTATAGTGAGCAGTGTAGTACTAATGTTGGAGGGCAGTATAGTATAGTGAGCAGTGAAGTACTAATGTTGGGGGTAGTATAGTATAGTGAGCAGTGTAGTACTAATGTTGGTGGCAGTATAGTATAGTGAGCAGTGTAGTACTAATGTTAGGGGGCAGTATAGTATAGTGAGCAGTGTAGTACTAATGTTGGAGGCAGTATAGTATAGTGAGCAGTGTAGTACTAATGTTGGAGGCAGTATAGTATAGTGAGCAGTGTAGTACTAATGTTGGGGGGCAGTATAGTATAGTGAGCATTGTAGTACTAATGTTGGGGGCAGTATAGTGAGCATTGTAGTACTAATGTTGGGGGCAGTATAGTATAGTGAGCATTGTAGTACTAATGTTGGGGGCAGTATAGTATAGTGAGCATTGTAGTACTAATGTTGGAGGGCAGTATAGTATAGTGAGCATTGTAGTACTAATGTTGGGGGCAGTATAGTATAGTGAGCAGTGTAGTACTAATGTTGTGAGTATTATAGTATCAGTAGTGCTGGCGGAGCAGTGCAGTGCAGTTTGCGGGGTGTCAGTAGTATTGGGTGTATTTTCTGGAGGTGTCAGTATTGCTGGAGGAGCAGTGCAGTTTGCGGGGTGTCAGTAGTATTGGGTGTATTTTCTGGAGGTGTCAGTATTACTTGTAGTGCAGTGCAGTTTGCAGAGTGTCAGTAATATTGGGTATATTTTCTGGAGGTGTCAGTAGTGCTGGCGGAGCAGTGCAGTTTGCGGGGTGTCCGTAGTATTGGGTATATTTTCTGGAAGTGTCAGCAGTGCTGGTAGTTCAGTGCAGTTTGCAGGGTGTCAGTAGTATTGGGTGTATTTTCTGGAGGTGTCAGTATTACTGGTAGTGCAGTGCAGTTTGCGGGGTGTCAGTAGTATTGGGTGTATTTTCTGGAGGTGTCAGTAGTGCTGGTAGTGCAGTGCAGTTTGCGGGGTGTCAATAGTATTGGGTATATTTTCTGGAGGTGCCAGTAGTGCTGGTAGTGCAGTGCAGTTTGCGGGGTGTCAGTAGTATTGGGTGTATTTTCTGGAGGTGTCAGTAGTGCTGGTAGTGCAGTGCAGTTTGCGGGGTGTCAGTAGTATAGGGTGTATTTTCTGGAGGTGTCAGTAGTGCTGGCGGAGCAGTGCAGTTTGCGGGGTGTCAATAGTATTGGGTATATTTTCTGGAGGTGCCAGTAGTGCTGGTAGTGCAGTGCAGTTTGCAGGGTGTCAGTAGTATTGGGTGTATTTTCTGGAGGTGTCAGTAGTGCAGTGCAGTTTGCGGGGTGTCAGTAGTATTGGGTGTATTTTCTGGAGGTGTCAGTAGTGCTGGTAGTGCAGTGCAGTTTGCGGGGTGTCAGTAGTATTGGGTGTATTTTCTGGAGGTGTCAGTCGTGCTGGCAGAGCCGTGCAGTTTGCGGGGTGTCAGTAGTATTGGGTGTATTTTCTGGAGGTGTCAGTAGTGCTGGTAGTGCAGTGCAGTTTGCGGGGTGTCAGTAGTATTTGGTATATTTTCTGGAGGTGTTAGTAGTGCAGTGCAGTTTGCGGGGTGTCAGTAGTATTGGGTGTATTTTCTGGAGGTGTCAGTAGTGCAGTGCAGTTTGCGGGGTGTCAGTAGTATTGGGTGTATTTTCTGGAGGTGTCAGTAGTGCTGGTAGTGCAGTGCAGTTTGCGGGGTGTCAGTAGTATTTGGTATATTTTCTGGAGGTGTTAGTATTGCTGATAGTGCAGTGCAGTTTGCGGGGTGTCAATAGTATTGGGTGTATTTTCTGGAGGTGTCAGTAGTGCAATGCAGTTTGCGGGGTGTCAGTAGTATTGGGTGTATTTTCTGGAGGTGTCAGTATTGCTGGTAGTGCAGTGCAGTTTGCGGGGTGTCAGTAGTATTGGGTGTATTTTCTGGAGGTGTCAGTAGTGCTGGCGGAGCAGTGCATTTTGCGGGGTGTCAGTAGTATTGGGTGTATTTTCTGGAGGTGTCAGTAGTGCAGTGCAGTTTGCAGGGTGTCAGTAGTATTGGGTGTATTTTCTGGAGGTGTCAGTATTACTGGTAGTGCAGTGCAGTTTGCGGGGTGTCAATAGTATTGGGTGTTTTTTCTGGAGTGTCAGTAGTGCTGGTAATGCAGTGCAGTTTGCGGGGTGTCAATAGTATTGGGTATATTTTCTGGAGGTGTCAGTAGTGCTGGCGGAGCAGTGCAGTTTGCGGGGTGTCAGTGGTATTGGGTGTATTTTCTGGAGGTGTCAGTAGTGCTGGTAGTGCAGTGCAGTTTGCAGGGTGTCAGTAGTATTGGGTGTATTTTCTGGAGGTGTCAGTAGTGCTGGTAGTTCAGTGCAGTTTGCGGGGTGTCAGTAGTATTTGGTATATTTTCTGGAGGTGTTAGTATTGCTGATAGTGCAGTGCAGTTTGCGGGGTGTCAGTAGTATTGGGTGTATTTTCTGGAGGTGTCAGTAGTTTTGGTAGTGCAGTGCAGTTTGCAGGGTGTCAGTAGTATTGGGTGTATTTTCTGGAGGTGTCAGTAGTTTTGGTAGTGCAGTGCAGTTTGCAGGGTGTCAGTAGTATTGGGTGTATTTTCTGGAGGTGTCAGTAGTGCTGGTAGTGCAGTGCAGTTTGCGGGGTGTCAATAGTATTGGGTATATTTTCTGGAGGTGCCAGTCGTGCTGGCAGAGCCGTGCAGTTTGCGGGGTGTCAGTAGTATTGGGTGTATTTTCTGGAGGTGTCAGTCGTGCTGGCAGAGCCGTGCAGTTTGCGGGGTGTCAGTAGTATTGGGTGTATTTTCTGGAGGTGTCAGTAGTGCTGGTAGTGCAGTGCAGTTTGCGGGGTGTCAGTAGTATTTGGTATATTTTCTGGAGGTGTTAGTATTGCTGATAGTGCAGTGCAGTTTGCGGGGTGTCAATAGTATTGGGTGTATTTTCTGGAGGTGTCAGTAGTGCAGTGCAGTTTGCGGGGTGTCAGTAGTATTTGGTGTATTTTCTGGAGGTGTCCGTAGTGCTGGTAGTGCAGTGCAGTTTGCGGGGTGTCAGTAGTATTTGGTATATTTTCTGGAGGTGTTAGTATTGCTGATAGTGCAGTGCAGTTTGCGGGGTGTCAGTAGTATTGGGTGTATTTTCTGGAGGTGTCAGTAGTGCTGGTAGTTCAGTGCAGTTTGCGGGGTGTCAGTAGTATTTGGTATATTTTCTGGAGGTGTTAGTATTGCTGATAGTGCAGTGCAGTTTGCGGGGTGTCAATAGTATTGGGTGTATTTTCTGGAGGTGTCAGTAGTGCTGGAGGAGCAGTGCAGTTTGCGGGGTGTCAGTAGTATTGGGTGTATTTTCTGGAGGTGTCAGTATTGCTGGAGGAGCAGTGCAGTTTGCGGGGTGTCAGTAGTATTGGGTGTATTTTCTGGAGGTGTCAGTAGTGCTGGTAGTGCAGTGCAGTTTGCGGGGTGTCAGTAGTATTGGGTGTATTTTCTGGAGGTGTCAGTAGTGCTGGCGGAGCAGTGCATTTTGCGGGGTGTCAGTAGTATTGGGTGTATTTTCTGGAGGTGTCAGTAGTGCTGATAGTGCAGTGCAGTTTGCGGGGTGTCAGTAGTATTGGGTGTATTTTCTGGAGGTGTCAGTATTACTGGTAGTGCAGTGCAGTTTGCGGGGTGTCAGTAGTATTGGGTGTATTTTCTGGAGGTGTTAGTATTGCTGATAGTGCAGTGCAGTTTGCGGGGTGTCAGTAGTATTGGGTGTATTTTCTGGAGGTGTCAGTAGTGCAGTGCAGTTTGCAGGGTGTCAGTAGTATTGGGTGTATTTTCTGGAGGTGTCAGTAGTGCTGGTAGTGCAGTGCAGTTTGCGGGGTGTCAGTAGTATTGGGTGTATTTTCTGGAGGTGTCAGTATTGCTGGTAGTGCAGTGCAGTTTGCGGGGTGTCAGTAGTATTGGGTGTATTTTCTGGAGGTGTCAGTAGTGCTGGTGGAGCAGTGCAGTTTGCGGGGTGTCAGTAGTATTGGGTGTATTTTCTGGAGGTGTCAGTAGTGCTGGTAGTGCAGTGCAGTTTGCAGGGTGTCAGTAGTATTGGGTGTATTTTCTGGAGGTGTCAGTATTGCTGGTAGTGCAGTGCAGTTTGCAGGGTGTCAGTAGTATTGGGTGTATTTTCTGGAGGTGTCAGTATTGCTGGTAGTGCAGTGCAGTTTACGGGGTGTCAGTAGTATTGGGTGTATTTTCTGGAGGTGTCAGTATTACTGGTAGTGCAGTGCAGTTTGCGGGGTGTCAGTAGTATTGGGTGTATTTTCTGGAGGTGTCAGTATTACTGGTAGTGCAGTGCAGTTTGCGGGGTGACAGTAGTATTGGGTGTATTTTCTGGAGGTGTCAGTATTACTGGTAGTGCAGTGCAGTTTGCGGGGTGACAGTAGTATTGGGTGTATTTTCTGGAGGTGTCAGTATTGCTGGTAGTGCAGTGCAGTTTGTGGGGTGTCAGTAGTATTGGGTGTATTTTCTGGAGGTGTCAGTGGTGCTGGCGGAGCAGTGCAGTGCAGTTTGCAGGGTGTCAGTATTATTGGGTGTATTTTCTGGAGGTGTCAGTATTACTGGTAGTGCAGTGCAGTTTGCGGGGTGTCAGTAGTATTGGGTGTATTTTCTGGAGGTGTCAGTATTGCTGGTAGTGCAGTGCAGTTTACGGGGTGTCAGTAGTATTGGGTGTATTTTCTGGAGGTGTCAGTATTACTGGTAGTGCAGTGCAGTTTGTGGGGTGTCAGTAGTATTGGGTGTATTTTCTGGAGGTGTCAGTATTGCTGGTAGTGCAGTGCAGTTTACGGGGTGTCAGTAGTATTGGGTGTATTTTCTGGAGGTGTCAGTATTACTGGTAGTGCAGTGCAGTTTGTGGGGTGTCAGTAGTATTGGGTGTATTTTCTGGAGGTGTCAGTGGTGCTGGCGGAGCAGTGCAGTGCAGTTTGCGGGGTGTCAGTATTATTGGGTGTATTTTCTGGAGGTGTCAGTATTACTGGTAGTGCAGTGCAGTTTGTGGGGTGTCAGTAGTATTGGGTGTATTTTCTGGAGGTGTCAGTGGTGCTGGCGGAGCAGTGCAGTGCAGTTTGCGTGGTGTCAGTAGTATTGGGTGTATTTTCTGGAGGTGTCAGTGGTGCTGGCGGAGCAGTGCAGTGCAGTTTGCAGGGTGTCAGTATTATTGGGTGTATTTTCTGGAGGTGTCAGTATTACTGGTAGTGCAGTGCAGTTTGTGGGGTGTCAGTAGTATTGGGTGTATTTTCTGGAGGTGTCAGTGGTGCTGGCGGAGCAGTGCAGTGCAGTTTGCGGGGTGTCAGTATTATTGGGTGTATTTTCTGGAGGTGTCAGTATTACTGGTAGTGCAGTGCAGTTTGTGGGGTGTCAGTAGTATTGGGTGTATTTTCTGGAGGTGTCAGTGGTGCTGGCAGAGCAGTGCAGTGCAGTTTGCGTGGTGTCAGTAGTATTGGGTGTATTTTCTGGAGGTGTCAGTATTGCTGGTAGTGCAGTGCAGTTTGCGGGGTGTCAGTAGTATTGGGTGTATTTTCTGGAGGTGTCAGTATTACTGGTAGTGCAGTGCAGTTTGCGGGGTGTCAGTAGTATTGGGTGTATTTTCTGCAGGTGTCAGTAGTGCTGGCGGAGCAGTGCAGTGCAGTTTGCAGGGTGTCAGTAGTATTGGGTGTATTTTCTGGAGGTGTCAGTAGTGCTGGTAGTTCAGTGCAGTTTGTGGGGTGTCAGTAGTATTGGGTGTATTTTCTGGAGGTGTCAGTATTGCTGGTAGTTCAGTGCAGTTTGCGGGGTGTCAATAGTATTGGGTGTATTTTCTGGAGGTGTCAGTAGTGCTGGCGGAGCAGTGCAGTGCAGTGTGTCAGACACATCCAGTGTGTCAGTGCGTTGTGTGTATTTTCTGGGGGTGGGGAGGGGCGGCCTGGCTGCCAGCAGTGAAGGACTTGGCTGTGTCCCCCAGCTGCACCTCTGCTGAGCTCTTGGCAGGGGCCCATGGGCCGGGCTCAGGTTTCAGGGCTGCGGGGAGGGGCTGCTGCTCTGATCTGGGCCGCCTGGCAGGGCACTGCACTCGCTCAGATTTCTATTTTTCTTCTCAGTTCCCTCTGTGAGTTTTTTGAGTTTTTCCAAAGCAGAAGCCTCCAGAGCTGGAGTTCACATCCACTATGCAGTGCGGTGGGGCAGTCACTGTGGGGAGGTGAAGGTAAGAGCCGTATAGTGTACGCAGCCCCGCGCAGAGTGATGGAAGCAGGACCAGGGTCTGTTACATTGTGTTAGTGCAGTGTGTATGATGAGCAGGCGGTATATCACATGTGTCAGTGCAGTGTGTATGATGGGGCAGGCGGTATATCGCATATCTCAGTGCAGTGTATATGATGGGGCAGGCGGTATATCACATGTGTCAGTGCAGTGTATATGATGGGGCAGGCTGTATATCACATGTGTCAGTGCAGTGTGTATGATGGGACAGGCGGTATATCGCATATCTCAGTGCAGTGTATATGATGGGGCAGGCGGTATATCACATGTGTCAGTGCAGTGTATATGATGGGGCAGGCTGTATATCACATGTGTCAGTGCAGTGTGTATGATGGGACAGGCGGTATATCGCATATCTCAGTGCAGTGTATATGATGGGGCAGGCTGTATATCACATGTGTCAGTGCAGTGTGTATGATGGGGCAGGCTGTATATCACATGTGTCAGTGCAGTGTGTATGATGGGACAGGCGGTATATCGCATATCTCAGTGCAGTGTATATGATGGGGCAGGCTGTATATCACATGTGTCAGTGCAGTGTGTATGATGGGACAGGCGGTATATCGCATATCTCAGTGCAGTGTGTATGATGGGGCAGGTGGTATATCACATTTGTCAGTGCAGTGTGTATGATGGGGCAGGTGGTATATCACATTTGTCAGTGCAGTGTGTATGATGGGGCAGGCGGTATATCGCATATCTCAGTGCAGTGTGTATGATGGGGCAGGTGGTATATCACATTTGTCAGTGCAGTGTATATGATGGGGCAGGCGGTATATCACATGTGTCAGTGCAGTGTGTATGATGGGGCAGGTGGTATATCACATTTGTCAGTGCAGTGTATATGATGGGGCAGGCGGTATATCGCATATCTCAGTGCAGTGTGTATGATGGGGCAGGTGGTATATCACATTTGTCAGTGCAGTGTGTATGATGGGGCAGGCGGTATATCGCATATCTCAGTGCAGTGTGTATGATGGGGCAGGTGGTATATCACATTTGTCAGTGCAGTGTGTATGATGGGGCAGGTGGTATATCACATGTGTCAGTGCAGTGTATATGATGGGGCAGGCGGTATATCACATGTGTCAGTGCAGTGTATATGATGGGGCAGGCGGTATATCACATATCTCAGTGCAGTGTGTATGATGGGGCAGGCGGTATATCACATGTGTCAGTGCAGTGTGTATGATGGGGCAGGTGGTATATCGCATATCTCAGTGCAGTGTTTATGACAGGCAGGCGGTATATCACATATCTCAGTGCAGTGTGTATGATGGGGCAGGCGGTATATCACATGATGTGTCAGTACTCTAGTATTAAAGGTATTATTAAAGGTATTATAGTAGGTGACCCTCACACAGGAGCCGGCGCTCTCCCTCCAGATTTCTCAGCACTTTGTTACGTATTTTTAGATCTTTTGATAATTTTGCCCCCTCTATTGTTTCAGGTCACTGCTGCGATACGTTGTGTTATGTCAATAATTCAGTATATCTCAGACAGTGCTTTAATAGACAGGAATATTGTATGGTATATAAGGGTGCACTATAGTATTATAAGGTATATAATGATCCAATTATAACATACAGTCCTATGAAAAAGTTTGGGCACCCCTATTAATCTTAATCATTTTTAGTTCTAAATATTTTGGTGTTTGCAGCAGCCATTTCAGTTTGATATATCTAATAACTGATGGACACAGTAATATTTCAGGATTGAAATGAGGTTTATTGTACTAACAGAAAATGTGCAATATGCATTAAACCAAAATTTGACCGGTGCAAAAGTATGGGCACCTCAACAGAAAAGTGACATTAATATTTAGTAGATCCTCCTTTTGCAAAGATAACAGCCTCTAGTCGCTTCCTGTAGCTTTTAATCAGTTCCTGGATCCTGGATGAAGGGATTTTGGACAAACAATTCAAGTTCAGTTAAGTTAGATGGTCGCCGAGCATGGACAGCCCGCTTCCAATCATCCCACAGATGTTCAATGATATTCAGGTCTGGGGACTGGGATGGCCATTCCAGAACATTGTCATTGTTCCTCTGCATGAATGCCTGAGGATTTGAGCGGTGTTTTGGATCATTGTCTTGCTGAAATATCCATCCCCGGCGTAACTTCAACTTCGTCACTGATTCTTGAACATTATTCTCAAGAATCTGCTGATACTGAGTGGAATCCATGCGACTCTCAACTTTAACAAGATTCCCGATGCAGGCATTGGCCACACAGCCCCAAAGCATGATGGAACCTCCACCAAATCTTACAGTGGGTAGCATGTGCTTTTCTTGGAATGCTGTTTCTTTTTGGACGCCATGCATAACGCCTTTTTTTATAACCAAACAACTCAATTTTTGTTTCCAAAATGAAGCTGCCTTCTCCAAATGTGCTTTTTCATACCTCAGGCGACTCTGTTTGTGGCGTACGTGCAGAAACGGCTTCTTTTCTCATCACTCTCCCATACAGCTTCTCCTTGTGCAAAGTGCGCTGTATAGTTGACCGATGCACAGTGACACCATCTGCAGCAAGATGATGCTGCAGCTCTTTGGAGGTGTCTGTGGATTGTCCTTGACTCTTCTCACCATTCTTCTTCTCTGCCTTTCTGATATTTTTCTTGGCCTGCCACTTCTGGGCTTAACAAGAACTGTCCCTGTGGTCTTCCATTTCCTTACTATGTTTCCTCACAGTGGAAACTGACAGGTTAAAATCTCTGAGACAACGTTTTGTATCCTTCCCCTGAACAACTATGTTGAACAATCTTTGTTTTCAGATCATTTGAGAGCGGGCTGTCCATGCTCGGCGACCATCAAACTTAACTGAACTTGAATTGTTTTTGTAGAAAGAAATGGTCCAAAAATCCCTTCATCCAGGATCCAGGAACTGATTAAAAGCTACAGGAAGCGACTAGAGGCTGTTATCTGTGCAAAAGGAGGATCTACTAAATATTAATGTCACTTTTCTGTTTGAGGTGCCCATACTTTTGCACCGGTCAAAATTTTGGTTTAATGCATATTGCACATTTTCTGTTAGTACAATAAACCTCATTTCAATCCTGAAATATTACTGTGTCCATCAGTTATTAGATATATCAAACTGAAATGGCTGTTGCAAACACCAAAATATTTAGAACTAAAAATGATTAAGATTAATAGGGGTGCCCAAACTTTTTCATAGGACTGTATAATGGTGAAATGCAATGTTATTTGGTATACAATGGTGTACTATACTGTTATATGGTGTATAATGGTGTAACATGGTGTTATGCAGAGTTTCTCTTATACTCCTCTTATACTCCCCCTCTTATTATTCTTCTTATACCCCCCCCTCCTATACCCCCCTTTTATACCCTCCCCCCCCTCCTATACCCCTCTATTATTCTTCTTCTTATACTCCTCTTATTCTTCCTATGGCGTTATACAGTATATAATGGTGTAATATGGTGACATGTAATATATTATTCGGTGTAACAGACAGGATCGATATATGGTATAATAATAGTATTATAAGGAAAATCATAATGTAATATGGTATATGATATATTGTGCAATAACATGGTATTATGTGGTTTATATGGTATTATACAGTATATTATGGTGTAATATGTTATATCATGGAGTAATATAAGTTTACATGGTATATCACAGAGTAATATGGTATTATATAGTATGTCATTGTATGGTATTATATTCTATAACATGTTATTTTATGGTATATCATCATGTAATAATGGTATTATATGGTGTTACATGGTACATCATGGAGAAATATGGTATTATATGATATAACATGTTATAATAGGTTATTTTATGGCATATCATGATGTAATATGGTATTATATGATATAACATGGTACAATAGGTTATTATGTGGAATATCATTGTGTAATCTGTGTTCCATAGTATAGCGTTCCAGAGTAATATAGTTGTATATGATATATTATGGAATAATATTTTATATCATGGGTTGATATGGGATTATATAAAATATATGAAGGGTGTAATATGGCATTATATTGTATATCATGGTCTAATGTACAGTTATATGATATATCACGCAGAAATATGGTATTATATGGTATATTATGGGGTAATATGGTATTATATGATGTATTATGGGGTAATGTGGTATTATATGGTATATTATGGGGTAATATGGTATTATATGGTGTATTATGGGGTAATATGGTAATATATGGTGTATTATGGTGTAATATGGTATTATATGAATATATTATGGGGTAATATGGTATTATATTTTATCACGCAGAAATATGGTATTATAGGTATATTATGGGTAATATGGTATTATATGGTGTATTATGGGTAATGTGGTATTAAATGGTATATTATGGGGTAACATGGTATTATATGATATATTATGGGGTAATATGGTGTTAATATGGTGTATTATGGGGTAATATGGTATTATATGGTGTATTATGGGGTAATATGGTATTATATGGTATATTATGAGGTAATATGGTATTATATGGTGTATTATGGGGTAATATGGTATTATATGATATATTATGGGGTAATATGGTATTATATGGTGTAATATGGGATAATATGGTATAATATGGGGTAATATGGTATTATATGGTGTATTATGAGGTAATATGGTGTTATATGGTATATTATGGTGTAATATGGTATTATATGGTATATTATGGGGTAATATGGTGTTATATGGTATAATATGGTGTAATATGTTATTATTTGATATATTATGGAGTAATATGGTTTTATATGGTATATTATGGGATAATATGGTATTACGTGGTATATTATAGGGTAATATGGTATTAAATGGTGTATTATGGAGTAATATGGTATTATATGGTGTATTATGGGGTAATATGGTATTATATGGTGTATTATGGGGTAATATGGTATTATATGATATATTATGGGGTAATATGGTATTATATGGTGTTATATGGTGTATTATGGGTAATATGGTATTATATGGTATTCTATTATATAATATGGGGTCATATGGTGTATTATGGGGTAATATGGTATTATATGGTATTCTATTATATAATATGGGGTCATATAGTGTATTATGGGGTAATATGGTATTCTATGGTATATTATGGGATAATATGGTAGTATATGGTGTATTATGGGGTAATATGGTATTATATGGTATAATATGGGGTATAATAGCATATTATATGGTACATTATGAGGTAATATGGTATTATATGGTGTATTATGGTGTAATATGCTATTATATGGTGTATTATGGGGTAATATAGTATTATATGATATATTATGGAGCAATATGGTATTATATGGTGTATTATGGGGTAATATGGTGTTATATGGTATAATATGGTGTAATATGTTATTATTTGACATATTATGGGGTAATATGGTTTTATATGGTATATTATGGGATAAAATGGTATTATGTGGTGTATTATGGAGTAATAAGGTATTATATGGTGTATTATGGGGTAATATGGTATTATATGATGTATTATGGGGTAATATGGTATTATATGATATATTATGGGGTAATATGGTATTATATGGTGTAATATGGTGTTATATGGTGTATTATGGGGTAATATGGTATTATATGGTATTCTATTATATAATATGGGGTCATATGGTGTATTATGGGGTAATATGGTATTATATGGTATATTATGGGATAATATGGTAGTATATGGTGTATTATGGGGTAATATGGTATTATATGGTATAATATGGGGTAATATGATATTATATGGTGTATTATGGGGTAATATGGTATTATATGGTGTATTATGGGGTAATATGGTATTATATGGTGTTATATGGTGTATTATGAGGTAATATGGTATTATATGGTATAATATGGGGTAATATGGTGTTATATGGTGTATTATGGGGTAATATGGTATTATATGGTGTATTATGGGGTAATATGGTATTATATGGTGTATTATGGGGTAATATGGTATTATATGGTGTATTATGGGGTAATATGGTATTATATGGTGTATTATGGGGTAATATGGTATTATATGGTATATTATTGGGTAATATGGTGTTATATGGTGTTATATGGTGTATTATGAGGTAATATGGTATTATATGGTGTATTATGGGGTAATATGGTATTATATGGTGTATTATGGGGTAATATGGTATTATATGGTATAATATGGGGTAATATGGTGTTATATGGTGTATTATGGGGTAATATGGTTTTATATGGTGTAATATGGGGTAATATGGTATTATATGATATATTATGGGGTAATATGGTATTATATGGTGTATTATGGGGTAATATGGTATTATATGGTGTAATATGGGGTAATATGGTATTATATGATATATTATGGGGTAATATGGTATTATATGGTGTATTATGGGGTAATATGGTATTATATGATATATTATGGGGTAATATGGTATTATATGGTGTATTATGAGGTAATATGGTATTATATGGTGTATTATGGGGTAATATGGTATTATATGATATATTATGGGGTAATATGGTATTATATGGTGTATTATGAGGTAATATGGTATTATATGGTGTATTATGGGGTAATATGGTATTATATGGTATAATATGGGGTAATATGGTATTATATGGTGTATTATGAGGTAATATGGTATTATATGGTATATTATGGTGTAATATGGTATTATATGGTGTATTATGGAGTAATAGCGTATTATATGGTATAATATGGGGTAATATGGTGTTATATGGTGTAATATGGTATTATATGGTGTATTATGGAGTAATAGCGTATTATATGGTATAATATGGGGTAATATGGTATTATATGATATATTATGGGGTAATATGGTATTATATGATATATTATGGGGTAATATGGTATTATATGGTATATTATGGGGTAATATGGTATTATATGGTATATTATGGTGTAATATCGTATTATATGGTGTATTATGGGGTAATATGGTATTATATGGTATATTATGGTGTAATATGGTATTATATGGTGTATTATGGAGTAATATGGTATTATATGGTGTATTATGGGGTAATATGCTATTATATGGTGTATTATGGGGTAATATGGTGTATTATGAGGTAATATGATATTATATGGTATATTATAGGGTAATATGGTATTATATGGTGTATTATGGAGTAATATAGTATTATATGGTGTATTATGGGGTAATATGGTATTATATGGTGTATTATGAGGTAATATGGTATTATATGGTGTATTATGGGGTAATATGGTATTATATGGTGTTATATGGTGTATTATGAGGTAATATGGTATTATATGGTATAATATGGGGTAATATGGTATTATATGGTGTAATATGGGGTAATACTTGGGACAAGATGTTTGTACATGAGCGTCCTGCGAGCGTCTACCCCAAACATCTGCCAATAAACTGTCCGTCAGTGACTAAATCTCTGATTTCCTGAAATAAGGACAGTCTGGTCATTGTACTGGGGTGGGGGGATATACAGAATTATCCTCTAATTATTAGTATTGTGCACAGTACTACTTCTCTTATTGTGTATATATGGACAGTGCACAGTAGCACTTCTCATCCTGTATCTATAATACACAGTAGCACTTCTCATCCTGTATCTATAATACACAGTACCACTTCTCATCCTGTATCTATAATACACAGTAGCACTTCTCATCCTGTATCTATAATACACAGTAGCACTTCTCATCCTGTATCTATAATACACAGTACCACTTCTCATCCTGTATCTATAATACACAGTACCACTTCTCATCCTGTATCTATAATACACAGTAGCACTTCTCATCCTGTATCTATAATACACAGTACCACTTCTCATCCTGTATCTATAATACACAGTAGCACTTCTCATCCTGTATCTATAATACACAGTAGCACTTCTCATCCTGTATCTATAATACACAGTAGCACTTCTCATCCTGTATCTATAATACACAGTACCACTTCTCATCCTGTATCTATAATACACAGTACCACTTCTCATCCTGTATCTATAATACACAGTACCACTTCTCATCCTGTATCTATAATACACAGTACCACTTCTCATCCTGTATCTATAATACACAGTAGCACTTCTCATCCTGTATCTATAATACACAGTAGCACTTCTCATCCTGTATCTATAATACACAGTAGCACTTCTCATCCTGTATCTATAATACACAGTAGCACTTCTCATCCTGTATCTATAATACACAGTACCACTTCTCATCCTGTATCTATAATACACAGTACCACTTCTCATCCTGTATCTATAATACACAATAGCACTTCTCATCCTGTATCTATAATACACAGTAGCACTTCTCATCCTGTATCTATAATACACAGTAGCACTTCTCATCCTGTATCTATAATACACAGTACCACTTCTCATCCTGTATCTATAATACACAGTACCACTTCTCATCCTGTATCTATAATACACAGTACCACTTCTCATCCTGTATCTATAATACACAGTACCACTTCTCATCCTGTATCTATAATACACAGTAGCACTTCTCATCCTGTATCTATAATACACAGTAGCACTTCTCATCCTGTATCTATAATACACAGTAGCACTTCTCATCCTGTATCTATAATACACAGTAGCACTTCTCATCCTGTATCTATAATACACAGTAGCACTTCTCATCCTGTATCTATAATACACAGTAGCACTTCTCATCCTGTATCTATAATACACAGTACCACTTCTCATCCTGTATCTATAATACACAGTACCACTTCTCATCCTGTATCTATAATACACAGTACCACTTCTCATCCTGTATCTATAATACACAGTACCACTTCTCATCCTGTATCTATAATACACAGTACCACTTCTCATCCTGTATCTATAATACACAATAGCACTTCTCATCCTGTATCTATAATACACAGTACCACTTCTCATCCTGTATCTATAATACACAGTACCACTTCTCATCCTGTATCTATAATACACAGTACCACTTCTCATCCTGTATCTATAATACACAGTAGCACTTCTCATCCTGTATCTATAATACACAGTACCACTTCTCATCCTGTATCTATAATACACAGTACCACTTCTCATCCTGTATCTATAATACACAGTAGCACTTCTCATCCTGTATCTATAATACACAGTAGCACTTCTCATCCTGTATCTATAATACACAGTACCACTTCTCATCCTGTATCTATAATACACAGTACCACTTCTTATCCTGTATCTATAATACACAGTAGCACTTCTCATCCTGTATCTATAATACACAGTACCACTTCTCATCCTGTATCTATAATACACAGTACCACTTCTCATCCTGTATCTATAATACACAGTACCACTTCTCATCCTGTATCTATAATACACAGTACCACTTCTCATCCTGTATCTATAATACACAATAGCACTTCTCATCCTGTATCTATAATACACAGTACCACTTCTCATCCTGTATCTATAATACACAGTACCACTTCTCATCCTGTATCTATAATACACAGTACCACTTCTCATCCTGTATCTATAATACACAGTAGCACTTCTCATCCTGTATCTATAATACACAGTACCACTTCTCATCCTGTATCTATAATACACAGTACCACTTCTTATCCTGTATCTATAATACACAGTAGCACTTCTCATCCTGTATCTATAATACACAGTACCACTTCTTATCCTGTATCTATAATACACAGTACCACTTCTCATCCTGTATCTATAATACACAGTACCACTTCTCATCCTGTATCTATAATACACAGTACCACTTCTTATCCTGTATCTATAATACACAGTACCACTTCTTATCCTGTATCTATAATACACAGTAGCACTTCTCATCCTGTATCTATAATACACAGTACCACTTCTCATCCTGTATCTATAATACACAATAGCACTTCTCATCCTGTATCTATAATACACAGTACCACTTCTCATCCTGTATCTATAATACACAGTACCACTTCTCATCCTGTATCTATAATACACAGTACCACTTCTCATCCTGTATCTATAATACACAGTACCACTTCTCATCCTGTATCTATAATACACAGTACCACTTCTTATCCTGTATCTATAATACACAGTAGCACTTCTCATCCTGTATCTATAATACACAGTACCACTTCTCATCCTGTATCTATAATACACAGTACCACTTCTTATCCTGTATCTATAATACACAGTACCACTTCTTATCCTGTATCTATAATACACAGTAGCACTTCTCATCCTGTATCTATAATACACAGTACCACTTCTCATCCTGTATCTATAATACACAGTAGCACTTCTCATCCTGTATCTATAATACACAGTACCACTTCTCATCCTGTATCTATAATACACAGTACCACTTCTTATCCTGTATCTATAATACACAGTAGCACTTCTCATCCTGTATCTATAATACACAGTAGCACTTCTCATCCTGTATCTATAATACACAGTACCACTTCTTATCCTGTATCTATAATACACAGTAGCACTTCTCATCCTGTATCTATAATACACAGTACCACTTCTCATCCTGTATCTATAATACACAGTACCACTTCTCAGCTGACTTGTCTGTGTTTCCGTTCAGTGACAGCTGGCAGGGTCTTGTCCATGTGCTGCGGGTGTATAATACAGGGCACAGCTGAGGATTTGCTACAATGTATTCACAAATGGACACTGTCCTGCTGGATTGTTACAATGTGTCAGTGCGGGAGCCTTCATGTTTCCATTCACTGCCATGGATCAGAGGTCTGTTACCCCGCAGCCGCCTCCAGGTAACCGCTCGGTGCTTTCTTGCAGATGAGCAGCTTGGCACAATGTATTAGCCGGGTGATGTGTCTTCTCGCTGTGACCGCCGTCTCCGTGTCGCTGTCTTCACATACATGGGAGGAGGAAGGTGAGTGCAGCTGACTGTGATGGGACTGTGTGTATATAGTATACTGTATGTATAGTGTGGATATGGCGCCTATAGTCTCCAGGTAACATCTCTGACACTAGGCTGTGTTAGTACTGTATGTATATAGTATACTGTATGTATAGTGTGGATATGGCGCCTATAGCCCTCCAGGTAACATCTCTGACACTAGGCTGTGTTAGTACTGTATGTATATAGTATACTGTATGTATAGTGTGGATATGGCGCCTATAGCCCTCCAGGTAACATCTCTGACACTAGGCTGTGTTAGTACTGTATGTATATAGTATACTGTATGTATAGTGTGGATATGGCGCCTATAGCCCTCCAGGTAACATCTCTGACACTAGGCTGTGTTAGTACTGTATGTATATAGTATACTGTATGTATAGTGTGGATATGGCGCCTATAGCCCTCCAGGTAACATCTGCCGCTAGGTTGTGGCCTCCAGAGACCTGATAGCTTGGGTGCAGTGCGATCCCCCAGAGGACCCCCAGGACCACCTGCCCCCCGCACCTCGTCCTCTTCAGGATCTTACTCGTTGACAGTGAATAGAAATACAGAGGCTGAAAACCTCAGAGATAAACATTAGCAATTTTCACTCTGGCCACTAAGCCTAATTATAACCATTTACCAGTTCTGTAAGGGTTTTCTTTGCAGCAGTTCCCTCATTTACATCACATATAAGAATACAATAGAAGATAACACCTCTATAGACCCATAACTACAGACAATAGAACACCCTCTATGAGTCGGCTCTGGACTATTGCTGCTTATGACGTCACTGTCACGGCTCAGTCGCAGGTGTCACGTTCCTGCCGTCTCCTGTGTCACCTCGTGGAGGGACGTGACCGCGTTACGTGGTGACATTTGATTAACCCCTTCCTACATGTATAACAGGAGCGCGGCTGTCAGTCTCCACACTAATGGCAGAAGATTAACCCTTGGAATATTAGTGGAGGTGTCAGCGGGGGAGGGGCGGTAACATGTAAAAATGTTTTCCCTTTATATAAATATTAACACCAAAATGCTTCAAAATGGAATTCTGCTCCTTTAAGGAGCCCCCTCATGTCTGGAGACAATTGATTGGCCATGCAGGGTCATACAGGGTCACATGACCTACGACTAGAACCCCGGCAGAGCTGACAATCTAATTACCCATAATCCTTCTTGTATGAAGCCAGTGCGGTGAAAGGCAACATTGTATCATAATAAAGTGTAACAGTGAGATTTCAGCAGGGGCGGGTCACGAGGTCAGGTGAGGGGGCGGAGCTAGTGAGGACACACCCCTGAGGAGCTCCATAGGAAGGAGATAAGAATGTGTAAGAGGTGCGTGGTCTCTGTCAGGCGCTGACGGTCTCTGTCTCTTCTTCCAGGTGTGGTTTATGGGAGTATTGGGGACGCAGTGACCCTGAGATGCAGCGGCAGTAATGTCAGGTAGGTGTGACGGTGCTGGCGTGGCCTGTGTATGGGGGTATGTGTCATCATATATGTCATCACTCTGCTGGATATCCTGCCAGTGGGGGATGGGCTCTACATACATGTATCATGTATGCGTATTATCATGTGGTGTTACTATATCATACTACGAGCGCTTGTAACTCTCTCTCTGCAGTTCGGAGGTCGAGTGGAAGTTCAATGGATCCTCAGACATCACATGGGGATCTGTAGATAATCTAGGAGCCCTGGAACTTCCACGTGTGGGACCCTCCATGATGGGGAACTACAGCTGCTACGGCCGGTCCGGGGACCGTGTGCACTCCGTGATGCTGAGAGCGGGATGTGAGTAAAGACCAGCGACGGGTTGTAATATGGCGGGTGACGCAGCCGGTGAGATCCGGGCGACAGGTCATGTGATCGCCACTACGGTCCAGGTCACGTTGTTACTCTAGCATCGCACCCATAGAAGTGGGTGGAGTTTACAACGTGTTCATAGACTGACAGATTTAACTCGCGACAATTTACTTTTTAATTCCAGGGACTCAGATAGGCAAAGATGCGCCAAATGCCGCCAGGCCAGGAAGTGTTGTCATAGGGACATGGCAGATAGCAAGGGTTAGGGGTGCCCCAGTATGTTCAGAGCTGTAGTACAGCAGCCAGTGCCAGTCCTGGGTGAGTCAGTGACCCGTCATTGTTACCCCCTCCCCCACTCGCCGGCTGCCCCATCACTCAATGAATTTTACGTAAACATTTCCGCTGCGGGAATCGCTGATCTCAAGTGTGTGAAGTAATTCCCGAAAATGGGAGACCCCATGACAACACTTCTTACAAGGGGACTGGAGGCAGAGCTGTCTAAAGCACAGATCACTGGGCCCCCACTATGTACTAGAACAGGGGCCCTCAAACTGCGGCCCGCCAAGCACTTCTGTCTGGCCCCGCCGGCAGGTGGGCATTTATAATGAAGCTCCTGGGGAGTTCGGGCCAGGCCATGCCTCTGCCTCCGGCCCCTGTACTAGAATCTCCCATAAAATAGTGGGGAAAAAAAGCTTTATAAAATATAATAAAAAATATAATAAATGTTGTAAATCCCTCCTTTCCCTAGAATACATATAAAAGTAGAAAATGACTGTGAGACACAAACACATTAGGACATTAGGTCTCCTGTGTCTGACAGTGCCCGGTCTACTGAATATAGGGGATCTGCAGTGCTCCTGTTCCATCGGGAAGGGGTTAATAGGAGCACTGCAGATCCCCTATATTCAGCCAGACTGAATTCCACTTGGGGGAAACAAAAACCCCAGTCCTCAAGCTCAGGGAAGGGGCAGACAGACACCAAAACACCCCCTCCTCTTCCCCAGCATCTGCTGCACCCAGAAAACATTTTAATTTTTAAAATTTTCCAGTAGCTGCTGCATTTCCCCCCTCGGCTTATACTTGAGTCAATAATATTTTCCCAGTTTTTTGTGGTAAAATTAGGAGGGTCGGCTTATACTCGAGTATATACGGTAAGTATCAGTGTTTTTTATGTTCTGTTTCAGACATATTCAGTTATTGAGGCTTTGATCTCTTTATACCGGAACGCTGAAAGACAGTTTGTAATTACTGAGTTTTGGTGAGCTGTCTATTGCCCTGCGCTCTGCTCCTCCATCCTACACTCTGCTCCATCGCCCTGCGCTCTGCTCCTCCATCCTACATTCTGCTCCATCGCCCTGCGCTCTGCTCCTCCATTCCACACTCTGCTCCATCGTCCTTCACTCTGCTCCTCTGCTCCTCCATCCTACAGTCTGCTCCTCCATCCTACACTCTGCTCCATCGCCCTGCGCTCTGCTCCTCCATCCTACACTCTGCTCCATCGCCCTGCGCTCTGCTCCTCCATCCCACACTCTGCTCCATCGCCCTGCGCTCTGCTCTTCCATCCTTCACTCTGCTCCATCGCCCTGCGCTCTGCTCTTCCATCCTACATTCTGCTCCATCGCCCTGCGCTCTGCTCCTCCATTCCACACTCTGCTCCATCGTCCTGCACTCTGCTCCTCTGCTCCTCCATCCTACACTCTGCTCCTCCATCCCACACTCTGCTCCATCGCCCTGCGCTCTGCTCCTCCATCCTTCACTCTGCTCCATCGCCCTGCGCTCTGCTCCTCCATCCTTCACTCTGCTCCATCGCCCTACGCTCTGCTCCTCCATCCTACACTCTGCTCCTCCATCCTGCGCTCTGCTCCTCCATCCTACACTCTGCTCCTCCATCCTTCACTCTGCTCCATCGCCCTACGCTCTGCTCCTCCATCCTACACTCTGCTCCTCCATCCTGCGCTCTGCTCCTCCATCCTACACTCTGCTCCACCATCCTACACTCTGCTCCATCGCCCTGCGCTCTGCTCCTCCATCCTACACTCTGCTCCTCCATCCTACACTCTGCTCCACCATCCTACACTCTGCTCCATCGCCCTGCGCTCTGCTCCATCGCCCTACGCTCTGCTCCTCCATCCTACACTCTGCTCCACCATCCTACACTCTGCTCCATCGCCCTGCGCTCTGCTCCATCGCCCTACGCTCTGCTCCTCCATCCTACACTCTGCTCCTCCATCCTGCGCTCTGCTCCTCCATCCTTCACTCTGCTCCATCGCCCTACGCTCTGCTCCTCCATCCTACACTCTGCTCCTCCATCCTGCGCTCTGCTCCTCCATCCTACACTCTGCTCCACCATCCTACACTCTGCTCCATCGCCCTGCGCTCTGCTCCTCCATCCTACACTCTGCTCCTCCATCCTACACTCTGCTCCTCCATCCTTCACTCTGCTCCATCACCCTACGCTCTGCTCCTCCATCCTACACTCTGCTCCTCCATCCTGCGCTCTGCTCCTCCATCCTACACTCTGCTCCACCATCCTACACTCTGCTCCATCGCCCTGCGCTCTGCTCCTCCATCCTACATTCTGCTCCATCGCCCTGCGCTCTGCTCCTCCATCCCACACTCTGCTCCATCGCCCTGCGCTCTGCTCCTCCATCCTACACTCTGCTCCATCGCCCTGCGCTCTGCTCCTCCATCCTACACTCTGCTCCATCGCCCTGCGCTCTGCTCCTCCATCCTACATTCTGCTCCATCGCCCTGCGCTCTGCTCCTCCATTCCACACTCTGCTCCATCGTCCTTCACTCTGCTCCTCTGCTCCTCCATCCTACAGTCTGCTCCTCCATCCTACACTCTGCTCCATCGCCCTGCGCTCTGCTCCTCCATCCTACACTCTGCTCCATCGCCCTGCGCTCTGCTCCTCCATCCCACACTCTGCTCCATCGCCCTGCGCTCTGCTCTTCCATCCTTCACTCTGCTCCATCGCCCTGCGCTCTGCTCTTCCATCCTACATTCTGCTCCATCGCCCTGCGCTCTGCTCCTCCATTCCACACTCTGCTCCATCGTCCTGCACTCTGCTCCTCTGCTCCTCCATCCTACACTCTGCTCCTCCATCCCACACTCTGCTCCATCGCCCTGCGCTCTGCTCCTCCATCCTTCACTCTGCTCCATCGCCCTGCGCTCTGCTCCTCCATCCTTCACTCTGCTCCATCGCCCTACGCTCTGCTCCTCCATCCTACACTCTGCTCCTCCATCCTGCGCTCTGCTCCTCCATCCTACACTCTGCTCCTCCATCCTTCACTCTGCTCCATCGCCCTACGCTCTGCTCCTCCATCCTACACTCTGCTCCTCCATCCTGCGCTCTGCTCCTCCATCCTACACTCTGCTCCACCATCCTACACTCTGCTCCATCGCCCTGCGCTCTGCTCCTCCATCCTACACTCTGCTCCTCCATCCTACACTCTGCTCCACCATCCTACACTCTGCTCCATCGCCCTGCGCTCTGCTCCATCGCCCTACGCTCTGCTCCTCCATCCTACACTCTGCTCCACCATCCTACACTCTGCTCCACCATCCTACACTCTGCTCCATCACCCTGCGCTCTGCTCCTCCATCCTACACTCTGCTCCTCCATCCTGCGCTCTGCTCCTCCATCCTTCACTCTGCTCCATCGCCCTACGCTCTGCTCCTCCATCCTACACTCTGCTCCTCCATCCTGCGCTCTGCTCCTCCATCCTACACTCTGCTCCACCATCCTACACTCTGCTCCATCGCCCTGCGCTCTGCTCCTCCATCCTACACTCTGCTCCTCCATCCTACACTCTGCTCCTCCATCCTTCACTCTGCTCCATCACCCTACGCTCTGCTCCTCCATCCTACACTCTGCTCCTCCATCCTGCGCTCTGCTCCTCCATCCTACACTCTGCTCCACCATCCTACACTCTGCTCCATCGCCCTGCGCTCTGCTCCTCCATCCTACATTCTGCTCCATCGCCCTGCGCTCTGCTCCTCCATCCCACACTCTGCTCCATCGCCCTGCGCTCTGCTCCTCCATCCTACACTCTGCTCCATCGCCCTGCGCTCTGCTCCTCCATCCTACACTCTGCTCCATCGCCCTGCGCTCTGCTCCTCCATCCTACACTCTGCTTCATCGCCCTGCGCTCTGCTCCTCCATCCCACACTCTGCTCCATCGCCCTGCGCTCTGCTCCTCCATCCTACACTCTGCTCCATCGCCCTACGCTCTGCTCCTCCATCCTACATTCTGCTCCATCGCCCTGCGCTCTGCTCCTCCATCCTACACTCTGCTCCATCGCCCTGCGCTCTGCTCCTCCATCCTACACTCTGCTCCATCGCCCTGCGCTCTGCTCCTCCATCCTACACTCTGCTCCATCGCCCTGCGCTCTGCTCCTCCATCCTACACTCTGCTCCATCGCCCTGCGCTCTGCTCTTCCATCCTACACTCTGCTCCATCGCCCTTTGCTCCTGTTCACGTCTATAAGTTCCTTCCTCATTACTCTGCCTGATCTTTGCCTTTTCCCTGCAGATCCCCCCGGGATTCCCTCCGTTACCTGCAGAGCTGCAGACTATCACAACTTTTCCTGCCATTGGAGCTCCAGTGTGGAGACTTTGCTGCCTACAAGATTCATCACATCATACCGGTAAGATCGCGCTCTGCAGATATCTGCACATATGCTGGGGGTGGGCACCGCTCTGTGCTCAGTCATCTCCAGCATTATGTGGGGTTCATCATCGACTGCTGCCCCCTCCCCAGTATCACAAAGCTGGGTTATGATATCCTTACTGGAATGAGAGCTCCATGCACTTGAGTGCTGCAGTGTAAAGCAATGAGAAAAGAAACCTCTGATGGGACTGCAGGATCAGGGCTCAGGATCAGGCTGAGGGTTCATGCTGAGGGTTCAGGGTTCAGCTTATCTCTGACTCCAATACACAACACAATTACGTTAATGACTTTGAAGCAGACCTGCAGTATAAAGCATAGTGAAAATGCAGCGCAGGAGACGGAGCCATTGTTGAGAAGGAAGAGGAATTGACACCAATACACAATGCATTTAAGCTGGAGTCAGTGAATGAAGCAGAGCTGCAGTGTAAAGTAGTGACTTTACTGGAATTTGCAGTCCCCCAGGAGTTGTGGCGGCGTCAGTGTTACCCCCACTGTGTGCACTGGGTGTGCGCTGTGATAGGTCCTGACCTCGGGTCACTTCTGTGCAGGTGCCAGGATATTGGAGATTACCTGATGCAGGTGTGAAGGGCAGCGAGGGATTAATGTGTAGTGGCTGGGGCAGCGCTGGGCGCACAGGGTCATCATTCTAGTGGTTACATGTGGATGTCTGTACCCTGCACACAACACTCCCCCTGTGCTGCTCACACAGCCTCCATTCAGCTGCCGCTGGCACCGACAGCCTTATCACTGCTGCTACTGCTGCTGCTGGCAAGTACAGGAAGGAAGGCGGGAGGGGGGCGCTCTACACACTGAGGAGACTCATTGACACGTGCCGGGCCCTGAGGTGTCTGCTCTAGTAGTGATCCTGACGTATCTGCTCTAGTAGTGATCCTGACATATCTGCTCTAGTAGTGATCCTGACATAACTGCTCTAGTAGTGATCCTGACATAACTGCTCTAGTAGTGATCCTGACGTATCTGCTCTAGTAGTGATCCTGACGTATCTGCTCTAGTAGTGATCCTGACGTATCTGCTCTAGTAGTGATCCTGACGTATCTGCTCTAGTAGTGATCCTGACGTATCTGCTCTAGTAGTGATCCTGACGTATCTGCTCTAGTAGTGATCCTGACGTATCTGCTCTAGTAGTGATCCTGACGTATCTGCTCTAGTAGTGATCCTGACGTATCTGCTCTAGTAGTGATCCTGACATAACTGCTCTAGTAGTGATCCTGACGTATCTGCTCTAGTAGTGATCCTGACGTATCTGCTCTAGTAGTGATCCTGACGTATCTGCTCTAGTAGTGATCCTGACGTATCTGCTCTAGTAGTGATCCTGACGTATCTGCTGTAGTAGTGATCCTGACGTATCTGCTCTAGTAGTGATCCTGACGTATCTGCTCTAGTAGTGATCCTGACGTATCTGCTCTAGTAGTGATCCTGACGTATCTGCTCTAGTAGTGATCCTGACGTATCTGCTCTAGTAGTGATCCTGACGTATCTGCTCTAGTAGTGATCCTGACGTATCTGCTCTAGTAGTGATCCTGACGTATCTGCTCTAGTAGTGATCCTGACGTATCTGCTGTAGTAGTGATCCTGACGTATCTGCTCTAGTAGTGATCCTGACGTATCTGCTCTAGTAGTGATCCTGACGTATCTGCTGTAGTAGTGATCCTGACGTATCTGCTCTAGTAGTGATCCTGACGTATCTGCTGTAGTAGTGATCCTGACGTATCTGCTCTAGTAGTGATCCTGACGTATCTGCTGTAGTAGTGATCCTGACGTATCTGCTCTAGTAGTGATCCTGACGTATCTGCTGTAGTAGTGATCCTGACGTATCTGCTCTAGTAGTGATCCTGACGTATCTGCTCTAGTAGTGATCCTGACGTATCTGCTCTAGTAGTGATCCTGACGTATCTGCTCTAGTAGTGATCCTGACGTATCTGCTCTAGTAGTGATCCTGATTCCTGACGTATCTGCTCTAGTAGTGATCCTGACATATCTGCTCTAGTAGTGATCCTGACGTATCTGCTCTAGTAGTGATCCTGACGTATCTGCTGTAGTAGTGATCCTGACGTATCTGCTCTAGTAGTGATCCTGACGTATCTGCTGTAGTAGTGATCCTGACGTATCTGCTCTAGTAGTGATCCTGAGGTGTTGGCACTATACTGGACACAAGAGCTTACAGTCCAAGTGCTTATGATTACTCAGGGAACCTCACAGATGGGCCACAAAGCAAAAGCCAAAAAAATAGGAATGTAAAGTGAGCGGCTGCGCTACTGATATCTCGGCCCGGCGACCCTCCAGCTGTTGAGGAACGAAAGAGATGTCTGCACTTCCATTTGGCTGAATTTGTCTGCAATGCACAATACAACCACTGGGTGGCCATATATATATATTGGATAAACATCTTGTGACCGAGTATCACAAAATCGTGTTTTCTTGGGAATCTGCTCGTCTTGTGACACAAATATCAGGACCTGTCCAGCTAAGAGGAAGGATGAGGAGGCCACATCTGTACCCGTCCTAGCAGGGGTGTCAGAGCATGTACCCGTCCTAGCAGGGGTGTCAGAGCATGTACCCGTCCTAGCAGGGGTGTCAGAGCATGTACCCGTCCTAGCAGGGGTGTCAGAGCATGTACCCGTCCTAGCAGGGGTGTCAGAGCATGTACCCGTCCTAGCAGGGGTGTCAGAGCGTGTACCCGTCCTAGCAGGGGTGTCAGAGCATGTACCTGTCCTAGCAGGGGTGTCAGCATGTACCCGTCCTAGCAGGGGTGTCAGAGCATGTACCCGTCCTAGCAGGGGTGTCAGAGCATGTACCCGTCCTAGCAGGGGTGTCAGAGCATGCTGGGAGTTATAGTTACTCAGCTTGGAGTCCCCTGTTCTGTCTGCTCTTCCTCCTTCTCCCCAGACATGGATGACCATGATCTGTAATGAGTGACCGGACGAGGCTTTGGGTTGGAAGCCACAGCGGTGTGAAACGGTTTTCTGTGCGTCTGATATTTTTACTGTTTATTTGGCTTCCTAATGACTGAAACTGCTCAGGAAATGGCAGGAAATTATCATAATGGCGGCAATTACCCTGTAGGATGACATCATAGCGGAGGATGTGAGGGGCGCGGGGACTGCCCATAGACCCCAGAGCGATAACCATAGGTGACATTATACAGCGATATAAAACATGGTCATAACGTGTGGGGGATGGGAAGCTAACAACAAGGATGTCACAATGTATCATGGTCATAATATTATAATAATAATAATTAATAATATAGAATATTTATAGACACATTGTAAACATCATCAATCTGCCAACAAATGAATAATAATAGAACTGAAACAAAACATGGAATAAACCTCGCACTCATCTTGTTACATTGTATTACTATAGAGAATTCTTCTTGCTGTGGATTTTCTTATACTGCGTGTAATATACGGTTTATATATCTGTCACTATTACATTTGGGTTTTGCGGTGACTTTTTGATGAACCTTCTGCCCTATTATTAGACGCCGTGCCCCATCATTCTCCATCGTTCTCCATTGTCCCCCATAGTCCTCTATCCTCCTCCATCGTTCTCCATCATCCTCCATCATCCCCCATTGTCCTTCATCGTCCCCCATAGTTCTCCATCATCCTCCATCGTCCCCCATTGTCCTCCACTGTCCTCCATCGTCCTCCATCATCCTCTATCGTCCCCCGACGTCCTCCATCCTCCTCCATCGTTCCCCATCGTCCTCCATCGTCCCCTTTCATCTTCTGCTGCCCTCCATCGTCCTCCATCCTCCTCCATCGTCCCCTTTTGTCCTCTGCTGCCCTCCATCGTCCTCCATCCTCCTCCATCGTCCCCTTTTGTCCTCTGCTGCCCTCCATCGTTCTCCATCCTCCTCCATCGTCCCCCCTACTGTCCTCCTTCATTCTCCATCGTCCTCCATCGTCCCCCATCATCCTCCATTGTCCTCCATCGTTCTCCATCATCCTCCATCGTTCCTGCCGCGCTGTCAGTCCTACATTTTTTTCCATAATTTTGGAAAATCTTGCAGGATAATGACCCATGTGGCGGTAATAGTAAATGAGATCCGTGTGTGCAGCGTTCGGGGTCCATAGGACGGGGGGGGGGAGGGGGGATCTCGTGTTCCAGGGCAGTTTTCTTTTACATTTTTCTATGGGCTGGGCCTCTGCCAGCTCCAGGTCAGCAAACACTGGGATGTCATGCCAGAGCGAGCGCGGGATTGTGGGTAATAAAAACATGCAGGGAAGGAACATGTGTTTCTGCCGCTGGACGCTGTAAGGAAACGGCCTGATTGTACGAGCGCGCAGAACAAGGCGCTTCTGTCTGCCAGACGCCAGGGGCGACTTTGGGGAAAACGCTCAATGCAAAATCCTACTGACCAAAAGTTGTTTCACCTTTTGTAGAGTACGGAGCCGAAATATTGCCTGGATTCTGACTGTATTACTATAATATACAGAGTGCATGATGAAAGTATGTGCCCCTCCCCCCCCCAGGCATCTCCTCCATTTATCTAAGACGCTACAATGTCACGGTGATAAATTCTGATTCGGTTCTTGTCTTGTGTGTCGGGTTGTATCTTATTCTCCGTCGTGTCTAATCAGCCTTGGTCATCTTATAGGATGTTCAGAATCAGATGAAGCTTTATCCAGTGATATCTTATACAATATGCAGATGAGGGTGTCCTAATCTCTGAAGGTGCTCATGTGCTCCATTACTGTCTGACATTACCCCCTCCTGTCCGCCACATGTGCGTCTCTGACCCCGAGGTCCGCCGGTTGCAGAGTCCTAGGTGTGTGCCATCCCGCTACCATACAGTATATACATGAGCATAGAGGGGGCGACATCAGCAATGTGGAGGGTGGGGGTGGAGCAGGTATTGTGATTGAGAGCCGTTACCACCCGCAGGACAATTACAGCCTCATTTGCATATTGGATACTGTCACGGGATGGTTAGAGTCCGGCAATAGGCAATGTGTAATATATATTTCATGTGGAATGTATTCTCTAACCTGTTGTAAACATCAGTGTGTAGTTGGCTGATTCGGGTCTAGTGTGTTAGCACATTGTATGCAAATACCTCTAACTAGTGAGGACAATGGGTGGAGATAATCTGATCAGTGTCTCCAAGAAGATGTTGGACTGTGCATTGTTCAAAAGAGACAGGGAGTCTGCTCTCCTTGGCATAGGTGAGGGGGGAAGGATCTGTGACTCAGCCCTTCCCACCCCCAGATATAGGAAGTAACAGTTTAGTATATAGATGTAGCTAGCAGTTAGTATGAGTTAGCCGGCCTGTGCACAGCTCTGTAGAGAGCCAGGATTTAGTTACAGGACCAAGGAACCAAAGCTATCATTGGATTGTGACTTCTGTGGACTTATTGTTATTACGGTTGATGTGACCGCCGCCGGCTACTAACTTTGTGGATTACAATAAATTGCTGTTGTCTCCCGACCTCTTGCGTCCGTGTTGATTCAAAAGACCTTCCGGAGGAAGACATATACCTTCGCTCCGTGACAGATACTATTTTAATTTCTGTTTAATTAGACTTGATGCTAGATCATTTAAAGGGATCATTAAAGGCAGATGTGACTCATTCCCCTAGCTGTCTCCATGACTTCTTGGATGGTCCTTACAGGAGATTTACGTCAAGGATTTTCTCATTTCTTTTTTTTTTAATCAAAATCTTCACCAAATAATTCAGGAACCTCAACCCTGCGCCAGGTCACACCCACGAGGAGCAGCCACAGCCTGGACTCTGCCTTTAGATCTATAGATCCTTTCTGATCCTTCATAGTTGAGCTCTGTCTGGATTTTGTTGAACTGATATCTGAAAGTAGTAAAAAAATATAGGAAAGTGGATCATTTATTGTCCCCATGAGATTGTGGATCATCTCCTGTCCCTGTGAGGCTATGGATCTTCTCCTCTCCCCATGACGCTGTGGATCATCTCCTCTCCCCATGAGGCTGTGGGTCATCTCCTCTCTCCATGAGGCTTTGTGTCATCTCCTGTCCCCATGAGGCTGTGGATCATCTCCTGTTCCTGTGAGGCTTTGGATCATCTCCTGTCCCTGTGAGGTTGTGGATCATCTCCTCTCCCCAAGAGGTTATGGATCATCTCCTGTCCCCATGAGGCTTTGGATCATTTCCGGCCCCTGTGAGGTTGTGGATCTTCTCCTGTCCCTGTGAGGCTTTGGATCATCTCCTGTCCCTGTGAGGCTTTGGATCATCTCCTGTCCCTGTGAGGCTTTGGATCATCTCCTGTCCCTGTGAGGCTTTGGATCTTCTCCTGTCCCGGTGAGGCTTTGGGTCATCTCCTGTCCCTGTGAGGCTTTGGGTCCTCTCCTCTCCCCATGAGGCTGTGGATCATCTCCTGTCCCCATGAGGTTGTGGATCATCTCCTGTCCCCGTGAGGCTTTGGGTCCTCTCCTGTCCCCGTGAGGCTTTGGGTCCTCTCCTCTCCCCATGAGGCTGTGGATCATCTCCTGTCCCCGTGAGGCTTTGGATCTTCTCCTGTCCCTGTGAGGCTTTGGGTCATCTCCTGTCCCTGTGAGGCTTTGGGTCCTCTCCTGTCCCCGTGAGGCTTTGGGTCCTCTCCTCTCCCCATGAGGCTGTGGATCATCTCCTGTCCCCGTGAGGCTTTGGATCTTCTCCTGTCCCTGTGAGGCTTTGGGTCATCTCCTGTCCCTGTGAGGCTTTGGGTCCTCTCCTCTCCCCATGAGGCTGTGGATCTTCTCCTGTTCCTGTGAGGTTGTGGATCGGACATCCGGCTGACCATGTGCTGATGATGGGATTTTGGCACCAGTACCCATCAGATGATGATCCTTGGTCTCTCTCCAGCCCCTGGACAGGAAATATCTTGGAGGAACATCAGCCAATCTCTGGGTGGATCCTTCTATTTATAAAGCTGCTTTGTCTGTCTTGTGTCATCCATCAGATCAGTCCCTCAGCACCAGTGGCCCCTCTGATTCCTGCCGCCATCTTCTTGGAGATTGTACAATATATGAAGGCGATGGATAAGCTGCAGCAGCTGCACTATATCCTTTCTATCATACTAGAATGTCTCCATAGGATCATACAAACATGTCAGACAATCCGTTCCACCTTCCAGACTTTATTGGACCACCTTGGACCCGTCACTAGGGAAAAATGGACAACCAGTCACCACCATGTCCTCATGTCCTCAGCCCCATAATGCGGTATGGTCTCCCTCTATAGCGGGCACACCACTGATCTTAGGACCATTGAATACATATGTATCTGATCTCTCCAACTGCCTACAATGTATCTAAGTATCCTGGTGATACAGAATAGAATCAGCAAAATTATCAGACCAAACTTCAAAGTAGCTCTGCAATGCGTGGTGCCATATACCAGATGTATAAAGTATTGCACAACAGAGACATGAGCATGGCGTGTCCATATCCCCCCAGTGAGGGTAATTGTCGCCCCCCCGCCCCATCGCTGCATTTGAGTAATCTTAATAACAGAGCATCAATCACAGGGAGAATCTGCCCCGAGGCCTCGCAGAGAAGAATCCTCGACAGATCTGTAATCAATCCTATCACCGGGACGCAAGTCTGATCACTCACTATAGATATAATTACAGGGCTCGGAACGCCAACTATGTCCATCTCTATCCAATTACACCGACCCCCTCAGCACTGAATGTGTCACAGCCTGTGTAATCCGTGGCAGCTCTCCAGGCACAGCAAAAAGAGAGAGAACCCAACAGGAGCCTTCTAATGTCCGAGATGAGAACAGCCGAGATGTCTGGATGTATTGTCATCAAAGTGTACGGTATAATATATACATGTCATACAATCCCATAGACTAAGATTACATCATCTAAAACAAGGAATCTTATCAAATATATATCATCATTATTATATCTTATACCTAGAGATCTAAGACATCAGCAAAAAATATATACAGGATATATTATATGTATTATCACTGCTATGGTGTAATACTGCCCCTATGTACAAGAATATAACTACTATGATACTGCCCCTATGTACAAAAGTATAACTACTATAATACTCCTCCTATGTACAAGAATATAACTACTATAATACTACTCCTATGTACAAGAATATAACTACTATAATACTGCCCCTTATGTACAAGAATATAACTACTATAATACTACTCCTATGTACAAGAATATAACTACTATAATACTACTCCTATGTACAAGAATATAACTACTATAATACTGCCCCCTATGTACAAGAATATAACTACTATAATACTGCTCCTATGTACAAGAATATAACTACTATAATACTGCCCCCTATGTACAAGAATATAACTACTATAATACTGCTCCTATGTACAAGAATATAACTACTATAATACTGCTCCTATGTACAAGAATATAACTACTATAATACTACCTCCTATGTACAAGAATATAACTACTATAATACTACTCCTATGTACAAGAATATAACTACTATAATACTGCTCCTATGTACAAGAATGTAACTACTATAATACTACCCTATGTACAAGAATATAACTACTATAATACTACCTCCTATGTACAAGAATATAACTACTATAATACTACCTCCTATGTACAATAATATAACTACTATAATACTACTCCTATGTACAAGAATATAACTACTATAATACTACCTCCTATGTACAAGAATATAACTACTATAATACTACCTCCTATGTACAAGAATATAACTACTATAATACTACCTCCTATGTACAAGAATATAACTACTATAATACTACCTCCTATGTACAAGAATATAACTACTATAATACTACTCCTATGTACAAGAATATAACTACTATAATACTACCTCCTATGTACAAGAATATAACTACTATAATACTACTCCTATATACAAGAATATAACTACTATAATACTACCTCCTATGTACAAGAATATAACTACTATAATACTACCTCCTATGTACAAGAATATAACTACTATAATACTACCTCCTATGTACAAGAATATAACTACTATAATACTACTCCTATGTACAAGAATATAACTACTATAATACTACCTCCTATGTACAAGAATATAACTACTATAATACTACTCCTATGTACAAGAATATAACTACTATAATACTACCCTATGTACAAGAATATAACTACTATAATACTACCTCCTATGTACAAGAATATAACTACTATAATACTGCTCCTATGTACAAGAATATAACTACTATAATACTGCTCCTATGTACAAGAATATAACTACTATAATACTGCTCCTATGTACAAGAATATAACTACTATAATACTACTCCTATGTACAAGAATATAACTACTATAATACTACCCTATGTACAAGAATATAACTACTATAATACTACACCTATGTACAAGAATATAACTACTATAATACTACCTCCTATGTACAATAATATAACTACTATAATACTACTCCTATGTACAAGAATATAACTACTATAATACTACCTCCTATGTACAATAATATAACTACTATAATACTACTCCTATGTACAAGAATATAACTACTATAATACTGCTCCTATGTACAAGAATATAACTACTATAATACTGCTCCTATGTACAAGAATATAACTACTATAATACTACTCCTATGTACAAGAATATAACTACTATAATACTGCTCCTATGTACAAGAATATAACTACTATAATACTACCTCCTATGTACAAGAATATAACTACTATAATACTACCTCCTATGTACAAGAATATAACTACTATAATACTACCTCCTATGTACAATAATATAACTACTATAATACTACTCCTATGTACAAGAATATAACTACTATAATACTACCTCCTATGTACAAGAATATAACTACTATAATACTACCTCCTATGTACAAGAATATAACTACTATAATACTACCTCCTATGTACAAGAATATAACTACTATAATACTACCTCCTATGTACAAGAATATAACTACTATAATACTACTCCTATGTACAAGAATATAACTACTATAATACTACCTCCTATGTACAAGAATATAACTACTATAATACTACTCCTATATACAAGAATATAACTACTATAATACTACCTCCTATGTACAAGAATATAACTACTATAATACTACCTCCTATGTACAAGAATATAACTACTATAATACTACCTCCTATGTACAAGAATATAACTACTATAATACTACTCCTATGTACAAGAATATAACTACTATAATACTACCTCCTATGTACAAGAATATAACTACTATAATACTACTCCTATGTACAAGAATATAACTACTATAATACTACCCTATGTACAAGAATATAACTACTATAATACTACCTCCTATGTACAAGAATATAACTACTATAATACTGCTCCTATGTACAAGAATATAACTACTATAATACTGCTCCTATGTACAAGAATATAACTACTATAATACTGCTCCTATGTACAAGAATATAACTACTATAATACTACTCCTATGTACAAGAATATAACTACTATAATACTACCCTATGTACAAGAATATAACTACTATAATACTACACCTATGTACAAGAATATAACTACTATAATACTACCTCCTATGTACAATAATATAACTACTATAATACTACTCCTATGTACAAGAATATAACTACTATAATACTACCTCCTATGTACAATAATATAACTACTATAATACTACTCCTATGTACAAGAATATAACTACTATAATACTGCTCCTATGTACAAGAATATAACTACTATAATACTGCTCCTATGTACAAGAATATAACTACTATAATACTACTCCTATGTACAAGAATATAACTACTATAATACTGCTCCTATGTACAAGAATATAACTACTATAATACTACCTCCTATGTACAAGAATATAACTACTATAATACTACCTCCTATGTACAAGAATATAACTACTATAATACTACTCCTATGTACAAGAATATAACTACTATAATACTACTCCTATGTACAAGAATATAACTACTATAATACTACTCCTATGTACAAGAATATAACTACTATAATACTGCTCCTATGTACAAGAATATAACTACTATAATACTACCTCCTATGTACAAGAATATAACTACTATAATACTACTCCTATGTACAAGAATATAACTACTATAATACTACTCCTATATACAAGAATATAACTACTATAATACTACTCCTATGTACAAGAATATAACTACTATAATACTACCTCCTATGTACCAGAATATAACTACTATAATACTACCTCCTATGTACAAGAATATAACTACTATAATACTACTCCTATGTACAAGAATATAACTACTATAATACTACTCCTATATACAAGAATATAACTACTATAATACTACCCCCTATGTACAAGAATATAACTACTATAATACTACCTCCTATGTACAAGAATATAACTACTATAATACTACCTCCTATGTACAAGAATATAACTACTATAATACTACTCCTATGTACAAGAATATAACTACTATAATACTGCTCCTATGTACAAGAATATAACTACTATAATACTACTCCTATGTACAAGAATATAACTACTATAATACTGCTCCTATGTACAAGAATATAACTACTATAATACTACCTCCTATGTACAAGAATATAACTACTATAATACTACCTCCTATGTACAAGAATATAACTACTATAATACTACCTCCTATGTACAAGAATATAACTACTATAATACTGCTCCTATGTACAAGAATATAACTACTATAATACTACCTCCTATGTACAAGAATATAACTACTATAATACTACCTCCTATGTACAAGAATATAACTACTATAATACTACCTCCTATGTACAAGAATATAACTACTATAATACTACTCCTATGTACAAGAATATAACTACTATAATACTACCCCCTATGTACAAGAATATAACTACTATAATACTACCTCCTATGTACAAGAATATAACTACTATAATACTACCTCCTATGTACAAGAATATAACTACTATAATACTACTCCTATGTACAAGAATATAACTACTATAATACTACCTCCTATGTACTAGAATATAACTACTATAATACTACCTCCTATGTACAAGAATATAACTACTATAATACTACTCCTATGTACAAGAATATAACTACTATAATACTGCTCCTATGTACAAGAATATAACTACTATAATACTACCTCCTATGTACAAGAATATAACTACTATAATACTACTCCTATGTACAAGAATATAACTACTATAATACTACCTCCTATGTACAATAATATAACTACTATAATACTACTCCTATGTACAAGAATATAACTACTATAATACTACTCCTATGTACAAGAATATAACTACTATAATACTACCTCCTATGTACAAGAATATAACTACTATAATACTACTCCTATGTACAAGAATATAACTACTATAATACTACCTCCTATGTACAAGAATATAACTACTATAATACTGCTCCTATGTACAAGAATATAACTACTATAATACTGCTCCTATGTACAAGAATATAACTACTATAATACTACTCCTATGTACAAGAATATAACTACTATAATACTACTCCTATATACAAGAATATAACTACTATAATACTGCTCCTATGTACAAGAATATAACTACTATAATACTGCTCCTATGTACAAGAATATAACTACTATAATACTACTCCTATATACAAGAATATAACTACTATAATACTACTCCTATGTACAAGAATATAACTACTATAATACTACTCCTATATACAAGAATATAACTACTATAATACTGCTCCTATGTACAAGAATATAACTACTATAATACTACTCCTATGTACAAGAATATAACTACTATAATACTGCCCCCTATGTACAAGAATATAACTACTAGAGATGAGCGAACACTAAAATGTTCGAGGTTCGAAATTCGATTCGAACAGCCGCTCACTGTTCGAGTGTTCGAATGGGTTTTGAACCCCATTATAGTCTATGGGGAACATAAACTCGTTAAGGGGGAAACCCAAATTCGTGTCTGGAGGGTCACCAAGTCCACTATGACACCCCAGGAAATGATGCCAACACCTCTGGAATGACACTGGGACAGCAGGGGAAGCATGTCTGGGGGCATAAAAGTCACTTTATTTCATGGAAATCCCTGTCAGTTTGCGATTTTCGCAAGCTAACTTTTCCCCATAGAAATGCATTGGCCAGCGCTGATTGGCCAGAGTACGGAACTCGACCAATCAGCGCTGGCTCTGCTGGAGGAGGCGGAGTCTAAGATCGCTCCACACCAGTCTCCATTCAGGTCCGACCTTAGACTCCGCCTCCTCCGGCAGAGCCAGCGCTGATTGGCCGAAGGCTGACCAATGCATTCCTATGCCAATGCAGAGACTTAGCAGTGCTGAGTCAGTTTTGCTCAACTACACGTCTGATGCACACTCGGCACTGCTACATCAGATGTAGCAATCTGATGTAGCAGAGCCGAGGGTGCACTAGAACCCCTGTGCAAACTCAGTTCACGCTAATAGAATGCATTAGCCAGTGCTGATTGGCCAGAGTACGGAATTCGGCCAATCAGCGCTGGCTCTGCCGGATGAGGCGGAGTCTAAGGTCGGACCTGAATGGAGACTGGTGTGGAGCGATCTTAGACTCCGCCTCCTCCAGCAGAGCCAGCGCTGATTGGTCGAGTTCCGTACTCTGGCCAATCAGCGCTGGCCAATGCATCCCTATGGGAAAAAGTTTATCTCACAAAAATCACAATTACACACCCGATAGAGCCCCAAAAAGTTATTTTTAATAACATTCCCCCCTAAATAAAGGTTATCCCTAGCTATCCCTGCCTGTACAGCTATCCCTGTCTCATAGTCACAAAGTTCACATTCTCATATGACCCGGATTTGAAATCCACTATTCGTCTAAAATGGAGGTCACCTGATTTCGGCAGCCAATGACTTTTTCCAATTTTTTTCAATGCCCCCGGTGTCGTAGTTCCTGTCCCACCTCCCCTGTGCTGTTATTGGTGCAAAAAAGGCGCCAGGGAAGGTGGGAGGGGAATCGAGTAATGGCGCACTTTACCACGCGGTGTTCGATTCGATTCGAACATGGCGAACACCCTGATATCCGATCGAACATGTGTTCGATAGAACACTATTCGCTCATCTCTAATAACTACTATAATACTGCTCCTATATACAAGAATATAACTACTATAATACTACTCCTATGTACAAGAATATAACTACTATAATACTACTCCTATGTACAAGAATATAACTACTATAATACTACTCCTATGTACAAGAATATAACTACTATAATACTACTCCTATGTACAAGAATATAACTACTATAATACTACCCCCTATATACAAGAATATAACTACTATAATACTACCTCCTATGTACAAGAATATAACTACTATAATACTACCTCCTATGTACAAGAATATAACTACTATAATACTACCTCCTATGTACAAGAATATAACTACTATAATACTGCTCCTATGTACAAGAATATAACTACTATAATACTACTCCTATGTACAAGAATATAACTACTATAATACTACTCCTATGTACAAGAATATAACTACTATAATACTGCTCCTATGTACAAGAATATAACTACTATAATACTACTCCTATGTACAAGAATATAACTACTATAATACTGCTCCTATATACAAGAATATAACTACTATAATACTGCTCCTATGTACAAGAATATAACTAATATAATACTGCTCCTATGTACAAGAATATAACTACTATAATACTACTCCCTATGTACAAGAATATAACTACTATAATACTACCCCCTATGTACAAGAATATAACTACTATAATACTACCCCCTATGTACAAGAATATAACTAATATAATACTGCTCCTATATACAAGAATATAACTACTATAATACTGCTCCTATGTACAAGAATATAACTACTATAATACTACTCCTATGTACAAGAATATAACTACTATAATACTGCTCCTATATACAAGAATATAACTACTATAATACTGCTCCTATGTACAAGAATATAACTACTATAATACTACCTCCTATGTACAAGAATATAACTACTATAATACTGCTCCTATGTACAAGAATATAACTACTATAATACTACTCCTATATACAAGAATATAACTACTATAATACTACTCCTATGTACAAGAATATAACTACTATAATACTACTCCTATGTACAAGAATATAACTACTATAATACTACTCCTATGTACAAGAATATAACTACTATAATACTACTCCTCTGTACAAGAATATAACTACTATAATACTGCTCCTATGTACAAGAATATAACTACTATAATACTACTCCTATGTACAAGAATATAACTACTATAATACTGCTCCTATGTACAAGAATATAACTACTATAATACTGCTCCTATGTACAAGAATATAACTACTATAATACTACTCCTATGTACAAGAATATAACTACTATAATACTACCTCCTATGTACAAGAATATAACTACTATAATACTACTCCTATGTACAAGAATATAACTACTATAATACTACCCCCTATGTACAAGAATATAACTACTATAATACTACCTCCTATGTACAAGAATATAACTACTATAATACTACCTCCTATGTACAAGAATATAACTACTATAATACTACTCCTATGTACAAGAATATAACTACTATAATACTACCTCCTATGTACTAGAATATAACTACTATAATACTACCTCCTATGTACAAGAATATAACTACTATAATACTACTCCTATGTACAAGAATATAACTACTATAATACTACTCCTATGTACAAGAATATAACTACTATAATACTGCTCCTATGTACAAGAATATAACTACTATAATACTACCTCCTATGTACAATAATATAACTACTATAATACTACTCCTATGTACAAGAATATAACTACTATAATACTACCTCCTATGTACAATAATATAACTACTATAATACTACTCCTATGTACAAGAATATAACTACTATAATACTACCTCCTATGTACAATAATATAACTACTATAATACTACTCCTATGTACAAGAATATAACTACTATAATACTACTCCTATGTACAAGAATATAACTACTATAATACTACCTCCTATGTACAAGAATATAACTACTATAATACTACTCCTATGTACAAGAATATAACTACTATAATACTACTCCTCTGTACAAGAATATAACTACTATAATACTGCTCCTATGTACAAGAATATAACTACTATAATACTACTCCTATGTACAAGAATATAACTACTATAATACTGCTCCTATGTACAAGAATATAACTACTATAATACTGCTCCTATGTACAAGAATATAACTACTATAATACTACTCCTATGTACAAGAATATAACTACTATAATACTACCTCCTATGTACAAGAATATAACTACTATAATACTACTCCTATGTACAAGAATATAACTACTATAATACTACCCCCTATGTACAAGAATATAACTACTATAATACTACCTCCTATGTACAAGAATATAACTACTATAATACTACTCCTATGTACAAGAATATAACTACTATAATACTACCTCCTATGTACAAGAATATAACTACTATAATACTGCTCCTATGTACAAGAATATAACTACTATAATACTGCTCCTATGTACAAGAATATAACTACTATAATACTACTCCTATGTACAAGAATATAACTACTATAATACTACTCCTATATACAAGAATATAACTACTATAATACTGCTCCTATGTACAAGAATATAACTACTATAATACTACTCCTATGTACAAGAATATAACTACTATAATACTACTCCTATATACAAGAATATAACTACTATAATACTGCTCCTATGTACAAGAATATAACTACTATAATACTACTCCTATGTACAAGAATATAACTACTATAATACTGCCCCCTATGTACAAGAATATAACTACTAGAGATGAGCGAACACTAAAATGTTCGAGGTTCGAAATTCGATTCGAACAGCCGCTCACTGTTCGAGTGTTCGAATGGGTTTTGAACCCCATTATAGTCTATGGGGAACATAAACTCGTTAAGGGGGAAACCCAAATTCGTGTCTGGAGGGTCACCAAGTCCACTATGACACCCCAGGAAATGATGCCAACACCTCTGGAATGACACTGGGACAGCAGGGGAAGCATGTCTGGGGGCATAAAAGTCACTTTATTTCATGGAAATCCCTGTCAGTTTGCGATTTTCGCAAGCTAACTTTTCCCCATAGAAATGCATTGGCCAGCGCTGATTGGCCAGAGTACGGAACTCGACCAATCAGCGCTGGCTCTGCTGGAGGAGGCGGAGTCTAAGATCGCTCCACACCAGTCTCCATTCAGGTCCGACCTTAGACTCCGCCTCCTCCGGCAGAGCCAGCGCTGATTGGCCGAAGGCTGACCAATGCATTCCTATGCCAATGCAGAGACTTAGCAGTGCTGAGTCAGTTTTGCTCAACTACACGTCTGATGCACACTCGGCACTGCTACATCAGATGTAGCAATCTGATGTAGCAGAGCCGAGGGTGCACTAGAACCCCTGTGCAAACTCAGTTCACGCTAATAGAATGCATTAGCCAGTGCTGATTGGCCAGAGTACGGAATTCGGCCAATCAGCGCTGGCTCTGCCGGATGAGGCGGAGTCTAAGGTCGGACCTGAATGGAGACTGGTGTGGAGCGATCTTAGACTCCGCCTCCTCCAGCAGAGCCAGCGCTGATTGGTCGAGTTCCGTACTCTGGCCAATCAGCGCTGGCCAATGCATCCCTATGGGAAAAAGTTTATCTCACAAAAATCACAATTACACACCCGATAGAGCCCCAAAAAGTTATTTTTAATAACATTCCCCCCTAAATAAAGGTTATCCCTAGCTATCCCTGCCTGTACAGCTATCCCTGTCTCATAGTCACAAAGTTCACATTCTCATATGACCCGGATTTGAAATCCACTATTCGTCTAAAATGGAGGTCACCTGATTTCGGCAGCCAATGACTTTTTCCAATTTTTTTCAATGCCCCCGGTGTCGTAGTTCCTGTCCCACCTCCCCTGTGCTGTTATTGGTGCAAAAAAGGCGCCAGGGAAGGTGGGAGGGGAATCGAGTAATGGCGCACTTTACCACGCGGTGTTCGATTCGATTCGAACATGGCGAACACCCTGATATCCGATCGAACATGTGTTCGATAGAACACTATTCGCTCATCTCTAATAACTACTATAATACTGCTCCTATATACAAGAATATAACTACTATAATACTACTCCTATGTACAAGAATATAACTACTATAATACTACTCCTATGTACAAGAATATAACTACTATAATACTACTCCTATGTACAAGAATATAACTACTATAATACTACTCCTATGTACAAGAATATAACTACTATAATACTACTCCTATGTACAAGAATATAACTACTATAATACTACCCCCTATATACAAGAATATAACTACTATAATACTACCTCCTATGTACAAGAATATAACTACTATAATACTACCTCCTATGTACAAGAATATAACTACTATAATACTACCTCCTATGTACAAGAATATAACTACTATAATACTGCTCCTATGTACAAGAATATAACTACTATAATACTACTCCTATGTACAAGAATATAACTACTATAATACTACTCCTATGTACAAGAATATAACTACTATAATACTGCTCCTATGTACAAGAATATAACTACTATAATACTACTCCTATGTACAAGAATATAACTACTATAATACTGCTCCTATATACAAGAATATAACTACTATAATACTGCTCCTATGTACAAGAATATAACTAATATAATACTGCTCCTATGTACAAGAATATAACTACTATAATACTACTCCCTATGTACAAGAATATAACTACTATAATACTACCCCCTATGTACAAGAATATAACTACTATAATACTACCCCCTATGTACAAGAATATAACTAATATAATACTGCTCCTATATACAAGAATATAACTACTATAATACTGCTCCTATGTACAAGAATATAACTACTATAATACTACTCCTATGTACAAGAATATAACTACTATAATACTGCTCCTATATACAAGAATATAACTACTATAATACTGCTCCTATGTACAAGAATATAACTACTATAATACTACCTCCTATGTACAAGAATATAACTACTATAATACTGCTCCTATGTACAAGAATATAACTACTATAATACTACTCCTATATACAAGAATATAACTACTATAATACTACTCCTATGTACAAGAATATAACTACTATAATACTACTCCTATGTACAAGAATATAACTACTATAATACTACTCCTATGTACAAGAATATAACTACTATAATACTACTCCTATGTACAAGAATATAACTACTATAATACTACTCCTCTGTACAAGAATATAACTACTATAATACTGCTCCTATGTACAAGAATATAACTACTATAATACTACTCCTATGTACAAGAATATAACTACTATAATACTGCTCCTATGTACAAGAATATAACTACTATAATACTGCTCCTATGTACAAGAATATAACTACTATAATACTACTCCTATGTACAAGAATATAACTACTATAATACTACCTCCTATGTGCAAGAATATAACTACTATAATACTGCTCCTATATACAAGAATATAACTACTATAATACTGCTCCTATGTGCAAGAATATAACTACTATAATACTGCTCCTATGTACAAGAATATAACTACTATAATACTACTCCTATATACAAGAATATAACTACTATAATACTGCTCCTATATACAAGAATATAACTACTATAATACTACTCCTATGTACAAGAATATAACTACTATAATACTACTCCTATATACAAGAATATAACTACTATAATACTACTCCTATGTACAAGAATATAACTACTATAATACTACCCCTATGTACAAGAATATAACTACTATAATACTACTCCTATGTGCAAGAATATAACTACTATAATACTACCTCCTATGTGCAAGAATATAACTACTATAATACTGCTCCTATATACAAGAATATAACTACTATAATACTGCTCCTATGTACAAGAATATAACTACTATAATACTGCTCCTATGTACAAGAATATAACTACTATAATACTACTCCTATATACAAGAATATAACTACTATAATACTACTCCTATATACAAGAATATAACTACTATAATACTACTCCTATATACAAGAATATAACTACTATAATACTACTCCTATGTACAAGAATATAACTACTATAATACTGCCCCCTATGGATGACTGGCTGTATTGATATCAGACCTCCCTCTGCCCAGTCTAGTTCTTGTACATTATACGGTGTGATGTATTGGTGTGTACAGTAGTATTTGGAGGTGTTTGATGTCAGGCGGTATGTCTGCGCCCCCTCTCCATACTGTAATGTGATCTTCCTCTGTATATAGAGAGTCCATCAATCAGACACAATATTTTGGTGACTCAGGGTCTCGTCATCTCGCTCGGTGTTTCGCGGCTCTCATGACTCTCATTAACCCCGCGACTTCTGGAAGGGATTCCTATTTATGTAACAGTCGGGGTCTTGCCGCAGCTGCAGTCAGGATCAGTCTGGTCTCATGTGACTTGGCCCCGGGCCCCGGAGGAGCGGTGCGGACGTTGTGTTGTGCTGGAGGAATGATGCCTTGTGTCCAGATCAGTATGCCGCCCCCATATCCGCTCAGTAATATCTCATCGCATGGAGCTGCGGCCATTACTAGTGTCATGTACTGACTAGACAGGTGGATTGTGGGCTGGAGACCCCTCCTGATGGGATCCTGCCTCCTACTCTATGTCTGTAGAGTCTCCCTTTAAGAGAACGGTTTGCGGCCACCTCTTGGGGCTGACCACATACAGTATGGCCGCCGGCCGCTCCGCTCAGAGGTCAGGCCACAGGATTGTCAGCGAATGAAGCCGCACACAAGGCCGGACATGGTGGACATGAGTCAGCGCGGTGCGTACGGCGGCATTATAGCAGCCCTACAACTCCAAGTGTACCTGCAGGAAATGATGGCGGTTGTAGGTATATAGTGCTGGGCTGTTGGCCCTATATAGGTTGTTTCCCATATATACTCTCTGGTTAGGGGTCTCCCATATGCCGCCTGCTTACAGGACAGGGGGGGGGGCGGGGGGTTGTACTTGTACAATAGTTTTTGGCTGCAGGACTGGGATAAGATGGTCTCTATACAGACAGTGCAGCACATGTTGGTGTTATGTTATAGTATACATGTATACAGCGTGTTATAGTATACATGTATACAGCGTGTTATAGTATACATGTATACAGCGCCCCCCGATGGCCCGTCTGATCAGTATACACACTGTCTGTTCATGTATGATCTGGATATGTTACAGGATGGACAGAAGCAGCCCTGAGATCTGTCTGCAGGACCCCCGACACCCCAACACGTGCTCCGTCAGGAACTCCAAGCTGTGGACATCCTATCAGATGAACATCACAGAGGAGAATCCGCTCGGCTCCAGCTTCAGGATCCTGGAGTTCCATGTACAGTCTATAGGTGAGGGGGTGACATATATGATACTACATACAGTCTATAGGTGAGGGGGTGACATATATGATACTACATACAGTCTATAGGTGAGGAGGTGACATATATGATACTACATACAGTCTATAGGTGAGGGGGGTGACATATATGATACTACATACAGTCTATAGGTGAGGAGGTGACATATATGATACTACATACAGTCTATAGGTGAGGAGGTGACATATGATACTACATACAGTCTATAGGTGAGGGGGTGACATATGATACTACATACAGTCTATAGGTGAGGAGGTGACATATATGATACTACATACAGTCTATAGGTGAGGGGGTGACATATATGATACTACATACAGTCTATAGGTGAGGGGGTGACATATATGATACTACATACAGTCTATAGGTGAGGAGGTGACATATATGATACTACATACAGTCTATAGGTGAGGGGGTGACATATATGATACTACATACAGTCTATAGGTGAGGGGGTGACATATATGATACTACATACAGTCTATAGGTGAGGGGGTGACATATGATACTACATACAGTCTATAGGTGAGGGGGGTGACATATATGATACTACATACAGTCTATAGGTGAGGGGGTGACATATATGATACTACATACAGTATATAGGTGAGGGGGTGACATATATGATACTACATACAGTCTATAGGTGAGGGGGGTGACATATATGATACTACATACAGTCTATAGGTGAGGGGGTGACATATATGATACTACATACAGTCTATAGGTGAGGGGGTGACATATGATACTACATACAGTCTATAGGTGAGGGGGTGACATATATGATACTACATACAGTCTATAGGTGAGGGGGTGACATATATGATACTACATACAGTATATAGGTGAGGGGGTGACATATATGATACTACATACAGTCTATAGGTGAGGGGGTGACATATATGATACTACATACAGTCTATAGGTGAGGGGGTGACATATATGATACTACATACAGTCTATAGGTGAGGGGGGTGACATATATGATACTACATACAGTCTATAGGTGAGGGGGTGACATATATGATACTACATACAGTCTATAGGTGAGGAGGTGACATGTGATACTACATACAGTCTATAGGTGAGGGGGTGACAGATATGATACTACATACAGTCCATAGGTGAGGGGGTGACATATATGATACTACATACAGTATATAGGTGAGGGGGTGACATATATGATACTACATACAGTCTTTAGGTGAGGAGGTGACATATATGATACTACATACAGTCCATAGGTGAGGAGCTGACATATATGATACTACATACAGTCTATAGGTGAGGAGGTGACATATATGATACTACATACAGTCTATAGGTGAGGGGGGACATTAAGATACTACATACAGTCTATAGGGAGGAGGTGACATATATGATACTACATACAGTCTATAGGTGAGGAGGGTGACATATGATACTACATACAGTCTATAGGTGAGGGGGGTGACATATGATACTACATACAGTCTATAGGTGAGGAGGTGACATATATGATACTACATACAGTCTATAGGTGAGGGGGTGACATATATGATACTACATACAGTCTATAGGTGAGGGGGTGACATATATGATACTACATACAGTCTATAGGTGAGGAGGTGACAGATATGATACTACATACAGTATATAGGTGAGGAGGTGACATATATGATACTACATACAGTATATAGGTGAGGAGGTGACAGATATGATACTACATACAGTATATAGGTGAGGAGGTGACATATATGATACTACATACAGTATATAGGTGAGGAGGTGACAGATATGATACTACATACAGTATATAGGTGAGGAGGTGACATATATGATACTACATACAGTCTATAGGTGAGGAGGTGACAGATATGATACTACATACAGTCTATAGGTGAGGGGGTGACATATATGATACTACATACAGTCTATAGGTGAGGGGGTGACATATGATACTACATACAGTCTATAGGTGAGGGGGGTGACATATATGATGCTACATACAGTCTATAGGTGAGGGGGGTGACATATATGATACTACATACAGTCTATAGGTGAGGGGGTGACATATATGATACTACATACAGTCTATAGGTGAGGGGGTGACATATATGATACTACATACAGTCTATAGGTGAGGAGGTGACATATATGATACTACATACAGTCTATAGGTGAGGGGGTGACATATATGATACTACATACAGTCTATAGGTGAGGAGGTGACAGATATGATACTACATACAGTATATAGGTGAGGAGGTGACATATATGATACTACATACAGTATATAGGTGAGGAGGTGACAGATATGATACTACATACAGTATATAGGTGAGGAGGTGACATATATGATACTACATACAGTATATAGGTGAGGAGGTGACAGATATGATACTACATACAGTATATAGGTGAGGAGGTGACATATATGATACTACATACAGTCTATAGGTGAGGAGGTGACAGATATGATACTACATACAGTATATAGGTGAGGGGTGAGACATATATGATACTACATACAGTCTATAGGTGAGGGGGTGACATATATGATACTACATACAGTCTATAGGTGAGGGGGTGACATATATGATACTACATACAGTCTATAGGTGAGGAGGTGACATATATGATACTACATACAGTCTATAGGTGAGGGGGTGACATATATGATACTACATACAGTCTATAGGTGAGGGGGTGACATATATGATACTACATACAGTCTATAGGTGAGGGGGTGACATATGATACTACATACAGTCTATAGGTGAGGGGGTGACATATATGATGCTACATACAGTCTATAGGTGAGGGGGGTGACATATATGATGCTACATACAGTATATAGATCATGCTATCTCTGATCACTCCCTCTAGTATACGGCTCCCGTGTTGTTGGGGCGGGGGCCCTTCTCTCATCTTCAGTTTTCCTCGGAGATTCCCCGGACACAGTCATGGTCTGAATATGTGCGAGGAGGAGACTCCGGATGTTCTGCTCAGGATCAGCAGATTTGTTTCCTACTGTATATGGAGGGCCCCGGTGTATAGATGTGTGTATATATATATATATATATATATATATATCATACACAGCCAGCTCCATCTCTATCCTACTGTATATGGAGGGCCCCGGCGTATAGATGTGTGTGTGTGTGTGTGTGTGTGTGTGTGTGTATATATATATATAGATCACATACACAGCCAGCTCCATCTGTATCTCATCTGTATCCTACTGTATTAGGTTATATACTATAGCATGAGGTAGTATTAGGCGGTATAGTATACGGTAGTATTAGGTTATATACTATAGCATGAGGTAGTATTAGGCGGTATAGTATACGGTAGTATTAGGTTATATACTATAGCATGAGGTAGTATTAGGCGGTATAGTATACGGTAGTATTAGGTTATATACTATAGCATGAGGTAGTATTAGGCGGTATAGTATACGGTAGTATTAGGTTATATACTATAGCATGAGGTAGTATTAGGCGGTATAGTATACGGTAGTATTAGGTTATATACTATAGCATGAGGTAGTATTAGGCGGTATAGTATACGGTAGTATTAGGTTATATACTATAGTATGAAGTAGTATTAGGCGGTATAGAGTACGGTAGTATTAGGTTATATACTATAGTATGAGGTAGTATTAGGCGGTATAGTATACGGTAGTATTAGGTTATATACTATAGTATGAGGTAGTATTAGGCGGTATAGTATACGGTAGTATTAGGTTATATACTATAGTATGAGGTAGTATTAGGCGGTATAGTATACGGTAGTATTAGGTTATATACTATAGTATGAAGTAGTATTAGGCGGTATAGAGTACGGTAGTTTTACTTATGGTATATTATATACTATGAGGTGATACAGTGTGTGATGATTTCTCATAAGTTAATTACTAAATTAATAATTTGATTGACTAATTTGTCTTGCAGTTAAGCCGGATCCCCCTGAGCTGGTGTCAGCAGAGCCGGTCCCTTATGCCCCCAGGCGGCTGCGGGTTACCTGGGCGTACCCATCCACGTGGCCCCAGGAGCCACATTTCCAATTGAAGTTCCGTCTGCAGTACCGGCCTATCCTTCATATGTTGTGGTCCATGGTAAGAGCACAGTCCTCCATGTGATTGTACTCAGGGTACTGACTGTGGACTCCTACTGACCAATCACTCCCATCAGGTGGAGACGGCCAACCTAACAGACACCATCACTGATGCCTTCATGGGCATGGAGCACATCGTGCAGGTCAGCGCCAGAGATTTCTGGATGCTGGTAACTGGAGTGAATGGAGTGTGGAAGCCAGAGCCACGCCGTGGACCAGCACAGAGATACCAGGTGAGGGCATCAGATGGTGCCAGTATGGTCGTCACAATGCTATGAAACATCCATAGAGAGCTAGGACACTACAGATCACATACTGCCCCTCCTCTGAGGAACATCCAAAGGGAACTAGGACATCACAGATCACATACTGCCCCTCCTCTGAGGAACATCCAAAGAGAGCTAGGATATCACAGATCACATAGTGCCCCTCCTCTGAGGAACATCCATAGAGAGCTAGGATATCACAGATCACATACTGCCCCTCCTCTGAGGAACATCCAAAGGGAGCTAGGATATCACAGATCACATAGTGTCCCTCCTCTGAGGAACATCCAAAGGGAGTTAGGACACCACAGATCATATAGTGCCCCTCCTCTGAGGAACCTCCATAGAGAGCTAGGATATCACAGATCACATACTGCCCCTCCTCTGAGGAACCTCCATAGAGAGCTAGGACATCACAGATCATATAGTGTCCCTCCTCTGAGGAACATCCAAAGGGAGTTAGGACACCACAGATCATATAGTGCCCCTCCTCTGAGGAACCTCCATAGAGAGCTAGGACATCACAGATCATATAGTGTCCCTCCTCTGAGGAACATCCAAAGGGAGTTAGGACACCACAGATCACATACTGCCCCTCCTCTGAGGAACATCCAAAGGGAGCTAGGACATCACAGATCATATACTGCCCCTCCTCTGAGGAACATCCAAAGCAAGCTAGGACACCACAGATCATATAGTGCCCCTCCTCTGAGGAACATCCATAGAGAGCTAGGACATCACAGATCATATAGTGTCCCTCCTCTGAGGAACATCCAAAGCAAGCTAGGACACCACAGATCATATAGTGCCCCTCCTCTGAAGAACATCCATAGAGAGCTAGGACATCACAGATCATATAGTGTCCCTCCTCTGAGGAACATCCAAAGCAAGCTAGGACACCACAGATCATATAGTGCCCCCCCTCTGAGGAACCTCCATAGAGAGCTAGGACACCACAGATGTCATAGTCCCCCCCCCCCTCTGAGGAACATCCATAGAGAGCTAGGACATTACAGATAACATATTGCCCCACCTCTGAGGAACCTCCATAGAGAGCTAGGACACCACAGATCACATACTGCCCCTCCTCTGAGGAACCTCCATAGAGAGCTAGAACATTACAGATCACATACTGCCCTTCTGAGGAACATCCATAGAGAGCTAGAACATTACAGATCACATAGTGCCCCCTCTGAGGAACATCCATAAAGAGCTAGGACATTACAGATAACATAGTGCCCCTCCTATAAGGAACATCCATAGAGAGCTAGGACATTACAGATCACATAGTGCCCCCTCTGAGGAACATCCATAAAGAGCTAGGACATTACAGATAACATAGTGCCCCTCCTATAAGGAACATCCATAGAGAGCTAGGACATTACAGATCACTTAGTGCCCCCTCTGAGGAGGATCCATAGGGAGCTAGGACCCTACAGTTACATCTCAGGCTAGGTTTGGTTAGGCTGGGTGTCACTGCTTTCAGTATTTCAGTTTCTCAGAAGTCAATGACTCCTCCAGTGAGATCATGTGGGTCCAGAGTACACAGAGTCTGTCCTTCCTTACCTATGTTGTTGTATACCTGCCCTAATGCCTAGACATATAGTGCTATATAGTGATATTTCATGAATGCTATACAGTGTATATGGCCCATCTGATGACTCTATCTCTATATCTCTGCCCTTAGAGGTCAGTAATGAAACCACTACAGAAGAGCCGGAGCCGCAGGTCAAAGAACCCATAGGTAATGTATGACCATTATGTGCTTCAGTGGGATGAGTGATGGGACCCCAGAAACAGGCAGGGATGGTATAGAGGGGCCCCCAGAAATAGGCAGGGATAGTATAGAGGGGCCCCCAGCAACAGACAGGGATGGTATAGAGGGGCCCCCAGCAACAGACAGGGATGGTATAGAGGGGCCCCCAGCAACAGACAGGGATGGTATAGAGGGGCCAACTACTTAAAACACCACTATAATGTGTATTTACTAATATATATCATTCACTCTAAAAAAATTATGCAAAGTTTGCCCAATTTTTTGGAGTGCCTGATATATATGACTATATACTATTGGGGTGAAACCCTGTCAGTGCCGCAAACTGTGAGGATAATAATGTCATACTTGTCATCCGACAGACCCGTGGAGAAAGTGGCCATAACAATCTCGATGGGGATTTTTGCTTTTGTAGTGCTTGTCATTTTTCTGGCTATTGGTGCCCTCCTGTGGTGAGTATAAGATTTACACTGTATAATATAGTAATATAATACCGCACAGGCCTGTTATACTGCCTACATTTGTAATATATATAACCCCGTACAGCCCAGAGTATATCACCCACAATACTGTTTGATTCTATTGTATACAACATAGGAGGTAGTATTATAGTAGTTATATTCTTGTACATAGGGGCAGTATTATAGTAGTTATATTCTTGTACATAGGAGTAGTATTATAGTAGTTATATTCTTGTACATAGGAGTAGTATTATAGTAGTTATATTCTTGTACATAGGAGTAGTATTATAGTAGTTATATTCTTGTACATAGGAGCAGTATTATAGTAGTTATATTCTTGTACATAGGAGCAGTATTATAGTAGTTATATTCTTGTACATAGGAGTAGTATTATAGTAGTTATATTCTTGTACATAGGAGCAGTATTATAGTAGTTATATTCTTGTATATAGGAGTAGTATTATAGTAGTTATATTCTTGTACATAGGAGGTAGTATTATAGTAGTTATATTCTTGTACATAGGAGTAGTATTATAGTAGTTATATTCTTGTACATAGGAGCAGTATTATAGTAGTTATATTCTTGTACATAGGAGTAGTATTATAGTAGTTATATTCTTGTACATAGGAGTAGTATTATAGTAGTTATATTCTTGTACATAGGAGTAGTATTATAGTAGTTATATTCTTGTACATAGGAGTAGTATTATAGTAGTTATATTCTTGTACATAGGAGGTAGTATTATAGTAGTTATATTCTTGTACATAGGAGCAGTATTATAGTAGTTATATTCTTGTACATAGGAGGTAGTATTATAGTAGTTATATTCTTGTACATAGGAGCAGTATTATAGTAGTTATATTCTTGTACATAGGAGGTAGTAGTATAGTAGTTATATTCTTGTACATAGGAGTAGTATTATAGTAGTTATATTCTTGTACATAGCAGTAGTATTATAGTAGTTATATTCTTGTACATAGGAGCAGTATTATAGTAGTTATATTCTTGTACATAGGAGTAGTATTATAGTTATATTCTTGTACATAGGAGCAGTATTATAGCAGTTATATTCTTGTACATAGGAGTAGTATTATAGTAGTTATATTCTTGTACATAGGAGCAGTATTATAGTTATATTCTTGTACATAGGATGTAGTATTATAGTAGTTATATTCTTGTACATAGGAGTAGTATTATAGTAGTTATATTCTTGTACATAGCAGTAGTATTATAGTAGTTATATTCTTGTACATAGGAGTAGTATTATAGTAGTTATATTCTTGTACATAGGAGTAGTATTATAGTAATTATATTCTTGTACATAGGAGCAGTATTATAGTAGTTATATTCTTGTACATAGGAGGGTAGTATTATAGTAGTTATATTCTTGTACATAGGAGGTAGTATTATAGTAGTTATATTCTTGTACATAGGAGTAGTATTATAGTAGTTATATTCTTGTACATAGTAGGTAGTATTATAGTAGTTATATTCTTGTACATAGGAGCAGTATTATAGTAGTTATATTCTTGTACATAGGAGCAGTATTATAGTAGTTATATTCTTGTATATAGGAGCAGTATTATAGTAGTTATATTCTTGTACATAGGAGGTAGTATTATAGTAGTTATATTCTTGTACATAGGAGCAGTATTATAGTAGTTATATTCTTGTACATAGGAGTAGTATATAGTAGTTATATTCTTGTACATAGGAGTAGTATTATAGTAGTTATATTCTTGTACATAGGAGGTAGTATTATAGTAGTTATATTCTTGTACATAGGAGTAGTATTATAGTAGTTATATTCTTGTACATAGGAGTAGAATTATCTTACTGTACATAGGGGGCGGTATTATATCCTCTGCTGTATATTATTCCTATATAGGGTCAGAGTTGGGAGGACAGTAAAAGATGGTGGGATAAAGACGAACTTCCTGACAGCAATACATCTGAAGTCTCTGCCCAGTAAGTGTTGTCATCGCCCAGTTTTTTGTCTCTTTTCTGTCACTTCCATGGGGTACGTGGAGGGATCGGGGAACATGTGACGGTTTCATGTTCTCCAGCTCTGTCTTGGATCCTTCTTATATTTCACTTATTTAAGGACAGTTGGATCTTGTCTTATGTTTTGCTCCTCGGCTCCCGTTCTTTGGGTTCTGGTTCTTGCATTTGATATTTTTATGATTTTTGGGTCTTTATCTTCTTATTTCCTTCTTTGCAGAGAACCAGATTTTATAGTCCTTTTGAAGAGCTGAGATCCTCTCCAGTCCAGATTTAGGAGGTGTCGGTATTTTCGGTATTTTCCGCTCCCCTGAAGGACTTCTCTACAGAATGAGTTGTTATAAAGACTTTTGTCAGAATGGACGAGTTGCAGTTCCAGGACTGTCCACCAGGGGCATGTTCGGCCAGGATGGGACAGCGATAGACTGTACGGTAGAGGATCGGGACTTGCCGTACAATGCACCCTCTTCTTCAGACGGCAGCTTCTTCAAGATAAACTCTACAGAGACAACTTCCCATTAACCTGAGTGAGACGCCCCCTTCTGGCCACGGCTGGAGTTCAGTGACCTATTTTTGCTGCTATTACATAGACTTCACACGCACTTCACACCAGCCGATACCCGACAATAGGAACACTTTATCACTTTGGGATACTTTGTGGCATTCAATGGTTAAGCACAATTCCTCCATGTTCATACCCGAGCACTAACCAAGCAGTTCATGAAGCTAAAGCAGGTTCCGGTTCTCGCAGGAGCCGCCGGTCCTCTCCCTCAGCACGTGCATGCTACCATGCGGTGGTGTCAGGGTTGGACGCCATGTTTCAGGGACAGCTATACACTGCCATGTTTATACCTTGTGGGATTAGGAACCAGCCATGTCTGCATCGCCCATGGTTGATAGGTGGTGGGCATAGACCACCGGCATCTTCTCTGATCTTCTGCGTTGTCACTTCTTCCATGTCCATATGGCTCCATGTTGTGTGTTTACCCCGCCCCTGGTCTGTACGGACTCCTACACTCTATAGGTTACGGTCATGAGATACTTATTGCAGATCCGTCCAGTTAGTGTTGCAGTTGCTCCGGTGTCGGTGGCAGGCCATAGACATTACACTGGTTGTAGGTTCTACTAATACTGGATGGACCTGACAATAAACATGGCAGTCTCATGTGACGGCCCGGACTCTGATGGATCCGACATCCAATATAGACTCCTAGATGTCCCTGACCCTCACGTCCTCCATGTTGTGTGTCTGCACTGATCTGTACACTGCCAGTAAGTGAACAGTATATAGTTGGAGATCACCTCTGGTGTGGACTCTCAAGCTCCTCCATGAATAAGTGGATTGTACACAGTTGATCTCCTCCTCTCTACACAGTTGATCTCCTCCTCTCTACACAGTTGATCTCCTCCTCTCTACACAGTTGGTCTCCTCCTCTGTACACAGTTGGTCTCCTCCTCTGTACACAGTTGGTCTCCTCCTCTGTACACAGTTGGTCTCCTCCTCTGTACACAGTTGGTCTCCTCCTCTGTACACAGTTGGTCTCCTCCTCTGTACACAGTTGGTCTCCTCCTCTGTACACAGTTGACCTCCTCCTCTCTACACAGTTGGTCTCCTCCTCTCTACACAGTTGACCTCCTCCTCTCTACACAGTTGGTCTCCTCCTCTGTACACAGTTGGTCTCCTCCTCTGTACACAGTTGACCTCCTCCTCTCTGCACAGTTGGTCTCCTCCTCTGTGCACAGTTGGTCTCCTCCTCTGTGCACAGTTGGTCTCCTCCTCTGTGCACAGTTGGTCTCCTCCTCTGTGCACAGTTGGTCTCCTCCTCTGTGCACAGTTGACCTCCTCCTCTGTGCACAGTTGGTCTCCTCCTCTGTGCACAGTTGGTCTCCTCCTCTGTGCACAGTTGGTCTCCTCCTCTGTGCACAGTTGGTCTCCTCCTCTGTGCACAGTTGGTCTCCTCCTCTGTGCACAGTTGGTCTCCTCCTCTGTGCACAGTTGGTCTCCTCCTCTGTGCACAGTTGGTCTCCTCCTCTGTGCACAGTTGATCTCCTCCTCTGTGCACAGTTGATCTCCTCCTCTGTACACAGTTGTTCTCCTCCTCTGGTACACAGTTGATCTCCTCCTCTCTACACAGTTGATCTCCTCCTCTCCACACAGTTGATCTCCTCCTCTCCACACAGTTGACCTCCTCCTCTCTACACAGTTGGTCTCCTCCTCTCCACACAGTTGACCTCCTCCTCTCTACACAGTTGGTCTCCTCCTCTGGTACACAGTTGATCTCCTCCTCTCCACACAGTTGATCTCCTCCTCTGTACACAGTTGATCTTCTCTGTACACAGTTGATCTCCTCTGTAGATCTCTTCACAGTTTGCTCTTTTGCACAGATTCCTCAGTGATTACTTGTTATTTTTATCTGTAGGATAATAAGGGAAGGCTTCTCACACCAGTCACTGGGGCGTTACATGTGAACTGGGTCCTATCCGGTCGGCTCGTTGCTTCTTACCACTTGTGACCTCATATTTGCCTCAATAATAGTGACCGGGGGGGGGGGGGGGGGGGGAGGGGCGTACTAGTAAAGGTGTAAGCCCGGGGGGGTTAGGGGGCATGTTCCATTACTATGGGGGGATTATCATACCTCAGGACAGATAGGAAAAGAGGGGGGGGGGAGATATGATCAAATTCTGCTGGATTACAGGAATCTAACTACAGGATGATTTGATCTATTATGTATTACAGGAGGACCATAGTGAGGAGGGGCTAATGATAGTGGGAGGAGCTAATAACATTAGGGAGGGGCTAATACTGACGAGGGGCTAATAGTGGGGAGGGGCTAATATAATAGTGAAGAGAGTCTAATAGCATTAGGGAGGAGCTAATATAATAGTGGGGAGGGGCTAATGTTTTAGTGAGGAGGGGCTAGTAATGGCCCCTGGAGCCCCAGGTAAAAGGCTGATGTAGCATTGATGTCAGGACCGCCCCTCTGAGGACAGATGTTGTCTATTGTGTTTTTGAAGATTCTTACTGTTACCAACAGTCCCAACTTTGTCAGGATAGTCCTAAATGTTCAATAACCAAAGCCCCGCCCTCTTCACATGTGGCCACACCTCCTTGTTTGAGGCCCAGGTGGGTTCATGTCTGTAATGGGACAGGAAGTCTCCAGTGCGCAGCCGAATCTCCTCCCTCTGTTACATCCCCTGTCGTCAGCAGCTCCTGATATATATCGGCTTTATATTCTGTGCACACCGGGGCAGGTTTACTAGTACTGTGTAAGACAGTGTAAAGTATCACTAGGCCGCCTTATACTACACCAGCTTTATCACAGTGTCTACTGCTGTGTCTCGAGATCTCGACCACCTATAGACCGGGCCCTACACAATGAACCATGAATCCAGTGTTATATCATATCTTATACTCCAGTCACCTCTAGAGCTGCAGTTCCTCAGGCTCACAGTTTAGAGTCCATAATGCACAGGACTCAGTATCTAGCGCCCCCTCCAGGCTCCCCCTTATAAGCACAACCTATCTAGTATTAACTTTTATAATCCAGCCCTTTAAGCAATTCCTGCCGAGACGGGGCTGGGCTTGTATTAATGCACAGCAGCCAATCAGGGGAGGCAGAGCTGCACAAGCAGGAACCAATGAAGAGGCAGTGGGCGTGTCTCAGACTACCTCAGACTACGGCAGGCGCTGCACACTACATCATCCAGGCAGCAGCGAGATGTGCAGCTCTAGATGTGACTGGAGTGAACCACAATGCAATGTTTGCAGGTTGTAGGTGGATGCAGCTCTGGATGTGACTGGAGTGAACCACAATGCAATGTTTGCAGGTTGTAGGGTCGGTATGAGTTGGTACGGTCCAGATTTGTCTCTGTTTCCCCCCTAGAATCCCCTGCATTCTGTTGGTTGCTCCGGACAGACGCAGTGTCTCGTCTGCCATGACTGTATACGCCGCCACTTGTATATACGTGTACTGCTAGATATGGACAGTATCTGTCCTCATGGATCTCACTAATATTCTGTATATCTAAGTTAGATGAATCGTTGTACAAATTCAGGTGTCAGAGATTGTGTCCTGCTCGCTGCTGGGGCTCGGACCCGCCGTTACAGTGTGACGGTTCACTATTCACTCCTATGCTGGGGTCTTCTCTGCCCCTGGTCTCACCTCCCCCACATTATTCCGCCTATTAACCCTTTGTGTTCTCGTTTTAGCTTCGTGTGTATCCAGAAAGCTGCAGACACTTTGTATTTAACAATAAAGCTCCAGTGACGAGAAACCAAACCGCTATTATACGTCTGTTATTACCCGGGCGCCGCTTATCACCAGGTGCGACACAATCTGGCACCAATGACACGAGAATTCATTGCGTTACTTTGTTGCCACTTCCTGTCCGGCGTAGAGTTCCATTCTGTCAGATGGGCGTGCACCAATTTAGTAAGAGGCGGAGCCTGGCACTATTCGGGGGTCGGTCCTAATAAACTCCTCCCACTATGTCACTTCATAACCTTCTGTATATTGTGCCAGCAGTTTGTGGCGTTCTCATACATTTTGTGACACTTTTGCGCTCCCCATATTATTACATACAATACTGTGATATATCACTGATCCCTCCCACCCCCAAAGTGGCTGACGACTACTGCTTAAATACTCTGCACAGCAGTGAAGACTGAAGATTTCTGCATTTTATTGTTTGCTATGATATAAAGTAGAATGTCCTGCCAATGTTATAGAAAGACAAAGCACAAGAGCTGACACTCCAATGGGCGGGAGACCCCCGAATGTTCCCACAAGGTACCGGACTGGGATCCCATCAATGTTCTCACTACTAGGATGGCAGCTCTTAAAGGGACGGGCACAAAAGCGATCACTAGGATGGATTGTCACTGTAACGTCTTCATTCTTCAGCAGCGGATCAAATCCGGAAATCCTCCGAAACGTCATCTACAGGTGACAGCACAGGACACGTCACGTATCTACAGGTGACAGCACAGGACACGTCACGTATCTACAGGTGACAGCACAGGACACGTCACGTATCTACAGGTGACAGCACAGGACACGTCACGTATCTATAGGTGACAGCACAGGACACGTCACGTATCTACAGGTGACAGCACAGGACACGTCACGTATCTACAGGTGACAGCACAGGACACGTCACGTATATACAGGTGACAGCACAGGACACGTCACGTATATACAGGTGACAGCACAGGACACGTCACGTATCTACAGGTGACAGCAGAGGACACGTCACGTATCTACAGGTGACAGCAGAGGACACGTCACGTATCTACAGGTGACAGCACAGGACACGTCACGTATCTACAGGTGACAGCAGAGGACACGTCACGTATCTACAGGTGACAGCAGAGGACACGTCACGTATCTACAGGTGACAGCACAGGACATGTCACGTATCTACAGGTGACAGCACAGGACACGTAACATATATACAGGTGACAGCACAGGACACGTCACGTATCTGCAGGTGACAGCACAGGACACGTCACGTATCTGCAGGTGACAGCACAGGACACGTCACGTATCTGCAGGTGACAGCACAGGACACGTCACGTATCTACAGGTGACAGCACAGGACACGTCACGTATCTGCAGGTGACAGCACAGGACACGTCACGTATCTGCAGGTGACAGCACAGGACACGTCACGTATCTACAGGTGACAGCACAGGACACGCAACGTATCTACACGTGACCGCACAGGAAACGTCACGTATCTACAGGTGACCGCACAGGACACGTCACGTATCTACAGGTGACAGCACAGGACACGTCACGTATCTACAGGTGACAGCACAGGACACGTCACGTATCTACAGGTGACATTAAAGGACACGTCACGTATCTACAGGTGACAGCACAGGACACGTCACGTATCTACAGGTGACAGCACAGGACACGTCATGTATCTACAGGTGACAGCACAGGACATGTCACGTATCTACAGGTGACAGCACAGGACACGTCATGTATCTACAGGTGACAGCACAGGACACGTAACATATATACAGGTGACAGCACAGGACACGTCATGTATCTACAGGTGACAGCACAGGACATGTCACGTATCTACAGGTGACAGCACAGGACACGTCATGTATCTACAGGTGACAGCAGCAGACATATCTACAAGTGAGGGTCCTCCTGTCATGTCACTGCTGCTTTGGCCAGTGTTTCTGCACCCACTGATGCAGGAAGCGGTTCGCGGGGTCCATACACTTCAGCTGGTTATTCACATGTAACCTATAAAGAAAAGAAGAGGATAAGAGAAAGAAACACCCGGAAGAAGAAGATGGAGAGGAGGCTGCGAGTATCTAGTGCATAATGTGGGGGATATACATGGAGGACAGATTATACAGTCACCACTAGGGGGAGCTCACTACATACAGATAATACAGTCACCACTAGTAGAAGCTCACTACATACAGAATATACAGTCACCACTAGGAGGAGCTCACTACATACAGATTATACAGTCACCACTAGAGGGAGCTCACTACATACAGATTATACAGTCACCACTAGGAGGAGCTCACTACATACAGATTATACAGTCACCACTAGGGGGAGCTCACTACATACAGATTATACAGTCACCACTAGGAGAAGCTCACTACATACAGATTATACAGTCACCACTAGGGGGAGCTCAGTACATACAGATTATACAGTCACCGCTAGGAGGAGCTCACTACATGCAGATTATACAGTCACCACTAGGGGTAGCTCACTACATACAGATTATACAGTCACCACTAGGGGGAGCTCACTACATACAGATTATACAGTCACCACTAGGGGAGCTCACTACATACAGATTATACAGTCACCACTAGGGGAGCTCACTACATACAGATTATACAGTCACCACTAGGGGGAGCTCACTACATACAGATTATACAGTCATCACTAGGAGGCGCTCACTACATACAGATAATACAGTCACCACTAGGGGGAGCTCACTACATACAGATAATACAGTCACCACTAGGGGGAGCTCACTACATACAGATTATAGTCACCACTAGGGGGAGCTCACTACATACAGATTATACAGTCACCACTAGGAGGAGCTCACTACATGCAGATTATACAGTCACCACTAGGAGGAGCTCACTACATACAGATTATACAGTCACCACTAGGAGGAGCTCACTACATACAGATTATACAGTCACCACTAGGGGAGCTCACTACATACAGATTATACAGTCACCACTAGGGGAGCTCACTACATACAGATTATACAGTCACCACTAGGGGGAGCTCACTACATACAGATTATACAGTCATCACTAGGAGGCGCTCACTACATACAGATAATACAGTCACCACTAGGGGGAGCTCACTACATACAGATTATAGTCACCACTAGGGGGAGCTCACTACATACAGATTATACAGTCACCACTAGGAGGAGCTCACTACATGCAGATTATACAGTCACCACTAGGAGGAGCTCACTACATACAGATTATACAGTCACCACTAGGAGGAGCTCACTACATACAGATTATACAGTCACCACTAGGGGAGCTCACTACATACAGATTATACAGTCACCACTAGGAGGAGCTCACTACATACAGATTATACAGTCACCACTAAGGGGAGCCCACTACATACAGATTATACAGTCACCACTAGGAGGAGCTCACTACATATATATTATACAGTCACCACTAGGGGGAGCTCACTACATACAGATTATACAGTCACCACTAGGAGGAGCTCACTACATACAGATTATACAGTCACCACTAGGAGGAGCTCACTACATACAGTATATACAGTCACCACTAGGAGGAGCTCACTACATACAGTATATACAGTCACCACTAGGAGGAGCTCACTACATACAGTATATACAGTCACCACTAGGAGGAGCTCACTACATACAGATTATACAGCCACCACTAGGAGGAGCTCACTATATACAGATTATAAAGTCACCGCTAGGAGGAGCTCGCTACATACAGATTATACAGTCACCACTAGGAGGAGCTCACTACATACAGATTATACAGTAACCACTAGGAGGAGCTCACTACATACAGATTATACAGTCACCACTAGGAGGAACTCACTACATACAGATTATACAGTCACCACTAAGGGGAGCTCACTACATACAGATTATACAGTCACCACTAGGAGGAACTCACTACATACAGATCATACAGTCACCACTAGGGGGAGCTCACTACATACAGTATATACAGTCACCACTAGGAGGAGCTCACTACATACAGACTATACAGTCACCACTAGGGGGAGCTCACTACATACAGATTATACAGTCACCATTAGGGGGAGCTCACTACATACAGATTATACAGTCACCACTAGGAGGAGCTCACTACATACAGATTATACTGTCACCATTAGGGGGAGCTCACTACCTACAGATTATACAGTCACCACTAGAGGGAGCTCACTACATACAGATTATACAGTCACCACTAGGGGAGCTCACTACATACAGATTATACAGTCACCACTAGGAGGAGCTCACTACATACAGATTATACAGTCACCATTAGGGGGAGCTCACTACCTACAGATTATACAGTCACCACTAGAGGGAGCTCACTACATACAGATTATACAGTCACCACTAGGGGAGCTCACTACATACAGATTATACAGTCACCACTAGGAGGAGCTCACTACATACAGATTATACTGTCACCACTAGGAGGAGCTCACTACATACAGATTATACAGTCACCACTAGGAGGAGCTCACTACATACAGATTATACAGTCAACACTAGAGAGAGCTCACTACATACAGATTATACAGTCACCACTAGGAGGAGCTCACTACATACAGATTATACAGTCACCGCTAGGAGGAGCTCGCTACATACAAATTATACAGTCACCACTAGGAGGAGCTCACTACATACAGATTATACAGTCACCACTAGGGGGAGCTCACTACATACAGATTATACAGTCACCACTAGAGGGCGCTCACTACATACAGATTATAAAGTCACCACTAGGAGGAGCTCACTACATACAGATTATACAGTCACCATTAGGAGGATCTCACTACATACAGTATATACAGTCACCACTAGGAGGAGCTCACTACATACAGATTATACAGTCACCACTAGAGGGAGCTCACTACATACAGATTATACAGTCACCACTAGGGGGAGCTCACTACATACAGATTATACAGTCACCACTAGGGGGAGCTCACTACATACAGATTATACAGTCACCACTAGGAGGAACTCACTACATACAGATTATACAGTCACCACTAGGAGGAGCTCAGTACATACAGATTATACAGTCACCACTAGGGGGAGCTCACTACATACAGTTTATACAGTCACCACTAGGGCAAGCTCACTACATACAGATTATACAGTCACCACTAGGAGGAGCTCACTACATACAGATTATACAGTCACCACTAGGGGGAGCTCACTACATACAGATTATACTGTCACCACTAGGGCAAGCTCATTACATACAGATTATACAGTCACCACTAGAGGGAGCTCACTACATACAGATTATACAGTCACCACTAGGAGGAGCTCACTACATACAGATTATACAGTCACCACTAGGGGGAGCTCACTACATACAGATTATACAGTCACCACTAGGAGGAGCTCACTACATACAGATTATACAGTCACCACTAGGGGGAGCTCACTACATACAGATTATACAGTCACCACTAGGAGGAGCTCACTACATACAGTTTATACAGTCACCACTAGGAGGAGCTCACTACATACAGATTATACAGTCACCACTAGGGGGAGCTCACTACATACAGATTATACAGTCACCACTAGGGGGAGCTCACTACATACAGATTATACAGTCACCACTAGGGGGAGCTCACTACATACAGATTATACAGTCACCACTAGGGGGAGCTCACTACATACAGATTATACAGTCACCACTAGGGGGAGCTCACTACATACAGATTATACAGTCACCACTAGGGGAGCTCACTACATACAGATTATACAGTCACCACTAGAGGGAGCTCACTACATACAGATTATACAACCAGCACTAGGGGGAGCTCACTACATACAGATTATACAGCCACCACTAGGGGGAGCTCACTACATACAGATTATACAACCGCCACTAGAGGGAGCTCACTACATACAGATTATACAGTCACCACTAGGGGGAGCTCACTACATACAGATTATACAACCAGCACTAGGGGGAGCTCACTACATACAGATTATACAGTCACCACTAGAGGGAGCTCACTACATACAGATTATACAGTCACCACTAGGAGGAGCTCACTACATACAGATTATACAGTCACCACTAGGGGGAGCTCACTACATACAGATTATACAGTCACCACTAGGAGAAGCTCACTACATACAGATTATACAGTCACCACTAGGGGGAGCTCAGTACATACAGATTATACAGTCACCGCTAGGAGGAGCTCACTACATACAGATTATACAGTCACCACTAGGGGAGCTCACTACATACAGATTATACAGTCACCACTAGGGGAGCTCACTACATACAGATTATACAGTCACCACTAGGGGGAGCTCACTACATACAGATTATACAGTCATCACTAGGAGGCGCTCACTACATACAGATAATACAGTCACCACTAGGGGGAGCTCACTACATACAGATTATAGTCACCACTAGGGGGAGCTCACTACATACAGATTATACAGTCACCACTAGGAGGAGCTCACTACATACAGATTATACAGTGACCACTAGGAGGAGCTCACTACATACAGATTATACAGTCACCACTAGGAGGAGCTCACTACATACAGATTATACAGTCACCACTAGGGGAGCTCACTACATACAGATTATACAGTCACCACTAGGGGAGCTCACTACATACAGATTATACAGTCACCACTAGGGGAGCTCACTACATACAGATTATACAGTCACCACTAGGAGGAGCTCACTACATACAGATTATACAGTCACCACTAGGGGAGCTCACTACATACAGATTATACAGTCACCACTAGGAGGAGCTCACTACATACAGATTATACAGTCACCACTAAGGGGAGCCCACTACATACAGATTATACAGTCACCACTAGGAGGAGCTCACTACATATATATTATACAGTCACCACTAGGGGGAGCTCACTACATACAGATTATACAGTCACCACTAGGAGGAGCTCACTACATACAGATTATACAGTCACCACTAGGGGGAGCTCACTACATACAGATTATACAGTCACCACTAGGAGGAGCTCACTACATACAGTATATACAGTCACCACTAGGAAGAGCTCACTACATACAGATTATACAGCCACCACTAGGAGGAGCTCACTATATACAGATTATAAAGTCACCGCTAGGAGGAGCTCGCTACATACAGATTATACAGTCACCACTAGGAGGAGCTCGCTACATACAAATTATACAGTCACCACTAGAGGGAGCTCACTACATACAGATTATACAGTCACCACTAGGAGGAACTCACTACATACAGATTATACAGTCACCACTAAGGGGAGCTCACTACATACAGATTATACAGTCACCACTAGGAGGAACTCACTACATACAGATCATACAGTCACCACTAGGGGGAGCTCACTACATACAGATTATACAGTCACCACTAGAGGGAGCTCACTACATACAGATTATACAGTCACCACTAGGGGAGCTCACTACATACAGATTATACAGTCACCACTAGGAGGAGCTCACTACATACAGATTATACTGTCACCACTAGGAGGAGCTCACTACATACAGATTATACAGTCACCACTAGGAGGAGCTCACTACATACAGATTATACAGTCAACACTAGAGAGAGCTCACTACATACAGATTATACAGTCACCACTAGGAGGAGCTCACTACATACAGATTATACAGTCACCGCTAGGAGGAGCTCGCTACATACAAATTATACAGTCACCACTAGAGGGCGCTCACTACATACAGATTATAAAGTCACCGCTAGGAGGAGCTCACTACATACAGATTATACAGTCACCATTAGGAGGATCTCACTACATACAGATTATACAGTCACCACTAGGAGGAGCTCACTACATACAGATTATACAGTCACCACTAGGAGGAGCTCACTACATACAGATTATACAGTCACCACTAGGAGGAGCTCACTACATACAGATTATACAGTCACCACTAGGGGGAGCTCACTACATACAGATTATACAGTCACCACTAGGAGGAACTCACTACATACAGATTATACAGTCACCACTAGGAGGAGCTCAGTACATACAGATTATACAGTCACCACTAGGGGGAGCTCACTACATACAGTTTATACAGTCACCACTAGGGCAAGCTCACTACATACAGATTATACAGTCACCACTAGGAGGAGCTCACTACATACAGATTATACAGTCACCACTAGGGGGAGCTCACTACATACAGATTATACTGTCACCACTAGGAGGAGCTCACTACATACAGTTTATACAGTCACCACTAGGGCAAGCTCACTACATACAGATTATACTGTCACCACTAGGGCAAGCTCATTACATACAGATTATACAGTCACCACTAGAGGGAGCTCACTACATACAGATTATACAGTCACCACTAGGAGGAGCTCACTACATACAGTTTATACAGTCACCACTAGGGCAAGCTCACTACATACAGATTATACAGTCACCACTAGGAGGAGCTCACTACATACAGATTATACAGTCACCACTAGGGGGAGCTCACTACATACAGATTATACAGTCACCACTAGGGGGAGCTCACTACATACAGATTATACAGTCACCACTAGGGGAGCTCACTACATACAGATTATACAGTCACCACTAGAGGGAGCTCACTACATACAGATTATACAACCAGCACTAGGGGGAGCTCACTACATACAGATTATACAGCCACCACTAGGGGGAGCTCACTACATACAGATTATACAACCGCCACTAGAGGGAGCTCACTACATACAGATTATACAGTCACCACTAGGGGGAGCTCACTACATACAGATTATACAACCAGCACTAGGGGGAGCTCACTACATACAGATTATACAGTCACCACTAGGGGGAGCTCACTACATACAGATTATACAACCGCCACTAGAGGGAGCTCACTACATACAGATTATACAGTCACCACTAGGAGGAGCTCACTACATACAGATTATACAACCAGCACTAGGGGGAGCTCACTACATACAGATTATACAGTCACCACTAGGGGGAGCTCACTACATACAGATTATACAGTCACCACTAGGGGGAGCTCACTATATACAGATTATACAGTCACCACTAGGGGAGCTCACTACATACAGATTATACAGTCACCACTAGGGGGAGCTCACTACATACAGATTATACAGTCACCACTAGGGGAGCTCACTACATACAGATTATACAGTCACCACTAGGGGGAGCTCACTACATACAGATTATACAGCCACCACTAGGGGGAGCTCACTACATACAGATTATACAGTCACCACTAGGAGGAGCTCACTACATACAAATTATACAGTCACCACTAGGGGGAGCTCACTACATACAGATTATACAGTCACCACTAGGGGAGCTCACTACATACAGATTATACAGTCACCACTAGGGGGAGCTCACTACATACAGATTATACAGTCACCACTAGGAGGAGCTCACTACATACAGATTATACAGTCACCACTAGGAGGAGCTCACTACATACAGATTATACAGTCACCACTAGGGGGAGCTCACTACATACAGATTATACAGTCACCACTAGGGGGAGCTCACTACATACAGATTATACAGTCACCACTAGGAGGAGCTCACTACATACAGATTATACAGTCACCACTAGGGGGAGCTCACTACATACAGATTATACAGTCACCACTAGGGAGAGCTCACTACATACAAATTATACAGTCACCACTAGAGGGAGCTCACTACATACAGATTATACAGTCACCACTAGGGAGAGCTCACTACATACAAATTATACAGTCACCACTAAGGGGAGCTCACTACATACAGATTATACAGTCACCACTAGGGGGAGCTCACTACATACAGATTATACAGTCACCACTAGGAGGAGCTCACTACATACAGATTATACAGTCACCACTAGGAGGAGCTCACTACATACAGATTATACAGTCACCACTAGGAGGAGCTCACTACATACAGATTATACAGTCACCACTAGGAGGAGCTCACTACATACAGATTATACAGTCACCACTAGGAGGAGCTCACTACATACAGATTATACAGTCACCACTAGGGGAGCTCACTACATACAGATTATACAGTCACCACTAGAGGGAGCTCACTACATACAGATTATACAGTCACCACTAGGGGAGCTCACTACATACAGATTATACAGTCACCACTAGGGGAGCTCACTACATACAGATTATACAGTCACCACTAGGGGGAGCTCACTACATACAGATTATACAGTCACCACTAGGGGGCGCTCACTACGTACAGATTATACAGTCAGCACTAGGGGGAGCTCACTACATACAGATTATACAGTCACCTTTCTACTGACCCAATGTGATTGAATTAGGATAGATTCTTGGGATTATTATATTTTGTCCTTCATTTGGCCCCTGTGTACATTTGGTATATCTACCTATCAGGGCACCCTGGCTGCTTGGCCCATATTGAGCATCTCTGACAGTTTGTATATATGACTGGAGATTGGATACAGTATTGTGGATTAGATACAATCTCTGTGTTCCGCTCTTGTTACATTGTGTTTTGCCCTCAGACATGTTCAGACTCGGCCACATTCCTCCTCCTCCTCCTCTACGTTCCTGGAATGTGATCGGTGTCTCCAGTGATCGGAGTGTAAATCACTTTTATTCTGTAGTGTCGGCTCTGGTGATACAATGGCGATTATTTGGCTATGTTCACACTGTGCTGCAGTGGGCGGCCATGCCTGCTGCTGTATACTGTACCACTAGGACCCTGTATACACTGTGCAATAAATAGGACACTATGGCAGCGGGCAGCGCCACCCAGCTTTCTGACACGTCCTGAATGTCATTGTATCCTTAGCCCTAAAGGGGTTGTCGGTCCCTGGGCTGAGGATAGAACATACTGGTGACCTCCATAAGTGATACAGGGGACAGGGCCGGAGGCTCCACTAGTGGGACCACAGCTGCGCCGCTCTTATCTTACCACACCTTCCCCTCTATGACTTTGGGAGGTGCAGACTCCGGTTGTCAGACTCCACCAATCCTGAGGGTAGTCACCAGCATTAACACTGCCCAGGCGTCCAGACAAGCCCCTTAAAGGGATCCATTTCATCCCCTTAATCTCCCCCCATGCTCGGGCTGACCTATCATACCTTTCTGTTTGTCATTTGGGCCCCTCAGACTCCGGGGCCCGATCTGTCTGCACCGCCATGTAATGAGCCGTCACCTTCACATGAGAAACAATCTGAAGAATGGCCGGAGCACAACTTGGGCCATGTAGAAGCCCCTGACACTGACATGTTATATGTATGTCATAGCGCCCCCCAGAGGGGAGACATAAAGGGGCAAAGGTCCTGATTCAGAATGATCTAAGCGGAACGTTCCGTGACTTGTTGATGCCTGGAAGGCGACTACTGGATTATCTAAGCGTCATTCTGTGCGATCGAAACATCCTGCACTGATCCATTGTAGCAAACTAGCAGGGGTGGGCTGTTGTTTTGTGGTGTCCACAATGTCTTCTGGGTCACAAAATGAATTCATCAAATTCTTTGTCACAAAATTCATTTGTCACAAAACGTTACTTTGTAGCACAGAATTTGGCTTTGTCTCCCTGAATCCTATTTTGTGATGTAATTTATAAAGCCGGTAATATAAAGACATTGGGGCATCTTATGCTGTAGCGATGATATTGGGGTGCACGTTTACCACAAACCCACACGTGGGCAGAGCAAGACGAGGAAGGCCACAAAGGGAAGAGCCAAGATAGGGAGGGCCAGGACGGGGAGAACCAGGACAGAGAGAGCCAAGATGGGGAGGACCAGGATGGGGAGGATCAGGATGGGGAGGGCAAGGATGGGGAGGACAAGGACGGGGAGGATCAGGATGGGGAGGGCCAGGATGGGGAGGACAAGGACGAGGAGGGCCAGGACGAGGAGGGCCAGGACGAGGAGGGCCAGGATGGGGAGAACCAGGACAGAGAGAGCCAAGATGGGGAGGACCAGGATGGGGAGGATCAGGATGGGGAGGGCAAGGATGGGGAGGACAAGGATGGGGAGGATCAGGATGGGGAGGGCCAGGATGGGGAGGACAAGGACGAGGAGGGCCAGGACGAGGAGGGCCAGGACGGGGAGGGCCACGAAGGAGAGGGCCAGGACGGGGAGGACCAGGACGGGGAGGGCCACGAAGGAGAGGGCCAGGATGGGAAGGACCAGGACGGGGAGGATCAGGATGGGGAGGGCCACGAAGGAGAGGGCCAGGATGGGGAGGACCAGGACGGGGAGGATCAGGACGGGGTGGGCCAAGATGGGGAGGACAAGGACGAGGAGGGCCAGGAAGGGGAGGGCCATGAAGGAGAGGGCCAGGATGGGGAGCACCAGGACGGGGAGGGCCACGAAGGAGAGGGCCAGGATGGGAAGGACCAGGACGGGGAGGATCAGGATGGGGAGGGCCAGGATGGGGAGGACAAGGACGAGGAGGGCCAGGACGAGGAGGGCCAGGACGGGGAGGACCAGGACGGGGAGGGCCACGAAGGAGAGGGCCAGGATGGGAAGGACCAGGACGGGGAGGGCCACGAAGGAGAGGGCCAGGATGGGAAGGACCAGGATGGGGAGGATCAGGATGGGGAGGGCCACGAAGGAGAGGGCCAGGATGGGGAGGACCAGGACGGGGAGGATCAGGATGGGGAGGGCCAGGATGGGGAGGACAAGGACGAGGAGGGCCAGGACGGGGAGGACCAGGACGGGGTGGGCCAAGATGGGGAGGACAAGGACGAGTAGGACCAGGACGGGGAGGGCCACGAAGGAGAGGGCCAGGATGGGGAGCACCAGGACGAGGAGGGCCACGAAGGAGAGGGCCAGGATGGGGAGGGCCAAAACGGGCTGTGCAGGGTCTCGGCGTCTGTTCTGGAAACAATCAGAATGTTTCTTTTATACAGAGATTTAACTTCATATAAAACTGAAAAAATTCCTTTAAAGGGACCTTCCACCATCTCCAGCTCTGAAGCTCCTTCAGTAGTCGCCTCTCCACTGATTCCGGAACATTTGGAATTTTTTCTCTAGTCCTCACCGTTCCTGAGCAATGAGAGCTGTTAGCTTCAGCAAAATTCTGTTCTCTACTGTCAGGTGGGTGGTGCCTGCCTTTTTGCACCAACTTAAGACCGCCCACCTGACAGTAGAGATGATAGTTGTACTGAAACTAACAACTCTCATTGCTCAGGAACGGTGAGGACTAGAGAAAAAATTCCAACTACATCAGATTCAGCGGAGGGGCGACTATTGAAGGTGGTGAAGATCTGGAGATGGTGGAAGGTCCCCTTTAAATGATCCCTCCATGATGTCGCCTCCTCTGTCCCATGATGCACAGCTGTCACCTGACATGTAAATCTGCCTGGTCACCGTGTGCCAATCAGGTCGCCTACCAACTACGTGCCCTGGGTCTGGGTGACAACCATCTATAATGACGTTCTATGTGCCGCACAGTAGACGCCTCGCCTGTTAGGTCCGTCCTACATAAGAGACTGCAAAAGACATCATGGCGACCCCTGAAGTGTAAGGACACCAGAGAGGTGACAACCTGACGGACATGACCCAGACACTCACACGATGGCCCTGATGTGGCAGATCCCGTCTTTCTTCTGGAGCTGGACGTCGGTCACTCGCCGCAGCATGTTCTTCGGGATGTGGAAAGCAAGTTTAGTGCAGCAGGAAGAGGTAGAAGATGGCAGGCCTGAAGAAGACACAGCGTAGGGATCGGTCAGGGACTATGGACAGCGCATGTCATACATAGGAGGAGACACCGAGAAGTGGAGACATGGAAGGAGATGAAGAGCCGGGACATCGTCATCACCATCAATACCACCATCACCACCATCACCACCATCATCATCACCACCATCACCACCATCATCATCATCATCATCACCATCACCACCATCACCAACATTATCATCACTGCTCACCCACATACACACAAGAGGCCGACATTGATGTAGATGGTGATGTAAGTTCTAGAACACAATAGAAGATGTCATTGGAAGACGTCCTGTCATCACAAGGTCTCAGTAGTGCAGCCTCAGCCCTGTGCTTGTACCTGTAAGTGATCAGATCTGACTACAGAAGGATCCGGCCTGTCCACAGTAATAGACATGTCACTGAAATACTGATATCACACACACAATGTATCACTCCCATCATCCCTGACCCCAGGAGCTGACAATCTAATCTCTATATCACACACAATGTATCACTCCCATCATCCCTGACCCCAGGAGCTGACAATCTAATCTCTATATCACACACAATGTATCACTCCCATCATCCCTGATCCAGGAGCTGACAATCTAATCTCTATATCACACAATGTATCACTCCCATCATCCCTGACCCCAGGAGCTGACAATCTAATCTCTATATCACACACAATGTATCACTCCCATCATCCCTGACCCCAGGAGCTGACAATCTAATCTCTATATCACACACAATGTATCACTCCCATCATCCCTGACCCAGGAGCTGACAATCTAATCTCTATATCACACAATGTATCACTCCCATCATCCCTGACCCCAGGAGCTGACAATCTAATCTCTATATCACACACAATGTATCACTCCCATCATCCCTGACCCCAGGAGCTGACAATCTAATCTCTATATCACACACAATGTATCACTCCCATCATCCCTGACCCCAGGAGCTGACAATCTAATCTCTATATCACACACAATGTATCACTCCCATCATCCCTGACCCCAGGAGCTGACAATCTAATCTCTATATCACACACAATGTATCACTCCCATCATCCCTGACCCCAGGAGCTGACAATCTAATCTCTATATCACACACACAATGTATCACTCCCATCATCCCTGACCCAGGAGCTGACAATCTAATCTCTATATCACACACAATGTATCACTCCCATCATCCCTGACCCAGGAGCTGACAATCTAATCTCTATATCACACACAATGTATCACTCCCATCATCCCTGACCCAGGAGCTGACAATCTAATCTCTATACCACACACAATGTATCACTCCCATCATCCCTGACCCCAGGAGCTGACACTCTAATCTCTATATCACACAATGTATCACTCCCATCATCTCTGACCCCAGGAGCTGACACTCTAATCTCTATATCACACACAATGTATCACTCCCATCATCCCTGACCCCAGGAGCTGACAATCTAATCTCTATATCACACACAATGTATCACTGCCATCATCCCTGACCTCAGGAGCTGACAATCTAATCTCTATATCACACACAATGTATCACCCCCATCATCCCTGACCCCAGGAGCTGACACTCTAATCTCTATATCACACACAATGTATCACTCCCATCATCCCTGACCCCAGGAGCTGACAATCTAATCTCTATATCACACAATGTATCACTCCCATCATCCCTGACCCCAGGAGCTGACAATCTAATCTCTATATAACACACAATGTATCACCCCCATCATCCCTGACCCCAGGAGCTGACACTCTAATCTCTATATCACACACAATGTATCACCCCCATCATCCCTGACCCCAGGAGCTGACACTCTAATCTCTATATCACACACAATGTATCACTCCCATCATCCCTGACCCCAGGAGCTGACAATCTAATCTCTATACCACACACAATGTATCACTCCCATCATCCCTGACCCCAGGAGCTGACACTCTAATCTCTATATCACACACACAATGTATCACCCCCATCATCCCTGACCCCAGGAGCTGACACTCTAATCTCTATATCACACACAATGTATCACTCCCATCATCACTGACCCCAGGAGCTGACACTCTAATCTCTATATCACACACAATGTATCACCCCCTCATCCCTGACCCCAGGAGCTGACAATCTAATCTCTATATCACACACAATGTATCACTCCCATCATCCCTGACCCCAGGAGCTGACAATCTAATCTCTATATCACACACAATGTATCACCCCCTCATCCCTGACCCCAGGAGCTGACAATCTAATCTCTATATCACACACAATGTATCACTCCCATCATCCCTGACCCCAGGAGCTGACACTCTAATCTCTATATCACACACAGTATCACTCCCATCATCCCTGACCCCAGGAGCTGACACTCTAATCTCTATATCACACACAATGTATCACTCCCATCATCCCTGACCCCAGGAGCTGACAATCTAATCTCTATATCACACACAATGTATCACTCCCATCATCCCTGACCCCAGGAGCTGACAATCTAATCTCTATATCACACACAATGTATCACTCCCATCATCCCTGACCCCAGGAGCTGACAATCTAATCTCTATATCACACACAATGTATCACCCCCATCATCCCTGACCCCAGGAGCTGACAATCTAATCCCTATATCACACACACAATGTATCACTCCCATCATCCCTGACCCCAGGAGCTGACAATCTAATCCCTATATCACACACAATGTATCACCCCCATCATCCCTGACCCCAGGAGCTGACAATCTAATCCCTATATCACACACACAATGTATCACTCCCATCATCCCTGACCCCAGGAGCTGACAATCTAATCTCTATATCACATACAATGTATCACTCCCATCATCCCTGACCCCAGCAGCTGACAATCTAATCCCTATATCACACACACAATGTATCACTCCCATCATCCCTGACCCCAGGAGCTGACAATCTAATCTCTATATCACACACAATGTATCACTCCCATCATCCCTTACCCCAGGAGCTGACAATCTAATCTCTATATCACACACAATGTATCACTCCCATCATCCCTGACCCCAGGAGCTGACAATCTAATCTCTATATCACACACAATGTATCACTCCCATCATCCCTGACCCCAGGAGCTGACAATCTAATCTCTATATCTCACACACACTGTATCACTCCCATCATCCCTCACCCCAGGAGCTGACAATCTAATCTCTATATCACACACACAATGTATCACTCCCATCATTCCTGACCCCAGGAGCTGACAATCTAATCTCTATATCACACACACAATGTATCACTCCCATCATCCCTGACCCCAGGAGCTGACACTCTAATCTCTATATCACACAATGTATCACTCCCATCATCCCTGACCCCAGGAGCTGACAATCTAATCTCTATATCACACACAATGTATCACCCCCATCATCCCTGACCCCAGGAGCTGACACTCTAATCTCTATATCACACAATGTATCACTCCCATCATCCCTGACCCCAGGAGCTGACACTCTAATCTCTATATCACACACAATGTATCACTCCCATCATCCCTGACCCCAGGAGCTGACAATCTAATCTCTATATCACACACGATGTATCACTCCCATCATCCCTGACCCCAGGAGCTGACAATCTAATCTCTATATCACACACGATGTATCACTCCCATCATCCCTGACCCCAGGAGCTGACAATCTAATCTCTATATCACACACGATGTATCACTCCCATCATCCCTGACCCCAGGAGCTGGCAATCTAATCTCTATATCACACACAATGTATCACTCCCATCATCCCTGACCCCAGGAGCTGACAATCTAATCTCTATATTACACACAATGTATCACTCCCATCATCCCTGACCCCAGGAGCTGACACTCTAATCTCTATATCACACACACAATGTATCACTCCCATCATTCCTGACCCCAGGAGCTGACAATCTAATCTCTATATCACACACAATGTATCACTCCCATCATCCCTGACCCCAGGAGCTGACACTCTAATCTCTATATCACACACACAATGTATCACCCCCATCATCCCTGACCCCAGGAGCTGACACTCTAATCTCTATATCACACACAATGTATCACCCCCATCATCCCTGACCCCAGGAGCTGACAATCTAATCTGTATATCACACAATGTATCACCCCCATCATCCCTGACCCCAGGAGCTGACACTCTAATCTCTATATCACACACAATGTATCACTCCCATCATCCCTGACCCCAGGAGCTGACAATCTAATCTCTATATCACACACAATGTATCACCCCCATCATCCCTGACCCCAGGAGCTGACAATCTAATCTCTATATCACACACAATGTATCACCCCCATCATCCCTGACCCCAGGAGCTGACAATCTAATCTGTATATCACACAATGTATCACTTCCATCATCCCTGACCCCAGGAGCTGACACTCTAATCTCTATATCACACACAATGTATCACTCCCATCATCCCTGACCCCAGGAGCTGACAATCTAATCTCTATATCACACAATGTATCACTCCCATCATCGCTGACCCCAGGAGCTGACAATCTAATCTCTATATCACACACAGTGTATCACTCCCATCATCCCTGACCCCAGGAGCTGACAATCTAATCTCTATATCACACACACAATGTATCACTCCCATCATCGCTGACCCCAGGAGCTGACAATCTAATCTCTATATCACACACAGTGTATCACTCCCATCATCCCTGACCCCAGGAGCTGACAATCTAATCTCTATATCACACAATGTATCACTCCCATCATCCCTGACCCCAGGAGCTGACACTCTAATCTCTATATCACACACAATGTATCACTCCCATCATCCCTTACCCCAGGAGCTGACAATCTAATCTCTATATCACACAATGTATCACTGCCATCATCCCTGACCCCAGGAGCTGACAATCTAATCTCTATATCACACACACAATGTATCACCCCCATCATCCCTGACCCCAGGAGCTGACAATCTAATCTCTATATCACACACACAATGTATCACCCCCATCATCCCTGACCCCAGGAGCTGACAATCTAATCTCTATATCACACAATGTATCACCCCCATCATCCCTGACCCCAGGAGCTGACAATCTAATCTCTATATCACACACAGTGTATCACTCCCATCATCCCTGACCCCAGGAGCTGACAATCTAATCTCTATATCACACAATGTATCACTGCCATCATCCCTGACCCCAGGAGCTGACAATCTAATCTCTATATCACACACACAATGTATCACCCCCATCATCCCTGACCCCAGGAGCTGACAATCTAATCTCTATATCACACACACAATGTATCACTCCTATCATCCCTGACCCCAGGAGCTGACAATCTAATCTCTATATCACACAATGTATCACTGCCATCATCCCTGACCCCAGGAGCTGACAATCTAATCTCTATATCACACACACAATGTATCACCCCCATCATCCCTGACCCCAGGAGCTGACAATCTAATCTCTATATCACACAATGTATCACTCCCATCATCCCTGACCCCAGGAGCTGACAATCTAATCTCTATATCACACACAATGTATCACTCCCATCATCCCTGACCCCAGGAGCTGACAATCTAATCTCTATATCACACACAATGTATCACCCCCATCATCCCTGACCCCAGGAGCTGACAATCTAATCCCTATATCACACACACAATGTATCACTCCCATCATCCCTGACCCCAGGAGCTGACAATCTAATCCCTATATCACACACAATGTATCACCCCCATCATCCCTGACCCCAGGAGCTGACAATCTAATCCCTATATCACACACACAATGTATCACTCCCATCATCCCTGACCCCAGGAGCTGACAATCTAATCTCTATATCACATACAATGTATCACTCCCATCATCCCTGACCCCAGGAGCTGACAATCTAATCCCTATATCACACACACAATGTATCACTCCCATCATCCCTGACCCCAGGAGCTGACAATCTAATCTCTATATCACACACAATGTATCACTCCCATCATCCCTGACCCCAGGAGCTGACAATCTAATCTCTATATCACACAATGTATCACCCCCATCATCCCTGACCCCAGGAGCTGACAATCTAATCCCTATATCACACACACAATGTATCACTCCCATCATCCCTGACCCCAGGAGCTGACAATCTAATCTCTATATCACACACAATGTATCACTCCCATCATCCCTGACCCCAGGAGCTGACAATCTAATCTCTATATCACACAATGTATCACCCCCATTATCCCTGACCCCAGGAGCTGACAATCTAATCCCTATATCACACACACAATGTATCACTCCCATCATCCCTGACCCCAGGAGCTGACAATCTAATCCCTATATCACACACACAATGTATCACTCCCATCATCCCTGACCCCAGGAGCTGACAATCTAATCTCTATATCACACAATGTATCACTCCCATCATCCCTGACCCCAGGAGCTGACACTCTAATCTCTATATCACACACAATGTATCACTCCCATCATCCCTGACCCCGGGAGCTGACACTCTAATCTCTATATCACACAATGTATCACTCCCATCATCCCTGACCCCAGGAGCTGACACTCTAATCTCTATATCACACAATGTATCACTCCCATCATCCCTGACCCCAGGAGCTGACAATCTAATCTCTATATCACACACAATGTATCACTCCCATCATCCCTGACCTCAGGAGCTGACACTCTAATCTCTATATCACACACAATGTATCACTCCCATCATCCCTGACCCCAGGAGCTGACAATCTAATCTCTATATCACACACAATGTATCACTCCCATCATCCCAGACCCCAGGAGCTGACAATCTAATCTCTATATCACACACAATGTATCACTCCCATCATCCCTGACCCCAGGAGCTGACAATCTAATCTCTATATCACACACAATGTATCACTCCCATCATCCCTGACCCCAGGAGCTGACAATCTAATCTCTATATCACACACAATGTATCACTCCCATCATCCCTGACCCCAGGAGCTGACAATCTAATCTCTATATCACACAATGTATCACTCCCATCATCCCTGACCCCAGGAGCTGACAATCTAATCTCTATATCACACACAATGTATCACCCCCTCATCCCTGACCCCAGGAGCTGACACTCTAATCTCTATATCACACACAATGTATCACCCCCTCATCCCTGACCCCAGGAGCTGACACTCTAATCTCTATATCACACACAATGTATCACCCCCTCATCCCTGACCCCAGGAGCTGACACTCTAATCTCTATATCACACACAATGTATCACTCCCATCATCCCTGACCCCAGGAGCTGACAATCTAATCTCTATATCACACAATGTATCACTCCCATCATCCCTGACCTCAGGAGCTGACACTCTAATCTCTATATCACACAATGTATCACTCCCATCATCCCTGACCCCAGGAGCTGACAATCTAATCTCTATATCACACACAATGTATCACTCCCATCATCCCTGACCCCAGGAGCTGACAATCTAATCTCTATATCACACACAATGTATCACCCCCTCATCCCTGACCCCAGGAGCTGACACTCTAATCTCTATATCACACACAATGTATCACCCCCTCATCCCTGACCCCAGGAGCTGACACTCTAATCTCTATATCACACACAATGTATCACTCCCATCATCCCTGACCCCAGGAGCTGACACTCTAATCTCTATATCACACACAATGTATCACTCCCATCATCCCTGACCCCAGGAGCTGACAATCTAATCTCTATATCACACAATGTATCACTCCCATCATCCCTGACCTCAGGAGCTGACACTCTAATCTCTATATCACACACAATGTATCACCCCCATCATCCCTGACCCCAGGAGCTGACAATCTAATCTCTATATCACACACAATGTATCACTCCCATCATCCCTGACCCCAGGAGCTGACAATCTAATCTCTATATCACACAATGTATCACTCCCATCATCCCTGACCTCAGGAGCTGACAATCTAATCTCTATATCACACACAATGTATCACTCCCATCATCCCTGACCCCAGGAGCTGACAATCTAATCTCTATATCACACACAATGTATCACTCCCATCATCCCTGACCCCAGGAGCTGACACTCTAATCTCTATATCACACACAATGTATCACTCCCATCATCCCTGACCCCAGGAGCTGACAATCTAATCTCTATATCACACACAGTGTATCACTCCCATCATCCCTGACCCCAGGAGCTGACACTCTAATCTCTATATCACACACACAATGTATCACTCCCATCATCCCTGACCTCAGGAGCTGACAATCTAATCTCTATATCACACAATGTATCACTCCCATCATCCCTGACCCCAGGAGCTGACACTCTAATCTCTATATCACACACAGTGTATCACTCCCATCATCCCTGACCCCAGGAGCTGACACTCTAATCTCTATATCACACACAATGTATCACTCCCATCATCCCTGACCCCAGGAGCTGACACTCTAATCTCTATATCACACACAATGTATCACTCCCATCATCCCTGACCCCAGGAGCTGACACTCTAATCTCTATATCACACACAATGTATCACCCCTATCATCCCTGACCCCAGGAGCTGACAATCTAATCTCTATATCACACACAATGTATCACTGCCATCATCCCTGACCCCAGGAGCTGACAATCTAATCTCTATATCACACACAATGTATCACTCCCATCATCCCTGACCCCAGGAGCTGACAATCTAATCTCTATATCACACACAATGTATCACTCCCATCATCCCTGACCCCAGGAGCTGACAATCTAATCTCTATATCACACACAATGTATCACTCCCATCATCCCTGACCCCAGGAGCTGACACTCTAATCTCTATATCACACACAATGTATCACTCCCATCATCCCTGACCCCAGGAGCTGACAATCTAATCTCTATATCACACACAATGTATCACCCCTATCATCCCTGACCCCAGGAGCTGACAATCTAATCTCTATATCACACACAATGTATCACTCCCATCATCCCTGACCCCAGGAGCTGACAATCTAATCTCTATATCACACACAATGTATCACCCCTATCATCCCTGACCCCAGGAGCTGACACTCTAATCTCTATATCACACACAATGTATCACCCCCATCATCCCTGACCCCAGGAGCTGACAATCTAATCTCTATATCACACACAATGTATCACTCCCATCATCCCTGACCCCAGGAGCTGACAATCTAATCTCTATATCACACACAATGTATCACTGCCATCATCCCTGACCCCAGGAGCTGACAATCTAATCTCTATATCACACAATGTATCACTCCCATCATCCCTGACCTCAGGAGCTGACAATCTAATCTCTATATCACACACAATGTATCACTCCCATCATCCCTGACCCCAGGAGCTGACAATCTAATCTCTATATCACACACAATGTATCACTCCCATCATCCCTGACCCCAGGAGCTGACAATCTAATCTCTATATCACACACAATGTATCACTCCCATCATCCCTGACCCCAGGAGCTGACACTCTAATCTCTATATCACACACAATGTATCACTCCCATCATCCCTGACCCCAGGAGCTGACAATCTAATCTCTATATCACACACAGTGTATCACTCCCATCATCCCTGACCCCAGGAGCTGACAATCTAATCTCTATATCACACACAATGTATCACTCCCATCATCCCTGACCCCAGGAGCTGACAATCTAATCTCTATATCACACACACAATGTATCACTCCCATCATCCCTGACCCCAGGAGCTGACAATCTAATCTCTATATCACACACACAATGTATCACTCCCATCATTCCTGACCTCAGGAGCTGACAATCTAATCTCTATATCACACACACAATGTATCACTCCCATCATCCCTGACCCCAGGAGCTGACAATCTAATCTCTATATCACACACACAATGTATCACTCCCATCATCCCTGACCCCAGGAGCTGACAATCTAATCTCTATATCACACACAGTGTATCACTCCCATCATCCCTGACCCCAGGAGCTGACAATCTAATCTCTATATCACACAATGTATCACTCCCATCATCCCTGACCCCAGGAGCTGACACTCTAATCTCTATATCACACACAATGTATCACTCCCATCATCCCTGACCCCAGGAGCTGACACTCTAATCTCTATATCACACACAATGTATCACCCCTATCATCCCTGACCCCAGGAGCTGACACTCTAATCTCTATATCACACACAATGTATCACTCCCATCATCCCTGACCCCAGGAGCTGACAATCTAATCTCTATATCACACACAATGTATCACTCCCATCATCCCTGACCCCAGGAGCTGACAATCTAATCTCTATATCACACACAATGTATCACCCCCTCATCCCTGACCCCAGGAGCTGACAATCTAATCTCTATATCACACAATGTATCACCCCCATCATCCCTGACCCCAGGAGCTGACAATCTAATCTCTATATCACACACAATGTATCACCCCCATCATCCCTGACCCCAGGAGCTGACACTCTAATCTCTATATCACACACAATGTATCACCCCCTCATCCCTGACCCCAGGAGCTGACACTCTAATCTCTATATCACACACAATGTATCACCCCCTCATCCCTGACCCCAGGAGCTGACACTCTAATCTCTATATCACACACAATGTATCACTCCCATCATCCCTGACCCCAGGAGCTGACACTCTAATCTCTATATCACACACAATGTATCACTCCCATCATCCCTGACCACAGGAGCTGACAATCTAATCTCTATATCTCACACACACTGTATCACTCCCATCATCCCTGACCCCAGGAGCTGACAATCTAATCTCTATATCACACACACAATGTATCACTCCCATCATCCCTGACCCCAGGAGCTGACACTCTAATCTCTATATCACACAATGTATCACTCCCATCATCCCTGACCCCAGGAGCTGACAATCTAATCTCTATATCTCACACACACTGTATCACTCCCATCATCCCTGACCCCAGGAGCTGACAATCTAATCTCTATATCACACACAATGTATCACTCCCATCATCCCTGACCCCAGGAGCTGACAATCTAATCTCTATATCACACACACAATGTATCACTCCCATCATCCCTGACCCCAGGAGCTGACAATCTAATCTCTATATCACACAATGTATCACTCCCATCATCCCTGACCCCAGGAGCTGACACTCTAATCTCTATATCACACAATGTATCACTCCCATCATCCCTGACCCCAGGAGCTGACAATCTAATCTCTATATCACACAATGTATCACTCCCATCATCCCTGACCCCAGGAGCTGACACTCTAATCTCTATATCACACACAATGTATCACCCCCATCATCCCTGACCCCAGGAGCTGACAATCTAATCTCTATATCACACACAATGTATCACTCCCATCATCCCTGACCCCAGGAGCTGACAATCTAATCTCTATATCACACACAATGTATCACTGCCATCATCCCTGACCCCAGGAGCTGACAATCTAATCTCTATATCACACAATGTATCACTCCCATCATCCCTGACCTCAGGAGCTGACAATCTAATCTCTATATCACACACAATGTATCACTCCCATCATCCCTGACCCCAGGAGCTGACAATCTAATCTCTATATCACACACAATGTATCACTCCCATCATCCCTGACCCCAGGAGCTGACAATCTAATCTCTATATCACACACACAATGTATCACTCCCATCATCCCTGACCCCAGGAGCTGACAATCTAATCTCTATATCACACACAATGTATCACTCCCATCATCCCTGACCCCAGGAGCTGACAATCTAATCTCTATATCACACACACAATGTATCACTCCCATCATCCCTGACCCCAGGAGCTGACAATCTAATCTCTATATCACACACAATGTATCACTCCCATCATCCCTGACCCCAGGAGCTGACAATCTAATCTCTATATCACACACACAATGTATCACTCCCATCATCCCTGACCCAGGAGCTGACAATCTAATCTCTATATCACACACAATGTATCACTCCCATCATCCCTGACCCCAGGAGCTGACACTCTAATCTCTATATCACACACAATGTATCACTCCCATCATCCCTGACCCAGGAGCTGACAATCTAATCTCTATATCACACACAATGTATCACTCCCATCATCCCTGACCCCAGGAGCTGACAATCTAATCTCTATATCACACACAATGTATCACTCCCATCATCCCTGACCCCAGGAGCTGACAATCTAATCTCTATATCACACACAATGTATCACTCCCATCATCCCTGACCCCAGGAGCTGACAATCTAATCTCTATATCACACACAATGTATCACTCCCATCATCCCTGACCCAGGAGCTGACAATCTAATCTCTATATCACACACAATGTATCACTCCCATCATCCCTGACCCCAGGAGCTGACACTCTAATCTCTATATCACACACAATGTATCACTCCCATCATCCCTGACCCAGGAGCTGACAATCTAATCTCTATATCACACACAATGTATCACTCCCATCATCCCTGACCCCAGGAGCTGACAATCTAATCTCTATATCACACACAATGTATCACTCCCATCATCCCTGACCCCAGGAGCTGACAATCTAATCTCTATATCACACACAATGTATCACTCCCATCATCCCTGACCCCAGGAGCTGACACTCTAATCTCTATATCACACACAATGTATCACTCCCATCATCCCTGACCCCAGGAGCTGACAATCTAATCTCTATATCACACACAGTGTATCACTCCCATCATCCCTGACCCCAGGAGCTGACAATCTAATCTCTATATCACACACAATGTATCACTCCCATCATCCCTGACCCCAGGAGCTGACAATCTAATCTCTATATCACACACAATGTATCACTCCCATCATCCCTGACCCCAGGAGCTGACAATCTAATCTCTATATCACACACAATGTATCACCCCCATCATCCCTGACCCCAGGAGCTGACAATCTAATCTCTACATCACACACAATGTATCACTCCCATCATCCCTGACCCCAGGAGCTGACAATCTAATCTCTATATCACACACAATGTATCACTCCCATCATCCCTGACCCCAGGAGCTGACAATCTAATCTCTATATCACACACACAATGTATCACTCCCATCATCCCTGACCCAGGAGCTGACAATCTAATCTCTATATCACACACAATGTATCACTCCCATCATCCCTGACCCCAGGAGCTGACACTCTAATCTCTATATCACACACAATGTATCACTCCCATCATCCCTGACCCCAGGAGTTGACAATCTAATCTCTATATCACACAATGTATCACTCCCATCATCCCTGACCCCAGGAGCTGACACTCTAATCTCTATATCACACACAATGTATCACTCCCATCATCCCTGACCCCAGGAGCTGACACTCTAATCTCTATATCACACACAATGTATCACCCCTATCATCCCTGATCCCAGGAGCTGACAATCTAATCTCTATATCACACACAATGTATCACTGCCATCATCCCTGACCCCAGGAGCTGACACTCTAATCTCTATATCACACAATGTATCACTCCCATCATCCCTGACCCCAGGAGCTGACAATCTAATCTCTATATCACACACAATGTATCACTCCCATCATCCCTGACCCCAGGAGCTGACAATCTAATCTCTATATCACACACAATGTATCACTCCCATCATCCCTGACCCCAGGAGCTGACAATCTAATCTCTATATCACACACACAATGTATCACCCCCATCATCCCTGACCCCAGGAGCTGACAATCTAATCTCTATATCACACACAATGTATCACTCCCATCATCCCTGACCCCAGGAGCTGACAATCTAATCTCTATATCACACACACAATGTATCACCCCCATCATCCCTGACCCCAGGAGCTGACAATCTAATCTCTATATCACACACAATGTATCACTCCCATCATCCCTGACCCCAGGAGCTGACAATCTAATCTCTATATCACACACACACAATGTATCACCCCCATCATCCCTGACCCCAGGAGCTGACAATCTAATCTCTATATCACACAATGTATCACTCCCATCATCCCTGACCCCAGGAGCTGACACTCTAATCTCTATATCACACAATGTATCACTCCCATCATCCCTGACCCCAGGAGCTGACAATCTAATCTCTATATCACACAATGTATCACTCCCATCATCCCTGACCTCAGGAGCTGACAATCTAATCTCTATATCACACACACAATGTATCACTCCCATCATCCCTGACCCCAGGAGCTGACAATCTAATCTCTATATCACACAATGTATCACCCCCATCATCCCTGACCCCAGGAGCTGACAATCTAATCTCTATATCACACACAATGTATCACTCCCATCATCCCTGACCCCAGGAGCTGACAATCTAATCTCTATATCACACAATGTATCACTCCCATCATCCCTGACCCCAGGAGCTGACAATCTAATCTCTATATCACACACAATGTATCACTCCCATCATCCCTGACCCCAGGAGCTGACACTCTAATCTCTATATCACACAATGTATCACTCCCATCATCCCTGACCCCAGGAGCTGACACTCTAATCTCTATATCACACAATGTATCACTCCCATCATCCCTGACCCCAGGAGCTGACACTCTAATCTCTATATCACACAATGTATCACTCCCATCATCCCTGACCCCAGGAGCTGACAATCTAATCTCCATATCACACACAATGTATCACTCCCATCATCCCTGACCCCAGGAGCTGACAATCTAATCTCTATATCACACACAGTGTATCACTCCCATCATCCCTGACCCCAGGAGCTGACACTCTAATCTCTATATCACACACAGTGTATCACTCCCATCATCCCTGACCCCAGGAGCTGACAATCTAATCTCTATATCACACACAATGTATCACTCCCATCATCCCTGACCCCAGGAGCTGACAATCTAATCTCTATATCACACACACAATGTATCACTCCCATCATCCCTGACCCCAGGAGCTGACAATCTAATCTCTATATCACACACAATGTATCACTCCCATCATCCCTGACCCCAGGAGCTGACAAACTAATCTCTATATCACACAATGTATCACTCCCATCATCCCTGACCCCAGGAGCTGACACTCTAATCTCTATATCACACACACAATGTATCACTCCCATCATCCCTGACCCCAGGAGCTGACAATCTAATCTCTATATCACACACAATGTATCACTCCCATCATCCCTGACCCCAGGAGCTGACAATCTAATCTCTATATCACACACACAATGTATCACTCCCATCATCCCTGACCCCAGGAGCTGACAATCTAATCTCTATATCACACACACAATGTATCACTCCCATCATCCCTGACCCCAGGAGCTGACAATCTAATCTCTATATCACACACACAATGTATCACTCCCATCATCCCTGACCCCAGGAGCTGACAATCTAATCTCTATATCACACACAATGTATCACCCCCATCATCCCTGACCCCAGGAGCTGACAATCTAATCTCTATATCACACACACAATGTATCACTCCCATCATCCCTGACCCCAGGAGCTGACAATCTAATCTCTATATCACACACAATGTATCACTCCCATCATCCCTGACCCCAGGAGCTGACACTCTAATCTCTATATCACACACAATGTATCACTCCCATCATCCCTGACCTCAGGAGCTGACAATCTAATCTCTATATCACACACAATGTATCACTCCCATCATCTCTGACCCCAGGAGCTGACAATCTAATCTCTATATCACACACAATGTATCACTGCCATCATCCCTGACCTCAGGAGCTGACACTCTAATCTCTATATCACACACAATGTATCAGTGCCATCATCCCTGACCCCAGGAGCTGACAATCTAATCTCTATATCACACACAATGTATCACTCCCATCATCCCTGACCCCAGGAGCTGACAATCTAATCTCTATATCACACACAATGTATCACTCCCATCATCCCTGACCCCAGGAGCTGACAATCTAATCTCTATATCACACACAATGTATCACTCCCATCATCCCTGACCCCAGGAGCTGACACTCTAATCTCTATATCACACACAATGTATCACTCCCATCATCCCTGACCCCAGGAGCTGACACTCTAATCTCTATATCACACACAATGTATCACTCCCATCATCCCTGACCTCAGGAGCTGACAATCTAATCTCTATATCACACACAATGTATCACTCCCATCATCCCTGACCCCAGGAGCTGACACTCTAATCTCTATATCACACACACAATGTATCACTCCCATCATCCCTGACCCCAGAAGCTGACAATCTAATCTCTATATCACACACAATGTATCACCCCCATCATCCCTGACCCCAGGAGCTGACAATCTAATCTGTATATCACACACAATGTATCACTCCCATCATCCCTGACCCCAGGAGCTGACACTCTAATCCCTATATCACACAATGTATCACTCCCATCATCCCTGACCCCAGGAGCTGACAATCTAATCTCTATATCACACACACAATGTATCACTCCCATCATCCCTGACCTCAGGAGCTGACAATCTAATCTCTATATCACACAAAATGTATCACTCCCATCATCCCTGACCCCAGGAGCTGACACTCTAATCTCTATATCACACACACAATGTATCACTCCCATCATCCCTGACCCCAGAAGCTGACAATCTAATCTCTATATCACACACAATGTATCACCCCCATCATCCCTGACCCCAGGAGCTGACAATCTAATCTGTATATCACACACAATGTATCACTCCCATCATCCCTGACCCCAGGAGCTGACACTCTAATCTCTATATCACACAATGTATCACTCCCATCATCTCTGACCCCAGGAGCTGACAATCTAATCTCTATATCACACACAATGTATCACTCCATCATCCCTGACCCCAGGAGCTGACAATCTAATCTCTATATCACACACAATGTATCACTCCCATCATCCCTGACCCCAGGAGCTGACACTCTAATCTCTATATCACACACAATGTATCACTCCCATCATCCCTGACCCCAGGAGCTGACAATCTAATCTCTATATCACACAATGTATCACTCCCATCATCCCTGACCCCAGGAGCTGACAATCTAGTCTCTATATCACACAATGTATCACTCCCATCATCCCTGACCCCAGGAGCTGACAATCTAATCTCTATATCACACACAATGTATCACCCCCATTATCCCTGACCCCAGGAGCTGACAATCTAATCTCTATATCACACAATGTATCACTCCCATCATCCCTGACCCCAGGAGCTGACAATCTAATCTCTATATCACACAATGTATCACTCCCATCATCCCTGACCCCAGGAGCTGACAATCTAATCTCTATATCACACAATGTATCACTCCCATCATCCCTGACCCCAGGAGCTGACAATCTAATCTCTATATCACACACAATGTATCACCCTCATCATCCCTGACCCCAGGAGCTGACAATCTAATCTCTATATCACACACACAATGTATCACTCCCATCATCCCTGACCCCAGGAGCTGACAATCTAATCTCTATATCACACAATGTATCACTCCCATCATCCCTGACCTCAGGAGCTGACAATCTAATCTCTATATCACACACAATGTATCACTCCCATCATCCCTGACCCCAGGAGCTGACAATCTAATCTCTATATCACACACAATGTATCACCCCCATCATCCCTGACCCCAGGAGCTGACAATCTAATCTCTATATCACACACAATGTATCACTCCCATCATCCCTGACCCCAGGAGCTGACAATCTAATCTCTATATCACACACAATGTATCACTCCCATCATCCCTGACCCCAGGAGCTGACAATCTAATCTCTATATCACACAATGTATCACTCCCATCATCCCTGACCCCAGGAGCTGACACTCTAATCTCTATATTACACACAATGTATCACTCCCATCATCCCTGACCCCAGGAGCTGACACTCTAATCTCTATATCACACACAATGTATCACTCCCATCATCCCTGACCCCAGGAGCTGACAATCTAATCTCTATATCACACACAATGTATCACTCCCATCATCCCTGACCCCAGGAGCTGACAATCTAATCTCTATATCACACACAATGTATCACTCCCATCATCCCTGACCCCAGGAGCTGACAATCTAATCTCTATATCACACACACAATGTATCACTCCCATCATCCCTGACCCCAGGAGCTGACAATCTAATCTCTATATCACACACAATGTATCACTCCCATCATCCCTGACCCCAGGAGCTGACAATCTAATCTCTATATCACACACAGTGTATCACTCCCATCATCCCTGACCCCAGGAGCTGACAATCTAATCTCTATATCACACACAATGTATCACCCCCATCATCCCTGACCCCAGGAGCTGACACTCTAATCTCTATATCACACACAGTGTATCACTCACATCATCCCTGACCCCAGGAGCTGACAATCTAATCTCTATATCACACACACAATGTATCACCCCCATCATCCCTGACCCCAGGAGCTGACAATCTAATCTCTATATCACACACACAATGTATCACCCCCATCATCCCTGACCCCAGGAGCTGACAATCTAATCTCTATATCACACAATGTATCACCCCCATCATCCCTGACCCCAGGAGCTGACACTCTAATCTCTATATCACACACAGTGTATCACTCACATCATCCCTGACCCCAGGAGCTGACAATCTAATCTCTATATCACACACACAATGTATCACCCCCATCATCCCTGACCCCAGGAGCTGACAATCTAATCTCTATATCACACACACAATGTATCACCCCCATCATCCCTGACCCGAGGAGCTGACACTCTAATCTCTATATCACACACAGTGTATCACTCCCATCATCCCTGACCCCAGGAGCTGACAATCTAATCTCTATATCACACACACAATGTATCACTCCCATCATCCCTGACCCCAGGAGCTGACAATCTAATCTCTATATCACACACAATGTATCACTCCCATCATCCCTGACCCCAGGAGCTGACAATCTAATCCCTATATCACACACACAATGTATCACTCCCATCATCCCTGACCCCAGGAGCTGACAATCTAATCCCTATATCACACACAATGTATCACTCCCATCATCCCTGACCCCAGGAGCTGACAATCTAATCTCTATATCACATACAATGTATCACTCCCATCATCCCTGACCCCAGGAGCTGACAATCTAATCTCTATATCACATACAATGTATCACTCCCATCATCCCTGACCCCAGGAGCTGACACTCTAATCTCTATATCACACACAATGTATCACTCCCATCATCCCTGACCCCAGGAGCTGACAATCTAATCTCTATATCACACACACAATGTATCACTCCCATCATCCCTGACCCCAGGAGCTGACAATCTAATCTCTATATCACACACAATGTATCACTCCCATCATCCCTGACCCCAGGAGCTGACAATCTAATCTCTATATCACACACAATGTATCACTCCCATCATCCCTGACCCCAGGAGCTGACACTCTAATCTCTATATCACACAATGTATCACCCCCATCATCCCTGACCCCAGGAGCTGACAATCTAATCCCTATATCACACACACAATGTATCACTCCCATCATCCCTGACCCCAGGAGCTGACAATCTAATCCCTATATCACACACACAATGTATCACTCCCATCATCCCTGACCCCAGGAGCTGACAATCTAATCTCTATATCACACACAATGTATCACTCCCATCATCCCTGACCCCAGGAGCTGACAATCTAATCTCTATATCACACAATGTATCACCCCCATCATCCCTGACCCCAGGAGCTGACAATCTAATCCCTATATCACACACACAATGTATCACTCCCATCATCCCTGACCCCAGGAGCTGACAATCTAATCTCTATATCACACACACAATGTTTCACTCCCATCATCCCTGACCCCAGGAGCTGACAATCTAATCTCTATATCACACAATGTATCACTCCCATCATCCCTGACCCCAGGAGCTGACACTCTAATCTCTATATCACACACAATGTATCACTCCCATCATCCCTGACCCCGGGAGCTGACACTCTAATCTCTATATCACACAATGTATCACTCCCATCATCCCTGACCCCAGGAGTTGACAATCTAATCTCTATATCACACACAATGTATCACTCCCATCATCCCTGACCCCAGGAGCTGACACTCTAATCTCTATATCACACACAATGTATCACTCCCATCATCCCTGACCCCATGAGCTGACACTCTAATCTCTATATCACACACATACAATGTATCACTCCCATCATCCCTGACCCCAGGAGCTGACAATCTAATCTCTATATCACACACACAATGTATCACTCCCATCATCCCTGACCCCAGGAGCTGACAATCTAATCTCTATATCACACAATGTATCACTCCCATCATCCCTGACCCCAGGAGCTGACAATCTAATCTCTATATCACACACAATGTATCACTCCCATCATCCCAGACCCCAGGAGCTGACAATCTAATCTCTATATCACACACAATGTATCACTCCCATCATCCCTGACCCCAGGAGCTGACAATCTAATCTCTATATCACACACAATGTATCACCCCCATCATCCCTGACCCCAGGAGCTGACAATCTAATCTCTACATCACACACAATGTATCACTCCCATCATCCCTGACCCCAGGAGCTGACAATCTAATCTCTATATCACACACAATGTATCACTCCCATCATCCCTGACCCCAGGAGCTGACAATCTAATCTCTATATCACACACACAATGTATCACTCCCATCATCCCTGACCCAGGAGCTGACAATCTAATCTCTATATCACACACAATGTATCACTCCCATCATCCCTGACCCCAGGAGCTGACACTCTAATCTCTATATCACACACAATGTATCACTCCCATCATCCCTGACCCCAGGAGCTGACAATCTAATCTCTATATCACACACAATGTATCACTCCCATCATCCCTGACCCCAGGAGTTGACAATCTAATCTCTATATCACACAATGTATCACTCCCATCATCCCTGACCCCAGGAGCTGACACTCTAATCTCTATATCACACACAATGTATCACTCCCATCATCCCTGACCCCAGGAGCTGACACTCTAATCTCTATATCACACACAATGTATCACCCCTATCATCCCTGATCCCAGGAGCTGACAATCTAATCTCTATATCACACACAATGTATCACTGCCATCATCCCTGACCCCAGGAGCTGACACTCTAATCTCTATATCACACAATGTATCACTCCCATCATCCCTGACCCCAGGAGCTGACAATCTAATCTCTATATCACACACACAATGTATCACTCCCATCATCCCTGACCCCAGGAGCTGACAATCTAATCTCTATATCACACACAATGTATCACTCCCATCATCCCTGACCCCAGGAGCTGACAATCTAATCTCTATATCACACACAGTGTATCACTCCCATCATCCCTGACCCCAGGAGCTGACAATCTAATCTCTATATCACACACAATGTATCACCCCCATCATCCCTGACCCCAGGAGCTGACACTCTAATCTCTATATCACACACAGTGTATCACTCACATCATCCCTGACCCCAGGAGCTGACAATCTAATCTCTATATCACACACACAATGTATCACCCCCATCATCCCTGACCCCAGGAGCTGACAATCTAATCTCTATATCACACACACAATGTATCACCCCCATCATCCCTGACCCCAGGAGCTGACAATCTAATCTCTATATCACACAATGTATCACCCCCATCATCCCTGACCCCAGGAGCTGACAATCTAATCTCTATATCACATACAATGTATCACCCCCATCATCCCTGACCCCAGGAGCTGACACTCTAATCTCTATATCACACACAATGTATCACTCCCATCATCCCTGACCCCAGGAGCTGACAATCTAATCTCTATATCACACACACAATGTATCACTCCCATCATCCCTGACCCCAGGAGCTGACAATCTAATCTCTATATCACACACAATGTATCACTCCCATCATCCCTGACCCCAGGAGCTGACACTCTAATCTCTATATCACACAATGTATCACCCCCATCATCCCTGACCCCAGGAGCTGACAATCTAATCTCTATATCACACACACAATGTATCACCCCCATCATCCCTGACCCGAGGAGCTGACACTCTAATCTCTATATCACACACAGTGTATCACTCCCATCATCCCTGACCCCAGGAGCTGACAATCTAATCTCTATATCACACACACAATGTATCACTCCCATCATCCCTGACCCCAGGAGCTGACAATCTAATCTCTATATCACACACAATGTATCACTCCCATCATCCCTGACCCCAGGAGCTGACAATCTAATCTCTATATCACACACAATGTATCACCCCCATCATCCCTGACCCCAGGAGCTGACAATCTAATCCCTATATCACACACACAATGTATCACTCCCATCATCCCTGACCCCAGGAGCTGACAATCTAATCCCTATATCACACACAATGTATCACTCCCATCATCCCTGACCCCAGGAGCTGACAATCTAATCTCTATATCACATACAATGTATCACTCCCATCATCCCTGACCCCAGGAGCTGACAATCTAATCTCTATATCACATACAATGTATCACCCCCATCATCCCTGACCCCAGGAGCTGACAATCTAATCTCTATATCACACACACAATGTATCACTCCCATCATCCCTGACCCCAGGAGCTGACAATCTAATCTCTATATCACACACAATGTATCACTCCCATCATCCCTGACCCCAGGAGCTGACAATCTAATCTCTATATCACACACAATGTATCACCCCCATCATCCCTGACCCCAGGAGCTGACAATCTAATCCCTATATCACACACACAATGTATCACTCCCATCATCCCTGACCCCAGGAGCTGACACTCTAATCTCTATATCATACAATGTATCACCCCCATCATCCCTGACCCCAGGAGCTGACAACCTAATCCCTATATCACACACACAATGTATCACTCCCATCATCCCTGACCCCAGGAGCTGACAATCTAATCCCTATATCACACACACAATGTATCACTCCCATCATCCCTGACCCCAGGAGCTGACAATCTAATCTCTATATCACACACAATGTATCACTCCCATCATCCCTGACCCCAGGAGCTGACAATCTAATCTCTATATCACACAATGTATCACCCCCATCATCCCTGACCCCAGGAGCTGACAATCTAATCCCTATATCACACACACAATGTATCACTCCCATCATCCCTGACCCCAGGAGCTGACAATCTAATCCCTATATCACACACACAATGTTTCACTCCCATCATCCCTGACCCCAGGAGCTGACAATCTAATCTCTATATCACACAATGTATCACTCCCATCATCCCTGACCCCAGGAGCTGACACTCTAATCTCTATATCACACACAATGTATCACTCCCATCATCCCTGACCCCGGGAGCTGACACTCTAATCTCTATATCACACAATGTATCACTCCCATCATCCCTGACCCCAGGAGCTGACACTCTAATCTCTATATCACACACAATGTATCACTCCCATCATCCCTGACCCCGGGAGCTGACACTCTAATCTCTATATCACACAATGTATCACTCCCATCATCCCTGACCCCAGGAGTTGACAATCTAATCTCTATATCACACACAATGTATCACTCCCATCATCCCTGACCCCAGGAGCTGACACTCTAATCTCTATATCACACACAATGTATCACTCCCATCATCCCTGACCCCATGAGCTGACACTCTAATCTCTATATCACACACATACAATGTATCACTCCCATCATCCCTGACCCCAGGAGCTGACAATCTAATCTCTATATCACACACACAATGTATCACTCCCATCATCCCTGACCCCAGGAGCTGACAATCTAATCTCTATATCACACAATGTATCACTCCCATCATCCCTGACCCCAGGAGCTGACAATCTAATCTCTATATCACACACAATGTATCACTCCCATCATCCCAGACCCCAGGAGCTGACAATCTAATCTCTATATCACACACAATGTATCACTCCCATCATCCCTGACCCCAGGAGCTGACAATCTAATCTCTATATCACACACAATGTATCACCCCCATCATCCCTGACCCCAGGAGCTGACAATCTAATCTCTACATCACACACAATGTATCACTCCCATCATCCCTGACCCCAGGAGCTGACAATCTAATCTCTATATCACACACAATGTATCACTCCCATCATCCCTGACCCCAGGAGCTGACAATCTAATCTCTATATCACACACACAATGTATCACTCCCATCATCCCTGACCCAGGAGCTGACAATCTAATCTCTATATCACACACAATGTATCACTCCCATCATCCCTGACCCCAGGAGCTGACACTCTAATCTCTATATCACACACAATGTATCACTCCCATCATCCCTGACCCCAGGAGTTGACAATCTAATCTCTATATCACACAATGTATCACTCCCATCATCCCTGACCCCAGGAGCTGACACTCTAATCTCTATATCACACACAATGTATCACTCCCATCATCCCTGACCCCAGGAGCTGACACTCTAATCTCTATATCACACACAATGTATCACCCCTATCATCCCTGATCCCAGGAGCTGACAATCTAATCTCTATATCACACACAATGTATCACTGCCATCATCCCTGACCCCAGGAGCTGACACTCTAATCTCTATATCACACAATGTATCACTCCCATCATCCCTGACCCCAGGAGCTGACAATCTAATCTCTATATCACACACACAATGTATCACTCCCATCATCCCTGACCCCAGGAGCTGACAATCTAATCTCTATATCACACACAATGTATCACTCCCATCATCCCTGACCCCAGGAGCTGACAATCTAATCTCTATATCACACACACAATGTATCACCCCCATCATCCCTGACCCCAGGAGCTGACAATCTAATCTCTATATCACACACAATGTATCACTCCCATCATCCCTGACCCCAGGAGCTGACAATCTAATCTCTATATCACACACACAATGTATCACCCCCATCATCCCTGACCCCAGGAGCTGACAATCTAATCTCTATATCACACACACAATGTATCACTCCCATCATCCCTGACCCCAGGAGCTGACAATCTAATCTCTATATCACACACACAATGTATCACTCCCATCATCCCTGACCCCAGGAGCTGACAATCTAATCTCTATATCACACACAATGTATCACTCCCATCATCCCTGACCCCAGGAGCTGACAATCTAATCTCTATATCACACACAGTGTATCACTCCCATCATCCCTGACCCCAGGAGCTGACAATCTAATCTCTATATCACACACAATGTATCACCCCCATCATCCCTGACCCCAGGAGCTGACACTCTAATCTCTATATCACACACAGTGTATCACTCACATCATCCCTGACCCCAGGAGCTGACAATCTAATCTCTATATCACACACACAATGTATCACCCCCATCATCCCTGACCCCAGGAGCTGACAATCTAATCTCTATATCACACACACAATGTATCACCCCCATCATCCCTGACCCCAGGAGCTGACAATCTAATCTCTATATCACACAATGTATCACCCCCATCATCCCTGACCCCAGGAGCTGACAATCTAATCTCTATATCACACACAGTGTATCACTCCCATCATCCCTGACCCCAGGAGCTGACAATCTAATCTCTATATCACACACACAATGTATCACCCCCATCATCCCTGACCCCAGGAGCTGACAATCTAATCTCTATATCACACACACAATGTATCACCCCCATCATCCCTGACCCGAGGAGCTGACACTCTAATCTCTATATCACACACAATGTATCACTCCCATCATCCCTGACCCCAGGAGCTGACAATCTAATCTCTATATCACACACAATGTATCACCCCCATCATCCCTGACCCCAGGAGCTGACAATCTAATCCCTATATCACACACACAATGTATCACTCCCATCATCCCTGACCCCAGGAGCTGACAATCTAATCCCTATATCACACACAATGTATCACTCCCATCATCCCTGACCCCAGGAGCTGACAATCTAATCTCTATATCACATACAATGTATCACTCCCATCATCCCTGACCCCAGGAGCTGACAATCTAATCTCTATATCACATACAATGTATCACCCCCATCATCCCTGACCCCAGGAGCTGACACTCTAATCTCTATATCACACACAATGTATCACTCCCATCATCCCTGACCCCAGGAGCTGACAATCTAATCTCTATATCACACACACAATGTATCACTCCCATCATCCCTGACCCCAGGAGCTGACAATCTAATCTCTATATCACACACAATGTATCACTCCCATCATCCCTGACCCCAGGAGCTGACACTCTAATCTCTATATCACACAATGTATCACCCCCATCATCCCTGACCCCAGGAGCTGACAATCTAATCCCTATATCACACACACAATGTATCACTCCCATCATCCCTGACCCCAGGAGCTGACAATCTAATCCCTATATCACACACACAATGTATCACTCCCATCATCCCTGACCCCAGGAGCTGACAATCTAATCTCTATATCACACACAATGTATCACTCCCATCATCCCTGACCCCAGGAGCTGACAATCTAATCTCTATATCACACAATGTATCACCCCCATCATCCCTGACCCCAGGAGCTGACAATCTAATCCCTATATCACACACACAATGTATCACTCCCATCATCCCTGACCCCAGGAGCTGACAATCTAATCCCTATATCACACACACAATGTTTCACTCCCATCATCCCTGACCCCAGGAGCTGACAATCTAATCTCTATATCACACAATGTATCACTCCCATCATCCCTGACCCCAGGAGCTGACACTCTAATCTCTATATCACACACAATGTATCACTCCCATCATCCCTGACCCCAGGAGCTGACACTCTAATCTCTATATCACACACAATGTATCACTCCCATCATCCCTGACCCCGGGAGCTGACACTCTAATCTCTATATCACACAATGTATCACTCCCATCATCCCTGACCCCAGGAGTTGACAATCTAATCTCTATATCACACACAATGTATCACTCCCATCATCCCTGACCCCAGGAGCTGACACTCTAATCTCTATATCACACACAATGTATCACTCCCATCATCCCTGACCCCATGAGCTGACACTCTAATCTCTATATCACACACATACAATGTATCACTCCCATCATCCCTGACCCCAGGAGCTGACAATCTAATCTCTATATCACACACACAATGTATCACTCCCATCATCCCTGACCCCAGGAGCTGACAATCTAATCTCTATATCACACAATGTATCACTCCCATCATCCCTGACCCCAGGAGCTGACAATCTAATCTCTATATCACACACAATGTATCACTCCCATCATCCCAGACCCCAGGAGCTGACAATCTAATCTCTATATCACACACAATGTATCACTCCCATCATCCCTGACCCCAGGAGCTGACAATCTAATCTCTATATCACACACAATGTATCACCCCCATCATCCCTGACCCCAGGAGCTGACAATCTAATCTCTACATCACACACAATGTATCACTCCCATCATCCCTGACCCCAGGAGCTGACAATCTAATCTCTATATCACACACAATGTATCACTCCCATCATCCCTGACCCCAGGAGCTGACAATCTAATCTCTATATCACACACACAATGTATCACTCCCATCATCCCTGACCCAGGAGCTGACAATCTAATCTCTATATCACACACAATGTATCACTCCCATCATCCCTGACCCCAGGAGCTGACACTCTAATCTCTATATCACACACAATGTATCACTCCCATCATCCCTGACCCCAGGAGTTGACAATCTAATCTCTATATCACACACAATGTATCACTCCCATCATCCCTGACCCCAGGAGCTGACACTCTAATCTCTATATCACACACAATGTATCACTCCCATCATCCCTGACCCCAGGAGCTGACACTCTAATCTCTATATCACACACAATGTATCACTCCCATCATCCCTGACCCCAGGAGCTGACAATCTAATCTCTATATCACACACAATGTATCACTGCCATCATCCCTGACCCCAGGAGCTGACACTCTAATCTCTATATCACACAATGTATCACTCCCATCATCCCTGACCCCAGGAGCTGACAATCTAATCTCTATATCACACACACAATGTATCACTCCCATCATCCCTGACCCCAGGAGCTGACAATCTAATCTCTATATCACACACAATGTATCACTCCCATCATCCCTGACCCCAGGAGCTGACAATCTAATCTCTATATCACACACACAATGTATCACCCCCATCATCCCTGACCCCAGGAGCTGACAATCTAATCTCTATATCACACACAATGTATCACTCCCATCATCCCTGACCCCAGGAGCTGACAATCTAATCTCTATATCACACACACACAATGTATCACCCCCATCATCCCTGACCCCAGGAGCTGACAATCTAATCTCTATATCACACAATGTATCACTCCCATCATCCCTGACCCCAGGAGCTGACACTCTAATCTCTATATCACACAATGTATCACTCCCATCATCCCTGACCCCAGGAGCTGACAAACTAATCTCTATATCACACAATGTATCACTCCCATCATCCCTGACCTCAGGAGCTGACAATCTAATCTCTATATCACACACACAATGTATCACTCCCATCATCCCTGACCCCAGGAGCTGACAATCTAATCTCTATATCACACAATGTATCACCCCCATCATCCCTGACCCCAGGAGCTGACAATCTAATCTCTATATCACACACAATGTATCACTCCCATCATCCCTGACCCCAGGAGCTGACAATCTAATCTCTATATCACACAATGTATCACTCCCATCATCCCTGACCCCAGGAGCTGACACTCTAATCTCTATATCACACAATGTATCACTCCCATCATCCCTGACCCCAGGAGCTGACAATCTAATCTCTATATCACACACACAATGTATCACTCCCATCATCCCTGACCCCAGGAGCTGACAATCTAATCTCTATATCACACACAATGTATCACTCCCATCATCCCTGACCCCAGGAGCTGACAATCTAATCTCTATATCACACAATGTATCACTCCCATCATCCCTGACCCCAGGAGCTGACACTCTAATCTCTATATCACACAATGTATCACTCCCATCATCCCTGACCCCAGGAGCTGACACTCTAATCTCTATATCACACAATGTATCACTCCCATCATCCCTGACCCCAGGAGCTGACAATCTAATCTCCATATCACACACAATGTATCACTCCCATCATCCCTGACCCCAGGAGCTGACAATCTAATCTCTATATCACACACAGTGTATCACTCCCATCGTCCCTGACCCCAGGAGCTGACACTCTAATCTCTATATCACACACAGTGTATCACTCCCATCATCCCTGACCCCAGGAGCTGACAATCTAATCTCTATATCACACACAATGTATCACTCCCATCATCCCTGACCCCAGGAGCTGACAATCTAATCTCTATATCACACACACAATGTATCACTCCCATCATCCCTGACCCCAGGAGCTGACAATCTAATCTCTATATCACACACAATGTATCACTCCCATCATCCCTGACCCCAGGAGCTGACAAACTAATCTCTATATCACACAATGTATCACTCCCATCATCCCTGACCCCAGGAGCTGACACTCTAATCTCTATATCACACACACAATGTATCACCCCCATCATCCCTGACCCCAGGAGCTGACAATCTAATCTCTATATCACACACACAATGTATCACTCCCATCATCCCTGACCCCAGGAGCTGACAATCTAATCTCTATATCACACACAATGTATCACCCCCATCATCCCTGACCCCAGGAGCTGACAATCTAATCTCTATATCACACACACAATGTATCACTCCCATCATCCCTGACCCCAGGAGCTGATAATCTAATCTCTATATCACACACACAATGTATCACTCCCATCATCCCTGACCCCAGGAGCTGACAATCTAATCTCTATATCACACAATGTATCACTCCCATCATCCCTGACCCCAGGAGCTGACAATCTAATCTCTATATCACACACAATGTATCACTCCCATCATCCCTGACCCCAGGAGCTGACAATCTAATCTCTATATCACACACAATGTATCACTCCCATCATCCCTGACCCCAGGAGCTGACAATCTAATCTCTATATCACACAATGTATCACTCCCATCATCCCTGACCCCAGGAGCTGACAATCTAATCTCTATATCACACACAATGTATCACTCCCATCATCCCTGACCCAGGAGCTGACAATCTAATCTCTATATCACACACAATGTATCACTCCCATCATCCCTGACCCCAGGAGCTGACAATCTAATCTCTATATCACACACAATGTATCACTCCCATCATCTCTGACCCCAGGAGCTGACAATCTAATCTCTATATCACACACAATGTATCACTGCCATCATCCCTGACCTCAGGAGCTGACAATCTAATCTCTATATCACACACAATGTATCAGTGCCATCATCCCTGACCCCAGGAGCTGACAATCTAATCTCTATATCACACACAATGTATCACTCCCATCATCTCTGACCCCAGGAGCTGACAATCTAATCTCTATATCACACACAATGTATCACTGCCATCATCCCTGACCTCAGGAGCTGACAATCTAATCTCTATATCACACACAATGTATCAGTGCCATCATCCCTGACCCCAGGAGCTGACAATCTAATCTCTATATCACACACAATGTATCACTCCCATCATCCCTGACCCCAGGAGCTGACAATCTAATCTCTATATCACACACAATGTATCACTCCCATCATCCCTGACCCCAGGAGCTGACAATCTAATCTCTATATCACACACAATGTATCACTCCCATCATCCCTGACCCCAGGAGCTGACACTCTAATCTCTATATCACACACAATGTATCACTCCCATCATCCCTGACCCCAGGAGCTGACAATCTAATCTCTATATCACACACAATGTATCACTCCCATCATCCCTGACCCCAGGAGCTGACACTCTAATCTCTATATCACACACACAATGTATCACTCCCATCATCCCTGACCCCAGAAGCTGACAATCTAATCTCTATATCACACACAATGTATCACCCCCATCATCCCTGACCCCAGGAGCTGACAATCTAATCTGTATATCACACACAATGTATCACTCCCATCATCCCTGACCCCAGGAGCTGACACTCTAATCCCTATATCACACAATGTATCACTCCCATCATCCCTGACCCCAGGAGCTGACACTCTAATCTCTATATCACACACACAATGTATCACTCCCATCATCCCTGACCCCAGAAGCTGACAATCTAATCTCTATATCACACACAATGTATCACCCCCATCATCCCTGACCCCAGGAGCTGACAATCTAATCTGTATATCACACACAATGTATCACTCCCATCATCCCTGACCCCAGGAGCTGACAATCTAATCTCTATATCACACAATGTATCACTCCCATCATCTCTGACCCCAGGAGCTGACAATGTAATCTCTATATCACACACAATGTATCACTCCCATCATCCCTGACCCCAGGAGCTGACAATCTAATCTCTATATCACACACAATGTATCACCCCCATTATCCCTGACCCCAGGAGCTGACACTCTAATCTCTATATCACACAATGTATCACTCCCATCATCCCTGACCCCAGGAGCTGACAATCTAATCTCTATATCACACAATGTATCACTCCCATCATCCCTGACCCCAGGAGCTGACAATCTAATCTCTATATCACACACAATGTATCACCCCCATCATCCCTGACCCCAGGAGCTGACAATCTAATCTCTATATCACACACGATGTATCACTCCCATCATCCCTGACCCCAGGAGCTGACAATCTAATCTCTATATCACACAATGTATCACTCCCATCATCCCTGACCCCAGGAGCTGACAATCTAATCTCTATATCACACAATGTATCACTCCCATCATCCCTGACCCCAGGAGCTGACAATCTAATCTCTATATCACACAATGTATCACTCCCATCATCCCTGACCCCAGGAGCTGACAATCTAATCTCTATATCACACACAATGTATCACCCTCATCATCCCTGACCCCAGGAGCTGACAATCTAATCTCTATATCACACACAATGTATCACTCCCATCATCCCTGACCCCAGGAGCTGACAATCTAATCTCTATATCACACAATGTATCACTCCCATCATCCCTGACCTCAGGAGCTGACAATCTAATCTCTATATCACACACAATGTATCACTCCCATCATCCCTGACCCCAGGAGCTGACAATCTAATCTCTATATCACACACAATGTATCACCCCCATCATCCCTGACCCCAGGAGCTGACAATCTAATCTCTATATCACACACAATGTATCACTCCCATCATCCCTGACCCCAGGAGCTGACAATCTAATCTCTATATCACACAATGTATCACTCCCATCATCCCTGACCCCAGGAGCTGACAATCTAATCTCTATATCACACAATGTATCACTCCCATCATCCCTGACCCCAGGAGCTGACAATCTAATCTCTATATCACACAATGTATCACTCCCATCATCCCTGACCCCAGGAGCTGACAATCTAATCTCTATATCACACACAATGTATCACCCTCATCATCCCTGACCCCAGGAGCTGACAATCTAATCTCTATATCACACACGATGTATCACTCCCATCATCCCTGACCCCAGGAGCTGACAATCTAATCTCTATATCACACACGATGTATCACTCCCATCATCCCTGACCCCAGGAGCTGACAATCTAATCTCTATATCACACACAATGTATCACTCCCATCATCCCTGACCCCAGGAGCTGACAATCTAATCTCTATATCACACAATGTATCACTCCCATCATCCCTGACCCCAGGAGCTGACACTCTAATCTCTATATTACACACAATGTATCACTCCCATCATCCCTGACCCCAGGAGCTGACACTCTAATCTCTATATCACACACAATGTATCACTCCCATCATCCCTGACCCCAGGAGCTGACAATCTAATCTCTATATCACACACAATGTATCACTCCCATCATCCCTGACCCCAGGAGCTGACAATCTAATCTCTATATCACACACAATGTATCACTCCCATCATCCCTGACCCCAGGAGCTGACAATCTAATCTCTATATCACACACACAATGTATCACTCCCATCATCCCTGACCCCAGGAGCTGACAATCTAATCTCTATATCACACACAATGTATCACTCCCATCATCCCTGACCCCAGGAGCTGACACTCTAATCTCTATATCACACACAGTGTATCACTCACATCATCCCTGACCCCAGGAGCTGACAATCTAATCTCTATATCACACACACAATGTATCACCCCCATCATCCCTGACCCCAGGAGCTGACAATCTAATCTCTATATCACACACACAATGTATCACCCCCATCATCCCTGACCCCAGGAGCTGACAATCTAATCTCTATATCACACAATGTATCACCCCCATCATCCCTGACCCCAGGAGCTGACAATCTAATCTCTATATCACACACAGTGTATCACTCCCATCATCCCTGACCCCAGGAGCTGACAATCTAATCTCTATATCACACACACAATGTATCACCCCCATCATCCCTGACCCCAGGAGCTGACAATCTAATCTCTATATCACACACAATGTATCACTCCCATCATCCCTGACCCGAGGAGCTGACACTCTAATCTCTATATCACACACAGTGTATCACTCCCATCATCCCTGACCCCAGGAGCTGACAATCTAATCTCTATATCACACACACAATGTATCACTCCCATCATCCCTGACCCCAGGAGCTGACAATCTAATCTCTATATCACACACAATGTATCACTCCCATCATCCCTGACCCCAGGAGCTGACAATCTAATCTCTATATCACACACAATGTATCACCCCCATCATCCCTGACCCCAGGAGCTGACAATCTAATCCCTATATCACACACACAATGTATCACTCCCATCATCCCTGACCCCAGGAGCTGACAATCTAATCCCTATATCACACACAATGTATCACTCCCATCATCCCTGACCCCAGGAGCTGACAATCTAATCTCTATATCACATACAATGTATCACTCCCATCATCCCTGACCCCAGGAGCTGACAATCTAATCTCTATATCACATACAATGTATCACCCCCATCATCCCTGACCCCAGGAGCTGACACTCTAATCTCTATATCACACACAATGTATCACTCCCATCATCCCTGACCCCAGGAGCTGACAATCTAATCTCTATATCACACACACAATGTATCACTCCCATCATCCCTGACCCCAGGAGCTGACAATCTAATCTCTATATCACACACAATGTATCACTCCCATCATCCCTGACCCCAGGAGCTGACACTCTAATCTCTATATCACACAATGTATCACCCCCATCATCCCTGACCCCAGGAGCTGACAATCTAATCCCTATATCACACACACAATGTATCACTCCCATCATCCCTGACCCCAGGAGCTGACAATCTAATCCCTATATCACACACACAATGTATCACTCCCATCATCCCTGACCCCAGGAGCTGACAATCTAATCTCTATATCACACACAATGTATCACTCCCATCATCCCTGACCCCAGGAGCTGACAATCTAATCTCTATATCACACAATGTATCACCCCCATCATCCCTGACCCCAGGAGCTGACAATCTAATCCCTATATCACACACACAATGTATCACTCCCATCATCCCTGACCCCAGGAGCTGACAATCTAATCCCTATATCACACACACAATGTTTCACTCCCATCATCCCTGACCCCAGGAGCTGACAATCTAATCTCTATATCACACAATGTATCACTCCCATCATCCCTGACCCCAGGAGCTGACACTCTAATCTCTATATCACACACAATGTATCACTCCCATCATCCCTGACCCCGGGAGCTGACACTCTAATCTCTATATCACACAATGTATCACTCCCATCATCCCTGACCCCAGGAGCTGACACTCTAATCTCTATATCACACACAATGTATCACTCCCATCATCCCTGACCCCGGGAGCTGACACTCTAATCTCTATATCACACAATGTATCACTCCCATCATCCCTGACCCCAGGAGTTGACAATCTAATCTCTATATCACACACAATGTATCACTCCCATCATCCCTGACCCCAGGAGCTGACACTCTAATCTCTATATCACACACAATGTATCACTCCCATCATCCCTGACCCCATGAGCTGACACTCTAATCTCTATATCACACACATACAATGTATCACTCCCATCATCCCTGACCCCAGGAGCTGACAATCTAATCTCTATATCACACACACAATGTATCACTCCCATCATCCCTGACCCCAGGAGCTGACAATCTAATCTCTATATCACACAATGTATCACTCCCATCATCCCTGACCCCAGGAGCTGACAATCTAATCTCTATATCACACACAATGTATCACTCCCATCATCCCAGACCCCAGGAGCTGACAATCTAATCTCTATATCACACACAATGTATCACTCCCATCATCCCTGACCCCAGGAGCTGACAATCTAATCTCTATATCACACACACAATGTATCACTCCCATCATCCCTGACCCCAGGAGCTGACACTCTAATCTCTATATCACACAATGTATCACTCCCATCATCCCTGACCCCAGGAGCTGACAATCTAATCTCTATATCACACAATGTATCACTCCCATCATCCCTGACCCCAGGAGCTGACAATCTAATCTCTATATCACACAATGTATCACTCCCATCATCCCTGACCTCAGGAGCTGACAATCTAATCTTTATATCACACACAATGTATCACTCCCATCATCCCTGACCCCAGGAGCTGACAATCTAATCTCTATATCACACACAATGTATCACTCCCATCATCCCTGACCCCAGGAGCTGACAATCTAATCTCTATATCACACACGATGTATCACTCCCATCATCCCTGACCCCAGGAGCTGACAATCTAATCTTTATATCACACACAATGTATCACTCCCATCATCCCTGACCCCAGGAGCTGACAATCTAATCTCTATATCACACACAATGTATCACCCCCATCATCCCTGACCCCAGGAGCTGACAATCTAATCTCTATATCACACACAATGTATCACTGCCATCATCCCTGACCCCAGGAGCTGACAATCTAATCTCTATATCACACACAATGTATCACTCCCATCATCCCTGACCCCAGGAGCTGACAATCTAATCTCTATTTCACACAATGTATCACTCCCATCATCCCTGACCCCAGGAGCTGACACTCTAATCTCTATATCACACACACAATGTATCACTCCCATCATCCCTGACCCCAGGAGCTGACAATCTAATCTCTATTTCACACAATGTATCACTCCCATCATCCCTGACCCCAGGAGCTGACAATCTAATCTCTATTTCACACAATGTATCACTCCCATCATCCCTGACCCCAGGAGCTGACAATCTAATCTCTATATCACACACAATGTATCACTCCCATCATCCCTGACCCCAGGAGCTGACAATCTAATCTCTATTTCACACAATGTATCACTCCCATCATCCCTGACCCCAGGAGCTGACAATCTAATCTCTATATCACACACAATGTATCACTCCCATCATCCCTGACCCCAGGAGCTGACAATCTAATCTCTATATCACACACAATGTATCACTCCCATCATCCCTGACCCCAGGAGCTGACAATCTAATCTCTATATCACACACACAATGTATCACTCCCATCATCCCTGACCCCAGGAGCTGACAATCTAATCTCTATATCACACACAATGTATCACTCCCATCATCCCTGACCCCAGGAGCTGACACTCTAATCTCTATATCACACACAGTGTATCACTCACATCATCCCTGACCCCAGGAGCTGACACTCTAATCTCTATATCACACACACAATGTATCACTCCCATCATCCCTGACCCCAGGAGCTGACAATCTAATCTCTATATCACACACACAATGTATCACTCCCATCATCCCTGACCCCAGGAGCTGACAATCTAATCTCTATATCACACACAATGTATCACCCCCATCATCCCTGACCCCAGGAGCTGACACTCTAATCTCTATATCACACACAGTGTATCACTCACATCATCCCTGACCCCAGGAGCTGACAATCTAATCTCTATATCACACAATGTATCACTGCCATCATCCCTGACCCCAGGAGCTGACAATCTAATCTCTATATCACACACACAATGTATCACCCCCATCATCCCTGACCCCAGGAGCTGACAATCTAATCTCTATATCACACACACAATGTATCACCCCCATCATCCCTGACCCCAGGAGCTGACAATCTAATCTCTATATCACACAATGTATCACCCCCATCATCCCTGACCCCAGGAGCTGACAATCTAATCTCTATATCACACACAGTGTATCACTCCCATCATCCCTGACCCCAGGAGCTGACAATCTAATCTCTATATCACACACACAATGTATCACCCCCATCATCCCTGACCCCAGGAGCTGACAATCTAATCTCTATATCACACACACAATGTATCACCCCCATCATCCCTGACCCCAGGAGCTGACAATCTAATCTCTATATCACACAATGTATCACTCCCATCATCCCTGACCCCAGGAGCTGACAATCTAATCCCTATATCACACACACAATGTATCACTCCCATCATCCCTGACCCCAGGAGCTGACAATCTAATCTCTATATCACACACAATGTATCTCTCCCATCATCCCTGACCCCGGGAGCTGACACTCTAATCTCTATATCACACAATGTATCACTCCCATCATCCCTGACCCCAGGAGTTGACAATCTAATCTCTATATCACACACAATGTATCACTCCCATCATCCCTGACCCCAGGAGCTGACAATCTAATCTCTATATCACACACAATGTATCACTCCCATCATCCCTGACCCCAGGAGCTGACAATCTAATCTCTATATCACACACAATGTATCACTCCCATCATCCCTGACCCCAGGAGCTGACAATCTAATCTCTATATCACACACAATGTATCACTCCCATCATCCCTGACCCCATGAGCTGACACTCTAATCTCTATATCACACATACAATGTATCACTTCCATCATCCCTGACCCCAGGAGCTGACAATCTAATCTCTATATCACACACACAATGTATCACTCCCATCATCCCTGACCCCAGGAGCTGACAATCTAATCTCTATATCACACACAATGTATCACTCCCATCATCCCTGACCCCAGGAGCTGACAATCTAATCTCTATATCACACACAATGTATCACCCCCTCATCCCTGACCCCAGAAGCTGACACTCTAATCTCTATATCACACACAATGTATCACCCCCTCATCCCTGACCCCAGGAGCTGACACTCTAATCTCTATATCACACACAATGTATCACCCCCTCATCCCTGACCCCAGGAGCTGACACTCTAATCTCTATATCACACACAATGTATCACTCCCATCATCCCTGACCCCAGGAGCTGACACTCTAATCTCTATATCACACACACAATGTATCACTCCCATCATCCCTGACCCCAGGAGCTGACAATCTAATCTCTATATCACACACAATGTATCACCCCCATCATCCCTGACCCCAGGAGCTGACAATCTAATCTCTATATCTCACACACACTGTATCACTCCCATCATCCCTGACCCCAGGAGCTGACAATCTAATCTCTATATCACACACAATGTATCACTCCCATCATCCCTGACCCTAGGAGCTGACACTCTAATCTCTATATCACACACAATGTATCACCCCCATCATCCCTGACCCCAGGAGCTGACAATCTAATCTCTATATCACACACACAATGTATCACTCCCATCATCCCTGACCCCAGGAGCTGACAATCTAATCTCTATATCACACAATGTATCACTCCCATCATCCCTGACCTCAGGAGCTGACACTCTAATCTCTATATCACACACAATGTATCACCCCCATCATCCCTGACCCCAGGAGCTGACAATCTAATCTCTATATCACACAATGTATCACTCCCATCATCCCTGACCCCAGGAGCTGACAATCTAATCTCTATATCACACAATGTATCACTCCCATCATCCCTGACCCCAGGAGCTGACAATCTAATCTCTATATCACACACAATGTATCACTTCCATCATCCCTGACCCCAGGAGCTGACAATCTAATCTCTATATCACACACAATGTATCACTGCCATCATCCCTGACCCCAGGAGCTGACAATCTAATCTCTATATCACACAATGTATCACTCCCATCATCCCTGACCTCAGGAGCTGACAATCTAATCTCTATATCACACACAATGTATCACCCCCATCATCCCTGACCCCAGGAGCTGACAATCTAATCTCTATATCACACACAGTGTATCACTCCCATCATCCCTGACCCCAGGAGCTGACAATCTAATCTCTATATCACACACACAATGTATCACTCCCATCATCCCTGACCCCAGGAGTTGACAATCTAATCTCTATATCACACAATGTATCACTCCCATCATCCCTGACCCCAGGAGCTGACAATCTAATCTCTATATCACACACAATGTATCACTCCCATCATCCCTGACCCCAGGAGCTGACAATCTAATCTGTATATCACACACAATGTATCACTCCCATCATCCCTGACCCCAGGAGCTGACACTCTAATCTCTATATCACACACAATGTATCACTCCCATCATCCCTGACCCCAGGAGCTGACACTCTAATCTCTATATCACACACAATGTATCACCACTATCATCCCTGACCCCAGGAGCTGACAATCTAATCCCTATATCACACACAATGTATCACTGCCATCATCCCTGACCCCAGGAGCTGACACTCTAATCTCTATATCACACACAATGTATCACTCCCATCATCCCTGACCCCAGGAGCTGACACTCTAATCTCTATATCACACAATGTATCACTCCCATCATCCCTGACCCCAGGAGCTGACAATCTAATCTCTATATCACACACAATGTATCACTCCCATCATCCCTGACCCCAGGAGCTGACAATTTAATCTCTATATCACACACACAATGTATCACTCCCATCATCCCTGACCCCAGGAGTTGACAATCTAATCTCTATATCACACAATGTATCACTCCCATCATCCCTGACCCCAGGAGCTGACACTCTAATCTCTATATCACACACAATGTATCACTCCCATCATCCCTGACCCCAGGAGCTGACACTCTAATCTCTATATCACACACAATGTATCACCACTATCATCCCTGACCCCAGGAGCTGACAATCTAATCCCTATATCACACACAATGTATCACTGCCATCATCCCTGACCCCAGGAGCTGACACTCTAATCTCTATATCACACACAATGTATCACTCCCATCATCCCTGACCCCAGGAGCTGACACTCTAATCTCTATATCACACAATGTATCACTCCCATCATCCCTGACCCCAGGAGCTGACAATCTAATCTCTATATCACACACACAATGTATCACTCCCATCATCCCTGACCCCAGGAGCTGACAATCTAATCTCTATATCACACAATGTATCACTCCCATCATCCCTGACCCCAGGAGCTGACAATCTAATCTGTATATCACACACAATGTATCACTCCAATCATCCCTGACCCCAGGAGCTTACAATCTAATCTGTATATCACACACAATGTATCACTCCCATCATCCCTGACCCCAGGAGCTGACACTCTAATCTCTATATCACACACACAATGTATCACCCCCATCATCCCTGACCCCAGGAGCTGACAATCTAATCTCTATATCACACACAATGTATCACTCCCATCATCCCTGACCCCAGGAGCTGACAATCTAATCTCTATATCACACACACAATGTATCACCCCCATCATCCCTGACCCCAGGAGCTGACAATCTAATCTCTATATCACACACAATGTATCACTCCCATCATCCCTGACCCCAGGAGCTGACAATCTAATCTCTATATCACACACACACAATGTATCACCCCCATCATCCCTGACCCCAGGAGCTGACAATCTAATCTCTATATCACACAATGTATCACTCCCATCATCCCTGACCCCAGGAGCTGACACTCTAATCTCTATATCACACAATGTATCACTCCCATCATCCCTGACCCCAGGAGCTGACAATCTAATCTCTATATCACACACAATGTATCACTCCCATCATCCCTGACCCCAGGAGCTGACAATCTAATCTCTATATCACACAATGTATCACTCCCATCATCCCTGACCTCAGGAGCTGACAATCTAATCTCTATATCACACACACAATGTATCACTCCCATCATCCCTGACCCCAGGAGCTGACAATCTAATCTCTATATCACACAATGTATCACCCCCATCATCCCTGACCCCAGGAGCTGACAATCTAATCTCTATATCACACACAATGTATCACTGCCATCATCCCTGACCCCAGGAGCTGACAATCTAATCTCTATATCACACAATGTATCACTCCCATCATCCCTGACCCCAGGAGCTGACACTCTAATCTCTATATCACACAATGTATCACTCCCATCATCCCTGACCCCAGGAGCTGACAATCTAATCTCTATATCACACACACAATGTATCACTCCCATCATCCCTGACCCCAGGAGCTGACACTCTAATCTCTATATCACACAATGTATCACTCCCATCATCCCTGACCTCAGGAGCCGACAATCTAATCTCTATATCACACAATGTATCACTCCCATCATCCCTGACCCCAGGAGCTGACAATCTAATCTCTATATCACACACAGTGTATCACTCCCATCATCCCTGACCCCAGGAGCTGACAATCTAATCTCTATATCACACACAGTGTATCACTCCCATCATCCCTGACCCCAGGAGCTGACACTCTAATCTCTATATCACACACAATGTATCACTCCCATCATCCCTGACCCCAGGAGCTGACAATCTAATCTCTATATCACACACAATGTATCACCCCCATCATCCCTGACCCCAGGAGCTGACAATCTAATCTCTATATCACACACAATGTATCACTCCCATCATCCCTGACCCCAGGAGCTGACAATCTAATCTCTATATCACACACACAATGTATCACTCCCATCATCCCTGACCCCAGGAGCTGACAATCTAATCTCTATATCACACACAATGTATCACTCCCATCATCCCTGACCCCAGGAGCTGACAATCTAATCTCTATATCACACAATGTATCACTCCCATCATCCCTGACCCCAGGAGCTGACAATCTAATCTCTATATCACACACAATGTATCACTCCCATCATCCCTGACCCCAGGAGCTGACAATCTAATCTCTATATCACACACACAATGTATCACTCCCATCATCCCTGACCCCAGGAGCTGACACTCTAATCTCTATATCACACACACAATGTATCACCCCCATCATCCCTGACCCCAGGAGCTGACAATCTAATCTCTATATCACACACACAATGTATCACTCCCATCATCCCTGACCCCAGGAGCTGACAATCTAATCTCTATATCACACAATGTATCACCCCCATCATCCCTGACCCCAGGAGCTGACAATCTAATCTCTATATCACACACAATGTATCACCCCCATCATCCCTGACCCCAGGAGCTGACAATCTAATCTCTATATCACACACACAATGTATCACTCCCATCATCCCTGACCCCAGGAGCTGATAATCTAATCTCTATATCACACACACAATGTATCACTCCCATCATCCCTGACCCCAGGAGCTGACAATCTAATCTCTATATCACACACAATGTATCACTCCCATCATCCCTGACCCCAGGAGCTGACAATCTAATCTCTATATCACACACACAATGTATCACTCCCATCATCCCTGACCCAGGAGCTGACAATCTAATCTCTATATCACACACAATGTATCACTCCCATCATCCCTGACCCCAGGAGCTGACAATCTAATCTCTATATCACACACAATGTATCACTCCCATCATCCCTGACCCCAGGAGCTGACAATCTAATCTCTATATCACACACAATGTATCACTCCCATCATCTCTGACCCCAGGAGCTGACAATCTAATCTCTATATCACACACAATGTATCACTGCCATCATCCCTGACCTCAAGAGCTGACAATCTAATCTCTATATCACACACAATGTATCACTCCCATCATCCCTAACCCCAGGAGCTGACAATCTAATCTCTATATCACACAATGTATCACTCCCATCATCCCTGACCCCAGGAGCTGACACTCTAATCCCTATATCACACAATGTATCACTCCCATCATCCCTGACCCCAGGAGCTGACAATCTAATCTCTATATCACACACAATGTATCACTCCCATCATCCCTGACCCCAGGAGCTGACAATCTAATCTCTATATCACACACAATGTATCACCCCCATCATCCCTGACCCCAGGAGCTGACACTCTAATCTCTATATCACACACAATGTATCACTCCCATCATCCCTGACCTCAGGAGCTGACAATCTAATCTCTATATCACACACAATGTATCACCCCCATCATCCCTGACCCCAGGAGCTGACAATCTAATCTGTATATCACACACAATGTATCACTCCCATCATCCCTGACCCCAGGAGCTGACACTCTAATCTCTATATCACACACAATGTATCACTCCCATCATCCCTGACCCCAGGAGCTGACAATCTAATCTCTATATCACACACAATGTATCACTCCCATCATCCCTGACCCCAGGAGCTGACACTCTAATCTCTATATCACACACAATGTATCACTCCCATCATCCCTGACCCCAGGAGCTGACAATCTAATCTCTATATCACACACAATGTATCACTCCCATCATCCCTGACCCCAGGAGCTGACACTCTAATCTCTATATCACACACAATGTATCACTCCCATCATCCCTGACCCCAGGAGCTGACAATCTAATCTCTATATCACACAATGTATCACTCCCATCATCCCTGACCCCAGGAGCTGACAATCTAATCTCTATATCACACAATGTATCACTCCCATCATCCCTGACCCCAGGAGCTGACAATCTAATCTCTATATCACACACAATGTATCACCCCCATCATCCCTGACCCCAGGAGCTGACAATCTAATCTCTATATCACACACAATGTATCACTGCCATCATCCCTGACCCCAGGAGCTGACAATCTAATCTCTATATCACACACAATGTATCACTGCCATCATCCCTGACCCCAGGAGCTGACAATCTAATCTCTATATCACACAATGTATCACTCCCATCATCCCTGACCCCAGGAGCTGACAATCTAATCTCTATATCACACAATGTATCACTCCCATCATCCCTGACCCCAGGAGCTGACAATCTAATCTCTATATCACACAATGTATCACTCCCATCATCCCTGACCCCAGGAGCTGACAATCTAATCTCTATATCACACACAATGTATCACCCTCATCATCCCTGACCCCAGGAGCTGACAATCTAATCTCTATATCACACACGATGTATCACTCCCATCATCCCTGACCCCAGGAGCTGACAATCTAATCTCTATATCACACAATGTATCACTCCCATCATCCCTGACCTCAGGAGCTGACAATCTAATCTTTATATCACACACAATGTATCACTCCCATCATCCCTGACCCCAGGAGCTGACAATCTAATCTCTATATCACACACAATGTATCACCCCCATCATCCCTGACCCCAGGAGCTGACAATCTAATCTCTATATCACACAATGTATCACTCCCATCATCCCTGACCCCAGGAGCTGACAATCTAATCTCTATATCACACACACACAATGTATCACCCCCATCATCCCTGACCCCAGGAGCTGACAATCTAATCTCTATATCACACACAATGTATCACTGCCATCATCCCTGACCCCAGGAGCTGACAATCTAATCTCTATATCACACACAATGTATCACTCCCATCATCCCTGACCCCAGGAGCTGACAATCTAATCTCTATATCACACAATGTATCACTCCCATCATCCCTGACCCCAGGAGCTGACAATCTAATCTCTATATCACACACACAATGTATCACTCCCATCATCCCTGACCCCAGGAGCTGACAATCTAATCTCTATATCACACACAATGTATCACTCCCCTCATCCCTGACCCCAGGAGCTGACAATCTAATCTCTATATCACACACAATGTATCACCCCCTCATCCCTGACCCCAGGAGCTGACACTCTAATCTCTATATCACACACAATGTATCACCCCCTCATCCCTGACCCCAGGAGCTGACACTCTAATCTCTATATCACACACAATGTATCACCCCCTCATCCCTGACCCCAGGAGCTGACACTCTAATCTCTATATCACACACAATGTATCACTCCCATCATCCCTGACCCCAGGAGCTGACACTCTAATCTCTATATCACACACACAATGTATCACTCCCATCATCCCTGACCCCAGGAGCTGACAATCTAATCTCTATATCACACACAATGTATCACCCCCATCATCCCTGACCCCAGGAGCTGACAATCTAATCTCTATATCTCACACACACTGTATCACTCCCATCATCCCTGACCCCAGGAGCTGACAATCTAATCTCTATATCACACACAATGTATCACTCCCATCATCCCTGACCCCAGGAGCTGACACTCTAATCTCTATATCACACAATGTATCACTCCCATCATCCCTGACCCCAGGAGCTGACAATCTAATCTCTATATCACACAATGTATCACTCCCATCATCCCTGACCTCAGGAGCTGACACTCTAATCTCTATATCACACACAATGTATCACCCCCATCATCCCTGACCCCAGGAGCTGACAATCTAATCTCTATATCACACAATGTATCACTCCCATCATCCCTGACCCCAGGAGCTGACAATCTAATCTCTATATCACACAATGTATCACTCCCATCATCCCTGACCCCAGGAGCTGACAATCTAATCTCTATATCACACACAATGTATCACTCCCATCATCCCTGACCCCAGGAGCTGACAATCTAATCTCTATATCACACACAATGTATCACTCCCATCATCCCTGACCTCAGGAGCTGACAATCTAATCTCTATATCACACACAATGTATCACCCCCATCATCCCTGACCCCAGGAGCTGACAATCTAATCTCTATATCACACACAATGTATCACTCCCATCATCCCTGACCCCAGGAGCTGACAATCTAATCTCTATATCACACACAATGTATCACCCCTATCATCCCTGACCCCAGGAGCTGACAATCTAATCCCTATATCACACACAATGTATCACTGCCATCATCCCTGACCCCAGGAGCTGACAATCTAATCTCTATATCACACACAATGTATCACTCCCATCATCTCTGACCCCAGGAGCTGACACTCTAATCTCTATATCACACAATGTATCACTCCCATCATCCCTGACCCCAGGAGCTGACAATCTAATCTCTATATCACACACACAATGTATCACTCCCATCATCCCTGACCCCAGGAGCTGACACTCTAATCTCTATATCACACAATGTATCACTCCCATCATCCCTGACCCCAGGAGCTGACAATCTAATCTCTATATCACACACAATGTATCACTCCCATCATCCCTGACCCCAGGAGCTGACAATCTAATCTGTATATCACACACAATGTATCACCCCCATCATCCCTGACCCCAGGAGCTGACACTCTAATCTCTATATCACACACAATGTATCACCCCCATCATCCCTGACCCCAGGAGCTGACAATCTAATCTCTATATCACACACAATGTATCACTCCCATCATCCCTGACCCCAGGAGCTGACAATCTAATCTCTATATCACACACACACAATGTATCACCCCCATCATCCCTGACCCCAGGAGCTGACAATCTAATCTCTATATCACACAATGTATCACTCCCATCATCCCTGACCCCAGGAGCTGACACTCTAATCTCTATATCACACAATGTATCACTCCCATCATCCCTGACCCCAGGAGCTGACAATCTAATCTCTATATCACACACAATGTATCACTCCCATCATCCCTGACCCCAGGAGCTGACAATCTAATCTCTATATCACACAATGTATCACTCCCATCATCCCTGACCTCAGGAGCTGACAATCTAATCTCTATATCACACACACAATGTATCACTCCCATCATCCCTGACCCCAGGAGCTGACAATCTAATCTCTATATCACACAATGTATCACTCCCATCATCCCTGACCCCAGGAGCTGACACTCTAATCTCTATATCACACAATGTATCACTCCCATCATCCCTGACCCCAGGAGCTGACAATCTAATCTCTATATCACACACACAATGTATCACTCCCATCATCCCTGACCCCAGGAGCTGACACTCTAATCTCTATATCACACAATGTATCACTCCCATCATCCCTGACCCCAGGAGCTGACACTCTAATCTCTATATCACACAATGTATCACTCCCATCATCCCTGACCTCAGGAGCCGACAATCTAATCTCTATATCACACAATGTATCACTCCCATCATCCCTGACCCCAGGAGCTGACAATCTAATCACCATATCACACACAATGTATCACTCCCATCATCCCTGACCCCAGGAGCTGACAATCTAATCTCTATATCACACACAGTGTATCACTCCCATCATCCCTGACCCCAGGAGCTGACACTCTAATCTCTATATCACACACAGTGTATCACTCCCATCATCCCTGACCCCAGGAGCTGACAATCTAATCTCTATATCACACACAATGTATCACTCCCATCATCCCTGACCCCAGGAGCTGACAATCTAATCTCTATATCACACACACAATGTATCACTCCCATCATCCCTGACCCCAGGAGCTGACAATCTAATCTCTATATCACACACAATGTATCACTCCCATCATCCCTGACCCCAGGAGCTGACAATCTAATCTCTATATCACACAATGTATCACTCCCATCATCCCTGACCCCAGGAGCTGACAATCTAATCTCTATATCACACACAATGTATCACTCCCATCATCCCTGACCCCAGGAGCTGACAATCTAATCTCTATATCACACACAATGTATCACTCCCATCATCCCTGACCCCAGGAGCTGACAATCTAATCTCTATATCACACACAATGTATCACTCCCATCATCCCTGACCCCAGGAGCTGACAATCTAATCTCTATATCACACACACAATGTATCACTCCCATCATCCCTGACCCCAGGAGCTGACACTCTAATCTCTATATCACACACACAATGTATCACCCCCATCATCCCTGACCCCAGGAGCTGACAATCTAATCTCTATATCACACACACAATGTATCACTCCCATCATCCCTGACCCCAGGAGCTGACAATCTAATCTCTATATCACACACAATGTATCACCCCCATCATCCCTGACCCCAGGAGCTGACAATCTAATCTCTATATCACACACACAATGTATCACTCCCATCATCCCTGACCCCAGGAGCTGATAATCTAATCTCTATATCACACACACAATGTATCACTCCCATCATCCCTGACCCCAGGAGCTGACAATCTAATCTCTATATCACACACAATGTATCACTCCCATCATCCCTGACCCCAGGAGCTGACAATCTAATCTCTATATCACACACACAATGTATCACTCCCATCATCCCTGACCCAGGAGCTGACAATCTAATCTCTATATCACACACAATGTATCACTCCCATCATCCCTGACCCCAGGAGCTGACAATCTAATCTCTATATCACACACAATGTATCACTCCCATCATCTCTGACCCCAGGAGCTGACAATCTAATCTCTATATCACACACAATGTATCACTGCCATCATCCCTGACCTCAAGAGCTGACAATCTAATCTCTATATCACACAATGTATCACTCCCATCATCCCTTACCCCAGGAGCTGACAATCTAATCTCTATATCACACAATGTATCACTCCCATCATCCCTGACCCCAGGAGCTGACACTCTAATCCCTATATCACACAATGTATCACTCCCATCATCCCTGACCCCAGGAGCTGACAATCTAATCTCTATATCACACACAATGTATCACTCCCATCATCCCTGACCCCAGGAGCTGACAATCTAATCTCTATATCACACACAATGTATCACCCCCATCATCCCTGACCCCAGGAGCTGACACTCTAATCTCTATATCACACACAATGTATCACTCCCATCATCCCTGACCTCAGGAGCTGACAATCTAATCTCTATATCACACACAATGTATCACTCCCATCATCCCTGACCCCAGGAGCTGACACTCTAATCTCTATATCACACACACAATGTATCACTCCCATCATCCCTGACCCCAGAAGCTGACAATCTAATCTCTATATCACACACAATGTATCACCCCCATCATCCCTGACCCCAGGAGCTGACAATCTAATCTGTATATCACACACAATGTATCACTCCCATCATCCCTGACCCCAGGAGCTGACAATCTAATCTCTATATCACACACAATGTATCACTCCCATCATCCCTGACCCCAGGAGCTGACACTCTAATCTCTATATCACACACAATGTATCACTCCCATCATCCCTGACCCCAGGAGCTGACAATCTAATCTCTATATCACACACAATGTATCACTCCCATCATCCCTGACCCCAGGAGCTGACACTCTAATCTCTATATCACACACAATGTATCACTCCCATCATCCCTGACCCCAGGAGCTGACAATCTAATCTCTATATCACACAATGTATCACTCCCATCATCTCTGACCCCAGGAGCTGACAATCTAATCTCTATATCACACAATGTATCACTCCCATCATCCCTGACCCCAGGAGCTGACAATCTAATCTCTATATCACACACAATGTATCACCCCCATCATCCCTGACCCCAGGAGCTGACAATCTAATCTCTATATCACACAATGTATCACTCCCATCATCCCTGACCCCAGGAGCTGACAATCTAATCTCTATATCACACAATGTATCACTCCCATCATCCCTGACCCCAGGAGCTGACAATCTAATCTCTATATCACACAATGTATCACTCCCATCATCCCTGACCCCAGGAGCTGACAATCTAATCTCTATATCACACACAATGTATCACCCTCATCATCCCTGACCCCAGGAGCTGACAATCTAATCTCTATATCACACACGATGTATCACTCCCATCATCCCTGACCCCAGGAGCTGACAATCTAATCTCTATATCACACAATGTATCACTACCATCATCCCTGACCTCAGGAGCTGACAATCTAATCTTTATATCACACACAATGTATCACTCCCATCATCCCTGACCCCAGGAGCTGACAATCTAATCTCTATATCACACACAATGTATCACCCCCATCATCCCTGACCCCAGGAGCTGACAATCTAATCTCTATATCACACAATGTATCACTCCCATCATCCCTGACCCCAGGAGCTGACAATCTAATCTCTATATCACACACACACAATGTATCACCCCCATCATCCCTGACCCCAGGAGCTGACAATCTAATCTCTATATCACACACAATGTATCACTGCCATCATCCCTGACCCCAGGAGCTGACAATCTAATCTCTATATCACACACAATGTATCACTCCCATCATCCCTGACCCCAGGAGCTGACAATCTAATCTCTATATCACACACAATGTATCACTCCCATCATCCCTGACCCCAGGAGCTGACAATCTAATCTCTATATCACACACACAATGTATCACTCCCATCATCCCTGACCCCAGGAGCTGACAATCTAATCTCTATATCACACAATGTATCACTCCCATCATCCCTGACCCCAGGAGCTGACAATCTAATCTCTATATCACACACACAATGTATCACTCCCATCATCCCTGACCCCAGGAGCTGACAATCTAATCTCTATATCACACAATGTATCACTCCCATCATCCCTGACCCCAGGAGCTGACAATCTAATCTCTATATCACACACAATGTATCACTCCCATCATCCCTGACCCCAGGAGCTGACTATCTAATCTCTATATCACACACACAATGTATCACTCCCATCATCCCTGACCCCAGGAGCTGACTATCTAATCTCTATATCACACACAATGTATCACCCCCATCATCCCTGACCCCAGGAGCTGACAATCTAATCTCTATATCACACACACAATGTATCACTCCCATCATCCCTGACCCCAGGAGCTGACAATCTAATCTCTATATCACACACACAATGTATCACTCCCATCATCCCTGGTCACTCTTGAGGTTCCTCTCCTGTTTCGTGTCTCGGCTCTTCTCCCCCATCTCGGTTATTTCCCATTGGTTTTTGTTTGCCCCTCTATAATCTGATTGGGCCACAGACTTGGCGCCTCCTGCCCCCCCCCCCCCCACCCCCCCAGTATTTACGAGCCCCTCCCCCCCCTTCCCATTATTTACGAGCCCCCCCCCCCTGCCCCCCCCACCTGGGCAGGATCTTCTCTGAGGTTCTCCTGGTGTCTACAATGTCTCCTCTGCTTCCTCTCTGTCTCTTACCTTGATGTGCGTCTCTGATGGAGCTCAGAAGAAGGGTCAGGAGGACGAGGACCCTCGGGGTCCGGGCGGCCATGATTGTCCTTATGGAGGGCGAGTTCCCTGATCAGTTCTGGAGACGCTGAGGACTTCCTCTATATCTGAGCCGTCCCACCCCATCTCCTCAGGCAGCGTCTTGCGTCTTCTCAGGTCGCAGGTGGGGATTTCTTCTCTGACTTTATGTAATAATCGGAATCCTTCTAATGGCGGCCTCTAGACCTTTCCTAATAATGTCTCCTCGATGTTTCCCGGTCCCCAGGACTTTGTTGGCTCCGTGATCCCGCAGTCTGCGGGTTCTCCAGGATTATGCCATAGATGATGGAGATTAGGAGAAGCGTATGGAAGGTCATTGGGAGGACATGTGACCAGGGAGAAGGTCCGGCAGCGAGGAGACATCTCAGTGTGTTCTTATTAGCGGACCCTTCACCATCTCCACTTCTCACATCTGTCCATCGCCCCCGCTCCTCTGATTCCGGAACACTTGGAATGTTTTCTCCAGCCCCCACCTTTCCTCCACAATTGGTGCTGTTAGTTTTGGTGCCTGATAGGTTAACTAGACTCCCTAGTGTCAAGTGGGTGGTGCCAGGCAGGAACCGGCAAGAGGGTGTGACTCAGAGATCCAATCAGAGGCTGACAGTGTCAGAGCTCCTGCCTGACACCACCCACTGGTCATTAGGAAGTCTAGTTAGAATATTAGGCACCAAAACTGACTGCACTGATTGCTCAAGATTGAAGGGGGGGGCGGGGGGACCTATTGAAGGACGAAAGGAGCTGGAGGGGGGTGAAAGGTCCCCCAAAATGATGTGTACAGTGCCGTACATGACCAGGAGATGGACGGGTCATCCCCAAAATAGTAGGCATGGCTGACACTTGTTCTCCACTAGGGGCATAGGAGCAGAAGCAAGGAGTAATGAAAGAATGGGATTGGTCGGAGGGGTCATGTGGGCGGCCGGGTGTGCGGGTGTCACTTACCTGAAAGGTGGCACTAGGGGGCACTATCAGAATAGCTGATGGGGTCAATGTGAAGCTGGTAACCTTGTGTCCTGGCCTTGTCTAGATGTGACATGTACGACCTGCCTACATATTGTACAAACCAAATACCCCCCCCCCCTTAAAGGCAGTGGTGCCCCCCTTAAAGGCAGTGGCATCTATTAGCAGGATAACGTGTATATCACACCGCATAACATGAAACCAGTAAGTGGAGCTTCAGTGCAGTTACTCCAGCTGGCCAGAGGGGGGCCCAAGCTTCTGGTAATACCTTTCCTCTCTAACAGCGCTCCATGTGGTCTGGTGCAGTATTACAACGTATACATTTTACTTCCATGGGGGATGATATTAATGACCAGGGGTGTAACTAAAGGCTCGCAGATCCTGGTGCAAAACCTCAGCCTGGTCCCTGCACAACGTCTCTGTCAGCCCCATCTGCACCTTTCCCGTTACTCCTCTGTCTGGTCCAGACCGCCATGGCGACTTCTTCACAACACGTCTGTGCGCACAAGTTTCCCATCCCCCCATCAGTGCCCCTCAAACAGAGTTCCTACCTTACTATAAGCTGGTGAGTGACATGTGCCACTAAAGACAGTGTACGGCCGTGCATCCTAAATCTTCTCCCTCCAGTGCACCAGGGGGCGGGGGAACACATTTATGGTGCACAGACTATGGCCATCAAAGGGGATCAGTGAGAAAAGAAGTTTATCCAGCCTTAGTGTGGTCGGGATGACCTCAAGGACAGGGGCATAGCTCTAGGGTGGGAAGAGGAAGCCGTCACTACCAGGCCCCGGACCTAGTGGGGGCCCCAAAGGTCCCTTGTGCCACACAGAATATACCACTCATCTCCATACAGTCCAGTCTTACACACTCACGTCCATAGTGTCCAGTCTTACACACTCACGTCCATACAGTCCAGTCTTACACACTCACGTCCATATAGTCCAGTCTTACACACTCATCTCCATACAGTCCAGTCTTACACACTCACGTCCATAGTGTCCAGTCTTACACACTCACGTCCATACAGTCCAGTCTTACACACTCACGTCCATAGTGTCCAGTCTTACACACTCACGTCCATGTAGTCCAGTCTTACACACTGACGTCCATTCAGTCCAGTCTTACACACTCACGTCCATACAGTCCAGTCTTACACACTAACGTCCATAGTGTCCAGTCTTACACACTCACGTCCATACTGTCCAGTCTTACACACTCACGTCCATATAGTCCAGTCTTACACACTCACGTCCATACAGTCCAGTCTTACACACTCACGTCCATGTAGTCCAGTCTTACACACTGACGTCCATTCAGTCCAGTCTTACACACTCACGTCCATACAGTCCAGTCTTACACACTAACGTCCATAGTGTCCAGTCTTACACACTCACGTCCATACTGTCCAGTCTTACACACTCACGTCCATATAGTCCAGTCTTACACACTCACGTCCATACAGTCCAGTCTTACACACTCACGTCCATACAGTCCAGTCTTACACACTCATGTCCATATAGTCCAGTCTTACACACTCACGTCCATAGTGTCCAGTCTTACACACTCACGTCCATACAGTCCAGTCTTACACACTCACGTCCATAGTGTCCAGTCTTACACACTCACGTCCATGTAGTCCAGTCTTACACACTGACGTCCATTCAGTCCAGTCTTACACACTCACGTCCATACAGTCCAGTCTTACACACTAACGTCCATAGTGTCCAGTCTTACACACTCACGTCCATACAGTCCAGTCTTACACACTCACGTCCATATAGTCCAGTCTTACACACTCACGTCCATACAGTCCAGTCTTACACACTCACGTCCATGTAGTCCAGTCTTACACACTGACGTCCATTCAGTCCAGTCTTACACACTCACGTCCATACAGTCCAGTCTTACACACTAACGTCCATAGTGTCCAGTCTTACACACTCACGTCCATACTGTCCAGTCTTACACACTCACGTCCATACTGTCCAGTCTTACACACTCACGTCCATACTGTCCAGTCTTACACACTCACGTCCATACAGTCCAGTCTTACACGCTCACGTCCATATAGTCCAGTCTTACACACTCACGTCCATACAGTCCAGTCTTACACACTCATGTCCATATAGTCCAGTCTTACACACTCACGTCCATACAGTCCAGTCTTACACACTCACGTCCATACAGTCCAGTGTTACACACTCACGTCCATACTGTCCAGTCTTACACACTTATGTCCATATAGTCCAGTCTTAAAGAGCCCTCACATAGACTTGAAAATGTACAGGGACTCGGCCCATGATCCATATTTCATTCATTCCATTTCATACAGTGTCTACACACCTATCTGACATAACTGGTGTGATGAGGAGGTCACTGGGGACAGTCTAGATCACCAGCAGTATTGGCCGCCATTCTTGGGCTCTGGGCCAAGGACGTCATTGAACATTGAGAACCCTTATTGGCTGGTGACACATCAACCAATGAGACTCGAAGAACTACTGAGCATCTGAGCAAGAAGGACTGGGGTTACCCCAAGGAGTTCATTACCTCGTAGGTTTATTGAAGAGATCCCCAGCCCCTATGAAGGTGCCACCTCTGCCCCCCGTGTCCCTTCATGGTGATGTCCATCTGTGGCTCATTCTCAGTCTCTGTCTGAGGCCTCCGATGGCCGACTAGTCCCTATAGAATTCAATGGAGGATCCAACACTGGCCTGCTCTTCATGATAAATGTGGTGGGTGGAAGGATGGATGGTGTGGACACGACCCAATATGGCTCCTGGACTATGCAATACGTTGACTTAATATCTTGGTTATTGCTGATGTCTGAGGATATAGAGGAGCAAGATCACAGCCCAAGAATGGACGACCAATGATCACCTTGTGGCATGAGGCAAGGTCTGGGCCCCAACCTCTTCCCTGGCCACGATGTACCATAAGATAGAACATGTCCTCTTGACGTCTCCTTGGAGACTATGAAGGTTCGGCTTCTTCTACGTCATCATACAGTTCATCTTCTCTCCTCTGAGAACACAAAAGAAACATCATTTTTTATTATGTCAAGTGATGGAGTCATCCTATAATGATATAGTCCTCCTTGAGGCTTCTTCCTTGAGAAGGTCTCATCATTAATGGAGCCTCAGTCCCTTCAAAATAATGATGTCACTGCCCCCCTGTGGTGATGTCACTAATGTACTGATCCCGGCCAATCAGAGGAGCTGAAGGTCTACTCTATCGATAGCTTCCTGGGGATCTTCCACCACCAGGCCTGGTCATCTGCTGGAGCTATCGGGTGGCTCCCGGGATTGTCACAGTCTATCTGCTCAGATTGTCCCGGGTTTCAGCGCTGGCCATCATGGGAGGATCCTAATAATAATATGAGGGGTTCTTTTTGCCCTTTGTTTCTGACACTCACCAATGGTGGCAGATCCCAAGCTTTGCTCTTCTCTTCCCTGCCATATGACTGTCGAGGAGCTTAAAGCCTATTGTCTCAGGTCTCTTTCTAGAATTATCCGCCATGTTTGTATGGGATGTGTATTCTGCATTTCTCGTGGTTTTCCCCTCTTCAGGCTCCAGCTGCAGTTTGCAGATCTCCCACATTAGGAAGAATCAGAGAAGCCTCCTGAGATACCCGCAGAAGGGGCAAGAACAGGACATAGTGCAGCGACAACATATACAAGGACTACTGACAATACACGGCCACACCAGCACCGGTACGAGACCCCCAGCCAAATAACATCATACTCTACTATAGGGAGTGGTGGGCTTGTCAGATCACGTCCTGAAGCCCTGCAGATATCGAGGGTGTGGTATCAGAAGATGGCAGCGCATGTCATATAGGTGGCAGCATATAATACATACGTGTTATATCAATGTGCAGACACGAGGGGACACTGTCCAGGAGGTGGAGACAAGAGCGGTGCGCAGTCTGCTCATAGGCACCATATATACTGCTGGCTGATATCCCACAGCTGACCCAACATGTAGCACGCATCACCACAACAATCTGCACAGCCCGGGCCAATGTTTGACTCCATTAATCATTCAGGTGATTTCCTCTGGGGGGCAGTACACAGGGGTTTGGGGGTGGTAAAAATAAGAGGACGGGGGGTTTGGGTTATTACCTGCACTTTTGTCCCTGTTTAGCTCCAGCATCAGACTAAGTCTCTGACACCCTCCCCCTCCTCTACCTACAGACTGCTATAGACATGCATAGCCTGAGTTGTCAGAGCGAGAGTCAGTGTAGTAGGGAGTGAGGAGGAGTCTGACAAAGGGAAAGAAGCATTCTACTCCTATAAGGTATAATAGTACGCAGGTTCTTATATTCACATCATTTACTGTAAGGTTTGTTGAAAGAACAGACACAATGGGCTGAAGAGACATCGCAACACCCAACTGAGCCGTGTGCACTGAGCCTGACCCCATCACAGGGATAGTAACCTGCAGGCTGTTCTGTAGTGCAATATACATAGAAGTCTATGGAGCCTGACTATATACTGACATCACCCATGTATATACTGGATCCTCTCCTTGCCTCATTTTCTCTTACTTCCTCCTCTCTTCCTCTGTTCATCTCCTTCCCTTTTTCCTCTCCTTCTCTTCTCCTGTCCTCTTCCCCTGCTCTCCTCTTCTCTCCTTCTCCTATCTACAAATACTCCACTCCTATTTTCCTCTTCCTCTCCCCTCCTCTCCCCTCTCCTCTTCTCCTATCTTCCTTTTCCTCTCCTCTCCCTTCATCTTCTCCTCTCCTCTCTTCCTCTTCTCCTCTCCTATCTTCCTCTCCTCTCCTTCTCTTCTCCTCTCCCCTCCCCTCCTATCTTCCACTTCTCCTCTCCTATCTTCCTCTACTCCTCTTCTCCCCTCCCCTCTTCCTTTTCTCCTCTCCCCTCCTCTCCTCTCTCCTCTTCCTCTCCTATCTTCCTCTGCCCTCCTCTCCTCCCCTCCTCTGCTCTTCTCCTCTCCCCTCTCCTCTTCTCTTCCTCTTCTCCCCTCCTCTTCTCTTCCTCTTCTCCCCTCCTCTTCTATCTTCCTCTCCCCTCCTCTCCTCTTCTCCCCTCCTCTTCTATCTTCCTCTTCCCTCCTCTCCTCTCCTCCTCTCCTCTTCTCTTCCTCTTACTCTGCCCTCCTCTCCACTCCTCCCCTCCTATCTTCCTCTCCTCTCCTCTCCTCCCCTCCTCTCCTCTTCTCCTCTCCTCCTCTCCCCTCTTCTCTTCTCCTCCCCTCCTCTGCTCTTCTCCTCTCCCCTCTGCTCTTCTCTTCCTCTTCTCCCCTCTCCTCTCCTCTTCCTCCTCTTCCTCTTCTCCCCTCCTCTCCTCCTCTTCTATCTTCCTCTCCCCTCCTCTCCTCTCCTCTTCTCTTCATTCTTCTCCCCTCCTCTCCATTACCTTCCAGTCGCAGATCCATTTTCCCTTTGATCCTGCAATATAAAGACAATGTCACAATGTTTTATATTGCCGTATCCAACTTCAGACAACTGCACAAACTAAATCTACAACTAATCTGATTTACATCATCATCTACTCCAATCACTGCCAGAGCTGCAGTCACAGTTGTACTGGCTGAAAGTCATACTGTCCTATGCATGGAGTGGATGCAGCTTTGGATGTGAGTGTAGTGTGATGTGATGATCAGTAGGGGGAGCAGCGCAGGTATTATCTTCATACCTTTATCCATCAGCTTATGCTGTATCCTCAGAAGAACCACAAGTGCCAGCAGCTTCACTGTGAATATCGGGACAAAAATCCAAAGTGCAGACACAAGATCTAACCTGGGAAAGGAGAAGATTTTTGTCATAAAGCAGTGGGTGGAGGGGAGAAATCTGGGGGAGTTTGGGGTCCAATAACTGGAGGTAGAGGTGGGGGGGCAGGTCCCTAGACCCAGACACATAAGAGCACCATTTACAGGGTCAGTCCTGGGGACATAAAGCTTCATCAATGTGTAATCAGTACATTGTCTCTGCAACAATGTATCAGTCTAGATAATGTCTGATAGTTACAATGTAACAATGGAAGAATTACAGCACAAAGTATATTTGTATTAGATTGTGATCCAGTGACTCTGAGATGGAAATGAGGGGTCTCCGCACACAGGGCTACACTCTATATACATAGGGTCACTATATGGTAGACATGGGCCTTTTATCTCTAGGACACCCCTCCCCCCATGCAAAGAACTCAACTCTACACACAAACATTTGACTGTTTTTCTCTCTTTTTTGCCTGTCCATTACCTGAAGATAAAATGTTCTGAATCCTTGGATGAATCTGTGAAACAAAGGAGATTGCAAGAAAGGGTTAACAGTCAGTAATAAGTGACCCCCCCTCCCCTTCCCCCCCAGCTGTGGCCCTGAGATCTGCGGGGTGATTGGCTGTGCTGGGACTTGTAGTTGTACAACAGGGGAGGGAAAGAATTTACAGATCATGAGTCAGGATGGCCGACAATCCTGTACTGTCTGTCTGTCCATGGCTGGGTCTCCATGTGTATGTCCCCATGACTCCATATATCTGTCTCTCTGTCTCTGTGTCTCTGTCTCTCTGTCTCTGTATCTCTGTCTCTGTATCTGTATCTCTGTCTTTGTATCTCTGTCTCTGTATCTCTGTGTCTGTCTCTCTGTATCTCTGTCTCTGTGTCTCTATCTCTGTATCTCTGTATCTCTGTCTCTGTATCTCTATCTCTGTATCTCTGTCTCTGTCTCTCTGTGTCTCTCTGTATCTCTGTCTATGTCTCTCTGTGTCTCTGTCTCTCTGTCTCTGTATCTCTGTCTCTGTATCTCTGTCTGTGTCTCTCTGTGTCTGTGTCTCTCTGTATCTCTGTCTCTCTGTGTCTGTGTCTCTCTGTATCTCTGTCTCTCTGTCTCTCTGTATCTGTGTCTCTGTCTCTCTGTCTCTCTATCTCTGTATCTCTGTGTCTCTGTATCTCTATCTCTGTATCTCTGTCTCTGTATCTTTGTCTCTCTGTCTCTGTATCTCTGTCTCTGTGTCTCTGTATCTCTGTATCTCTGTCTCTGTCTCTCTGTATCTCTGTCTCTGTATCTCTGTCTCTGTATCTCTGTCTCTCTGTATCTCTGTCTCTCTGTCTCTGTATCTTTGTCTCTCTGTCTCTGTCTCTCTGTCTCTGTATCTCTGTCTCTCTGTCTCTCTGTGTCTCTCTGTATCTCTGTCTCTGTATCTCTGTCTCTGTCTCTCTGTCTCTCTGTCTCTGTATCTCTGTCTCTGTGTCTCTGTCTCTGTATCTCTGTCTCTGTCTCTCTGTCTCTCTGTCTCTGTATCTCTGTCTCTCTGTCTCTGTCTCTCTGTCTCTCTGTCTCTGTATCTCTGTCTCTCTGTATCTCTGTCTCTCTGTCTCTGTATCTTTGTCTCTCTGTCTCTGTATCTCTGTGTCTCTGTCTCTGTATCTCTGTGTCTCTGTATCTCTGTCTCTGTATCTCTGTCTCTGTATCTCTGTCTCTCTGTATCTCTGTCTCTCTGTCTCTCTGTGTCTCTGTATCTCCGTCTTCGAATCTCTGTGTCTCTGTATCTCTGTCTCTGTATCTTTGTCTCTCTGTCTCTGTATCTCTGTCTCTGTGTCTCTGTATCTCTGTATCTCTGTCTCTGTCTCTCTGTCTCTCTGTATCTCTGTCTCTGTATCTCTGTCTCTGTATCTCTGTCTCTCTGTATCTCTGTCTCTCTGTCTCTGTGTCTCTGTCTCTCTGTCTCTGTCTCTCTGTCTCTGTATCTCTGTCTCTCTGTCTCTGTATCTCTGTGTCTCTGTCTCTCTGTATCTCTGTGTCTCTGTCTCTGTATCTCTGTCTCTGTCTCTCTGTATCTCTGTCTCTCTGTCTCTCTGTCTCTCTGTGTCTCTGTATCTCCGTCTTCGAATCTCTGTGTCTCTGTATCTCTGTCTCTGTATCTCTGTCTCTGTATCTCTGTCTCTGTATCTCTGTCTCTCTCTATCTCTGTCTCTGTATCTGTGTCTCTGTCTCTGTGTCTCTGTGTCTCTGTATCTCTGTATCTTTGTCTCTCTGTCTCTCTGTCTCTGTATCTCTGTCTCTCTGTATCTCTGTCTCTCTGTCTCTCTGTGTCTCTCTGTATCTCTGTCTCTCTGTGTCTCTGTCTCTGTATCTCTGTCTCTGTATCGCTGTCTCTCTGTGTCTCTGTATCTCCGTCTCTGAATCTCTGTGTCTCTGTATCTCTGTCTCTCTGTATCTCTGTGTCTGTCTGTATCTCTGTCTCTCTGTCTCGCTGTCTCTCTGTGTCTCTCTGTCTCTGTGTCTTTGTCTCTCTGTATCTCTGTCTCTCTGTGTCTCTGTCTCTGTATCTCTGTCTCTCTGTATCTCTGTCTCTGTATCTCTATCTCTGTCTCTGTGTCTCTGTATCTCTGTCTCTGTATCTCTGTCTCTCTGTATCTCTGTATCTCTCTCTCTCTGTCTCTCTCTGTCTCTGTGTCTCTGTCTCTCTGTATCTCTGTCTCTGTCTCTGTATCTCTGTCTCTGTATCTCTGTATCTCTGTCTCTGTATCTCTCTGTCTCTGTATCTCTGTCTCTCTGTATCTCTGTCTCTGTCTCTGTATCTCTGTCTCTGTCTCTCTGTATCTCTGTCTCTGTATCTCTGTCTCTGTCTCTCTGTGTCTGTGTCTCTCTGTCTCTCTGTATCTCTGTCTCTCTGTGTCTGTGTCTCTCTGTATCTCTGTCTCTGTGTCTCGGTCTCTCTGTATCTGTATCTCTGTCTCTCTGTATCTCTGTCTCTGTATCTTTGTCTCTCTGTCTCTGTCTCTGTCTCTCTGTCTCTGTATCTCTGTCTCTCTGTCTCTCTGTGTCTCTCTGTATCTCTGTCTCTGTCTCTGTCTCTCTGTCTCTGTCTCTCTGTCTCTCTGTATCTCTGTCTCTGTATCTCTGTCTCTCTGTCTCTGTCTCTCTGTCTCTCTGTATCTCTGTCTCTGTATCTTTGTCTCTCTGTCTCTCTGTCTCTGTATCTCTATGTCTCTCTGTGTCTCTGTCTCTGTATCTCTGTGTCTCTGTCTCTGTATCTCTGTCTCTGTATCTCTGTCTCTGTATCTCTGTCTCTGTATCTCTGTCTCTCTCTATCTCTGTCTCTGTATCTCTGTCTCTGTGTCTCTGTCTCTGTATCTCTGTGTCTCTGTATCTCTGTCTCTGTATCTCTGTCTCTCTGTCTCTGTATCTTTGTCTCTCTGTCTCTCTGTCTCTTTGTCTCTGTATCTCTGTGTCTCTGTATCTCTGTCTCTCTGTATCTCTGTCTCTCTGTATCTCTGTGTCTCTCTGTATCTCTGTCTCTGTATCTCTGTCTCTCTGTCTCTCTCTGTGTCTCTGTCTCTGTATCTCTGTCTCTGTATCGCTGTCTCTCTGTGTCTCTGTATCTCCATCTCTGAATCTCTGTGTCTCTGTATCTCTGTATCTCTGTCTCTCTGTCTCTCTGTATCTCTGTGTCTGTCTGTATCTCTGTATCTCTGTCTCGCTGTCTCTCTGTGTCTCTGTATCTCCGTCTCTGAATCTCTGTGTCTCTGTAGCTCTGTCTCTCTGTCTCTCTGTCTCGCTGTCTCTCTGTGTCTCTGTATCTCCGTCTCTGAATCTCTGTCTCTCTGTATCTCTGTCTCTCTGTCTCTCTGTATCTCTGTGTCTCTCTGTCTCTGTATCTCTCTGTCTCTGTCTCTCTGTCTCTCTGTCTCTCTGTATCTCTGTCTCTGTCTCTGTTTCTCTGTCTCTGTATCTCTGTCTCTCTGTATCTCTGTCTCTGTATCTCTCTCTCTCTCTCTCTCTCTCTCTCTCTCTGTCTCTGTGTCTCTGTCTCTCTGTATCTCTGTCTCTGTATCTCTCTGTCTCTGTTTCTCTGTCTCTGTATCTCTGTCTCTGTGTCTCTGTATCTCTGTCTCTGTATCTCTGTCTCTCTGTATCTCTGTCTCTGTATCTCTCTCTCTCTGTCTCTCTGTATCTCTGTCTCTCTGTCTCTGTATCTCTGTCTCTTTGTCTCTGTCTCTCTGTATCTCTGTATCTCTGTCTCTGTATCTCTGTATCTCTGTATCTCTGTCTTTGTCTCTGTATCTCTGTCTCTCTGTGTCTCTGTCTCTCTGTATCTCTCTGTCTCTGTATCTGTGTCTCGGTCTCTCTGTATCTCAGTCTCTATATCTTTGTCTCTCTGTCTCTGTCTCTCTGTCTCTGTCTCTCTGTCTCTGTCTCTCTGTCTCTGTCTCTCTGTCTCTGTATCTCTGTCTCTGTATCTCTGTCTCTGTATCTCTGTCTCTCTGTCTCTCTGTCTCTGTATCTCTGTCTCTCTGTCTCTGTATCTCTGCCTCTGTATCTCTGAGTCTCTGTATCTCTGTCTCTGTATCTCTGTCTCTCTGTCTCTGTATCTCTGTCTCTGTCTCTCTGTATCTCTGTCTCTCTCTCTCTGTCTCTCTGTCTCTCTGTCTCTGTATCTCTGTCTCTGTATCTCTGTCTCTGTATCTCTGTCTCTCTGTCTCTCTGTATCTGTGTCTCTGTATCTCTGTGTCTCTGTCTCTGTATCTCTGTGTCTCTGTATCTCTGTCTCTGTATCTCTGTCTCTCTGTCTCTGTATCTTTGTCTCTCTGTCTCTCTGTCTCTTTGTCTCTGTATCTCTGTGTCTCTGTATCTCTGTCTCTCTGTATCTCTGTCTCTCTGTATCTCTGTGTCTCTCTGTATCTCTGTCTCTGTATCTCTGTCTCTCTGTCTCTCTCTGTGTCTCTGTCTCTGTATCTCTGTCTCTGTATCGCTGTCTCTCTGTGTCTCTGTATCTCCATCTCTGAATCTCTGTGTCTCTGTATCTCTGTATCTCTGTCTCTCTGTATCTCTGTGTCTGTCTGTATCTCTGTATCTCTGTCTCGCTGTCTCTCTGTGTCTCTGTATCTCCGTCTCTGAATCTCTGTGTCTCTGTAGCTCTGTCTCTCTGTCTCTCTGTCTCGCTGTCTCTCTGTGTCTCTGTATCTCCGTCTCTGAATCTCTGTCTCTCTGTATCTCTGTCTCTCTGTCTCTCTGTATCTCTGTGTCTCTCTGTCTCTGTGTCTTTGTCTCTCTCTCTGTCTCTGTATCTCTCTGTCTCTGTCTCTCTGTCTCTCTGTATCTCTGTCTCTGTCTCTGTTTCTCTGTCTCTGTATCTCTGTCTCTCTGTATCTCTGTCTCTGTATCTCTCTCTCTCTCTCTCTCTCTCTGTCTCTGTGTCTCTGTCTCTCTGTATCTCTGTCTCTGTATCTCTCTGTCTCTGTTTCTCTGTCTCTGTATCTCTGTCTCTGTGTCTCTGTATCTCTGTCTCTGTATCTCTGTCTCTCTGTATCTCTGTCTCTGTATCTCTCTCTCTCTGTCTCTCTGTATCTCTGTCTCTCTGTCTCTGTATCTCTGTCTCTTTGTCTCTGTCTCTCTGTATCTCTGTATCTCTGTCTCTGTATCTCTGTATCTCTGTATCTCTGTCTTTGTCTCTGTATCTCTGTCTCTCTGTGTCTCTGTCTCTCTGTATCTCTCTGTCTCTGTATCTGTGTCTCGGTCTCTCTGTATCTCAGTCTCTATATCTTTGTCTCTCTGTCTCTGTCTCTCTGTCTCTGTCTCTCTGTCTCTGTCTCTCTGTCTCTGTATCTCTGTCTCTGTATCTCTGTCTCTGTATCTCTGTCTCTCTGTCTCTCTGTCTCTGTATCTCTGTCTCTCTGTCTCTGTATCTCTGCCTCTGTATCTCTGAGTCTCTGTATCTCTGTCTCTGTATCTCTGTCTCTCTGTCTCTGTATCTCTGTCTCTGTCTCTCTGTATCTCTGTCTCTCTCTCTCTGTCTCTCTGTCTCTCTGTCTCTGTATCTCTGTCTCTGTATCTCTGTCTCTGTATCTCTGTCTCTCTGTCTCTCTGTCTCTGTGTCTCTGTATCTCTGTCTCTCTGTCTCTGTATCTCTGCCTCTGTATCTCTGAGTCTCTGTATCTCTGTCTCTGTATCTCTGTCTCTCTGTCTCTGTATCTCTGTCTCTGTCTCTCTGTATCTCTGTCTCTCTCTCTCTGTCTCTCTGTCTCTGTCTCTCTGTATCTCTGTCTCTCTGTCTCTCTGTGCCTCTGTCTCTCTGTCTCTGTCTCTCTGTCTCTCTGTCTCTGTCTCTCTGTATCTCTGTCTCTCTCTCTCTGTATCTCTGTCTCCGTCTCTCTGTCTCTGTGCCTCTGTCTCTCTCTCTCTGTCTCTCTCTCTCTGTCTCTCTCTCTCTGTCTCTCTCTCTCTGTCTCTCTGTATCTCTGTCTCCGTCTCTCTGTCTCTGTGCCTCTGTCTCTGTCGCTCTATATCTCTGTCTCTGTCTCTCTGTCTCCGTCTCTCTGTGCCTCTGTCTCTCTGTCTCTGTCTCTCTATATCTCTGTCTCTGTCTCTCTGTCTCCGTCTCTCTGTGCCTCTGTCTCTCTGTCTCTGTCTCTCTGTATCTCTGTCTCCGTCTCTCTGTCTCTGTGCCTCTGTCTCTCTCTCTCTGTCTCTCTCTCTCTGTCTCTCTCTCTCTGTCTCTCTCTCTCTGTCTCTCTGTATCTCTGTCTCCGTCTCTCTGTCTCTGTGCCTCTGTCTCTGTCTCTCTATATCTCTGTCTCTGTCTCTCTGCCTCCGTGACTCCCCATCTCTATGCCTCTGCATTTCGTCTCTTCCTCCTTGGTCCTTCCCTCTAGTTATTAATAACACAATGTAGGGGACAGGCAATGAGACGTTGTTACTCACTGTTCCTTCCACCACCAGGGGGCGTCTCGATCACATAGACCGCCTGTCTCCCGTCACCTGATGATGTCACCGCTCTGATTGTCACGGTGTAGTGACTTCCAGGCTGGAGCAGGATTTGATATTGGGTCACATTTGGAGGGAACCGGAGAGATTGTTTCCTAGTAAATGAGGGGTCGTGGTCTCTGCGGACTGTAATGTCCAGCTGCAAGAAAGTCATATTGTCATTGTGAGAGGGGGAGGGGCAGATCACACCCGCACAGGATCGGTCAGTTATCATAGGGACCCTCGGGTGTCTGATAACTAACCGGTCTAAAGCCCCTACATGGCGTCACCCACCTACATGCTGTATGCCCTGTGTACCAGGTCGCTCATGTATAGGAAGTACAGGCGCAATATATAAAGTACAGGTGCAGCAGATAAAGTACAGGCACAGTATATAATGTATAGGTGCAGCAGATAAAGTACAGGTAAAGTATATAAAGTACAGGCGCAGTATATAAAGTACAGGTAAAGTATATAAAATACAGGTGCAGCAGATAAAGTACAGGCGCAGTATATAATGTACAGGCGCAGCAGATAAAGTACAGGTGCAGTATATAAAGTACAGGCGCAATATATAATGTACAGGCGCAATATATAATGTACAGGTGCAGCAGATAAAGTACAGGCGCAATATATAATGTACAGGCGCAGTATATAAAGTATAGGCGCAATATATAAAGTATAGGCGCAGGTTATAAAGTACAGGTGCAGCAGATAAAGTACAGGCGCAGTTTATAATGTATAGGTGCAGCAGATAAAGTACAGGCGCAGTATACAATGTACAGGTGCAGCAGATAAAGTACAGGCGCAGTATATAATGTACAGGCGCAACAGATAAAATACAGGCAAAGTATATAAAGTACAGGCGCAGGTTATAAAGTACAGGTGCAGCAGATAAAGTACAGGTGCAATATATAAAGTACAGGCGCAGCAGTTAAAGTACAGGCGCAGCAGTTAAAGTACAGGCGCAGTATATAAAGTACAGGTAAAGTATATAAAGTAAATGCTCAGCAAATAAAGAACAGGCGCAGTATATAAATGATATGCACAGTATATAAAGTACAGGCAAAGTATATAAAGTATATAAAGTAAAGGCTCAGCAGATAAAGAACAGGCGAAGTATATAAAGTACAGGTAAAGTATATAAAGTAAAGGCTCAGCAGATAAAGAACAGGTGCAGGATATAAAGTACAAGCGCAGCCAATAAAGTGAAGATGCAGCAGATAAAGTACAGGCGCAACAAATACAGTGCAGGTGCAGTATATGAAGTCAAAATTGTAGAAGGAGAAGAGCAGGGGGCGCTCGCCCATCTGAAGATATTTCTTAAAACTTTGTTTCCTTTATTAGAACATAGTGGTTAAAACAAACTGGGAGGAAGAAATGACGTACAATGGTGTGGGCAACAGCTGTTTCATGCGACGCGTGTCCACATACACATTCTAGGACACATACTAGGCTTGAGAAAGCACCTGTGTCGGCGCTAAACGGCTGTTGCCTACGCCATTGTGTGTCATTTCTTCCTCCCAGTTTGTTTTAACCACTATGTTCTAATGAAGGAAACAAAGTTTTAAGAAATCTCTTCAGATGGGAGAGCGCCCCCTGCTCTTATCCTTCTACAATTTTTGATATTGTCTGTCTGTTTTGGGATGTTGAGCACCACTTTAAAGATCTATATTGGACTGTATGAACATGATGTCTAAATCACAAGATATAGCCATAACTTTTTGATCTTAAACGATAGTGCCACTTTCTTCAGATAAAGTACAGGTGCAGAAGATAAAGTACAGGTGCAGCAGATAAAGTACAGGAACAGCAGATAAAGTACAGGCACAGCAGATAAAGTACAGGCACAGCTGATAACATACAAGCACAGCAGATAAAGTACAGGCGCAGCAGATAAAGTACAGGCGCAGCAGATAAAGTACAGGTGCATCAGATACAGTACAGGCGCAGCAGAAAAAGTACAGGCACAGCAGAAAAAGTACAGGCACAGCAGATAAAGTACAGGTGCAGCAGATAAAGTACAGGCGCAGCAGATAAAGTACAGGTGCAGCAGATAAAGTACAGGCACAGCAGATAAAGTACAGACACAGCTGATAACATACAAGCACAGCAGGTAAAGTACAGGAACAGCAGATAAAGTACAGACACAGCAGAAAAAGTACAGGCACAGCAGATAAAGTACAGGCACAGCAGATAAAGTACAGGCGCAGCAGATAAAGTACAGGTGCAGCAGATAAAGTACAGGCGCAGCAGATAAAGTACAGGTGCAGCAGATAAAGTACAGGCACAGCAGATAAAGTACAGACACAGCTGATAACATACAAGCACAGCAGGTAAAGTACAGGAACAGCAGATAAAGTACAGACACAGCAGAAAAAGTACAGGCACAGCAGATAAAGTACAGGCACAGCAGATAAAGTACAGGTGCAGCAGATAAAGTACAGGCACAGCAGATAAAGTACAGACACAGCTGATAACATACAAGCACAGCAGGTAAAGTACAGGAACAGCAGATAAAGTACAGACACAGCAAAAAAAGTACAGGCACAGCAGATAAAGTACAGGCACAGCAGATAAAGTACAGGCACAGCAGATGAAGTACAGGCACAGCAGATAAAGTACAGGCACAGCAGATAAAGTACAGGCACAGCAGATGAAGTACAGGCACAGCAGATAAAATACAGGCACAGCAGATAAAGTACAGGCACAGCAGATAAAGTTCACGCACAGCAGATAAAGTACAGGCAAAGCAGATAAAGAGATAAAGTACAGGCACAGCAGAAAAAGTACAGGCACAGCAGATAAAGTACAGGCACAGCAGATAAAGTACAGGCACAGCAGATAAAGTACAGGCGCAGCAGATAAAGTACAGGCGCAGCAGATAAAGTACAGGTGCAGCAGATAAAGTACAGGCACAGCAGATAAAGTACAGGCGCCGAAGATAAAGTACAGGCGCAGCAGATAAAGTACAGGCGCAGCAGATAAAGTACAGGCGCAGCAGATAAAGTACAGGCACAGCAGATAAAGTACAGGTGCAGCAGATACAGTGCAGGTGCAGTATGTAAAGTACAGGCGCAGCAGATACAGTGCAGTTGAAGTATACAAAGTACAGACGCAGCAGATACAATACAGGCACAGCAGATAAAGTACAGGCACAGCAGATAAAGTACAAGCACAGCAGCTAAAGTACAGGTGCAGTATATAAAGTACAGGCGCAGCAGATACAGTGCAGGTGCAGTATATAAAGTACAGGCGCAGCAGATACAGTGCAGTTGCAGTATACGAAGTACGGACGCAGCAGATACAGTACAGGCGCAGCAGATAAAGTACAGGCGCAGCAGATACAGTGCAGGTGCAGCAGATAAAGTACAGGAGCAGCAGATAAAGTACAGGCGCAGCAGATAAAGTACAGGTGCCGCAGATACAGTACAGGCACAGCAGATAAAGTACAAGCACAGCAGCTAAAGTACAGGTGCAGTATATAAAGTACAGGCGCAGCAGATACAGTGCAGGTGCAGTATATAAAGTACAGGCGCAGCAGATACAGTGCAGTTGCAGTATACGAAGTACGGACGCAGCAGATACAGTACAGGCGCAGCAGATAAAGTACAGGCGCAGCAGATACAGTGCAGGTGCAGCAGATAAAGTACAGGAGCAGCAGATAAAGTACAGGCGCAGCAGATAAAGTACAGGTACCGCAGATACAGTACAGGCACAGCAGATAAAGTACAGGCACAGCAGATAAAGTACAGGTGCAGCAGATAAAGTACAGGCACAGCAGATAAAGTACAGGCACAGCAGATAAAGTACAGGCACAGCAGATAAAGTACAGGTGGCGCAGATACAGTGCAGGTGCCGTATATAAAGTCCAGGTGCAGCAGATACAGTACAGGCGCAGCAGATACAGTACAGGCACAGCAGATAAAGTACAGGTGCAGCAGATACAGTGCAGGTGCTGTATATAAAGTCCAGGTGCAGCAGATACAGTACAGGCACAGCAGATACAGTGCAGGTGCCATATTTAAAGTACAGGTGCAGCAGATACAGTGCAGGTGCAGCAGATATAGTACAATTGCAGGCCCGCATTTATTGCATGCACGCTCAGCGCACATGTATCGCCATCCTTATTGCTCCACTCATCAAAAATGCAGCATAAGAGGTTTAAGATTGGCATCAGCGCATCACTCGGTGTAATACAGCAGCACATATAAGCGCCATCTACTCCATTCTCTGTACTCACCTGGAAGCCAGTGACATTTCCCTGATGGTTTAGCAGTCTCCATGTGATGACGCCGTTCTCCGTAATGGAGTCTATCACAAGCTCATGAAGATCGGAGGCTGAATATGAAAGAACAGCTGTTAATGTAAGAGGAGATACAGCAGGGCGCAGCCAGGGGGCACTATAGTCAGCACAGCTGTGGATGGACAGTCAGGGGGACACTGACATTATACGGCAATATATGTATACAGTATATGGCAGTATTATGTGTACAATCTATGGCAGTATTATGTGGATAATAAATGGCAGTATTATTTATAGAGTATATGGCAGTATTATCTATAATATATAGTAGTATATGTGAATAATATATGGCAGTATTATGCATACTATATATGGCAGTAATATGTGTACAATATATGGCAGTAATATGTGTACAATATATGGCAGTAATATGTGTACAATATATGGCAGTATTATGTGTACAATATATGGCAGTAATATGTGTACAATATATGGCAGTAATATGTGTACAATATATGGCAGTATTATGTGTACAATATATGGCAGTAATATATGTACAATATATGGCAGTATCATGTGTACAATACAGTCTTATGAAAAAGTTTGGGCACCCCTATTAATCTTAATCATTTTTAGTTCTAAATATTTTGGTATTTGCAGCAGCCATTTCAGTTTGATATATCTAATAACTGATGGACACAGTAATATTTCAGGATTGAAATGAGGTTTATTGTACTAACAGAAAATGTGCAATATGCATTAAACCAAAATTTGACCGGTGCAAAAGTATGGGCACCTCAACAGAAAAGTGACATTAATATTTAGTAGATCCTCCTTTTGCAAAGATAACAGCCTCTAGTCGCTTCCTGTAGCTTTTAATCAGTTCCTGGATCCTGGATGAAGGTATTTTGGACAAACAATTCAAGTTCAGTTAAGTTAGATGGTCACCGAGCATGGACAGCCCGCTTCCAATCATCCCACAGATGTTCAATGATATTCAGGTCTGGGGACTGGGATGGCCATTCCAGAACATTGTAATTGTTCCTCTGCATGAATGCCTGAGGATTTGGAGCGGTGTTTTGGATCATTGTCTTGCTGAAATATCCATCCCCGGCGTAACTTCAACTTCGTCACTGATTCTTGAACATTATTCTCAAGAATCTGCTGATACTGAGTGGAATCCATGCGACTCTCAACTTTAACAAGATTCCCGATGCCGGCATTGGCCACACAGCCCCAAAGCATGATGGAACCTCCACCAAATTTTACAGTGGGTAGCATGTGTTTTTCTTGGAATGCTGTTTCTTTTTGGACGCCATGCATAACGCCTTTTTTTATAACCAAACAACTCAATTTTTGTTTCCAAAATGAAGCTGCCTTGTCCAAATGTGCTTTTTCATACCTCAGGCAACTCTATTTGTGGCGTACGTGCAGAAACGGCTTCTTTCTCATCACTCTCCCATACAGCTTCTATTTGTGCAAAGTGCGCTGTATAGTTGACCGATGCACAGTGACACCATCTGCAGCAAGATGATGCTGCAGCTCTTTGGAGGTGTCTGTGGATTGTCCTTGACTCTTCTCACCATTCTTCTTCTCTGCGTTTCTGATATTTTTCTTGGCCTGCCACTTCTGGGCTTAACAAGAACTGTCCCTGTGCTCTTCCATTTCCTTACTATGTTCCTCACAGTGGAAACTGACAGGTTAAATCTCTGAGACAGCTTTTTGTATCCTTCCCCTGAACAACTATGTGGAACAATCTTTGTTTTCAGATCATTTGAGAGCGGGCTGTCCATGCTCGGCGACCATCAAACTTAACTGAACTTGAATTGTTTTGTAGAAAGAAATGGTCCAAAATCCCTTCATCCAGGATCCAGGAACTGATTAAAAGCTACAGGAAGCGACTAGAGGCTGTTATCTTTGCAAAAGGAGGATCTACTAAATATTAATGTCACTTTTCTGTTGAGGTGCCCATACTTTTGCACTGGTCAAATTTTGGTTTAATGCATATTGCACATTTTCTGTTAGTACAATAAACCTCATTTCAATCCTGAAATATTACTGTGTCCATCAGTTATTAGATAGATCAAACTGAAATGGCTGCTGCAAACACCAAAATATTTAGAACTAAAAATGATTAAGATTAATAGGGGTGCCCAAACTTTTTCATAGGACTGTATATGGCAGTAATATATGTACACTATATGGCAGTATTATGTGTACAATATATGGCAGTATTATGTGTACAATATATGGCAGTATTATGTGTACAATATATGGCAGTATTATGTGTACAATATATGGCAGTATTATGTGTACAATATATGGCAGTAATATGTGTACAATATATGGCAGTATTATGTGTACAATATATGGCAGTATTATGTGTACAATATATGGCAGTATTATGTGTACAATATATGGCAGTATTATGTGTACAATATATGGCAGTATTATGTGTACAATATATGGCAGTAATATGTGTACAATATATGGCAGTATAAAGTGTACAATATATGGCAGTAATATATGTACAATATATGGCAGTATTATGTGTACAATATATGGCAGTATTATATGTACAATATATGGCAGTATTATGTGTACAATATATGGCAGTATCATGTGTACAATATATGGCAGTATCATGTGTACAATATATGGCAGTAATATATGTACAATATATGGCAGTATCATGTGTACAATATATGGCAGTATTATGTGTACAATATATGGCAGTAATATATGTACAATATATGGCAGTATCATGTGTACAATATATGGCAGTATTATGTGTACAATATATGGCAGTATTATGTGTACAATATATGGCAGTAATATGTGTACAATATATGGCAGTATCATGTGTACAATATATGGCAGTATTATGTGTACAATATATGGCAGTATTATGTGTACAATATATGGCAGTATTATGTGTACAATATATGGCAGTAATATGCATACTATATATGGCAGTATCATGTGTACAATATATGGCAGTAATATATGTACAATATATGGCAGTATCATGTGTACAATATATGGCAGTAATATATGTACAATATATGGCAGTATTATGTGTACAATATATGGCAGTATTATGTGTACAATATATGGCAGTATTATGTGTACAATATATGGCAGTAATATGTGTACAATATATGGCAGTATTATGTGTACAATATATGGCAGTATTATGTGTACAATATATGGCAGTATTATGTGTACAATATATGGCAGTATTATGTGTACAATATATGGCAGTAATATATGTACAATATATGGCAGTATCATGTGTACAATATATGGCAGTAATATATGTACAATATATGGCAGTATCATGTGTACAATATATGGCAGTATTATGTGTACAATATATGGCAGTATTATGTGTACAATATATGGCAGTATTATGTGTACAATATATGGCAGTATTATGTGTACAATATATGGCAGTAATATGTGTACAATATATGGCAGTATTATGTGTACAATATATGGCAGTATTATGTGTACAATATATGGCAGTATTATGTGTACAATATATGGCAGTATTATGTGTACAATATATGGCAGTAATATGCATACTATATATGGCAGTATTATGTGTACAATATATGGCAGTAATATATGTACAATATATGGCAGTATCATGTGTACAATATATGGCAGTAATATATGTACAATATATGGCAGTATCATGTGTACAATATATGGCAGTATTATGTGTACAATATATGGCAGTATTATGTGTACAATATATGGCAGTATTATGTGTACAATATATGGCAGTAATATGTGTACAATATATGGCAGTATTATGTGTACAATATATGGCAGTATTATGTGTACAATATATGGCAGTATTATGTGTACAATATATGGCAGTATTATGTGTACTATATATGGCAGTAATATGCATACTATATATGGCAGTATTATGTGTACAATATATGGCAGTATCATGTGTACAATATATGGCAGTAATATATGTACAATATATGGCAGTATCATGTGTACAATATATGGCAGTATTATGTGTACAATATATGGCAGTATTATGTGTACAATATATGGCAGTATTATGTGTACAATATATGGCAGTATTATGTGTACAATATATGGCAGTAATATGCATACTATATATGGCAGTATTATGTGTACAATATATGGCAGTATTATGTGTACAATATATGGCAGTATTATGTGTACAATATATGGCAGTATTATGTGTACAATATATGGCAGTATTATGTGTACAATATATGGCAGTATTATGTGTACAATATATGGCAGTATTATGTGTACAATATATGGCAGTATTATGTGTACAATATATGGCAGTATTATGTGTACAATATATGGCAGTATTATGTGTACAATATATGGCAGTAATATGCATACTATATATGGCAGTATCATGTGTACAATATATGGCAGTAATATATGTACAATATATGGCAGTATCATGTGTACAATATACAGCAGTATTATGTGTACAATATATGGCAGTAATATGTGTACAATATATGGCAGTATTATGTGTACAATATATGGCAGTATAAAGTGTACAATATATGGCAGTATTATATGTACAATATATGGCAGTAATATATGTACAATATATGGCAGTATCATGTGTACAATATATGGCAGTATTATGTGTACAATATATGGCAGTATTATGTGTACAATATATGGCAGTATTATGTGTACAATATATGGCAGTATTATGTGTACAATATATGGCAGTAATATGTGTACAATATATGGCAGTATTATGTGTACAATATATGGCAGTATCATGTGTACAATATATGGCAGTATTATGTGTACAATATATGGCAGTAATATGTGTACAATATATGGCAGTATTATATGTACAATATATGGCAGTATTATATGTACAATATATGGCAGTATTATGTGTACAATATATGGCAGTATTATGTGTACAATATATGGCAGTATCATGTGTGCAATATATGGCAGTATTATGTGTACAATATATGGCAGTATAAAGTGTACAATATATGGCAGTATTATATGTACAATATATGGCAGTATTATGTGTACAATATATGGCAGTATTATGTGTACAATATATGGCAGTATTATGTGTACAATATATGGCAGTATTATGTGTACAATATATGGCAGTATCATGTGTACAATATATGGCAGTATTATGTGTACAATATATGGCAGTATCATGTGTACAATATATGGCAGTAATATATGTACAATATATGGCAGTATCATGTGTACAATATATGGCAGTAATATATGTACAATATATGGCAGTATCATGTGTACAATATATGGCAGTATTATGTGTACAATATATGGCAGTATAAAGTGTACAATATATGGCAGTATTATATGTACAATATATGGCAGTATTATGTGTACAATATATGGCAGTATTATGTGTACAATATATGGCAGTATAAAGTGTACAATATATGGCAGTAATATGTGTACAATATATGGCAGTATAAAGTGTACAATATATGGCAGTAATATGTGTACAATATATGGCAGTATTATGTGTACAATATATGGCAGTATAAAGTGTACAATATATGGCAGTAATATGTGTACAATATATGGCAGTATTATGTGTACAATATATGGCAGTATTATGTGTACAATATATGGCAGTATTATGTGTACAATATATGGCAGTATTATGTGTACAATATATGGCAGTATTATGTGTACAATATATGGCAGTATAAAGTGTACAATATATGGCAGTATTATATGTACAATATATGGCAGTATTATGTGTACAATATATGGCAGTATCATGTGTACAATATATGGCAGTATTATATGTACAATATATGGCAGTATTATGTGTACAATATATGGCAGTATCATGTGTACAATATATGGCAGTATTATGTGTACAATATATGGCAGTATAAAGTGTACAATATATGGCAGTATTATATGTACAATATATGGCAGTATTATGTGTACAATATATGGCAGTATTATGTGTACAAATCAAATCAAATCAAAAAATGCTTTATTGGCACGTCCGAATAGGTATTTGGCATTGCCAAAGCTAGTAAAGTGTGTGGGGGGGGGGGGGGGAGTTGGGTTGGGTGGGTGGTGGGTATGGGGGGGGGTTTGGGTTATAACAGTCCATGGAGTCTCATCTTCCTCTTCGTTGGTGACTGCTATTAGGGGGGGGGTTGGAGGTGGGGTGGGGCAGGGCGGTTGGTTTGGGGTATAACAGTCCGTGGAGTCTCATCTTCCTCTTCGTTGGAGACTGCTATATGGGGGGGTGGGGGTGGGGCGGGTGTATTGGGATAAATATAACAGTCCGTGGAGTCTCGTCTTCCTCTTCGTTGGTGACTGCTATATGGGGAGGTGGGGGCGGGGCGGGTGTTTTGGGATAAATATAACAGTCCATGGGGCGGGTGTTTTGGGATAAATATAACAGTCCATGGAGTCTCATCTTCCTCTGGTTTGGTGACAGCTGGACACGTATTGGGCAGCGATCTCCACAGTGGCCTCTTCTTCTCCCAGTAGGATGTAGAGTTTCCTCTTCTCCCAGTCTGGGATGTGGGCAGAGAGTCTTTGGTAGTGGACGGCCCTCACAGCTGAGTATTTGGTGCAGTGTAGCAGGAAGCGGGTCTGGTCTTCTAGGGCCCCCTGGTCACAGTGCTGGCACAGTCTCTTCTCCCGTGGCTTGTACGTCTGCCTGTATCGCCCCGTCTCTATCTCTAGGTTGTGGGCGCTCAGTCTGTACCGGCTCAGGGTCTGTCTGTGCTTGGGGTGGCGTATTCTCTCCAGGTAGGTGGCCATGGTGTAGTCCCTTTGTAGGGATTGGTACACATTGGTGAGTTTCTTGGAGTTATTTATTTCGTTTCTCCATTCTTCAATGTACCGCTCTCTGTTTGCCTCTGTGGTCGCCTTTATTTCGGCCTTGGTTATCATCTGTTGGTGTTTTTGGTTTGGTGGTTGGCTGTTGTTTGGTTGGTGAATGTCTGGTTTGCTCAGGTGGCTTAGCCAGGCTTGGTGGTGGTAGGAGTCGCTCACCTGGATGTGTGCCTGGAAAGCTAGCGCCCTCTTCTGTATGGTGAGCCATAGGGGGAGTCTGCCTAGCTCTGCCCTGCAGGCTATGTTGGTGGTGTTGCGATGGACATGGAGCAGGTATTTGCAGAACTCCAGGTGGAAGTTCTCTGTTGGGCTGGAATCCCACCTTGACTGGTCTGGGTAGGTGGCTGGGCCCCAAACCTCACTGCCATAGAGAAGGATCGGGGTGATGACTGCGTCAAATCTCTTCAGCCAGACCCTCACCGGTGGTTTGAGGTGGTACAGTTGTCTTCTGATGGCGTAGAAGGTTCTGCAGGCTTTTGCTTTCAGGGTTTCTATTGCTGCTTTGAAGCTTCCTGATTGGCTGAGCTCCAGCCCCAGGTAGGTGTAGCTGTTGGTTTTCTCCAGTGTGGAGCCGTTCAGTGTGAATTGTGGGGTGGTGGAGGCTTTATTGTGGCCCTTCTTCTGAAATACCATGATTTTGGTCTTCTTCTGGTTGATGGGTAGGGCCCATGTGGTGCTGAATTTTTCCAGCACTGACAGGCTTTCTTGGAGGTCTTTCTCGGTGGGGGCCAGGAGTAGGAGGTCGTCGGCATACAGCAGGAACTTCACCTCTCGATTGTTCAGGGTGAGGCCTGGGGTTGGTGAGGTCTCCAGGGCTGTAGCCAGTTCATTGATATAGATGTTGAAGAGCGTTGGGCTCAGGCTACAGCCTTGTCTGACCCCTCGGGCCTGTTGGAAGTATGCGGTCCTTTTCCCATTCACCTTCACACTGCACTGGTTTCCGGTGTAGGAGCTCTTGATGACGTCGTACGTTCTTCCTCCTATTCCACTCTCTAGGAGTTTTAGAAGTAGGCCTGGGTGCCATACTGAATCAAACGCCTTCTTAAAGTCCACGAAGCAGGCGAATATCTTGCCTCTTCTGGTGTTGTGGACGTGTGTCTTGATGAGGCTGTGCAGGGTGTAGATATGGTCTGTGGTGCGGTGGTTTGGCATGAACCCTGCTTGGCTCTTGCTGAGGACCCCGTGTTGTGTGAGGAAGGTGAGGATTCTGTTATTGATGATGCTGTTGAACAGTTTCCCCAGCGTGCTGCTGACGCAGATCCCTCTGTAGTTGTTGGGGTCATATTGGTCCCCATTCTTGTAGATGGGGGTTATGAGCCCTTTGTTCCACTCTTCGGGGAAGTGTCCAGCATTGAGCACGAGGGTGAATAGCTTTGCCAGTGCCGCGTGTATTGCTGGAGGGCTGTATTTGATCATCTCTGGTAGGATGCCGTCAGGGCCACTGGCCTTTTTGCCTTTCAGCACGGCAATTCTTTCCTGTATATCTTTTATGGTGATTGGCGAGTCCAGAGGGTTCTGGAAGTCTTTGATGACTTTCTCCATGTCCCTCAGTTTGGTGATTATCTGTTGCTGTTCTGGAGTTAGTTCTTCTTCTGGGATGTTTTTGTAGAGACCTCTGAAGTAGTTGAGCCAGATATTGCCATTTTGGATGTGGAGAGAGTTTTTCTTGGGCTTTGTGCCCATGTGGTGCCAGGTCTCCCAGAATGAGCTGTCCTGGAGGGAGTCCTCTAGTTGCTGTATTTTGTGGGAGAGGTATCTCTGTTTCTTCTCTCTGAGGGTGCCCTTGTATTGCTTGCATAGATTGCTGTAGGCTTCCCTCACCTCCTTGTTGTTGGGGTCCCTGTGTTTTTGGTTGGAGGCTGTTCTTAGGGTATGGCGTAGTGCTCTGCAGTCGCTGTCGAACCATTTGTGGGACTGTTTGTTGGTTTGTCTTATGGGTTTGGTTGGTTTCAGGCCTGCTAGTTCTGCTGTGGTCTGTAGGATGTACTTGAGATCCTTCACAGCTCTGGTGACTCCCTGTTGGTCTGGCTGATAGGTGTTTGTATGGAAGTTTGTGAGCAGTGTCTTGATTTCGGGTCGGTTGGTTGCGTTGGTATATTCTATGGCCTGGTGGTTGGCCCATGTGAAATGTCTTGGTAGGTTGTAGAGGCCGGACTGTTGGAGCTCATGTGTGGGTGTTTTGTTCCTGGTTCTCATGTATAGTAGGATCTGGTTGTGGTCTGATAGATGGGAGTCAGGTGCGATTGTGAAGTCTTCAATGTCTGACAGGTCTGCGTCTGTAATGGCATAGTCCACCACGCTGTTGCCCACTTGGGAGTTTAGTGTGAAGCGTCCTCTGGGATCGCCTGTGGTACGTCCGTTTATTATGTACAGTCCTAGCCTTCGGCACATGTTCAGCAGTTGTCTCCCACTCTTGTTGACAGTTCTGTCTTGGCTGTTTCTTCTTGTCTGTGTGGGTTCTGGGTGGTGGATCTCACTACCGTGCGTATGTGGGTTGTCGTCAGGAGGCAGGTAGTCTAACTCTGTGCCTGTCCTTGCATTCAGGTCTCCGCATATTAGTACTCTGCCTTTGGGTTGGAAGTGGACAGCTTCCCTTTGTAGGACCTCGTAAGTGTCGGGGTGGTGGTAGGGGGACCCTGGTGGGGGCATATATACTGCACAGAGATAGATGTCCTGCTGGCCGCTGAGGATGGAGCTGCTTATTTTTATCCATATGTGATTGGTTCCACGTTTGGTAGCTTTTATGTGTTCTTTGAGCTCCTCCTTGTACCATATTAGTATGCCTCCTGAGTGGCGGCCATGTTTGGTGGTCTTATTTTTCTGGGCGGGCACTGAGAATTCCTTGTAGCCCATGGGTGTTAGGGACTCGTCTTCTGCCCGGGTCCATGTCTCTAGGAGGATTTGGATGTCTATGTTTTTTAGTCTGTCTATGAAGTCTGGATCTTTTGGGTTAGATCTATAGGCTGAGGCGTTCAGCCCTTGTATGTTCCAACTACTGATAGTCAGTGATTTCATCTTCAGTGTGTAAACCTTGTAATGAGCTGTCCTGCAGAGGACGGGCTGGGTTCTTGGTTGGTTGCAGTGTGGCCAGGTATTGGTTTATGTGCATTGCTGTTGTGGCCATTGTAGTGACCGCATGCTCTATTCTATTTATTGTCTCTATGTCGGTGCTCTGGGTTGCTCTGGTTGGCTTTTTCTTGATAGGTGGCATCTTTGGGGGGTTCTGTCTTGGATATTGGCGGTTGTCGGGTATTATTTCCATGGTTCTTTGTTTTGTTTGTTGTCTAGGCCCGGGGGCTCTGTTGAGCACTAAGTCTTTGAATTCCTTCGCTAGGAGGCTGACGCCATGTTTATTGAGGTGTTTGTCATCATATAGGTGACGCTTATCTATGGAGGGGTGTTGTGCCAGGGTGATGCCTGGTGTTTGTCTGATTCTGGTCGCCAGCTCTTTGTTGATCCCCATGATGGTAGCTTCAGAGATGCCTTCTCGTGGGAGCAGAGATGACAGGATGATACTACTGTCTGGGAACTGTTGCTTTGCTTTCTCTGCTAGTTGGACCAGTTGGCCCGCTGTCTGTTGGGGCTGGTCAGAGAGATCTTCTGTGCCTGTGTGTATGACAATGTGTTTCGGGGTAGTGAAGAAAGGCTTGCAAATGACGGTATTGGCTTTTTCAATGGTTGGGCTGTGGATTTTCTTGACTCTTTGCCGTGGGAAGAGCTTTCTTGTATTAATGTACTTGCCATTGGAGTCTATGATCAGGACTATATCTGGGTTTGAGGTTTTTGTTGTTTGGGTTCTCTCTGGCTCTATGTCTGGGGTGATGGGCAGTTCTGGGCTTTCTTGTGATGTGTGAGGCATTTCTGGCTTATTGATACCTTGATCAGAGTCTGTTGTGTTTTCCTCCCCCTCTTCCTTAGATCTTATCTCTTGTGCCTGTAGTTTCAGGCCTGATAACTCTTCCTTTAGTTCTGTGATTTCTTGTAGGCACTGCGTCATTTTATCCCACAGCTTGACATTCTCTTGCTGGCAGGCTGCTATCTCTTTTCTCAGATTTGTGTTTTCCTGGATAAGTTTGTGGATGGCTTTTGTGTCGCCATTTGTGCTGGACAGTTCGTTGACATTACAGTTTCTATTATAATTGTGTTTATAGATAGTAAAATCTCTCTCCAGCCGGGATACAGTCTCTGTGAGGGACTCTACTGAGAGGTGTGAGGAGTCGGGGGAGGGCTTGCTGGCTTGTGTACTGGCAGTGTTGGGGGATGTCACGGGTAATTCACCTGAGTCAGTGGGTGATCCTGTGTCTGTGCCCCTTTTTAGTTGTGCCTGATTCTTGATTTCTGGGAATTTTTCTATATATTGGTGAAGCCTATCTTCTCTTCCTTGAATCATTAAAGTCCCACTAGTAAAAATGGTTGTTGTGAGAATCACTTCGCCGGCCCCTTGTGGGTTTTTTATTCTGATTGTTATTTTGCCTGTATCCGCCTCTTCTGTTGTTGTACTCTTGTAGCAGTCACATATTGCATGCTGCCAGGCTCTTATATAATCGGTGTGCATAATGAGGTTAGTCATTCTTTGGTTTGATGTGTAATCAGCAAACAGGGTCTCAGCATGGGCTTTGAGGAGATCTTTCTTTGCATTTTTCTTTTCATTGGCACTCATGTTATCAGGGTATGTAATCTGTAGAGTGGCCTGCCCCCCACTGTGTACAGAGACAGTGCTCTTAGCATAACAGTCAATGTCCTCATTCTCTGTGGCCATTTTCACACCTTCTGGGATGCCTGACCCCCTGCTGTGCTGGGACCTTGTCCTAGGTTCTATGGAGCTCATACTAGGTTCATCTAAGAATTCCATATTATAATCTCCCAGGTTCCCAAAATCTGAGGGTGTCCCCGATTTCCTTATTTCTGAGGGATAATCTACTTGCTTATGGGATTAGCCAAGTGATGGCCCTACCTTCTGTGATGTGGGATCCTGGGGTCAGATGTGATGTTCCTGTTGCATTCAGCCAGTCTGAGGTCTGTAGGAATCTTCTCTTGTATTTTAAAATCCTTTTTCTGTTCTTATTTCATTTTTCTCTTGGGGTGTTTTTAGTCTCGCTTAGTTATGTCTTCCATGGAGCCGATATTTCCTGGTTTTCGTCTTGCAGGTAGCTCAATTACAAGGTTTTACTTTGATGAAAGTCAGGAGCTCATGTTGGGAGATGCTTACAGTTCAGTAGTCAGTAGTAGTCAATATATGGCAGTAATATATGTACAATATATGGCAGTATCATGTGTACAATATATGGCAGTATTATGTGTACAATATATGGCAGTATCATGTGTACAATATATGGCAGTATTATGTGTACAATATATGGCAGTATTATGTGTACAATATATGGCAGTATAAAGTGTACAATATATGGCAGTATTATATGTACAATATATGGCAGTATTATGTGTACAATATATGGCAGTATTATGTGTACAATATATGGCAGTATCATGTGTACAATATATGGCAGTAATATATGTACAATATATGGCAGTATCATGTGTACAATATATGGCAGTAATATATGTACAATATATGGCAGTATCATGTGTACAATATATGGCAGTAATATATGTACAATATATGGCAGTATCATGTGTACAATATATGGCAGTAATATATGTACAATATATGGCAGTATTATGTGTACAATATATGGCAGTAATATGTGTACAATATATGGCAGTATCATGTGTACAATATATGGCAGTAATATATGTACAATATATGGCAGTATCATGTGTACAATATATGGCAGTATTATGTGTACAATATATGGCAGTAATATGTGTACAATATATGGCAGTATTATGTGTACAATATATGGCAGTAGAAAGTGTACAATATATGGCAGTATTATGTGTACAATATATGGCAGTATTATGTGTACAATATATGGCAGTATTATGTGTACAATATATGGCAGTATTATGTGTACAATATATGGCAGTATTATGTGTACAATATATGGCAGTATTATGTGTACAATACACATACACCATATACAAGACTCTCAGTGTCAGGACAGACCCCGGCGCCTCCTCTCAGGATCTGCCCTGAAGTGCCGGCTCTGCAGCCTTCTATGGCCCAGTAAGGAGCCTATGACCCAATCCTGGGGTTGAGACCTAATCCAGACCCGCCCTGGACCACACATAGGTCAGGAATCTGGGCAGAGTCACAAGCAGAGTGCTGGAGTCCAGGTATATCAGCCCGAGGTTCCTGACCTATGTGTGGTCCAGGGCGGGTCTGGAGTAGCCTCAGCCTAGGTGCAGATCCCGGGCTCATTATTGGGCCATAGAAGGCTGCAGATCCCGCACTTCAGGACAGATCCATGGTGTTAAGGAGGTGTCTGGTTCTGTCCTGTAACTCTGAGGCCGGTGACACTACATTGCTCCTGCTTTGTTGGTGTGGCTGATAGTAAGCCCCATGTATAGTTAGGCCATCAGTTCTGTTTAGTTAGTGCTCAGACGAGCAGGGATTTATTCTGTTTTTGCCTGAAGTTCAGGCTGGATTTGGTTTTGCTGATTTTGTGCCTGAAGTGGAGATTTATTTATTTTCATGTTTTTTCTATATAAACCCGTTTGCTGCACATTTTATGTCCCTGTCTCTGAGTGTTTGGGTCCGCACCACTGCTGCTACCGAGCCCCCTCCCCCACACTATATATACACAGGTCATTATTATTTGATTATTATTATCTTGATCCCGCTTTATATTTTCACACATTGTTGACTTGACTCAATACCTTGTATGTTGTCACCACTGCATCGCGATACCGGATCCCACTCACTATCTGTCCGCGGGTTCCTACAATAAATCCTGTCATGTGCCGGCCGATATCCAGTCCTACATTGTACTGGTAGAGATTCGCCCACCTCGTAATACTCCTTGTAGGCAGATATCAGTCCCTCTATCGGTGGCTTTCCACACTGAGCTGCAAAATAAGCAAAACTGTGACAGTCTGAACAGGGCCATAACTAGCAGAGATCAGCCGCCATAGCAAACCTTTGACTGGCCCCCACAAGGTCAGGGTTAGACTGGCCCACTGGGGAACCATTGAATCCCCCGGTGGGCCCCGAACCTTGCTCAAACGCTGCTGGGGCAAGTAACAACTACAAGAGGGGGGTAAGAGAATTATTCCTGGGGATGACAGGGCTGAATTGGCACTAATGGGCACAAAATAACATCTCTGTTTATGGTTTGAAGCTGAATGGGGCATAAACTTAAAATGCAGGGCCCCCAATCTGTCTGTAACTCCAGAGAGCCGAGACACGCAGGTGCTATCCTGCAGCTACACGTAGAAGAGCGGCGCAGTAAGTTTTCTGCCTAGCAGAGGCTACTTCTCACTTACAAAAATGGCCGCACTTTGACCAGTATATCAGGCACAATGGTGTAGGTTTCAAAGAACCATTGCACCAACAAGTTAAAGACGTGGGCCATGTGTGGACTGTGTTGGAGTCTGACAAGTTGCAGATCTGCTACCAGGTTCCAGCCATTATCACATACACCAACATGCCAGGCCCCAGGTGTTCAGTTCCAAAGGACTCTGTGATTACATTTGGCTCAGTCGCAGCTCCAGGACAGGCCTTGGAAGGCAAGGTTTCCTTTAGTGGCTCCATCTCAGCAGGATGATGATGGTGAAGCTTGGTTAACTCTGGTGTCAGAAGGGAAAGTGGTTTCTGATCTACATGTAAAGTACTGGAGCATGCTGTCTGGACAATTAACACCTGATCAGAACCCTGTAGAGGTAATGTAGAGTCCCATATTAGAGCAGCACTGTAATGACTAAAGATGGCCGGCAGTTGCCCGGGGCCCTGTCACATAAACAGGAGCCTCCTGCCAGTTGTATACTTTCCCTATTACTCTCTCCCAGTTTCATGTGTCCCCCCCCCCTCCATCTCTGTCCCCAGTTTCATGTCCCCCAGTCTCTGCCCAGTGTCATGCCGTTCTCCCCCCTCTTCATTTGCCCCAGTGTTACCCCGGACATTACACACTCACCAATACACATTGCAGGGTTATCCCACACGTCATTAGGTTGTCGGCTCGTACAAGTAATCCTATCGTGTAGAGGGCGATATCCGGCCTGACATCGCACCGTGACAGACTCGCCCACGTTATAGAACTCTCTGTCTACAGGGATCATCCCCACCACATATGTACGCTGACACTGACCTGCACAACCAACAGAACCATAGGGGGTTACGATCATGTCCTATACATCACATGCAGCCAGTGGAGGATCTCTCGGAGACGTCTTGGAGGACTCACCAATACACTGCACATTAATGTCCCATTCGTTGCTCGTCTGAGGGTTTAAGACATTGGATCCTCTCTCGTGACGGACGATACCCAGTCTGACATCGCACGGCTACAGATTCACCCACATGGTAGAACTCTCTTTCTGCCGGAATCATCCCCTCCCCCGATGGCCTCCTACATTGACCTGCGCACAATAATGGAGGAGAAGACATTAGGTCAATGTTGCTCGTAGATTCGGACGTACAGCCCTGTCCACCTGTAACTTTACATACATTTTATTGACTTCTTAACCCAAATATATTTGCCTACTTTTTCCCGTCTAGAACCAATTCCAAATTCTAAAAACACCAGAACAGACACAACAATGGAGCTTTTATCCCAGGTAGCCCCCGTACGCACATATTGTGTATTGTGTCATCAGGAGGCGGGTATTTATGGGGATAAAAAGGAGGAGTATATTAAGGACGTCTACCTATAATCACATGGCCCCATATCTATACTCTCTAGAGCTACTTATATAGCACCATCATATTCCCCACCCCAACTGAGGCCATTGACAGGGCTAGGCTTACATATGGCCACCACCCCAGCTGAGGCCATTGACGGAACTGGGCTTACACATGGCCACCACCCCAGCTGAGGCCATTGACGGAACTGGGCTTACAGATGGCCACCATCCCAGCTAAGGCCATTGACGGAACTGGGCTTACACATGGCCACCACCCCAGCTGAGGCCATTGACGGAACTGGGCTTACAGATGGCCACCATCCCAGCTAAGGCCATTGACAGGGCTGGGCTTACACATGGCCAACACCCCAGCTGAGGCTATTTACAGGGCTGAGCTTACACGTGGCCACCACCCCAGATGAGGCCATTGACAGGGCTAGGCTTACACATGGCCAACACCCCAGCTAAGTCCATTGACGGAATTGGGCTTACACATGGCCACCACCCCAACTGAGGCCATTAACGGAATAGGGCTTACACATGGCCACCACCCCAGCTAAGGCCATTGACAGGGTTAGGCCCACACATGGCCAAAACCCCACCTGAGGCCATTGACAGGGCTAGGCTTACAAATGGCCACCACCCCAGCTGAGGCCATTGACAGGGCTAGGCTCATACATGGCCACCACCCCAGCTGAGGCCATTGACAGGGCTGGGCTTAGACATTGCCACCACCCCAGCTGCGGCCATTGACAGGGCTGGGCTTACACATGGCCACCACCCCAGCTGAGGCCATTGACAGGGCTAGGCTTACACATGGCCACCACCCCAACTGAGGCCATTGACAGAACTGGGCTTACACATGGCCACAACCCCAGCTGAGGCCATTGACAGGGCTGGGCTTACACATGGCCAACACCCCAGCTGAGGCCATTGACAGGGCTGGGCTTAAACATGGCCACCACCCCAGCTGAGGCCATTGACAGGGCTGGGCTCACACATGGCCACCACCCCAGCTGAGGCCATTGACAGGGCTGGGCTTACACATGACCAACACCCCAGCTGAGGCCATTGACAGGCCTGGGCTTACACATGGCCACCACCCCAGCTGAGGCCATTGATAGGGCTGGGCTTACACATGGCCACCATCCCAGCTGAGGCCATTGACAGGGCTGGTCATACACATGGTCACCACCCCAGCTGAGGCCATTGATGGAACTGGGCTTACACATGGCCACCACCCCAGCTAAGGCCATTGACGGAACTGGGCTTACACATGGTCAACACCCAAGCTCAGGCCATTGACAGGGCTGGGCTTACACATGGCCACCACCCCAGCTAAGGCCATTGACAGAGCTGGGCTTACACATGGCCACCACCCCAGCTAAGGCCATTGACGGGACTGGGCTCACACATGGCTACCACCCCAGCTAAGGCCATTGACGGGACTGGGCTCACACATGGCCACCACTCCAGCTAAGGCCATTGACGGGACTGGACTTACACATGGCCAACACCCCAGCTGAGGCCATTGACAGGGCTATGCTTACACATGGCCACCACCCCAGCAGAGGCCATTGACCAGGCTGGGCTTACACATGGCCAGTACCCCTGGCTGTGGTATATACAGAAAGTAATCCCTAACGACAAGTACATGAAGCCTGTTATAGAGGGCCAATGCTCTGGCGGTGGTAACAACAGGAGAGTGAAGGTTCGAGCTTTTGCTCAACTTGGACAATCCCTTTAAGTTTCACTTAAACACAATCTAGACACCCAACACTATAAGGTCTCATCTCTGGAAACTAAAAGTAATGGAGGTTGTCCCCTGTCCAGATATCACTTAAGTGGTGGCAGCTACCACAAAACATGACCCAAGTTATACATGGACAGGGTTGGATTGAAGAAGTCGGATTGAGGTTCCTTGGCCCACTACATAATATTATTCTGGGGGTATCCCCTGCAACAGACCCTAGCAGATAGACCATAGTACCCGTCATATGTAGATGTCTTCTACTAGACCATCATTGTGTTAGAGCCTGGGACCACCCGAAGATCCTCTAGTAGTCAGGAGAACGAGTCTAACACTGTCCATGGATGACTAATAGATCTAACATGACCTGCACTGATCCCTGGTCACTTCCCCATAGACTCCATAACATGTGGCTGATGCACCAGTTGGTTCATAGGTGGAATATTTGGGTGACTTGGATGAAGACAAGATCGTGTTCCACCTCCTGGAGCTGCATTATTTAGTAGGGTGGTCATCCCTCCATCCATCATGTAGAAGTCATGGTCACGTTGGGTACATGGAATGAGTGGTACATGGTATGACTAGGACATGAGGCCTACCTGATCCTTCCGCCATGTCTCCTAATCCTGATAGGACCAGCCAGGTCAGTCCCAGTAGACAGTGATGGCCAACCATGGTAAGATGATCTGATAATTCTCATTGAGGGAGGCTCAGCCTGAATTTTTTGAGGCTCTTCACCAATGACAGGAAACTTGCGGTTATTCGGCAGCCTGCTCTCGACATGTTCCTTCCTCTTTTGTAGGAAAATATTAGGTTTCCAAAGAAACGAACAGGAGTTTGTATGAATTACTGAATTTACAACCAACCACATTCTGGACCTCGCCTGGACCAACTCTGCCGGTGCATGATACGGGGGGTTGTGGGGTCTCGTATCTGCTACTTATTGGAATGACTGAGCCCTGAGCCCCATCCATTGACTGACTTACCTGTCCAGTATAGATTCCCTTCTCATATACTATATACTGACTGTGTGCTATTACTACAGCTTGTCCAGTATGGGGGAGGGGTAGAAGGACACAGTATTTTGTCTATACCATATCTATGTCTATAATGTTCCTACACCATGCCTATACTGTCTATACACCATGTCTATAATGTGTCTATAATGTGTCTATACTATGTCTATACTGTCTATATACCATGTCTATAATGTGTCTACACTGTCTATATACCATGTCTATAATGTGTCTATACTGTCTATATACCATGTCTATAATGTGTCTATACTGTCTATACACCATGTCTATAATGTGTCTATACTGTCTATACACCATGTCTATAATGTGTCTATACTGTCTATATACCATGTCTATAATGTGTCTATACTGTGTATATACCATGTCTATAATGTGTCTATACACCATGTCTATAATGTGACTATACTGTCTATACACCATGTCTATAATGTGTCTATACTGTCTATACACCATGTCTATAATGTGTCTATACTGTCTATACACCATGTCTATAATGTGTCTATACTGTCTATATACCATGTCTATAATGTGTCTATACTGTCTATAATGTGTCTATACTGTCTATACACCATGTCTATACTGTCTATATACCATGTCCATAATGTGTCTATACTGTCTATATATCATGTCTATAATGTGTCTATACTATCTATATACCATGTCTATAATGTGTCTATACTGTCTATATATCATGTCTATAATGTGTCTATACTGTCTATATACCATGTCTATAATGTGTCTATAATGTGTCTATACTGTCTATATACCATGTCTATAATGTGTCTATACTGTCTATACACCATGTCTATAATGTGTCTATACTGTCTATATACCATGTCTATAATGTGCCTATACTGTCTATACACCATGTCAATAATGTGTCTATACTGTCTATACACCATGTCTATAATGTGTCTATACTGTCTATATACCATGTCTATAATGTGTCTATAATGTGTCTATACTGTCTATATACCATGTCTATAATGTGTCTATACTGTCTATACACCATGTCTATAATGTGTCTATACTGTCTATATACCATGTCTATAATGTGCCTATACTGTCTATACACCATGTCTATAATGTGTCTATACTGTCTATACACCATGTCTATAATGTGTCTATACTGTCTATATACCATGTCTATAATGTGCCTATACTGTCTATACACCATGTCTATAATGTGTCTATACTGTCTATACACCATGTCTATAATGTGTCTATACTGTCTATACACCATGTCTATAATGTGTCTATACTGCCTATATACCATGTCTATGTGCCTATACTGCCTATATACCATGTCTATAATGTGTCTATACTGTCTATATACCATGTCTATAATGTGTCTATACTGTCTATACACCATGTCTATAATGTGTCTATACTGTCTATATACCATGTCTATAATGTGTCTATACTGTCTATACACCATGTCTATAATGTGCCTATACTGTCTATACACCATGTTTATAATGTGCCTATACTGTCTATATACCATGTCTATAATGTGTCTATATACCATGTCTATAATGTGTTTATACTGTCTATATACCATGTCTGTAATGTGTCTATACTGTCTATACACCATGTTTATAATGTGCCTATACTGCCTATATACCATGTCTATAATGTGTCTATACTGTCTATATACCATGTCTATGTGCCTATACTGTCTATATACCATGTCTATAATGTGTCTATACACCATGTCTATAATGTGCCTATACTGTCTATACACCATGTTTATAATGTGCCTATACTGTCTATATAACATGTCTATAATGTGTCTATACTGTCTATATACCATGTCTATAATGTGTCTATACTGTCTATATACCATGTCTATAATGTGTCTATACTGTCTATATAACATGTCTATAATGTGTCTATACTGTCTATATACCATGTCTATAATGTGTCTATACTGTCTATATACCATGTAAATGTGTCTATACTGTCTATATACCATGTCTATAATGTGTCTATACTGTCTATACACCATGTCTATAATGTGCCTATACTGTCTATATACCATGTCTATAATGTGTCTATACTGTCTATATACCATGTCTATGTGCCTATACTGTCTATATACCATGTCTATAATGTGTCTATACTGTCTATATACCATGTTTACAATGTGCCTATACTGCCTATATACCATGTCTATAATGTGTCTATACTGTCTATATACCATGTCTATAATGTGTCTATACTGTCTATATACCATGTCTATAATGTGCCTATACTGTCTATATACCATGTCTATAATGTGTCTATACTGTCTATACACCATGTCTATAATGTGCCTATACTGTCTATACACCATGTCTATAATGTGTCTATACTGTCTATATACCATGTCTATAATGTGTCTATACTGTCTATACACCATGTTTATAATGTGTCTATACTGCCTATATACCATGTCTATAATGTGTCTATACTGTCTATATACCATGTCTATAATGTGTCTATACTGTCTATACACCATGTTTATAATGTGTCTATACTGTCTATATACTATGTCTATGTGCCTATACTGTCTATATACCATGTCTATAATGTGTCTATACTGTCTATATACCATGTCTATAATGTGCCTATACTGTCTATATACCAGGTCTATAATGTGTCTATACTGTCTATACACCATGTCTATAATGTGTCTATACTGTCTATATACCATGTCTATAATGTGTCTATACTATCTATATACCATGTCTATAATGTGTCTATACTGTCTATATACCATGTCTATAATGTGTCTATACTATCTATATACCATGTCTATAATGTGTCTATACTGTCTATATACCATGTCTATAATGTGTCTATACTATCTATACACCATGTCTATAATGTGTCTATACTGTCTATATACCATGTCTATAATGTGTCTATACTGTCTATATACCATGTCTATAATGTGTCTATACTATCTATATACCATGTCTATAATATGTCTATACTGTCTATATACCATGTCTATAATGTGTCTATACTATCTATACACCATGTCTATAATGTGTCTATACTGTTTATACACCATGTCTATAATGTGTCTATACTGTCTATATACCATGTCTATAATGTGTCTATACTATCTATACACCATGTCTATAATGTGTCTATACTGTCTATATACCATGTCTATAATGTGTCTATACTGTCTATATACCATGTCTATAATGTGTCTATACTATCTATATACCATGTCTATAATGTGCCTATACTGTCTATATACCATGTCTATAATGTGTCTATACTGTCTATATACCATGTCTATGTGCCTATACTGTCTATATACCATGTCTATGTGTCTATACTGTCTATACACCATGTCTATAATGTGTTTATACTGTCTATATACCATGTCTATAATGTGTCTATACTGTCTATATACCATGTCTATAATGTGTCTATACTGCCTATATACCATGTTTATAATGTGTCTATACTGTCTATATATCATGTCTATAATGTGTATACACTGTCTATATACCATGTCTATAATGTGTCTATACTGTCTATATACCATGTCTATAATGTGTCTATACTGTCTATATACCATGTCTATAATGTGTCTATACTGTCTATACACCATGTCTATAATGTGTCTATACTGTCTATATACCATGTCTATGTGCCTATACTGTCTATATACCATGTCTATAATGTGTCTATACTGTCTATATACCATGTCTATAATGTGCCTATACTGTCTATATACCAGGTCTATAATGTGTCTATACTGTCTATACACCATGTCTATAATGTGTCTATACTGTCTATATACCATGTCTATAATGTGTCTATACTGTCTATACACCATGTCTATAATGTGCCTATACTGTCTATATACCATGTCTATAATGTGTCTATACTGTCTATACACCATGTCTATAATGTGTCTAAACTGTCTATATACCATGTCTATGTGCCTATACTGTCTATATACCATGTCTATAATGTGTCTATACTGTCTATATACTATGTCTATAATGTGTCTATACTGTCTATACACCATGTCTATAATGTGTCAATACTGTCTATATACCATGTCTATAATGTGTCTATACTGTCTATATACCATGTCTATGTGTCTATACTGTCTATACACCATGTCTATAATGTGTTTATACTGTCTATATACCATGTCTATAATGTGTCTATACTGTCTATACACCATGTCTATAATGTGTCTATACTGTCTATATACCATGTTTATGTGCCTATACTGTCTATATACCATGTCTATGTGCCTATACTGTCTATATACCATGTCTATAATGTGTCTATACTGTCTATATACCATGTCTATAATGTGCCTATACTGTCTATATACCATGTCTATAATGTGTCTATACTGTCTATACACCATGTCTACAATGTGCCTATACTGTCTATATACCATGTCTATGTGCCTATACTGTCTATATACCATGTCTATAATGTGTCTATACTGTCTATACACCATGTCTACAATGTGCCTATACTGTCTATATACCATGTCTATAATGTGTCTATACTGTCTATACACCATGTCTATAATGTGCCTATACTGTCTATATACCATGTCTATAATGTGTCTATACTGTCTATACACCATGTCTATAATGTGTCTATACTGTCTATATACCATGTCTATGTGCCTATACTGTCTATATACCATGTCTATAATGTGTCTATACTGTCTATATACTATGTCTATAATGTGTCTATACTGTCTATACACCATGTCTATAATGTGTCAATACTGTCTATATACCATGTCTATGTGCCTATACTGTCTCTATACCATGTCTATAATGTGTCTAAACTGTCTATATACCATGTCTATAATGTGTCTATACTGTCTATATACCATGTCTATGTGTCTATACTGTCTATACACCATGTCTATAATGTGTTTATACTGTCTATACACCATGTCTATAATGTGTCTATACTATCTATATACCATGTTTATGTGCATATACTGTCTATATACCATGTCTATAATGTGTCTATACTGTCTATACACCATGTCTATAATGTGTATATACTGTCTATATACCATGTCTATGTGTCTATACTGTCTATACACCATGTCTATAATGTGTTTATACTGTCTATACACCATGTCTATAATGTGTCTATACTGTCTATATACCATGTTTATGTGCCTATACTGTCTATATACCATGTCTATAATGTGTCTATACTGTCTATATACCATGTTTATGTGCCTATACTGTCTATATACCATGTCTATAATGTCTCTATACTGTCTATATACCATGTCTATAATGTGCCTATACTGTCCATATACCATGTCTATAATGTGTCTATACTGTCTATATACCATGTCTATAATGTGTCTATACTGTCTATACACCATGTCTATAATGTGTCTATACTGTCTATATACCATGTCTATAATGTGTCTATACTGTCTATACACCATGTCTATAATGTGCCTATACTGTCCATATACCATGTCTATAATGTGTCTATACTGTCTATATACCATGTCTATAATGTGTCTATACTGTATATATACCATGTCTATAATGTGTCTATACTGTCTATGCACCATGTCTATTTGTCTATAATGTGTCTATATACCATGTCTATAATGTGCCTATACTGTCTATATACCATGTCTATAATGTGTCTATACTGTCTATATACTATGTCTATAATGTGTCTATACTGTATATATACCATGTCTATAATGTGTCTATACTGTCTATGCACCATGTCTATGTGTCTATAATGTGTCTATATACCATGTCTATAATGTGCCTATACTGTCTATATACCATGTCTATAATGTGTCTATACTGCCTATATACCATCTCTATAATGTGTCTATACTGTCTATATACCATGTCTATAATGTGTCTATACTGTCTATACACCATGTCTATAATGTGTCTATACTGTCTATATACCATGTCTATAATGTGTCTATACTGTCTAAAAAACAATGTCTATAATGTGTCTATACTGTCTATACACCATGTCTATAATGTGTCTATACTGTCTATACACCATGTCTATAATGTGTCTATACTGTCTATACACCATGTCTATAATGTGTCTATACTGTCTATATACCATGTCTATAATGTGTCTATACTGTCTATACACCATGTCTAAAATGTGTTTATACTGTCTATATACCATGTCTATAATGTGTCTATACTGTCTATATACCATGTCTATAATGTGTCTATACTGTCTATATACCATGTTTATGTGCCTATACTGTCTATATACCATGTCTATAATGTCTCTATACTGTCTATATACCATGTCTATAATGTGCCTATACTGTCCATATACCATGTCTATAATGTGTCTATACTGTCTATATACCATGTCTATAATGTGTCTATACTGTCTATACACCATGTCTATAATGTGTCTATACTGTCTATATACCATGTCTATAATGTGTCTATACTGTCTATACACCATGTCTATAATGTGCCTATACTGTCCATATACCATGTCTATAATGTGTCTATACTGTCTATATACCATGTCTATAATGTGTCTATACTGTATATATACCATGTCTATAATGTGTCTATACTGTCTATGCACCATGTCTATTTGTCTATAATGTGTCTATATACCATGTCTATAATGTGCCTATACTGTCTATATACCATGTCTATAATGTGTCTATACTGTCTATGCACCATGTCTATGTGTCTATAATGTGTCTATATACCATGTCTATAATGTGCCTATACTGTCTATATACCATGTCTATAATGTGTCTATACTGCCTATATACCATCTCTATAATGTGTCTATACTGTCTATATACCATGTCTATAATGTGTCTATACTGTCTATACACCATGTCTATAATGTGTCTATACTGTCTATATACCATGTCTATAATGTGTCTATACTGTCTATACACCATGTCTATAATGTGTCTATACTGTCTATACACCATGTCTATAATGTGTCTATACTGTCTATACACCATGTCTATAATGTGTCTATACTGTCTATACACCATGTCTATAATGTGTCTATACTGTCTATACACCATGTCTATAATGTGTCTATACTGTCTATATACCATGTCTATAATGTGTCTATACTGTCTATATACCATGTCTAAAATGTGTTTATACTGTCTATATACCATGTCTATAATGTGTCTATACTGTCTATATACCATGTCTATAATGTGTCTATACTGTCTATATACCATGTCTATAATGTGTCTATACTGTCTATATACCATGTCTAAAATGTGTTTATACTGTCTATATACCATGTCTATAATGTGTCTATACTGTCTATATACCATGTCTATAATGTGTCTATACTGTCTATATACCATGTCTATAATGTGTCTATACTGTCTATATACCATGTCTATAATGTGTCTATACTATCTATATACCATGTCTATAATGTGTCTATACTGTTTATATACCATGTCTATGTGCCTATACTATCTATATACCATGTCTATAATGTGTCTATACTGTTTATATACCATGTCTATGTGCCTATACTGTCTATATACCATGTCTATAATGTGTTTATACTGTCTATATACCATGTCTATAATGTGTCTATACTGTCTATACACCATATCTATAATGTGTCTATACTGTCTATACACCATGTCTATAATGTGTCTATACTGTCTATATACCATGTCTATAATGTGTCTATACTGTCTATACACCATGTCTATAATGTGTCTATACTGTCTATACACCATGTCTATAATGTGTCTATACTGTCTATACACCATGTCTTTAATGTGTCTATACTGTCTATATACCATGTCTATGTGCCTATACTGTCTATATACCATGTCTATAATGTGTTTATACTGTCTATATACCATGTCTATAATGTGCCTATACTGTCTATACACCATGTTTATAATGTGTCTATACTGCCTATATACCATGTCTATAATGTGTCTATACTGTCTATATATCATGTCTATGTGTCTATACTGTCTATACACCATGTCTATAATGTGTTTATACTGTCTATATACCATGTCTATAATGTGTCTATACTGTCTATATACCATGTCTATGTGTCTATACTGTCTACACACCATGTCTATAATGTGTCTATACTGCCTATATACCATGTCTATAATGTGTCTATACTGTCTATATATCATGTCTATAATGTGTATACACTGTCTATATACCATGTCTATAATGTGTCTATACTGTCTATATACCATGTCTATAATGTGTCTATACTGTCTATATACCATGTCTATAATGTGTCTATACTGTCTATATACCATGTCTATAATGTGCCTATACTGTCTATACACCATGTCTTTAATGTGCCTATACTGTCTATATACCATGTCTATAATGTATCTATACTGTCTATATACCATGTCTATAATGTGTCTATACTGTCTATATACCATGTCTATGTGCCTATACTGTCTATATACCATGTCTATAATGTGTCTATACTGTCTATATACCACGTCTATAATGTGTCAACACTGTCTATATACAATGTCTATGTGCCTATACTGTCTATATACCATGTCTATAATGTGTCTATACTGTCTATATACCATGTCTTTAATGTGTCTATACTGTCTATATACCATGTCTATAATGTGTCTATACTGTCTATATACCATGTCTATGTGCCTATACTGTCTATATACCATGTCTATAATGTGTCTATACTGTCTATATACCATGTCTATAATGTGTCTATACTGTCTATATACCATGTCTATAATGTGCCTATACTGTCTATACACCATGTCTATAATGTGTCTATACTGTCTATATACCATGTCTATGTGCCTATACTGTCTATATACCATGTCTATAATGTGTTTATACTGTCTATATACCATGTCTATAATGTGCCTATACTGTCTATACACCATGTTTATAATGTGTCTATACTGCCTATATACCATGTCTATAATGTGTCTATACTGTCTATATATCATGTCTATAATGTGTATACACTGTCTATATACCATGTCTATAATGTGTCTATACTGTCTATATACCATGTCTATAATGTGTCTATACTGTCTATACACCATGTAAATAATGTGTCTATACTGTCTATGTACCATGTCTATGTGCCTATACTGTCTATATACCATGTCTATAATGTGTCTATACTGTCTATATACCATGTCTATAATGTGCCTATACTGTCTATATACCATGTCTATAATGTGTCTATACTGTCTATACACCATGTCTATAATGTGTCTATACTGTCTATATACCATGTCAATAATGTGTCTATACACCATGTCTATGTGCCTATACTGTCAATATCCCATGTCTATAATGTGCCTATACTGTCTATACACCATGTCTATAATGTGTCTATACTGTCTATACACCATGTCTATAATGTGTCTATACTGTCTATATACCATGTCAATAATGTGCCTATACACCATGTCTATGTGCCTATACTGTCAATATCCCATGTCTATAATGTGCCTATACTGTCTATACACCATGTCTATAATGTGTCTATACTGTCTATATACCATGTCTATAATGTGCCTATACTGTCTATATACCATGTCTATAATGTGTCAATACTGTCTATATACCATGTCTATAATGTGTCTATACTGTCTATATACCATGTCTATGTGTCTATACTGTCTATACACCATGTCTATAATGTGTTTATACTGTCTATACACCATGTCTATAATGTGTCTATACTATCTATATACCATGTTTATGTGCATATACTGTCTATATACCATGTCTATAATGTGTCTATACTGTCTATACACCATGTCTATAATGTGTATATACTGTCTACATACCATGTCTATGTGTCTATACTGTCTATACACCATGTCTATAATGTGTTTATACTGTCTATACACCATGTCTATAATGTGTCTATACTGTCTACATACCATGTCTATGTGTCTATACAGTCTATATACCATGTCTATAATGTGTCTATACTGTCTATATACCATGTTTATGTGCCTATACTGTCTATATACCATGTCTATAATGTCTCTATACTGTCTATATACCATGTCTATAATGTGCCTATACTGTCCATATACCATGTCTATAATGTGTCTATACTGTCTATATACCATGTCTATAATGTGTCTATACTGTCTATATACCATGTCTATAATGTGTCTATACTGTCTATGCACCATGTCTATGTGTCTATAATGTGTCTATATACCATGTCTATAATGTGTCTATACTGTCTATATACCATGTCTATAATGTGTCTATACTGCCTATATACCATCTCTATAATGTGTCTATACTGTCTATATACCATGTCTATAATGTGTCTATACTGTCTATACACCATGTCTATAATGTGTCTATACTGTCTATATACCATGTCTATAATGTGTCTATACTGTCTATACACCATGTCTATAATGTGTCTATACTGTCTATACACCATGTCTATAATGTGTCTATACTGTCTATACACCATGTCTATAATGTGTCTATACTGTCTATATACCATGTCTATGTGCCTATACTGTCTATATACCATGTCTAAAATGTGTTTATACTGTCTATATACCATGTCTATAATGTGTCTATACTGTCTATATACCATGTCTATAATGTGTCTATACTGTCTATATACCATGTCTATAATGTGTCTATACTGTCTATATACCATGTCTATAATGTGCCTATACTGTCTATATACCATGTCTATAATGTGTCTATACTGTCTATACACCATGTCTATAATGTGTCTATACTGTCTATATACCATGTCTATAATGTGTCTATACTGTCTATATACCATGTCTATGTGCCTATACTGTCTATATACCATGTCTATAATGTGTGTATACTGTCTATATACCATGTTTACAATGTGCCTATACTGCCTATATACCATGTCTATAATGTGTCTATACTGTCTATATACCATGTCTATAATGTGTCTATACTGTCTATATACCATGTCTATAATGTGTCTATACTGTCTATACACCATGTCTATAATGTGCCTATACTGTCTATACACCATGTCTATAATGTGTCTATACTGTCTATATACCATGTCTATAATGTGTCTATACTGTCTATACACCATGTTTATAATGTGTCTATACTGCCTATATACCATGTCTATAATGTGTCTATACTGTCTATATACCATGTCTATGTGCCTATACTGTCTATATACCATGTCTATAATGTGTCTATACTGTCTATACACCATGTTTATAATGTGTCTATACTGTCTATATACTATGTCTATGTGCCTATACTGTCTATATACCATGTCTATAATGTGTCTATACTGTCTATATACCATGTCTATAATGTGCCTATACTGTCTATATACCAGGTCTATAATGTGTCTATACTGTCTATACACCATGTCTATAATGTGTCTATACTGTCTATATACCATGTCTATAATGTGTCTATACTATCTATATACCATGTCTATAATGTGTCTATACTGTCTATATACCATGTCTATAATGTGTCTATACTATCTATATACCATGTCTATAATGTGTCTATACTGTCTATATACCATGTCTATAATGTGTCTATACTATCTATACACCATGTCTATAATGTGTCTATACTGTCTATATACCATGTCTATAATGTGTCTATACTGTCTATATACCATGTCTATAATGTGTCTATACTATCTATATACCATGTCTATAATGTGTCTATACTGTCTATATACCATGTCTATAATGTGTCTATACTATCTATACACCATGTCTATAATGTGTCTATACTGTCTATATACCATGTCTATAATGTGTCTATACTATCTATACACCATGTCTATAATGTGTCTATACTGTCTATATACCATGTCTATAATGTGTCTATACTATCTATACACCATGTCTATAATGTGTCTATACTGTCTATATACCATGTCTATAATGTGTCTATACTGTCTATATACCATGTCTATAATGTGTCTATACTATCTATATACCATGTCTATAATGTGCCTATACTGTCTATATACCATGTCTATAATGTGTCTATACTGTCTATACACCATGTCTATAATGTGCCTATACTGTCTATATACCATGTCTATAATGTGTCTATACTGTCTATATACCATGTCTATGTGCCTATACTGTCTATATACCATGTCTATGTGTCTATACTGTCTATATACCATGTCTATAATGTGCCTATACTGTCTATACACCATGTTTATAATGTGTCTATACTGTCTATATACCATGTCTATAATGTGTATACACTGTCTATATACCATGTCTATAATGTGTCTATACTGTCTATACACCATGTCTATAATGTGTCTATACTGTCTATATACCATGTCTATAATGTGTCTATACTGCCTATATACCATGTTTATAATGTGTCTATACTGTCTATATATCATGTCTATAATGTGTATACACTGTCTATATACCATGTCTATAATGTGTCTATACTGTCTATATACCATGTCTATAATGTGTCTATACTGTCTATATACCATGTCTATAATGTGTCTATACTGTCTATACACCATGTCTATAATGTGTCTATACTGTCTATATACCATGTCTATGTGCCTATACTGTCTATATACCATGTCTATAATGTGTCTATACTGTCTATATACCATGTCTATAATGTGCCTATACTGTCTATATACCATGTCTATAATGTGCCTATACTGTCTATATACCATGTCTATAATGTGTCTATACTGTCTATACACCATGTCTATAATGTGTCTATACTGTCTATATACCATGTCAATAATGTGTCTATACTGTCTATACACCATGTCTATAATGTGCCTATACTGTCTATATACCATGTCTATAATGTGTCTATACTGTCTATACACCATGTCTATAATGTGTCTATACTGTCTATATACCATGTCTATGTGCCTATACTGTCTATATACCATGTCTATAATGTGTCTATACTGTCTATATACTATGTCTATAATGTGTCTATACTGTCTATACACCATGTCTATAATGTGTCAATACTGTCTATATACCATGTCTATAATGTGTCTATACTGTCTATATACCATGTCTATAATGTGTCTATACTGTCTATACACCATGTCTATAATGTGTCTATACTGTCTATATACCATGTTTATGTGCCTATACTGTCTATATACCATGTCTATGTGCCTATACTGTCTATATACCATGTCTATAATGTGTCTATACTGTCTATATACCATGTCTATAATGTGCCTATACTGTCTATACACCATGTCTATAATGTGTCTATACTGTCTATACACCATGTCTACAATGTGCCTATACTGTCTATATACCATGTCTATAATGTGTCTATACTGTCTATACACCATGTCTATAATGTGCCTATACTGTCTATATACCATGTCTATAATGTGTCTATACTGTCTATACACCATGTCTATAATGTGTCTATACTGTCTATATACCATGTCTATGTGCCTATACTGTCTATATACCATGTCTATAATGTGTCTATACTGTCTATATACTATGTCTATAATGTGTCTATACTGTCTATACACCATGTCTATAATGTGTCAATACTGTCTATATACCATGTCTATAATGTGTCTATACTGTCTATATACCATGTCTATGTGTCTATACTGTCTATACACCATGTCTATAATGTGTTTATACTGTCTATACACCATGTCTATAATGTGTCTATACTATCTATATACCATGTTTATGTACATATACTGTCTATATACCATGTCTATGTGTCTATACTGTCTATACACCATGTCTATAATGTGTATATACTGTCTATATACCATGTCTATGTGTCTATACTGTCTATACACCATGTCTATAATGTGTTTATACTGTCTATACACCATGTCTATAATGTGTCTATACTGTCTATATACCATGTTTATGTGCCTATACTGTCTATATACCATGTCTATAATGTTTCTATACTGTCTATATACCATGTCTATAATGTGTCTATACTGTCTATACACCATGTCTATAATGTGTCTATACTGTCTATATACCATGTCTATAATGTGTCTATACTGTCTATACACCATATCTATAATGTGTCTATACTGTCTATACACCATGTCTATAATGTGTCTATACTGTCTATATACCATGTCTATAATGTGTCTATACTGTCTATACACCATGTCTATAATGTGTCTATACTGTCTATACACCATGTCTATAATGTGTCTATACTGTCTATACACCATGTCTTTAATGTGTCTATACTGTCTATACACCATGTCTATAATGTGTCTATACTGTCTATATACCATGTTTATGTGCCTATACTGTCTATATACCATGTCTATGTGCCTATACTGTCTATATACCATGTCTATAATGTGTCTATACTGTCTATATACCATGTCTATAATGTGCCTATACTGTCTATACACCATGTCTATAATGTGTCTATACTGTCTATACACCATGTCTACAATGTGCCTATACTGTCTATATACCATGTCTATAATGTGTCTATACTGTCTATACACCATGTCTATAATGTGCCTATACTGTCTATATACCATGTCTATAATGTGTCTATACTGTCTATACACCATGTCTATAATGTGTCTATACTGTCTATACACCATGTCTATAATGTGCCTATACTGTCTATATATCATGTCTATAATGTGTATACACTGTCTATATACCATGTCTATAATGTGTCTATACTGTCTATATACCATGTCTATAATGTGTCTATACTGTCTATATACCATGTCTATAATGTGTCTATACTATCTATACACCATGTCTATAATGTGTCTATACTGTCTATACACCATGTCTATAATGTGTCTATACTGTCTATATACCATGTCTATAATGTGTCTATACTATCTATACACCATGTCTATAATGTGTCTATACTGTCTATATACCATGTCTATAATGTGTCTATACTGTCTATATACCATGTCTATAATGTGTCTATACTATCTATATACCATGTCTATAATGTGCCTATACTGTCTATATACCATGTCTATAATGTGTCTATACTGTCTATACACCATGTCTATAATGTGCCTATACTGTCTATATACCATGTCTATAATGTGTCTATACTGTCTATATACCATGTCTATGTGCCTATACTGTCTATATACCATGTCTATGTGTCTATACTGTCTATACACCATGTCTATAATGTGTTTATACTGTCTATATACCATGTCTATAATGTGCCTATACTGTCTATACACCATGTTTATAATGTGTCTATACTGTCTATATACCATGTCTATAATGTGTATACACTGTCTATATACCATGTCTATAATGTGTCTATACTGTCTATACACCATGTCTATAATGTGTCTATACTGTCTATATACCATGTCTATAATGTGTCTATACTGCCTATATACCATGTTTATAATGTGTCTATACTGTCTATATATCATGTCTATAATGTGTATACACTGTCTATATACCATGTCTATAATGTGTCTATACTGTCTATATACCATGTCTATAATGTGTCTATACTGTCTATATACCATGTCTATAATGTGTCTATACTGTCTATACACCATGTCTATAATGTGTCTATACTGTCTATATACCATGTCTATGTGCCTATACTGTCTATATACCATGTCTATAATGTGTCTATACTGTCTATATACCATGTCTATAATGTGCCTATACTGTCTATATACCATGTCTATAATGTGCCTATACTGTCTATATACCATGTCTATAATGTGTCTATACTGTCTATACACCATGTCTATAATGTGTCTATACTGTCTATATACCATGTCAATAATGTGTCTATACTGTCTATACACCATGTCTATAATGTGCCTATACTGTCTATATACCATGTCTATAATGTGTCTATACTGTCTATACACCATGTCTATAATGTGTCTATACTGTCTATATACCATGTCTATGTGCCTATACTGTCTATATACCATGTCTATAATGTGTCTATACTGTCTATATACTATGTCTATAATGTGTCTATACTGTCTATACACCATGTCTATAATGTGTCAATACTGTCTATATACCATGTCTATAATGTGTCTATACTGTCTATATACCATGTCTATAATGTGTCTATACTGCCTATACACCATGTCTATAATGTGTCAATACTGTCTATATACCATGTCTATAATGTGTCTATACTGTCTATACACCATGTCTATAATGTGTCTATACTGTCTATATACCATGTTTATGTGCCTATACTGTCTATATACCATGTCTATGTGCCTATACTGTCTATATACCATGTCTATAATGTGTCTATACTGTCTATATACCATGTCTATAATGTGCCTATACTGTCTATACACCATGTCTATAATGTGTCTATACTGTCTATACACCATGTCTACAATGTGCCTATACTGTCTATATACCATGTCTATAATGTGTCTATACTGTCTATACACCATGTCTATAATGTGCCTATACTGTCTATATACCATGTCTATAATGTGTCTATACTGTCTATACACCATGTCTATAATGTGTCTATACTGTCTATATACCATGTCTATGTGCCTATACTGTCTATATACCATGTCTATAATGTGTCTATACTGTCTATATACTATGTCTATAATGTGTCTATACTGTCTATACACCATGTCTATAATGTGTCAATACTGTCTATATACCATGTCTATAATGTGTCTATACTGTCTATATACCATGTCTATGTGTCTATACTGTCTATACACCATGTCTATAATGTGTTTATACTGTCTATACACCATGTCTATAATGTGTCTATACTATCTATATACCATGTTTATGTACATATACTGTCTATATACCATGTCTATGTGTCTATACTGTCTATACACCATGTCTATAATGTGTATATACTGTCTATATACCATGTCTATGTGTCTATACTGTCTATACACCATGTCTATAATGTGTTTATACTGTCTATACACCATGTCTATAATGTGTCTATACTGTCTATATACCATGTTTATGTGCCTATACTGTCTATATACCATGTCTATAATGTTTCTATACTGTCTATATACCATGTCTATAATGTGTCTATACTGTCTATACACCATGTCTATAATGTGTCTATACTGTCTATATACCATGTCTATAATGTGTCTATACTGTCTATACACCATATCTATAATGTGTCTATACTGTCTATACACCATGTCTATAATGTGTCTATACTGTCTATATACCATGTCTATAATGTGTCTATACTGTCTATACACCATGTCTATAATGTGTCTATACTGTCTATACACCATGTCTATAATGTGTCTATACTGTCTATACACCATGTCTTTAATGTGTCTATACTGTCTATATACCATGTCTATGTGCCTATACTGTCTATATACCATGTCTATAATGTGTTTATACTGTCTATATACCATGTCTATAATGTGTCTATACTGTCTATATACCATGTCTATGTGTCTATACTGTCTACACACCATGTCTATAATGTGTCTATACTGCCTATATACCATGTCTATAATGTGTCTATACTGTCTATATATCATGTCTATAATGTGTATACACTGTCTATATACCATGTCTATAATGTGTCTATACTGTCTATATACCATGTCTATAATGTGTCTATACTGTCTATATACCATGTCTATAATGTGTCTATACTGTCTATATACCATGTCTATAATGTGCCTATACTGTCTATACACCATGTCTTTAATGTGCCTATACTGTCTATATACCATGTCTATAATGTATCTATACTGTCTATATACCATGTCTATAATGTGTCTATACTGTCTATATACCATGTCTATGTGCCTATACTGTCTATATACCATGTCTATAATGTGTCTATACTGTCTATATACCACGTCTATAATGTGTCAACACTGTCTATATACAATGTCTATGTGCCTATACTGTCTATATACCATGTCTATAATGTGTCTATACTGTCTATATACCATGTCTTTAATGTGTCTATACTGTCTATATACCATGTCTATAATGTGTCTATACTGTCTATATACCATGTCTATGTGCCTATACTGTCTATATACCATGTCTATAATGTGTCTATACTGTCTATATACCATGTCTATAATGTGTCTATACTGTCTATATACCATGTCTATAATGTGCCTATACTGTCTATACACCATGTCTATAATGTGTCTATACTGTCTATATACCATGTCTATGTGCCTATACTGTCTATATACCATGTCTATAATGTGTTTATACTGTCTATATACCATGTCTATAATGTGTCTATACTGTCTATACACCATGTCTATAATGTGTCTATACTGTCTATATACCATGTCAATAATGTGTCTATACACCATGTCTATGTGCCTATACTGTCAATATCCCATGTCTATAATGTGCCTATACTGTCTATACACCATGTCTATAATGTGTCTATACTGTCTATACACCATGTCTATAATGTGTCTATACTGTCTATATACCATGTCAATAATGTGCCTATACACCATGTCTATGTGCCTATACTGTCAATATCCCATGTCTATAATGTGCCTATACTGTCTATACACCATGTCTATAATGTGTCTATACTGTCTATATACCATGTCTATAATGTGCCTATACTGTCTATATACCATGTCTATAATGTGTCAATACTGTCTATATACCATGTCTATAATGTGTCTATACTGTCTATATACCATGTCTATGTGTCTATACTGTCTATACACCATGTCTATAATGTGTTTATACTGTCTATACACCATGTCTATAATGTGTCTATACTATCTATATACCATGTTTATGTGCATATACTGTCTATATACCATGTCTATGTGCCTATACTGTCTATATACCATGTCTATAATGTGTTTATACTGTCTATACACCATGTCTATAATGTGTCTATACTGTCTATACACCATGTCTATAATGTGTATATACTGTCTACATACCATGTCTATGTGTCTATACTGTCTATACACCATGTCTATAATGTGTCTATACAGTCTATATACCATGTCTATAATGTGTCTATACTGTCTATATACCATGTTTATGTGCCTATACTGTCTATATACCATGTCTATAATGTCTCTATACTGTCTATATACCATGTCTATAATGTGCCTATACTGTCCATATACCATGTCTATAATGTGTCTATACTGTCTATATACCATGTCTATAATGTGTCTATACTGTCTATATACCATGTCTATAATGTGTCTATACTGTCTATATACCATGTCTATAATGTGTCTATACTGTCTATGCACCATGTCTATGTGTCTATAATGTGTCTATATACCATGTCTATAATGTGTCTATACTGTCTATATACCATGTCTATAATGTGTCTATACTGCCTATATACCATCTCTATAATGTGTCTATACTGTCTATATACCATGTCTATAATGTGTCTATACTGTCTATACACCATGTCTATAATGTGTCTATACTGTCTATATACCATGTCTATAATGTGCCTATACTGTCTATATACCATGTCTATAATGTGTCTATACTGTCTATACACCATGTCTATAATGTGTCTATACTGTCTATATACCATGTCTATAATGTGTCTATACTGTCTATATACCATGTCTATGTGCCTATACTGTCTATATACTATGTCTATGTGCCTATACTGTCTATATACCATGTCTATAATGTGCCTATACTGTCTATATACCAGGTCTATAATGTGTCTATACTGTCTATACACCATGTCTATAATGTGTCTATACTGTCTATATACCATGTCTATAATGTGTCTATACTATCTATATACCATGTCTATAATGTGTCTATACTGTCTATATACCATGTCTATAATGTGTCTATACTATCTATATACCATGTCTATAATGTGTCTATACTGTCTATATACCATGTCTATAATGTGTCTATACTATCTATATACCATGTCTATAATGTGTCTATACTGTCTATATACCATGTCTATAATGTGTCTATACTGTCTATATACCATGTCTATAATGTGTCTATACTATCTATATACCATGTCTATAATGTGTCTATACTGTCTATATACCATGTCTATAATGTGTCTATACTATCTATACACCATGTCTATAATGTGTCTATACTGTCTATATACCATGTCTATAATGTGTCTATACTGTCTATACACCATGTCTATAATGTGTCTATACTGTCTATACACCATGTCTATAATGTGTCTATACTGTCTATATACCATGTCTATAATGTGTCTATACTGTCTATATACCATGTCTATGTGCCTATACTGTCTATATACCATGTCTATAATGTGTCTATACTGTCTATATACCATGTTTACAATGTGCCTATACTGCCTATATACCATGTCTATAATGTGTCTATACTGTCTATATACCATGTCTATAATGTGTCTATACTGTCTATATACCATGTCTATAATGTGCCTATACTGTCTATATACCATGACTATAATGTGTCTATACTGTCTATACACCATGTCTATAATGTGCCTATACTGTCTATACACCATGTCTATAATGTGTCTATACTGTCTATATACCATGTCTATAATGTATCTATACTGTCTATATACCATGTCTATAATGTGTCTATACTGTCTATATACCATGTCTATGTGCCTATACTGTCTATATACCATGTCTATAATGTGTCTATACTGTCTATACACCATGTTTATAATGTGTCTATACTGTCTATATACTATGTCTATGTGCCTATACTGTCTATATACCATGTCTATAATGTGTCTATACTGTCTATATACCATGTCTATAATGTGCCTATACTGTCTATATACCAGGTCTATAATGTGTCTATACTGTCTATACACCATGTCTATAATGTGTCTATACTGTCTATATACCATGTCTATAATGTGTCTATACTATCTATATACCATGTCTATAATGTGTCTATACTGTCTATATACCATGTCTATAATGTGTCTATACTATCTATATACCATGTCTATAATGTGTCTATACTGTCTATATACCATGTCTATAATGTGTCTATACTATCTATATACCATGTCTATAATGTGTCTATACTGTCTATATACCATGTCTATAATGTGTCTATACTGTCTATATACCATGTCTATAATGTGTCTATACTATCTATATACCATGTCTATAATGTGTCTATACTGTCTATATACCATGTCTATAATGTGTCTATACTATCTATACACCATGTCTATAATGTGTCTATACTGTCTATATACCATGTCTATAATGTGTCTATACTATCTATACACCATGTCTATAATGTGTCTATACTGTCTATATACCATGTCTATAATGTGTCTATACTGTCTATATACCATGTCTATAATGTGTCTATACTATCTATATACCATGTCTATAATGTGCCTATACTGTCTATATACCATGTCTATAATGTGTCTATACTGTCTATACACCATGTCTATAATGTGCCTATACTGTCTATATACCATGTCTATAATGTGTCTATACTGTCTATATACCATGTCTATGTGCCTATACTGTCTATATACCATGTCTATGTGTCTATACTGTCTATACACCATGTCTATAATGTGTTTATACTGTCTATATACCATGTCTATAATGTGCCTATACTGTCTATACACCATGTTTATAATGTGTCTATACTGTCTATATACCATGTCTATAATGTGTATACACTGTCTATATACCATGTCTATAATGTGTCTATACTGTCTATACACCATGTCTATAATGTGTCTATACTGTCTATATACCATGTCTATAATGTGTCTATACTGCCTATATACCATGTTTATAATGTGTCTATACTGTCTATATATCATGTCTATAATGTGTATACACTGTCTATATACCATGTCTATAATGTGTCTATACTGTCTATATACCATGTCTATAATGTGTCTATACTGTCTATATACCATGTCTATAATGTGTCTATACTATCTATACACCATGTCTATAATGTGTCTATACTGTCTATACACCATGTCTATAATGTGTCTATACTGTCTATATACCATGTCTATAATGTGTCTATACTATCTATACACCATGTCTATAATGTGTCTATACTGTCTATATACCATGTCTATAATGTGTCTATACTGTCTATATACCATGTCTATAATGTGTCTATACTATCTATATACCATGTCTATAATGTGCCTATACTGTCTATATACCATGTCTATAATGTGTCTATACTGTCTATACACCATGTCTATAATGTGCCTATACTGTCTATATACCATGTCTATAATGTGTCTATACTGTCTATATACCATGTCTATGTGCCTATACTGTCTATATACCATGTCTATGTGTCTATACTGTCTATACACCATGTCTATAATGTGTTTATACTGTCTATATACCATGTCTATAATGTGCCTATACTGTCTATACACCATGTTTATAATGTGTCTATACTGTCTATATACCATGTCTATAATGTGTATACACTGTCTATATACCATGTCTATAATGTGTCTATACTGTCTATACACCATGTCTATAATGTGTCTATACTGTCTATATACCATGTCTATAATGTGTCTATACTGCCTATATACCATGTTTATAATGTGTCTATACTGTCTATATATCATGTCTATAATGTGTATACACTGTCTATATACCATGTCTATAATGTGTCTATACTGTCTATATACCATGTCTATAATGTGTCTATACTGTCTATATACCATGTCTATAATGTGTCTATACTGTCTATACACCATGTCTATAATGTGTCTATACTGTCTATATACCATGTCTATGTGCCTATACTGTCTATATACCATGTCTATAATGTGTCTATACTGTCTATATACCATGTCTATAATGTGCCTATACTGTCTATATACCATGTCTATAATGTGTCTATACTGTCTATACACCATGTCTATAATGTGTCTATACTGTCTATACACCATGTCTATAATGTGCCTATACTGTCTATATACCATGTCTATAATGTGTCTATACTGTCTATACACCATGTCTATAATGTGTCTATACTGTCTATATACCATGTCTATAATGTGTCTATACTGTCTATACACCATGTCTATAATGTGCCTATACTGTCTATATACCATGTCTATAATGTGTCTATACTGTCTATACACCATGTCTATAATGTGTCTATACTGTCTATATACCATGTCTATGTGCCTATACTGTCTATATACCATGTCTATAATGTGTCTATACTGTCTATATACTATGTCTATAATGTGTCTATACTGTCTATACACCATGTCTATAATGTGTCAATACTGTCTATATACCATGTCTATAATGTGTCTATACTGTCTATACACCATGTCTATAATGTGTCTATACTGTCTATATACCATGTTTATGTGCCTATACTGTCTATATACCATGTCTATGTGCCTATACTGTCTATATACCATGTCTATAATGTGTCTATACTGTATATACCATGTCTATAATGTGCCTATACTGTCTATACACCATGTCTATAATGTGTCTATACTGTCTATATACTATGTCTATAATGTGTCTATACTGTCTATACACCATGTCTATAATGTGTCAATACTGTCTATATACCATGTCTATAATGTGTCTATACTGTCTATATACCATGTCTATGTGCCTATACTGTCTATATACCATGTCTATAATGTGTCTATACTGTCTATATACTATGTCTATAATGTGTCTATACTGTCTATACACCATGTCTATAATGTGTCAATACTGTCTATATACCATGTCTATAATGTGTCTATACTGTCTATACACCATGTCTATAATGTGTCTATACTGTCTATATACCATGTTTATGTGCCTATACTGTCTATATACCATGTCTATGTGCCTATACTGTCTATATACCATGTCTATAATGTGTCTATACTGTATATACCATGTCTATAATGTGCCTATACTGTCTATACACCATGTCTATAATGTGTCTATACTGTCTATATACTATGTCTATAATGTGTCTATACTGTCTATACACCATGTCTATAATGTGTCAATACTGTCTATATACCATGTCTATAATGTGTCTATACTGTCTATACACCATGTCTATAATGTGTCTATACTGTCTATATACCATGTTTATGTGCCTATACTGTCTATATACCATGTCTATGTGCCTATACTGTCTATATACCATGTCTATAATGTGTCTATACTGTATATACCATGTCTATAATGTGCCTATACTGTCTATACACCATGTCTATAATGTGTCTATACTGTCTATACACCATGTCTACAATGTGCCTATACTGTCTATATACCATGTCTATAATGTGTCTATACTGTCTATATACCATGTCTATGTGCCTATACTGTCTATATACCATGTCTATAATGTGTCTATACTGTCTATATACTATGTCTATAATGTGTCTATACTGTCTATACACCATGTCTATAATGTGTCAATACTGTCTATATACCATGTCTATAATGTGTCTATACTGTCTATATACCATGTCTATGTGTCTATACTGTCTATACACCATGTCTATAATGTGTTTATACTGTCTATACACCATGTCTATAATGTGTCTATACTATCTATATACCATGTTTATGTACATATACTGTCTATATACCATGTCTATGTGTCTATACTGTCTATACACCATGTCTATAATGTGTATATACTGTCTATATACCATGTGTATGTGTCTATACTGTCTATACACCATGTCTATAATGTGTTTATACTGTCTATACACCATGTCTATAATGTGTCTATACTGTCTATATACCATGTTTATGTGCCTATACTGTCTATATACCATGTCTATAATGTTTCTATACTGTCTATATACCATGTTTATGTGCCTATACTGTCTATATACCATGTCTATAATGTCTCTATAAAGTCTATATACCATGTCTATAATGTGCCTATACTGTCCATATACCATGTCTATAATGTGTCTATACTGTCTATATACCATGTCTATAATGTGTCTATACTGTCTATACACCATGTCTATAATGTGTCTATACTGTCTATATACCATGTCTATAATGTGTCTATACTGTATATATACCATGTCTATAATGTGTCTATACTGTCTATGCACCATGTCTATTTGTCTATAATGTGTCTATATACCATGTCTATAATGTGCCCATACTGTCTATATACCATGTCTATAATGTGTCTATACTGTCTATATACTATGTCTATAATGTGTCTATACTGTATATATACCATGTCTATAATGTGTCTATACTGTCTATGCACCATGTCTATGTGTCTATAATGTGTCTATATACCATGTCTATAATGTGCCTATACTGTCTATATACCATGTCTATAATGTGTCTATACTGCCTATATACCATCTCTATAATGTGTCTATACTGTCTATATACCATGTCTATAATGTGTCTATACCGTCTATACACCATGTCTATAATGTGTCTATACTGTCTATATACCATGTCTATAATGTGTCTATACTGTCTATACACCATGTCTATAATGTGTCTATACTGTCTATACACCATGTCTATAATGTGTCTATACTGTCTATACACCATGTCTATAATGTGTCTATACTGTCTATACACCATGTCTATAATGTGTCTATACTGTCTATATACCATGTCTATGTGCCTATACTGTCTATATACCATGTCTAAAATGTGTTTATACTGTCTATATACCATGTCTATAATGTGTCTATACTGTCTATATACCATGTCTATAATGTGTCTATACTGTCTATATACCATGTCTATAATGTGTCTATACTGTCTATATACCATGTCTATAATGTGCCTATACTGTCTATATACCATGTCTATAATGTGTCTATACTGTCTATACACCATGTCTATAATGTGTCTATACTGTCTATATACCATGTCTATAATGTGTCTATACTATCTATATACCATGTCTATAATGTGTCTATACTGTTTATATACCATGTCTATGTGCCTATACTATCTATATACCATGTCTATAATGTGTCTATACTGTTTATATACCATGTCTATGTGCCTATACTGTCTATATACCATGTCTATAATGTGTCTATACTGTCTATACACCATGTCTATAATGTGTCTATACTATCTATATACCATGTCTATAATGTGTCTATACTGTTTATATACCATGTCTATGTGCCTATACTGTCTATATACCATGTCTATAATGTGTCTATACTGTCTATACACCATGTCTATAATGTGTCTATACTGTCTATATACCATGTCTATAATGTGTCTATACTGTCTATACACCATGTCTATAATGTGTCTATACTGCCTATATACCATGTCTATAATGTGTCTATACTGTCTATATACCATGTCTATAATGTGTCTATACTGTCTATACACCATGTCTATAATGTGTCTATACTGTCTATATACCATGTCTATAATGTGTCTATACTGTCTATACACCATATCTATAATGTGTCTATACTGTCTATACACCATGTCTATAATGTGTCTATACTGTCTATATACCATGTCTATAATGTGTCTATACTGTCTATACACCATGTCTATAATGTGTCTATACTGTCTATACACCATGTCTATAATGTGTCTATACTGTCTATACACTATGTCTTTAATGTGTCTATACTGTCTATATACCATGTCTATGTGCCTATACTGTCTATATACCATGTCTATAATGTGTTTATACTGTCTATATACCATGTCTATAATGTGCCTATACTGTCTATACACCATGTTTATAATGTGTCTATACTGCCTATATACCATGTCTATAATGTGTCTATACTGTCTATATATCATGTCTATGTGTCTATACTGTCTATACACCATGTCTATAATGTGTTTATACTGTCTATATACCATGTCTATAATGTGTCTATACTGTCTATATACCATGTCTATGTGTCTATACTGTCTATACACGATGTCTATAATGTGTCTATACTGCCTATATACCATGTCTATAATGTGTCTATACTGTCTATATACCATGTCTATAATGTGTCTATACTGTCTATATACCATGTCTATAATGTGTCTATACTGTCTATATACCATGTCTATAATGTGCCTATACTGTCTATACACCATGTCTATAATGTGCCTATACTGTCTATATACCATGTCTATAATGTATCTATACTGTCTATATACCATGTCTATAATGTGTCTATACTGTCTATATACCATGTCTATGTGCCTATACTGTCTATATACCATGTCTATAATGTGTCTATACTGTCTATATACCACGTCTATAATGTGTCAACACTGTCTATATACAATGTCTATGTGCCTATACTGTCTATATACCATGTCTATAATGTGTCTATACTGTCTATATACCATGTCTATAATGTGTCTATACTGTCTATATACCATGTCTATAATGTGTCTATACTGTCTATATACCATGTCTATGTGCCTATACTGTCTATATACCATGTCTATAATGTGTCTATACTGTCTATATACCATGTCTATAATGTGTCTATACTGTCTATATACCATGTCTATAATGTGCCTATACTGTCTATACACCATGTCTATAATGTGTCTATACTGTCTATATACCATGTCTATGTGCCTATACTGTCTATATACCATGTCTATAATGTGTTTATACTGTCTATATACCATGTCTATAATGTGCCTATACTGTCTATACACCATGTTTATAATGTGTCTATACTGCCTATATACCATGTCTATAATGTGTCTATACTGTCTATATATCATGTCTATAATGTGTATACACTGTCTATATACCATGTCTATAATGTGTCTATACTGTCTATATACCATGTCTATAATGTGTCTATACTGTCTATACACCATGTAAATAATGTGTCTATACTGTCTATGTACCATGTCTATGTGCCTATACTGTCTATATACCATGTCTATAATGTGTCTATACTGTCTATATACCATGTCTATAATGTGCCTATACTGTCTATATACCATGTCTATAATGTGTCTATACTGTCTATACACCATGTCTATAATGTGTCTATACTGTCTATATACCATGTCAATAATGTGTCTATACACCATGTCTATGTGCCTATACTGTCAATATCCCATGTCTATAATGTGCCTATACTGTCTATACACCATGTCTATAATGTGTCTATACTGTCTATACACCATGTCTATAATGTGTCTATACTGTCTATATACCATGTCAATAATGTGTCTATACACCATGTCTATGTGCCTATACTGTCAATATCCCATGTCTATAATGTGCCTATACTGTCTATACACCATGTCTATAATGTGTCTATACTGTCTATATACCATGTCTATAATGTGCCTATACTGTCTATATACCATGTCTATAATGTGTCAATACTGTCTATATACCATGTCTATAATGTGTCTATACTGTCTATATACCATGTCTATGTGTCTATACTGTCTATACACCATGTCTATAATGTGTTTATACTGTCTATACACCATGTCTATAATGTGTCTATACTATCTATATACCATGTTTATGTGCATATACTGTCTATATACCATGTCTATAATGTGTCTATACTGTCTATACACCATGTCTATAATGTGTATATACTGTCTATATACCATGTCTATGTGTCTATACTGTCTATACACCATGTCTATAATGTGTTTATACTGTCTATACACCATGTCTATAATGTGTCTATACTGTCTATATACCATGTTTATGTGCCTATACTGTCTATATGCCATGTCTATAATGTGTCTATACTGTCTATATACCATGTTTATGTGCCTATACTGTCTATATACCATGTCTATAATGTCTCTATACTGTCTATATACCATGTCTATAATGTATCTATACTGTCTATATACCATGTCTATGTGCCTATACTGTCCATATACCATGTCTATAATGTGTCTATACTGTCTATATACCATGTCTATAATGTGTCTATACTGTCTATATACCATGTCTATAATGTGTCTATACTGTCTATATACCATGTCTATAATGTGTCTATACTGTCTATGCACCATGTCTATGTGTCTATAATGTGTCTATATACCATGTCTATAATGTGTCTATACTGTCTATATACCATGTCTATAATGTGTCTATACTGCCTATATACCATCTCTATAATGTGTCTATACTGTCTATATACCATGTCTATGTGCCTATACTGTCTATATACCATGTCTAAAATGTGTTTATACTGTCTATATACCATGTCTATAATGTGTCTATACTGTCTATATACCATGTCTATAATGTGTCTATACTGTCTATATACCATGTCTATAATGTGTCTATACTGTCTATATACCATGTCTATAATGTGCCTATACTGTCTATATACCATGTCTATAATGTGTCTATACTGTCTATACACCATGTCTATAATGTGTCTATACTGTCTATATACCATGTCTATAATGTGTCTATACTGTCTATATACCATGTCTATAATGTGTCTATACTGTCTATATACCATGTCTATAATGTGTCTATACTGTTTATATACCATGTCTATGTGCCTATACTGTCTATATGCCATGTCTATAATGTGTCTATACTGTCTATATACCATGTCTATGTGTCTATACTGTCTATACACCATGTCTATAATGTGTCTATACTGTCTATATACCATGTCTATAATGTGTCTGTACTGTCTATACACCATGTCTATAATGTGTCTATACTGTCTATACACCATGTCTATAATGTGTCTATACTGTCTATACACCATGTCTTTAATGTGTCTATACTGTCTATATACCATGTCTATGTGCCTATACTGTCTATATACCATGTCTATAATGTGTTTATACTGTCTATATACCATGTCTATAATGTGCCTATACTGTCTATACACCATGTTTATAATGTGTCTATACTGCCTATATACCATGTCTATAATGTGTCTATACTGTCTATATATCATGTCTATGTGTCTATACTGTCTATACACCATGTCTATAATGTGTTTATACTGTCTATATACCATGTCTATAATGTGTCTATACTGTCTATATACCATGTCTATGTGTCTATACTGTCTATACACCATGTCTATAATGTGTCTATACTGCCTATATACCATGTCTATAATGTGTCTATACTGTCTATATATCATGTCTATAATGTGTATACACTGTCTATATACCATGTCTATAATGTGTCTATACTGTCTATATACCATGTCTATAATGTGTCTATACTGTCTATATACCATGTCTATAATGTGCCTATACTGTCTATACACCATGTCTATAATGTGCCTATACTGTCTATATACCATGTCTATAATGTATCTATACTGTCTATATACCATGTCTATAATGTGTCTATACTGTCTATATACCATGTCTATGTGCCTATACTGTCTATATACCATGTCTATAATGTGTCTATACTGTCTATATACCATGTCTATAATGTGTCTATACTGTCTATATACCATGTCTATAATGTGTCTATACTGTCTATATACCATGTCTATAATGTGTGTATACTGTCTATATACCATGTCTATGTGCCTATACTGTCTATATACCATGTCTATAATGTGTCTATACTGTCTATATACCATATCTATAATGTGTCTATACTGTCTATATACCATGTCTATAATGTGCCTATACTGTCTATACACCATGTCTATAATGTGTCTATACTGTCTATATACCATGTCTATGTGCCTATACTGTCTATATACCATGTCTATAATGTGTTTATACTGTCTATATACCATGTCTATAATGTGCCTATACTGTCTATACACCATGTTTATAATGTGTCTATACTGCCTATATACCATGTCTATAATGTGTCTATACTGTCTATATATCATGTCTATAATGTGTATACACTGTCTATATACCATGTCTATAATGTGTCTATACTGTCTATATACCATGTCTATAATGTGTCTATACTGTCTATACACCATGTAAATAATGTGTCTATACTGTCTATGTACCATGTCTATGTGCCTATACTGTCTATATACCATGTCTATAATGTGTCTATACTGTCTATACACCATGTTTATAATGTGTCTATACTGTCTATATACCATGTCTATAATGTGTCTATACTGTCTATACACCATGTAAATAATGTGTCTATACTGTCTATGTACCATGTCTATGTGCCTATACTGTCTATATACCATGTCTATAATGTGTCTATACTGTCTATACACCATGTTTATAATGTGTCTATACTGTCTATATACCATGTCTATAATGTGTCGTATACTGTCTATATACCATGTCTATGTGCCTATACTGTCTATATACCATGTCTATAATGTGTCTATACTGTTTATATACCATGTCTATGTGCCTATACTGTCTATATACCATGTCTATAATGTGTCTATACTGTCTATATACCATGTCTATAATGTGTCTATACTGTCTATATACCATGTCTATAATGTGTCTATACTGTCTATACACCATGTCTATAATGTGTCTATACTGTCTATATACCATGTCTATAATGTGTCTATATACCATGTCTATAATGTGTCTATACTGCCTATATACCATGTCTATAATGTGTCTATACTGTCTATATACCATGTCTATAATGTGTCTATACTGTCTATACACCATGTCTATAATGTGTCTATACTGTCTATATACCATGTCTATAATGTGTCTATACTGTCTATATACCATGTCTATAATGTGTCTATACTGTCTATACACCATGTCTATAATGTGTCTATACTGTCTATATACCATGTCTATAATGTGTCTATACTGTCTATATACCATGTCTATAATGTGTCTATACTGTCTATATACCATGTCTATAATGTGTCTATACTGTCTATACACCATGTCTGTAATGTGTCTATACTTTCTATATACCATGTCTATGTGCCTATACTGTCTATATACCATGTCTATAATGTGTTTATACTGTCTATATACCATGTCTATAATGTGTCTATACTGTCTATATACCATGTCTATAATGTGCCTATACTGTCTATACACCATGTTTATAATGTGTCTATACTGTCTATATACCATGTCTATAATGTGTCTATACTGCCTATATACCATGTCTATAATGTGCCTATACTGCCTATATACCATGTCTATAATGTGTCTATACTGTCTATACACCATGTCTGTAATGTGTCTATACTTTCTATATACCATGTCTATGTGCCTATACTGTCTATATACCATGTCTATAATGTGTCTATACTGTCTATATACCATGTCTATAATGTGTCTATACTGTCTATACACCATGTCTATAATGTGTCTATACTGTCTATATACCATGTCTATAATGTGTCTATATACCATGTCTATAATGTGTCTATACTGCCTATATACCATGTCTATAATGTGTCTATACTGTCTATATACCATGTCTATAATGTGTCTATACTGTCTATACACCATGTCTATAATGTGTCTATACTGTCTATATACCATGTCTATAATGTGTCTGTACTGTCTATACACCATGTCTATAATGTGTCTATACTGTCTATATACCATGTCTATAATGTGTCTATACTGTCTATACACCATGTCTATAATGTGTCTATACTGTCTATATACCATGTCTATAATGTGTCTATACTGTCTATATACCATGTCTATAATGTGTCTATACTGTCTATATACCATGTCTATAATGTGTCTATACTGTCTATATACCATGTCTATAATGTGTCTATACTGTCTATATACCATGTCCATAATGTGTCTATACTGTCTATATACCATGTCCATAATGTGCCTATACTGTCTATATACCATGTCTATAATGTGTCTATACTGCCTATATACCATGTCTATAATGTGTCTATATACCATGTCCATAATGTGTCTATACTGTCTATTACACCATGTCTATAATGTGTCTAAGCTTAAACTTTGCACCTTTTTAAAAAATATATGTAAATAAAACAAATAAAACTCATCCGGTCACATCATTGTTTACATCAAAGCCGTAATTCTGTTTGGAGGATCAGGGTTTGACCCCTATACATGGTCACTGCCCTATACACGGCGCTCTCCTATACATGGCCGTACCCCTCTACATGGCCGCTCCCCTATACATGGTGCTCCCCTATACATGGACACTCCCCTATACATGGTCACTGCCCTATACATGGTCACTGCCCTATACATGGCGCTCCCCTATACATGGCCGCTCTCCTATACATGGTGCTCCCCTATACATGGCCACTCCCCTATACATGGCCGTACCCCTCTACATGGCCGCTCCCCTATACATTGCCTCTCTCCTGTACATGGAAGCTCCCCTATACATGGCACTCCTCTATGCATGGACACTCTCCTATACATGGACGCTCCCCTATACATGGACGCTCCCTTATACATGGCCGTACCCCTCTACATGGCCGCTCCCCTATACATGGCGCTCCCCTATACATGGCCACTCCCCTATACATGGCCCTCCCCTATACATGGCTGCTCCCCTATAAATGGTCACTCCCCTATACATGGCTGCTCCTCTATACATGACGCTCCCTTATACATGGCTGCTCCCCTATACATGGATGCTCCCCTATATATGGACACTCCCCTACACATGACCGTCCCCCTATACATGGCTGCTCTCCTATACATGGATGCTCCCCTATACATGGCCATTCCCCTGTACATGGATGCTCCCCTATACATGGCGCTCTCCTATACATGGCGCTCACCTATACATTGCCGCTCTCCTATACATGGAAGCTCCCCTATACATGGCTGTTCCCCTATACATGGTGCTCCCCTATGCATGGACACTCTCCTATACATGGCGCTCCCCTATATATGGCCCTTCCTCTATACATGGCTGCTCTCTTATATTGGTGCTCCCCTATACATGGCACTCTCCTATACATGGCTACTCCTCTATACATGGCCATTCCCCTATACATGGCCACTCTCCTATACATGGCTACTCCCCTATACATGGCTGCTCCCCTATAAATGGACACTCCCCTATACATGGCTGCTCCTCTATACATGGCGCTCCCTTATACATGGCCGCTCCCCTATACATGGACACTCCCATATGCTTGGCTAATCCCCTATACATGGACACTCCCCTATGCATGGCTAATCCCCTATACATGGACACTCCCCTACACATGGCCGCTCTCCTATAAATGGACGCTCCCCTATACATGGCCGTTCCCCTATACATGGATGTTCCCCTATACATGGACACTCCCCTATATATGGCCGCTCTCCTGTACATGGCGCTCCCCTATACATGGACACTCCCCTATACATGGTGCTCCCCTATACATTGAAGCTTCCCAATACATGGCTGTTCCCCTATACATGGCGCTCCCCTATACATGGTGCTCCCCTATACATGGACACTCTCCTATACATGGACGCTCCCCTATACATGGCGCTCTCCTATACATGGCTCTCCCCTATATATGGCCATTCCTCTATACATGGCTGCTCTCCTATATTGGTGCTCCCCTATACATGGCACTCCCCTATACATGGCACTCCCCTATACATGGCCATTCCCCTATACATGGCCACTCCCCTATACATGGCTACTCCCCTATACATGGCCACTCCCCTATACATGGCTACTCGCCTATACATGGCCATTCCCCTATACATGGCCACTCTCCTATACATGGCTGCTCCCCTATACATAGCCGATCCCCTATACATGGCCACTCCCCTATACATGGCTGCTCCCCTATACATGGCCAATCTCCTATACATGGCCACTCCCCTATACATGGCTACTCCCCTATACATGGCCACTCTCCTATACATGGCTGCTCCCCTATATATGGCCATTCCCCTATACATGGCCACTCTCCTATACATGGCCATTCCCCTATACAAGGCCAATCTCCTATACATGGCCACTCCCCTATATATGGCCATTCCCCTATACATGGCCACTCTCCTATACATGGCTGCTCCCCTATATATGGCCATTCCCCTATACATGGCCACTCTCCTATACATGGCTGCTCCCCTATACATGGCTGCTCTTCTATACATGGCCACTCCCCTATACATGGCCATTCCCCTATACATGGCCGCTCCCCTATACATGGCCACTCTCCTATACATGGCTACTCCCCTATACATGGCCATTCCCCTATACATGGCCACTCTCCTATACATGGCCACTCCCCTATACATGGCCATTCCCCTATACATGGCCACTCCCCTGTACATGACCACTCCCCTATACATGGCCACTCCCCTATACATGGCCGCTCCCCTATACATGGCTACTCTCCTATACATGGCTGCTCCCCTATACATGGCCGCTCCCCTATACATGGCCACTCTCCTATACATGGCTACTCCCCTATACACGGCCATTCCCCTATACATGGCCGCTCCCCTATACATGGCCGCTCCCCTATACATGGCTACTCTCCTATACATGGCTGCTCCCCTATACATGGCTGCTCTCCTATACATGGACACTCCCCTATACATGGCCACTCCCCTATACATGGCTGCTCCCCTATACATAGCTACTCTCCTATACATGGCTGCTCCCCTATACATAGCTACTCTCCTATACATGGCTGCTCCCCTATACATGGCTGCTCTCCTATACATGGACACTCCCCTATACATGGCCACTCCCCTATACATGGCTGCTCCCCTATACATAGCTACTCTCCTATACATGGCTGCTCCCCTATACATAGCTACTCTCCTATACATGGCTGCTCCCCTATACATGGACGCTCCCCTATACCATAGGGCCTTGGCTATGACTAAGAGACAACAGTATCGAAACGCGTCAGTTCTTCCACCATGTGAACGTGGACTTGGTTTGTTTTTCTTTTCACAGTCATGCTTGTTTTTGTCCATCCGCTTTTGCAGATTTATGGCTATATGACAAATTAGAAGACAGTATATAGTATATGGTTTTGTGTACCGTGTGTCTTCTGGAATGCTTTTACATTTTTTTATTTAATTAAAAGCTATGTTTAGCGCATTACATCATATGATGCTGGACTACAATCTCTATTTTCTTGTCAGTATATGCTATACTGATGTGTGATATCTGGCGGTATATGTTATACTGATGTGTGATATCTGGCGGTATATGCTATAGACTGATGGGTGATATCTGGCGGTATATGCTATAGACTGATGGGTGATATCTGGCGGTATATGTTATACTGATGGGTGATATCTGGCGGTATATGTTATACTGATGTGTGATATCTGGCGGTATATGTTATACTGATGGGTGATATCTGGCGGTATATGTTATACTGATGTGTGATATCTGGCGGTATATGTTATACTGATGTGTGATATCTGGCGGTATATGTTATACTGATGTGTGATATCTGGCGGTATATGTTATACTGATGGGTGATATCTGGCGGTATATGTTATACTGATGGGTATTATCTGGCGGTATATGTTATACTGATGGGTGATATCTGCCGGTATATGTTATACTGATGTGTGATATCTGGCGGTATATGTTATACTGATGTGTGATATCTGGCGGTATATGTTATACTGATGTGTGATATCTGGCGGTATATGTTATACTGATGGGTGATATCTGGCGGTATATGTTATACTGATGTGTGATATCTGGCGGTATATGTTATACTGATGGGTGATATCTGGCGGTATATGTTATACTGATGGGTATTATCTGGCGGTATATGTTATACTGATGGGTATTATCTGGCGGTATATGTTATACTGATGTGTGATATCTGGCGGTATATGTTATACTGATGTGTGATATCTGGCGGTATATGTTATACTGATGGGTATTATCTGGCGGTATATGTTATACTGATGGGTGATATCTGCCGGTATATGTTATACTGATGTGTGATATCTGGCGGTATATGCTATAGACTGATGGGTGATATCTGGCGGTATATGTTATACTGATGGGTGATATCTGGCGGTATATGTTATACTGATGGGTGATATCTGGCGGTATATGTTATACTGATGGGTATTATCTGGCGGTATATGTTATACTGATGGGTGATATCGGGCGGTATATGTTATACTGATGTGTGATATCTGGCGGTATATGCTATAGCCTGATGTGTGATATCTGGCGGTATATGTTATAGACTGATGTGTGATATCTGGCGGTATATGCTATAGCCTGATGGGTGATATCTGGCGGTATATGCTATAGCCTGATGTGTGATATCTGGCGGTATATGTTATAGACGGATGGGTGATATCTGGCGATATACTCTACAGACTGATAGGTGATATCTGGCGGTATATGCTATAGCCTGATGGGTGATATCTGGCGGTATATGCTATAGCCTGATGTGTGATATCTGGCGGTATATGCTATAGCCTGATGGGTGATATCTGGCGGTATATGCTATAGCCTGATGTGTGATATCTGGCGGTATATGTTATAGACTGATGTGTGATATCTGGCGGTATATGCTATAGACTGATGTGTGATATCTGGCGGTATATGTTATAGACTGATGTGTGATATCTGGCGGTATATGTTATAGACTGATGTGTGATATCTGGCGATATACTCTACAGACTGATGGGTGATATCTGGCGGTATATGCTATAGCCTGATGTGTGATATCTGGCGGTATATGTTATACTGATGTGTGATATCTGGCGGTATGTTATACTGATGGGTGATATCTGGCGGTATATGCTATAGCCTGATGTGTGATATCTGGCGGTATATGTTATACTGATGAGTGATATCTGGCGGTATATGTTATAGACTGATGTGTGATATCTGGCGATATACTCTATAGACTGATGGGTGATCTCTGGCGGTATATGCTATAGCCTGATGTCGATATCAGGCACCAGCTATATCAGACTATGGCAGCCCATATCAGGCACCAGCTATATAAGACTATGGCAGCCGATATCAGGCGCCAGCTATATAAGACTATGGCAGCCGATATCAGGCACCAGCTATATAAGACTATGGCAGCCGATATCAGGCACCAGCTATATCAGACTATGGCAGCCCATATCAGGCGCCAGCTATATAAGACTATGGGAGCCGATATCAGGCGACAGCTATATCAGACTATGGCAGCCGATATCAGGCACCAGCTATATAAGACTATGGCAGCCGATATCAGGCGCCAGCTATATAAGACTATGGCAGCCCATATCAGGCACCAGCTATATCAGACTATGGCAGCCCATATCAGGCACCAGCTATATAAGACTATGGCAGCCAATATCAGGCACCAGCTATATCAGACTATGGCAGCCCATATCAGGCACCAGCTATATCAGACTATGGCAGCCCATATCAGGCACCAGCTATATCAGACTATGGCAGCCGATATCAGGCACCAGCTATATAAGACTATGGCAGCCGATATCAGGCACCAGCTATATCAGACTATGGGAGCCGATATCAGGCGACAGCTATATTAGACTATGGCAGCCGATATCAGGCACCAGCTATATAAGACTATGGCAGCCGATATCAGGCGCCAGCTATATAAGACTATGGCAGCCCATATCAGGCGCCAGCTATATCAGACTATGGCAGCCGATATCAGGCACCAGCTATATAAGACTATGGCAGCCGATATCAGGCACCAGCTATATAAGACTATGGCAGCCCATATCAGGCGCCAGCTATATCAGACTATGGCAGCCGATATCAGGCACCAGCTATATCAGACTATGGCAGCCGATATCAGGCACCAGCTATATAAGACTATGGCAGCCGATATCAGGCACCAGCTATATCAGACTATGGCAGCCAATATCAGGCACCAGCTATATCAGACTATGGCAGCCCATATCAGGCACCAGCTATATCAGACTATGGCAGCCGATATCAGGCACCAGCTATATCAGACTATGGCAGCCCATATCAGGGACCAGCTATATAAGACTATGGCAGCCCATATCAGGCGCCAGCTATATAAGACTATGGCAGCCCATATCAGGCGCCAGCTATATCAGACTATGGCAGCCCATATCAGGCACCAGCTATATCAGACTATGGCAGCCGATATCAGGCACCAGCTATATAAGACTATGGCAGCCGATATCAGGCACCAGCTATATCAGACTATGGCAGCCAATATCAGGCACCAGCTATATCAGACTATGGCAGCCCATATCAGGCACCAGCTATATCAGACTATGGCAGCCGATATCAGGCACCAGCTATATCAGACTATGGCAGCCCATATCAGGCACCAGCTATATAAGACTATGGCAGCCCATATCAGGCACCAGCTATATCAGACTACGGCAGCCGATATCAGGCACCAGCTATATAAGACTACGGCAGCCGATGTCAGGCACCAGCTATATTAGACTACGGCAGCCGATATCAGGCACCAGCTATATAAGACTATGGCAGCCCATATCAGGCGCCAGCTATATCAGACTATGGCAGCCCATATCAGGCACCAGCTATATAAAGACTATGGCAGCCCATATCAGGCACCAGCTATATAAGACTATGGCAGCCCATATCAGGCGCCAGCTATATAAGACTATGGCAGCCCATATCAGGCGCCAGCTATATCAGACTATGGCAGCCCATATCAGGCACCAGCTATATCAGACTATGGCAGCCGATATCAGGCACCAGCTATATAAGACTATGGCAGCCGATATCAGGCACCAGCTATATCAGACTATGGCAGCCGATATCAGGCACCAGCTATATCAGACTATGGCAGCCCATATCAGGCACCAGCTATATAAGACTATGGCAGCCGATATCAGGCACCAGCTATATCAGACTATGGCAGCCCATATCAGGCACCAGCTATATAAGACTATGGCAGCCGATGTCAGGCACCAGCTATATCAGACTATGGCAGCCGATATCAGGCACCAGCTATATCAGACTATGGCAGCCGATATCAGGCACCAGCTATATAAGACTATGGCAGCCCATATCAGGCGCCAGCTATATAAAGACTATGGCAGCCCATATCAGGCACCAGCTATATAAAGACTATGGCAGCCCATATCAGGCACCAGCTATATCAGACTATGGCAGCCCATATCAGGCACCAGCTATATAAGACTATGGCAGCCCATATCAGGCACCAGCTATATAAGACTATGGCAGCCGATATCAGGCACCAGCTATATCAGACTATGGCAGCCGATATCAGGCACCAGCTATATAAGACTATGGCAGCCGATATCAGGCACCAGCTATATCAGACTATGGCAGCCCATATCAGGCACCAACTATATAAGACTATGGCAGCCCATATCAGGCACCAGCTATATAAGACTATGGCAGCCGATGTCAGGCACCAGCTATATAAGACTATGGCAGCCCATATCAGGCACCAACTATATAAGACTATGGCAGCCGATATCAGGCGCCAGCTATATAAGACTATGGCAGCCGATATCAGGCACCAGCTATATAAGACTATGGCAGCCCATATCAGGCACCAGCTATATAAGACTATGGCAGCCGATATCAGGCACCAGCTATATCAGACTATGGCAGCCCATGTCAGGCACCAGCTATATAAAGACTATGGCAGCCGATATCAGGCACCAGCTATATCAGACTATGGCAGCCGATATCAGGCGCCAGCTATATAAGACTATGGCAGCCCATATCAGGCACCAGCTATATAAGACTATGGCAGCCGATGTCAGGCACCAGCTATATCAGACTATGGCAGCCGATATCAGGCGCCAGCTATATAAGACTATGGCAGCCCATATCAGGCACCAGCTATATCAGACTATGGCAGCCGATATCAGGCACCAGCTATATAAGACTATGGCAGCCGATATCAGGCACCAGCTATATCAGACTATGGCAGCCGATATCAGGCACCAGCTATATAAGACTATGGCAGCCGATGTCAGGCACCAGCTATATAAGACTATGGCAGCCCATATCAGGCACCAACTATATAAGACTATGGCAGCCGATATCAGGCGCCAGCTATATCAGACTATGGCAGCCGATATCAGGCACCAGCTATATCAGACTATGGCAGCCCATATCAGGCACCAGCTATATCAGACTATGGCAGCCCATATCGGGCACCAGCTATATCAGACTATGGCAGCCCATATCGGGCACCAGCTATATAAGACTATGGCAGCCCATATCAGGCACCAGCTATATAAGACTATGGCAGCCGATATCAGGCACCAGCTATATCAGACTATGGCAGCCGATATCAGGCACCAGCTATATAAGACTATGGCAGCCGATATCAGGCACCAGCTATATCAGACTATGGCAGCCGATATCAGGCACCAGCTATATCAGACTATGGCAGCCCATATCAGGCACCAGCTATAAAAGACTATGGCAGCCGATGTCAGGCGCCAGCTATATCAGACTATGGCAGCCGATATCAGGCACCAGCTATATAAGACTATGGCAGCCGATATCAGGCGCCAGCTATATAAGACTATGGCAGCCCATATCAGGCGCCAGCTATATCAGACTATGGCAGCCCATATCAGGCGCCAGCTATATAAGACTATGGCAGCCGATATCAGGCGCCAGCTATATCAGACTATGGCAGCCGATATCAGGCGCCAGCTATATCAGACTATGGCAGCCGATATCAGGCGCCAGCTATATAAGACTATGGCAGCCGATATCAGGCGCCAGCTATATAAGACTATGGCAGCCCATATCAGGCACCAGCTTTATAAGACTATGGCAGCCCATATCAGGCGTCAGCTATATAAGACTATGGCAGCCCATATCAGGCGCCAGCTATATCAGACTATGGCAGCCGATATCAGGCGCCAGCTATATCAGACTATGGCAGCCGATATCAGGCGCCAGCTATATAAGACTATGGCAGCCGATATCAGGCGCCAGCTATATAAGACTATGGCAGCCCATATCAGGCGCCAGCTATATAAGACTATGGCAGCCCATATCAGGCGCCAGCTATATAAGACTATGGCAGCCGATATCAGGCACCAGCTATATAAGACTATGGCAGCCGATATCAGGCACCAGCTATATCAGACTATGGCAGCCGATATCAGGCACCAGCTATATCAGACTATGGCAGCCGATATCAGGCACCAGCTATATCAGACTATGGCAGCCGATATCAGGCACCAGCTATATCAGACTATGGCAGCCCATATCAGGCACCAGCTATATCAGACTACGGCAGCCGATATCAGGCACCAGCTATATCAGACTACGGCAGCCCATATCAGGCACCAGCTATATCAGACTACGGCAGCCGATATCAGGCACCAGCTATATCAGACTACGGCAGCCCATATCAGGCACCAGCTATATCAGACTATGGCAGCCCATATCAGGCACCAGCTATATCAGACTATGGCAGCCCATATCAGGCACCAGCTATATCAGACTATGGCAGCCGATATCAGGCACCAGCTATATCAGACTATGGCAGCCGATATCAGGCACCAGCTATATAAGACTATGGCAGCCGATATCAGGCACCAGCTATATCAGACTATGGCAGCCGATATCAGGCACCAGCTATATAAGACTATGGCAGCCGATATCAGGCACCAGCTATATCAGACTATGGCAGCCGATATCAGGCACCAGCTATATAAGACTATGGCAGCCAATATCAGGCACCAGCTATATCAGACTATGGCAGCCGATATCAGGCACCAGCTATATCAGACTATGGCAACCGATATCAGGCACCGGCTATATAAGACTATGGCAGCCCATATCAGGCACCAGCTATATAAGACTATGGCAGCCCATATCAGGCACCAGCTATATAAGACTATGGCAGCCCATATCAGGCACCAGCTATATCAGACTATGGCAGCCCATATCAGGCACCAGCTATATCAGACTATGGCAGCCGATATCAGGCACCAGCTATATAAGACTATGGCAGCCGATATCAGGCACCAACTATATAAGACTATGGCTGCCCATATCAGGCGCCAGCTACCATGGATCCGTATTCTCTCACTTGACACCAGTTATCTCGTCTGATTCTCAGGACTTGGCACCCGTCCTATCTGCGCCCACATACACAGTGACTAGACACGAGGCCAGACATTATAAACCCGGCACTTTTATTAATACTCCATCGATCGATACGACATAGACAGATATTTAAAGGCACGTCACACAATAACATGGAATGGGAAATTCCCTTTAAGAATAAAACCCCTCCGTTAATACTCGGATCGGCGGAGAGTTCGTTGTGCGTCTGTAATATACATTCTAGGTTTTCATGAGATGTAGATCTGTAAACACGTCATAGAAATCCACAGACCGGGGCGGAGAGCGCCGCGCGCCGTGTACACGAGACGAAATCCAGGAGACGATACAGGAGTTAATGGGTTAAAAAAATAGCAGTAGAAAAATGTCCGTAGCTTATTACATTCACGAGGATCGGCCTTTGGTCATTCACATTTATTATGGATTCCAGAGAAAAAAAAAAACAAAAACAAAAAAAAAAAAAAAACCCCGCCTTCCCGCTCCCCAACCAGCTCGTTCCCCATTCCCCACAGGGTAGGTGACAGTAGCCGTAGTATTAGATAGGCCGCAGCCTTAGGGGGACGCCTTTAATGCTAAAGCTCCAGACCGGGGAGACCATTAAGGGGGTCACCGGCTGCCGAATAAACGTCCTGCAGGAAGTAATAGCAAATATTACTACACGTGCCCCGTGAGCGGCCTGTTTGTCTACTACACGTGCCCCGTGAGCGGCCTGTCTGTCTATTACACGTGCCCCGTGAGCGGCCTGTCTGTCTACTACACGTGCCCCGTGAGCGGCCTGTCTGTCTACTACACGTGCCCCGTGAGCGGCCTGTCTGTCTACTACACGTGCCCCGTGAGCGGCCTGTCTGTCTACTACACGTGCCCCGTGAGCGGCCTGTCTGTCTACTACACGTGCCCCGTGAGCGGCCTGTCTGTCTACTACACGTGCCCCGTGAGCCGCCTGTCTGTCTACTACACGTGCCCCGTGAGCCGCCTGTCTGTGTACTACACGTGCCCCGTGAGCCGCCTGTCTGTGTACTACACGTGCCCCGTGAGCGGCCTGTCTGTGTACTACACGTGCCCCGTGAGCGGCCTGTCTACTACACGTGCCCCGTGAGCGGCCTGTCTGTCTACTACACGTGCCCCGTGAGCGGCCTGTCTGTCTACTACACGTGCCCCGTGAGCGGCCTGTCTGTGTACTACACGTGCCCCGTGACCTGCCTGTCTGTGTACTACACGTGCCCCGTGAGCGGCCTGTCTGTCTATTACACGTGCCCCGTGAGCGGCCTGTCTGTCTACTACACGTGCCCCGTGAGCGGCCTGTCTGTCTACTACACGTGCCCCGTGAGCGGCCTGTCTGTCTACTACACGTGCCCCGTGAGCGGCCTGTCTGTCTACTACACGTGCCCCGTGAGCGGCCTGTCTGTCTACTACACGTGCCCCGTGAGCGGCCTGTCTGTCTACTACACGTGCCCCGTGAGCCGCCTGTCTGTCTACTACACGTGCCCCGTGAGCCGCCTGTCTGTGTACTACACGTGCCCCGTGAGCCGCCTGTCTGTGTACTACACGTGCCCCGTGAGCGGCCTGTCTGTGTACTACACGTGCCCCGTGAGCGGCCTGTCTACTACACGTGCCCCGTGAGCGGCCTGTCTGTCTACTACACGTGCCCCGTGAGCGGCCTGTCTGTCTACTACACGTGCCCCGTGAGCGGCCTGTCTGTGTACTACACGTGCCCCGTGACCTGCCTGTCTGTGTACTACACGTGCCCCGTGAGCGGCCTGTCTGTGTACTACACGTGCCCCGTGAGCGGCCTGTCTGTGTACTACACGTGCCCCGTGAGCGGCCTGTCTGTGTACTGCATGTGCCCCGTGACCGGCCTGTCTGTGTACTGCATGTGCCCCATGATCGGCCTGTCTGTGTACTACATGGGCCGCCATCAATCTAGAGCTTCACCCCAATCATTTGTCAGGAACTTCCCCATAAAACCTGTTTGCCGAGTCTTAAAGGCGACAACTCTCCCCGCTGTGACAACCCCTTTAAGGCCACGCTGTGTCCAAGTCCTACATGTTACATCCAGGCCAGGAACAGGCCTCGGCGTGTACGTCAAACATGTCCATAGAGCTCCTGTGACCCAACGAGAACGAATGTGGCCCCCGCTGGCCCCGGATGATATTTTTTTACAATTGCAATCAATTTACCAATAAATTTGGCACAAATATAACAAATCTTGTCCGGTGGTGTAGGATGCATCACACGGCTACACGTCACCGCCACAAGACCTGGTAATCTCTCTATACCGCCATCGCCTCACATGAACATGAAGAGGGGTAAGGAGCTGTAAGTGCCCCAAACAACTAGAAATGAGAGATGGGATCTGATTGGTTGTGCAGGGGGCAGATCTAATCATCTACAGTAGGTGCAACGGGAGGGCGCGGGGTGCAACAGGAGGGCGCGGGGTGCAACGGGAAGCAACAAGGCACTTAGACGGGAAGCAGCGGCGGTGCGGAGAGCTGCAGACACAGGAGAGATCAGCGCCGGACCCAAGAGGTCACATGACTCAGCTGACTGTGCAGCAAAGCTCCTAGTGTAATATGTCAGGACAGCGCTCCTCACCAACCACCAGGGGGAGCAGCTGACGAGGGTTATTATACGGTTATATAGACTTGTATGGGTTATCTCCCACAATGCATTGCACATCACTATTATGGTGGCCAATCTCACCGAGATGTAGACACGTTTAGAACATATGTAGGTGGCTCTAATGTATTGTGACACGCTAAGGTCGGAGGACTCACGTCATGGCTGGAGATCTCCTTTAAGAGCTTATAATTAGAACATATATGGCGGTATCAGCAACATAAGGTCACACAGTGCTCCGAAACGTAAGGCCAATTACATCATCAGGTGTAGGACACGCAGCGTGAACGCTAAGGCGGTGATGTCATAATGTAGCGCCCCAAATCCCTCCCCCCAATGGTTAGTCTAGTGCCACGCAATGTCCTCCGGTGGATGTGCGAGACCCTGTATGCCGCTAGGTACCTGCTCACGTTCCCTTATTGCCTTGTAGTTCCACTGAATATTGGACAGCACCAAAGACCCCAGTGGGGAGGGGTCCCAGCTTATACGGGCAGGGGGAGCGGGGTTATTCCCTTTCAGTCCTGTTTTTTAGTATGGCAGAAGATAAAGTGCTCATAGTACCAGTCTCTAACCATCCCGAACATCGCCGGGACCGAAGCCAGAACGAGGAGGAGTGCAGACGGGAACGTCCTTCAAGGAAGACTTCGGAGGACACGTCTACAACATGGTATGCTCCAGTCACACCCAGAGCTGCGGCATCCATCCTGGGGGGAGCAGACTACAGACTCCATAAGCATCTGGCAGAATAGTGATTGCAGCTCTGGAGATGACTGGAGTGTAAGGTTGTGAAGTCATAAGTGCAGCCATATTGGAAGACACGGTGGCCGGTGAGTCTTCTCAGAGGATGAGTCTGGTTAATACTTAATGCCTGAAGATGACTTGCTGGTGCGAAGCTAAAATTATGTTACCATGACAGAACCTTAAGACACCCATGTGAAGTAGGCCACCTCGTCCAAGTCTACGGGGTAGTCCGTCAGCAGAATGGGAGTCCCCTGGTAAAGTTCTCCTTTGTAGCTGCGCCACTTTCCGGCAGGCAGGTAGACGTCGCGCTCCAGTTTTCCAGGTTCTAGCACCGGGGCCACCATTAAGGTGTCTCCTATCAAAAACTGAGAATCGATTTTATGTGCGGCTTCATCATTTGGAGAAATCCACCAAATCGGACGAATAATGGGATCTCCGGTGTTCGTGACTTCTCCAGCAAGTTCCAGTAGAAGAGGGGCCACTAAAGACTCGTGGATTCTGGTGAACTTCTGAGCAATTTCAATGACCTCTTTATCATAGAGCCATGGTGGGATGGAAAACTGCATGGTGGGCATGAAGGCCGAGAGCTCCAGCCAGCGGATGTAAAGCTCCTTCATATCCTTTGTAAAGTTGGTGTAGGCATTCCCACCGATCATATCTGGCAAGATGAAAGGGTAGCCCAACATACTGATGGTCAGGACGGTGGGGATCAGAGACTTTAGCCCCAACTCGTACCCCCAGTCAGAGTCCCGGTCAATGATTCTGAAGAAACACGATATGTTTTGAGACTGATAACCAACTCGGAGCTCAGCCAGGTCGTAAAACTGGTCGGCCATTTCCGTGTACCTTCTACTGAACATGTTGGGATCAGACAAGGACTGATAGGTGCTGAACTGGTGGGGAAGGTAACTGGTTTCACCGGCATCGAACTTAAACGAAGAAATGCCGTACCTTGTCCTAAGCTGTCTCAGGTTGGTCTGGAACCATTCTTTAGTCTGGGGATTTGTAAAATCCAGAAGAGCTCCAATCCCGTTCCACCACTGGACCATGGCCGGCAATCGACCACTGGGTTCCTTGACAAAGAGGCCCCGCTCTATGCCGATGCCAAAGTTGGAGGAGTTGTAGTTGACAAAAGGATGAATCCACAGGGTCACCTTAAAGCCGTCTTCCTTTAACTTTTTGAACATGGCTGGAGCATCCGGAAACTTGATGGGATCGAAGTCGAAGTCTCCGTAGTACTTGGAGTACATGTCGTCGATCTCTATGTGACTGTAATTGAACTGGTACTTCTTAATGTTCTCGGTAAAGTTCAGAAGTTTCTCTTGGTTGATGCTGGTTTTGTACAGGGCCCATGTGGACCAGATGGGGTACTTGAAGGCACTTTCTGAAGGAATCCTACTCGGTTTGTTAAAATATCTCCGCACCATGTACTTGTGGATGGAGGTGACGTCGGACCCCACACATACTCTATAGCTCAACTCGGGGAAGGGCTGTTTCCCGGGAGGAGGCTTATACGGGGAATCCTTATACCTGGCCTCAAAGAAGAACACCTTTTCTGTGCTGTTCCAGCCAAGATGGAAAGGGACGGACGCGTTAATTTTAATGGCTGTTGCGTTAGAGGAGAGCCAGTAGCTTTCTAAGATTCCACCAAACCCATCTTTAAAGGAGTAGACGTCACCCGTTATAAAGGGTCTGGGTTCTTGGTACCCCGATAACTTGATGGGCCAGTGCTGAGTGCGCATTTCAGCTCCCCCGTACCAATACGCGTTATCCCAGTACATGGTGTGCATGATGGACGTATCGGCCACAAACTCCTCCCACCGCACGCGGTAACACATGACGGTGGCCTTGTCCTTGATGACCGTCTGAACAAAGAATTTCAACGGTCCTTTGTCCGATTTGGTACAAGATAAGATGGCCCCATATTTCGCGCAGGAATCTAAATCGAGGACACCGGACTGGAAGGCCATTCTGAAGACCACCTTGCCTTGGTGGTTGTGTATGATGAAGCCATCTTTCTGCAGGAAGAGCAGCTCCGTCTTCAGACGATCAGCTTTGCGCAGGGAGACGGAGTAGTAGCACCAAGAGATCACGGCGCAGATGACCAGGATGATGCCCAACACGATGGCGCCAATCAACGGCTTCTGCTCCTTAGGAACCTTCTGCTTGACCGGAGTGATGTTCTCCGGCAGGAAGGTGTACATGGTGGACGGCCGTAAGGTCTATTCCCTCGGAGTCGGAGTTATGGACGCTCCTTCATATCTGGAAAAAATAAATAAAAAATTGTTAAAATTATGAAAAAAAATCCTTTATTTTTATCATTCATATTTTTTATGAATACAGTCATCCCATGCACATTAGATTTTCATCCGGCAAAATGGCCAACTGGGCCGCAGAACGGCCGGGTATCTGATGTGTAGACATGGAGGACATCTGGTACAGACTCACCGCACCCCTCCGCCCATAAGATGGCCACATGACCGTGGTATGAAACCTATTGTGTGAGGCCAGGGCAAGCAAACTGTGGTGGAGGGAAAGTCATCACAGACCCTACAAGAAGATCCCGGTAAGGCCAAGGAGGGATCGCCAATATCTGAGGACCAGACGTGACTCCATAAAGCCCTGAGCTGAGGGATGATTTTTGGACGTGGGGTCATCCTACTCAAACCTCCAGGTGATATTTTTGGCAATAAGTTCTGCGTCAGTGAGAGAGTCAAGGTTTTCATGCTAACTGGTTTACAATGAGTCAGTTTCGATACAAATTTTACATAAATTTGTCCAAGCTCAAAATTTTGGGGGTTCACCACCCACAAATCACTAATATACACTAGGGTATCATCGGACCTCAAAGTAAAATATGCGGAGGGCCAGAAACATAATCATGGACACTCCCCTTGCCTCACCCCTCCACGGCTTCCTTGGGGTGTCCAATAGTCCTCTTTTGGCCTCCTGGGTGACGTACAAAGCCCCGGGGGCTGCCAAGGCCCAACCACATGGGGTCCTCTGACTCAACCAAGAGGCTGGAAGAGGATCATGATAGAGCAACGGATGCCATAAGAGAAGGAAGGAGACTATCAGGGTTTTATGTTCTGCACCTCCCCGGGCCTCCCATTAGAGATCCCCCAGTAAAAGCCCTTTACAGGGAAACAAAGAACTTCTGCAAATGGATTTTGTTAGAAACCTCCTCGTATTTGCAGCTCTGACGTACCCCGGAGGGGCCACAGACCGGACCCCGGGAGGGAGGGGGGCACAGATAAGACCCCGGGGGGAGGGGGGGGGCCACAGATAAGTCCCCGGGAGGAGGAGGGGGGGCCACAGATAAGTCCCCGGGAGGAGGAGGGGGGGCCACAGATAAGTCCCCGGGAGGAGGAGGGGGGGCCACAGATAAGTCCCCGGGAGGAGGAGGGGGGGCCACAGATAAGTCCCCGGGAGGAGGAGGGGGGGCCACAGATAAGTCCCCGGGAGGAGGAGGGGGGGCCACAGATAAGTCCCCGGGAGGAGGAGGGGGGGCCACAGATAAGTCCCCGGGAGGAGGAGGGGGGGCCACAGATAAGTCCCCGGGAGGAGGAGGGGGGGCCACAGATAAGTCCCCGGGAGGAGGAGGGGGGGCCACAGATAAGTCCCCGGGAGGAGGAGGGGGGGCCACAGATAAGTCCCCGGGAGGAGGAGGGGGGGCCACAGATAAGTCCCCGGGAGGAGGAGGGGGGGCCACAGATAAGTCCCCGGGAGGAGGAGGGGGGGCCACAGATAAGTCCCCGGGAGGAGGAGGGGGGGCCACAGATAAGTCCCCGGGAGGAGGAGGGGGGGCCACAGATAAGTCCCCGGGAGGAGGAGGGGGGGCCACAGATAAGTCCCCGGGAGGAGGAGGGGGGGCCACAGATAAGTCCCCGGGAGGAGGGAGGGGCCACAGATAAGACCCCGGGAGGAGAGGGGCCACAGATAAGTCCCCGGGAGGAGGAGGGGGGGCCACAGATAAGACCCCGGGAGGAGGGAGGGGCCACAGATAAGACCCCGGGAGGAGGGGGGCCACAGATAAGACCCCGGGAGGAGGGGGGCCACAGATAAGACCCCGGAGGAGGGGGGGGGGCACAGATAAGACCCCGGGAGGAGGAGGGGGGGCCACAGATAAGACCCCGGGAGGAGGAGGGGGGGGGGGGCACAGATAAGACCCCGGGAGGAGGGGGGGGGCACAGATAAGACCCCGGGAGGAGGGGGGGGCCACAGATCGGACCCCGGGAGGAGGGGGGGGGGGCACAGATAAGACCCCGGGAGGAGGGGGGGGGGGCACAGATAAGACCCCGGGAGGAGGGGGGGGCACAGATAAGACCCCGGGAGGAGGGGGGGCCACAGATCGGACCCCGGGAGGAGGGGGGGCCACAGATCGGACCCCGGGTGGAGGGGGGGCCACAGATCGGACCACGGGAGGAGGGGGGGCGGGCCACAGACCGGACCCCAGGAGGGGGGGGGGGGCGGGTCACAGACCGGACCCCGGGAGGGGGCCACAGATAAGACCCCGGGAGGAGGGACCACAGATCGGACTCCGGGAGGGGGGGGGGGGGGGGGGGCACAGACCGGACCCAAGCATATCAGATCCAGAAGATGTAGACACAAATCGGAGGAGATTCTTCAAAACCATCTGCAAGATTCCTCCAAATATAAAGAAATGACAGAAACGCTACAAGATCTCTGAAGCCCATAAACACACTGACCTTGTCCTGCTGACACAGCTGAGGGTTTGTTACAATGATATCCCGTCCAGAAAGCCCTGGATAGTGACAATGTATCAGTATCATCCTGGTGACACCTCTGCATGTAACCTACAATGTCCGAGGCCAATTACATTGAGCAGAGATCCGACCCTGTGGCGGCCCATCGGGGGTTAATGGTGGCTCCTTACATCTTCTCCCCCAGTGAAGGACGTCTTGTAAGGATAACGGTCACCGCGCCAGCGCCGGGCGCGCAGCCTGGAGGGGAGGACGGGCACCTCTGCCAGGAAAGTCATTTGATTCTCAGTTCCCTGGGAGCTGCGAAAACCGTGACAATGTGCCAGTAAGTGGGGGCTATTTATACTGAGGCGGGGGAGGGGAGGGCGGCCTCAGCTCTGACTGCTTATTATAGGAAACTGCAGAATCATTTCCAAGACCTCGGCTTGCTGTCAGTGACCAGGAGACCCTGTCCAGCCCTCGGACGTCTCAGCCCCAGTTCACATCTGCATTCGGGTCACTCTAGTCCTCTCTCCTGTTTGCAGGACTTCTCTCCACCACACGGACCCCATTATCGTCTATGGCCCCCACGCGGACTCCCCGAACGGAAACCCTGCGCAAATGTGAACCGGGCCACATAGCTACAATTGTATCCAATCTAGGCAGCCCCATACTGATACATTGTAACAAAGCATCAGGCCAGGACACAGTTACAATGTATAACAGATCATTATCTAGAGTGACACAAAGTAACAAACCCTCAGCTGTGCGAGCAGAAGAAGTCATGTCAGTCACCTGTTATCCTGTCCACAGAATAGAAGAAATGGATAGAAAATATAGAGTGCGACTGTACACCAGAGCGGGGTATAAGACATATTATATACACCAGAGCGGGGTATAAGACATATCATATACACCAGAGCGGGGTATAAGACATATCATATACACCAGAGCGGGGTATAAGACATATCATATACACCAGAGCGGGGTATAAGACATATCATATACACCAGAGCGGGGTATAAGACATATCATATACACCAGAGCGGGGTATAAGACATATCATATACACCAGAGCGGGGTATAAGACATATCATATACACCAGAGCGGGGTATAAGACATATCATATACACCAGAGCGGGGTATAAGACATATCATATACACCAGAGCGGGGTATAAGACATATCATATACACCAGAGCGGGGTATAAGACATATCATATACACCAGAGCGGGGTATAAGACATATCATATACACCAGAGCGGGGTATAAGACATATCATATACACCAGAGCGGGGTATAAGACATATCATATACACCAGAGCGGGGTATAAGACATATCATATACACCAGAGCGGGGTATAAGACATATTATATACACCAGAGCGGGGTATAAGACATATTATATACACCAGAGCGGGGTATAAGACATATTATATACACCAGAGCGGGGTATAAGACATATTATATACACCAGAGCGGGGTATAAGACATATCATATACACCAGAGCGGGGTATAAGACATATTATATACACCAGAGCGGGTATAAGACATATTATATACACCAGAGCGGGGTATAAGACATATTATATACACCAGAGCGGGGTATAAGACATATTATATACACCAGAGCGGGGTATAAGACATATTATATACACCAGAGCGGGGTATAAGACATATTATATACACCAGAGCGGGGTATAAGACATATCATATACACCAGAGCGGGGTATAAGACATATCATACACACCAGAGCGGGGTATAAGACATATTATATACATGAGTTGCGGCCGATATCAGAGGTTATAGGGGCAGCTGCGGAGACCCCGGGGTAATACCCACAAGTGTCAGGCCGCGGCGCCATCAGGACAGCGAGGGGTTAATGTCAGGATGTTTTTCTATCTACAAAAAGTAACAAGTTTCTTAAAGTGACAGGACGGAAATATCCACAGACTGGGAAATATCCGTCACCTACAGCCCCATGTATATAAGAGGGAGCCTGCACTGACAGATAAGAGGGGGCGAGGCAGCGAAGACGCCCCAAATACCCCCCAAACCAGCCAAGATCCATGTTACTTACAGCGCACACCAGCAGCAGCTCCGGCCCAGCTGTTCCCAGACTAAAATAAACAGGGAGGGGTGCGGGGCCTGGGGGCACACACTGGGGGAGGGGAGAGATAAACACATGGCCATGTGACTGACAAGACACCCAGGTCACATGACTCCTGCTGACTCCAGTGCAAAGTCCCTGCACCCTGACCACAGAGAGAGGACACCGAGGAGCCCGGGGCGGGGGCAGAAATCTGCAGAACCGGCAGGACAGGGTGCACAAACTTATTACACAGGGAGGAATGTCATCGGGCAAAGTCCTCCCATATACTGCACTCAATAACACTCCACCTGTATACACCGCTGCACTCAATAACACTCCACCTGTATACACCGCTGCACTCAATAACACTCCACCTGTATACACCGCTGCACTCAATAACACTCCACCTGTATACACAGCTGCACTCAGTACCCCTCCTCCTGTATACACCGCTGCACTCAATAACACTCCACCTGTATACACAGCTGCACTCAGTACCCCTCCTCCTGTATACACTGTCCCCCCCCCCCCCCCCGCTGCACTCAGTACCCCTCCTCCTGTATACACCGCTGCACTCGGCACCCCTCCTCCTGTATACACCGCTGCACTCGGCACCCCTCCTCCTGTATACACCGCTGCACTCGGCACCCCTCCTCCTGTATACACCGCTGCACTCAGTAACACTCCTCCTGTATACACCGCTGCACTCAGTACCCCCCCCTCCTGTATACACCGCTGCACTCAGTAACACTCCTCCTGTATACACCGCTGCACTCAGTAACACTCCTCCTGTATACACCGCTGCACTCGGCACCCCTCCTCCTGTATACACCGCTGCACTCGGCACCCCCCCTCCTGTATACACCGCTGCACTCGGTACCCCCCCCTCCTGTATACACCGCTGCACTCGGTACCCCCCCTCCTGTATACACCGCTGCACTCGGTACCCCCCCCTCCTGTATACACCGCTGCACTCGGTACCCCCCCTCCTGTATACACCGCTGCACTCGGTACCCCTCCTCCTGTATACACCGCTGCACTCGGTACCCCTCCTCCTGTATACACCGCTGCACTCGGTACCCCTCCTCCTGTATACACCGCTGCACTCGGTACCCCCCCTCCTGTATACACCGCTGCACTCGGTACCCCCCCCTCCTGTATACACCGCTGCACTCGGTACCCCTCCTCCTGTATACACCGCTGCACTCGGTACCCCTCCTCCTGTATACACCGCTGCACTCGGCACCCCTCCTCCTGTATACACCGCTGCACTCGGCACCCCTCCTCCTGTATACACCGCTGCACTCAGTAACACTCCTCCTGTATACACCGCTGCACTCAGTACCCCCCCTCCTGTATACACCGCTGCACTCAGTAACACTCCTCCTGTATACACCGCTGCACTCAGTAACACTCCTCCTGTATACACCGCTGCACTCGGCACCCCTCCTCCTGTATACACCGCTGCACTCGGCACCCCCCCTCCTGTATACACCGCTGCACTCAGTACCCCTCCACCTGTATACACCTCTGCACTCAGTACCCCTCCACCTGTATACACCGCTGCACTCAGTACCCCTCCTCCTGTATACACCGCTGCACTCAGTACCCCTCCTCCTGTATACACCGCTGCACTCGGTACCCCTCCTCCTGTATACACCGCTGCACTCGGTACCCCTCCTCCTGTATACACCGCTGCACTCGGTACCCCTCCTCCTGTATACACCGCTGCACTCGGTACCCCTCCTCCTGTATACACCGCTGCACTCGGTACCCCTCCTCCTGTATACACCGCTGCACTCGGTACCCCTCCTCCTGTATACACTGCTGCACTCGGTACCCCTCCTCCTGTATACACTGCTGCACTCGGTACCCCTCCTCCTGTATACACTGCTGCACTCGGTACCCCTCCTCCTGTATACACTGCTGCACTCGGTACCCCTCCTCCTGTATACACTGCTGCACTCGGTACCCCTCCTCCTGTATACACTGCTGCACTCGGTACCCCTCCTCCTGTATACACTGCAGCACTCGGTACCCCCTCCTCCTGTATACACTGCTGCACTCGGTACCCCTCCTCCTGTATACACTGCTGCACTCGGTACCCCTCCTCCTGTATACACTGCTGCACTCGGTACCCCCTCCTCCTGTATACACTGCTGCACTCGGTACCCCTCCTCCTGTATACACTGCTGCACTCAGTACCCCTCCTCCTGTATACACCTCTGCACTCAGTACCCCTCCTCCTGTATACACTGCTGCACTCAGTACCCCTCCTCCTGTATACACTGCTGCACTCAGTACCCCTCCTCCTGTATACACCTCTGCACTCAGTACCCCTCCTCCTGTATACACCGCTGCACTCACCCTCCTCCAGGTCTCCCCAGTATTTTGCAGGAAATGTGGCCCAGTCCTGAAGTTACAGCCGCTCAGTGATTGGACAACTGGACTGTCAATCAGAGAGAAGGCGGGGCTAACAGCAAGGGATTCTGGGAGGTGTAGTTTATTAACATTACTGGAGGAGATACAGTCCTATGATAAAGTTAGTGCCCCCCCCCCTCCCCCTATTAATCCTTGTTAGGTGTAAATATTTTGGTGTTTGCCATGTCAGTCTGATCTCACTAATATCTGATGGACACAGAAATATCTCAGGATAGAAATGAGGTTTATTGTAGTAACAGAGAATGTGCGATATGCATTACACCAAAATGTGACCGATGCAAAAGTATGGGCACCCTTATCCTGTTATTGCTGTGACTCCTCCTCACTACTTGTCACTGACTTACTGACGCACAACATTGGTCCTGTGACCTCACTGAGCTTTACACTTCATAGCCGGGTGTATCCGATCAGGAGACAAGGGATTGCAGGTGGCCAATGGCAAGTTGTTCTCCTATCTGAGTCTCCTCTGAAGAGCGGCATCATGGGCTACTCAAAGCAACTCGCAAACGATCTGAAAACAAAGATTGTTCCACATAGTTGTTGAGGGGAAAGATACAAAACGTTGTCTCAGAGATTTAACCTGTCAGTTTCCACTGTGAGGAACATAGTAAGGAAATGGAAGAGCACAGGGACAGTTCTTGTTAAGCCCAGAAGTGGCAGGCCAAGAAAAATATCAGAAAGGCAGAGAAGAAGAATGGTGAGAAGAGTCAAGGACAATCCACAGACACCTCCAATTATAGTGTCGGCCATTATACTGGTGGGACACAGGAGATAGCCTGCAGCTGATGTGTCGGCCATTATACTGGTGGGGTACAGGAGATAGCCTGCGGCTGATGTGTCGGCCATTATACTGGTGGGATACAGGAGATAGCCTGCGGCTGATGTGTCGGCCATTATACTGGTGGGGTACAGGAGATAGCCTGCGGCTGATGTGTCGGCCATTATACTGGTGGGATATAGGAGATAGCCTGCGGCTGATGTGTCGGCCATTATACTGGTGGGGTACAGGAGATAGCCTGCAGCTGATGTGTCGGCCATTATACTGGTGGGATACAGGAGATAGCCTGCGGCTGATATGTCGGCCATTATACTGGTGGGATAGAGGAGATAGCCTGCGGCTGATGTGTCGGCCATTATACTGGTGGGGTACAGGAGATAGCCTGCGGCTGATGTGTCGGCCATTATACTGGTGGGATATAGGAGATAGCCTGCAGCTGATGTGTCGGCCATTATACTGGTGGGGTACAGGAGATAGCCTGCGGCTGATGTGTCGGCCATTATACTGGTGGGGTACAGGAGATAGCCTGCGGCTGATGTGTCGGCCATTATACTGGTGGGGTACAGGAGATAGCCTGCGGCTGATGTGTCGGCCATTATACTGGTGGGATACAGGAGATAGCCTGCGGCTGATGTGTCGGCCATTATACTGGTGGGATACAGGAGATAGCCTGCGGCTGATGTGTCGGCCATTATACTGGTGGGGTACAGGAGATAGCCTGCGGCTGATGTGTCGGCCATTATACTGGTGGGATATAGGAGATAGCCTGCGGCTGATGTGTCGGCCATTATACTGGTGGGATACAGGAGATAGCCTGCGGCTGATATGTCGGCCATTATACTGGTGGGATAGAGGAGATAGCCTGCGGCTGATGTGTCGGCCATTATACTGGTGGGATACAGGAGATAGCCTGCGGCTGATGTGTCGGCCATTATACTGGTGGGGTACAGGAGATAGCCTGCGGCTGATGTGTCGGCCATTATACTGGTGGGATATAGGAGATAGCCTGCGGCTGATGTGTCGGCCATTATACTGGTGGGGTACAGGAGATAGCCTGCAGCTGATGTGTCGGCCATTATACTGGTGGGATACAGGAGATAGCCTGCGGCTGATGTGTCGGCCATTATACTGGTGGGATACAGGAGATAGCCTGCGGCTGATGTGTCGGCCATTGTATTGGTGGGGTACAGGAGATAGCCTGCGGCTGATGTGTCGGCCATTATACTGGTGGGATACAGAAGATAGCCTGCGGCTGATGTGTCGGCCATTGTACTGGTGGGGTACAGGAGATAGCCTGCGGCTGATGTGTCGGCCATTATACTGGTGGAGTACAGGAGATAGCCTGCGGCTGATGTGTCGGCCATTATACTGGTGGGGTACAGGAGATAGCCTGCGGCTGATGTGTCGGCCATTATACTGGTGGGGTACAGGAGATACCCTGCAGCTGATGTGTCGGCCATTATACTGGTGGGATACAGGAGATAGCCTGCGGCTGATGTGTCGGCCATTGTACTGGTGGGGTACAGGAGATAGCCTGCGGCTGATGTGTCGGCCATTATACTGGTGGAGTACAGGAGATAGCCTGCGGCTGATGTGTCGGCCATTGTACTGGTGGGGTACAGGAGATAGCCTGCGGCTGATGTGTCGGCCATTATACTGGTGGAGTACAGGAGATAGCCTGCGGCTGATGTGTCGGCCATTATACTGGTGGGATACAGGAGATAGCCTGCAGCTGATGTGTCGGCCATTATACTGGTGGGGTACAGGAGATAGCCTGCGGCTGATGTGTCGGCCATTATACTGGTGGGGTACAGGAGATAGCCTGCGGCTGATATGTCGGCCATTATACTGGTGGGATAGAGGAGATAGCCTGCGGCTGATATGTCGGCCATTATACTGGTGGGGTACAGGAGATAGCCTGCGGCTGATGTGTCGGCCATTATACTGGTGGGGTACAGGAGATAGCCTGCGGCTGATGTGTCGGCCATTATACTGGTGGGATACAGGAGATAGCCTGCGGCTGATGTGTCGGCCATTATACTGGTGGGACACAGGAGATAGCCTGCGGCTGATGTGTCGGCCATTATACTGGTGGGGTACAGGAGATAGCCTGCGGCTGATGTGTCGGCCATTATACTGGTGGGGTACAGGAGATAGCCTGCGGCTGATGTGTCGGCCATTATACTGGTGGGGTACAGGAGATACATTATTATTATTATGGTGTCGGCCATTATACTGGTGGGATACAGAAGATAGCCTGCAGCTGATGTGTCGGCCATTATACTGGTGGGGTACAGGAGATAGCCTGCAGCTGATGTGTCGGCCATTATACTGGTGGGGTACAGGAGATAGCCTGCGGCTGATGTGTCAGCCATTATACTGGTGGGGTACAGGAGATAGCCTGCGGCTGATGTGTCGGCCATTATACTGGTGGGGTACAGGAGATAGCCTGCGGCTGATGTGTCGGCCATTATACTGGTGGGATACAGGAGATAGCCCGCAGCTGATATGTCGGCCATTATACTGGTGGGGTACAGGAGATAGCCTGCGGCTGATGTGTCGGCCATTATACTGGTGGGATACAGGAGATAGCCTGCGGCTGATGTGTCGGCCATTATACTGGTGGGGTACAGGAGATAGCCTGCGGCTGATGTGTCGGCCATTATACTGGTGGGATACAGGAGATAGCCTGCGGCTGATGTGTCGGCCATTATACTGGTGGGATACAGGAGATAGCCTGCGGCTGATGTGTCGGCCATTGTACTGGTGGGGTACAGGAGATAGCCTGCGGCTGATGTGTCAGCCATTATACTGGTGGGATACAGGAGATAGCCTGCGGCTGATGTGTCGGCCATTATACTGGTGGGATACAGGAGATAGCCTGCGGCTTATGTGTCGGCCATTATACTGGTGGGATACAGGAGATAGCCTGCGGCTGATGTGTCGGCCATTATACTGGTGGGGTACAGGAGATACCCTGCAGCTGATGTGTCGGCCATTGTACTGGTGGGGTACAGGAGATAGCCTGCGGCTGATGTGTCGGCCATTATACTGGTGGGATACAGGAGATAGCCTGCAGCTGATGTGTCGGCCATTATACTGGTGGGGTACAGGAGATAGCCTGCGGCTGATGTGTCGGCCATTATACTGGTGGGGTACAGGAGATAGCCTGCGGCTGATGTGTCGGCCATTATACTGGTGGGACACAGGAGATAGCCTGCGGCTGATGTGTCGGCCATTATACTGGTGGGGTACAGGAGATAGCCTGCGGCTGATGTGTCGGCCATTATACTGGTGGGGTACAGGAGATAGCCTGCGGCTGATGTGTCGGCCATTATACTGGTGGGGTACAGGAGATAGCCTGCGGCTGATGTGTCGGCCATTATACTGGTGGGGTACAGGAGATAGCCTGCAGCTGATGTGTCGGCCATTATACTGGTGGGATACAGGAGATAGCCTGCAGCTGATGTGTCGGCCATTATACTGGTGGGGTACAGGAGATAGCCTGCGGCTGATGTGTCGGCCATTATACTGGTGGAGTACAGGAGATAGCCTGCAGCTGATGTGTCGGCCATTATACTGGTGGGGTACAGGAGATAGCCTGCAGCTGATGTGTCGGCCATTATACTGGTGGGGTACAGGAGATAGCCTGCGGCTGATGTGTCGGCCATTATACTGGTGGGGTACAGGAGATAGCCTGCGGCTGATGTGTCGGCCATTATACTGGTGGGATACAGGAGATAGCCTGCGGCTGATGTGTCGGCCATTGTACTGGTGGGGTACAGGAGATAGCCTGCGGCTGATGTGTCGGCCATTATACTGGTGGGGTACAGGAGATAGCCTGCGGCTGATGTGTCGGCCATTATACTGGTGGGATATAGGAGATAGCCTGCGGCTGATGTGTCGGCCATTATACTGGTGGGATACAGGAGATAGCCTGCGGCTGATGTGTCGGCCATTATACTGGTGGGATACAGGAGATAGCCTGCGGCTGATGTGTCGGCCATTATACTGGTGGGGTACAGGAGATAGCCTGCGGCTGATGTGTCGGCCATTATACTGGTGGGATACAGGAGATAGCCTGCGGCTGATGTGTCGGCCATTATACTGGTGGGGTACAGGAGATAGCCTGCGGCTGATGTGTCGGCCATTATACTGGTGGGATACAGGAGATAGCCTGCGGCTGATGTGTCGGCCATTATACTGGTGGAGTACAGGAGATAGCCTGCGGCTGATGTGTCGGCCATTATACTGGTGGGGTACAGGAGATAGCCTGCGGCTGATGTGCCGGCCATTATACTGGTGGGGTACAGGAGATAGCCTGCGGCTGATGTGTCGGCCATTATACTGGTGGGGTACAGGAGATAGCCTGCGGCTGATGTGTCGGCCATTATACTGGTGGAGTACAGGAGATAGCCTGCGGCTGATGTGTCGGCCATTATACTGGTGGGGTACAGGAGATAGCCTGCGGCTGATGTGTCGGCCATTATACTGGTGGGATACAGGAGATAGCCTGCGGCTGATGTGTCGGCCATTATACTGGTGGGATACAGGAGATAGCCTGCGGCTGATGTGTCGGCCATTATACTGGTGGGGTACAGGAGATAGCCTGCGGCTGATGTGTCGGCCATTATACTGGTGGGGTACAGGAGATAGCCTGCGGCTGATGTGTCGGCCATTATACTGGTGGGGTACAGGAGATAGCCTGCGGCTGATGTGTCAGCCATTATACTGGTGGGGTACAGGAGATAGCCTGCGGCTGATGTGTCGGCCATTATACTGGTGGGATACAGGAGATAGCCTGCGGCTGATGTGTCGGCCATTATACTGGTGGGGTACAGGAGATAGCCTGCGGCTGATGTGTCGGCCATTGTACTGGTGGGATACAGGAGATAGCCTGCGGCTGATGTGTCGGCCATTGTACTGGTGGGGTACAGGAGATAGCCTGCGGCTGATGTGTCGGCCATTGTACTGGTGGGGTACAGGAGATAGCCTGCGGCTGATGTGTCGGCCATTGTACTGGTGGGATACAGGAGATAGCCTGCGGCTGATGTGTCGGCCATTATACTGGTGGGGTACAGGAGATAGCCTGCGGCTGATGTGTCGGCCATTATACTGGTGGGGTACAGGAGATAGCCTGCGGCTGATGTGTCGGCCATTATACTGGTGGGATACAGGAGATAGCCTGCGGCTGATGTGTCGGCCATTGTACTGGTGGGATACAGGAGATAGCCTGCGGCTGATGTGTCGGCCATTGTACTGGTGGGGTACAGGAGATAGCCTGCGGCTGATGTGTCGGCCATTATACTGGTGGGGTACAGGAGATAGCCTGCGGCTGATGTGTCGGCCATTATACTGGTGGGGTACAGGAGATATATTATTATTATTATTATTATGGTGTCGGCCATTGTACTTCCCAGCCCTGCTTATAACCACTGTCCTATCTGCCCAATGGCCTGAGGTGACCGCGCCGGTGACTACCTCACTCTAGGTCATATTATCACCATTCCTGGCTTTGAGTAAACTTGTGATATCCCTTTAACTAGGACAACCCCTTTAATGGGCAGTGCCATGAAGCAGGCGGATCAGGCTGAGCACTAGAGACTTCCTACCTGGCGACGTTCCCATACTTTCACAACTGTACTCGCTTCACGTGTGTTACGCATGCGCAGGTAGATCAGCCAATAGCGGCAGACATAGCCCGGCCAGTCAGCCAATAGGAGCTCAGCCGCGCCAGCCGGTTACAGCACGCTGCTCACGTGATTAGTGGTGCAGCCAATAGCAGCGCTCAGCATAGGCGGTTGCTCCGGCAATAGTAAGAGGCGCGCTGTGATTGGCTGTGGCTCCGCGCTGACTTCCTGTGACCGGCGCTGTGGGGTGTGGGCGCTGCTCCGGGCCTGATGCGCCGCCCGCTGCTCCTGCTGCTGTGCCCGGCCCTGCTCGGCCTCCTCCTGCAGCTCTGGCTCCGCTCCCCGCACCACCCGCTAGTCATCGGTGTCCTGTCCGCCCGCCAGCACCGCGCCCTGCGGGACAGCATCCGCGGCGGCTGGCTCCAGGCCCTGCCCCCCTCCCGGCGCCCGCTGCTGCGCTTCATCCTCGGCTCTCAGGCCTGCTCGGTGCCGCCCGAGGACCGGGAAGACCCGTACTCCTGCCGCCTGCTGAACATCAGCTCCCCCGTGCTACACCGGGAGATCGAGGCTTTCACCGGGCCGGAGCCCGCCCACTCCCCGCACCGCCAGCTCAGCGTCACCTTCCGGGTGTTACACCCGATCATCATCACCCGGCTGGGGGCGTGGTGTCCTGGCCTCACCCGGAATATCAGCGTGCGCCTGTTCCAGGCCGAGCATGAGGAGCCGCTGTTTGTCGCCCGCCTCACCCCGCTCAGCCCCGGCTCGCCCGTCACCGCCGCCGCCAGGCTCTGCTACAAGCCAGTGGAGCAATTCATCCTGCCGGAGGGCTTCCATGGCACGGTGCGCTGGGACAGCCATGACGCCGAGGGGTTACCCATGTGGGGCGTGCACCAGGTCACCCTGAACGATGGCGGGGGTGTGCTGCAGGTGACGGCGGCCGATGAAGGGCTGTTACCCTACGACTTCTCTCAGGGCGTGGAGGGCGTGGCCGGCGGCTTCACGTACACGCTCCACGATGGCGAACTCCTCCTCCAGAGACTCAGTGACCGCCCCCAGCGCTTCAGCCAGCACCGGGCTGCCCTAGAGGAGGAGGAGGCGGAGCTCCAGGCAGAGAGCTACGCCCACGGCGACATGGTCTTCGTAGATGTGGTGGACACTTACCGCAACGTCCCGCGCAAGCTGCTGCTCTTCTACCGCTGGCTGGAGGCCTCCACCACCTTCCACTTTCTGCTGAAGACGGATGACGACTGCTTCATCCACCTGGACAATGTGCTGCGGGCCCTGGAGGACAGGAAGGTGCAGGGGCCCAACGCCTGGTGGGGGAACTTCCGCCTGAACTGGGCTGTGGACCGGACCGGGAAGTGGCAGGAGCTGGAGTACATGAGCCCCGCCTACCCCGCCTTCGCCTGTGGCTCCGGATACGTCATCTCTCGCGACATTGTCCAATGGCTGGCGGCCAACGCCGACCGACTGAAGACCTACCAGGGTGAGGACGTCAGCATGGGCATCTGGATGGCAGCCATTGGCCCCCGCCGTTACCAGGATGACAGCTGGCTCTGTGAGAAGTCATGTGACCGAGCCATGCTCTCCGCCCCACAGTTCTCTGCGCAGGAATTGGCGGAGCTCTGGCAGCAGAAGCAGCGCTGCGGGAATCCGTGCGAATGTGCCAACACGTGACCACGCCCACTGCTTGCGACCAATGTCCTGGAAGGTTGTGACCCTCAGTATTATACACCCCTCCCCTATGCTGAGTATATCAGGGGTCACTATTAAGTGCCCGGTGGGCGGAGTTTGGGTCGTCCTGCTGCAGGTGACCAATTGGAGATGTCGATGTCAGGACGTAAAACTGGAGTTGCCAATAAAGTCCCAGTAACTGGATGGCCGCAATGTAGCTCCTCCCCAGAAGAGTCACCCAGCTCTCCCAGAGTCCTGACCGGCTGCTCTCTCCTCTCCGGAGATTTACTGTTCGACCATGAGATTGTCACTCAGCTTTCCGAGGAGCAGATGTACCAGGCTGTACAGAGCGCGACTGCTGGAGACGTCTTATTTATTATGCACCTTGCACTTGGAGAATGGCTGGCTGTGGAGTGGGTGGAGTCTGATAGCCCCTCCCCTCAGCTCTTATATAATATATTACAGGTCTCAGAGATTTATTTATTAAAGTCAGGCTGGGTTTTTTTCTTCTGTTTCAGGTTCATTCTTTGGGGGGATTCACTTACTTTAATGACGTATCACTGCTGAGGTAGTAAACAGGGAGATCATTAGGGCTGATGAGCGCCGATCTCCAGGGACAAGGAAACCCCTCTGGGGCACTGCAATGGGCGCGTGAGGTGGAGCCTGTACCCCAGAAACCTAAATACCATGACGGCCTTGTGTGTGGTATACGCTCCACGGTAGGTCCCCCATGGTATTATACGCTCCACGGTAGGTCCCCCATGGTATTATACGCTCCACGGTACGTCCCCCATGGTATTATACGCTCCACGGTAGGTCCCCCATGGTATTATACGCTCCACGGTAGGTGCCCCATAGTATTATATGCTCCACGGTAGGTCCCCCATAGTATTATACGCTCCACGGTAGGTCCGCCATAGTATTATACGCTCCACGGTAGGTCCGCCATAGTATTATACGCTCCACGGTAGGTCCCCCATAGTATTATACGCTCCACGGTAGGTCCCCCATAGTATTAAATGCTCCACGGTAGGTCCCCCATAGTATTATACGCTCCACGGTAGGTCTCCCATAGTATTATACGCTCCACGGTAGGTCTCCCATAGTATTATACGCTCCACGGTAGGTCTCCCATAGTATTATACGCTCCACGGTAGGTCTCCCATAGTATTATACGCTCCACGGTAGGTCCCCCATAGTATTATACGCTCCACGGTAGGTCCCCCATAGTATTATACGCTCCACGGTAGGTCTCCCATAGAATTACCGTATTTTTCGGACTATAAGACGCACTTTTTTTCCTCCCAATATGGGAGGAAAATGTGTGTGCGTCTTATAGTCCGAATGCAGCGTGCGCAGCGTCTGTGTCCCGTCTGTGCGAATGAAAAGAAGAGCAGCACGGTGTCTGCCTGCTCTGCCCCTCCTTCCCTGTCTGTGTCGCGTATTTGCAGGAGCGAGATCTGAGAGGCAGGGAAGTAGGGGCGGGCCAGACAGGTGAAGGAAGCGTGGTTTCAAGCTTGCCGAGAAAACCACGCCTCTTTCACCCGTCTGGCCCGTCCCTCCTTCACTGCCTCTCAGATCTGGCTCCGGCAATGAAACCACACAGACAGGGAAGGAGGGGCGGGCCAAACGGGAGGAGGCGTGGTTTTCTCGGCAAGCTTGAAACCACGCCTCCTTCACCCGTCTGGCCCGCCCCTATTTCCCTGCCTGTGTGGCATCATTGCAGAAGCGACATCTGAGAGGCAGTGAAGGAGGGACGAGCCAGACAGGTGAAAGAGGTGTGTTTTCAAGTTTGCTTAGAAAACCACACCTCCTTCACCCGTCTGGCCCGCCCCTTTTTCTCTTCTTACATAGCTTCACTGCAGGGTGTCTCTTTCCATCCATGGATGAGATTAGATAGATAGACATACAGATAGATAGATAGGAATTAGATAGATAGATATGTTCAAATCACCCCCATAGCCCTACAATACATATAAAACAAAAACATTACTGTGAAACACATACACATTTGGTATCCCTGTGTCCGAAAGCCCCCGGTTCTATTTACATTGGTGAAATATTATATTATTAGGTTATTAAATATTTCACCAATTTTTTTTCCTTAAAATTTTTTTTTTTCCCTATTTTCCTCCTCTAAAACCTTAGTGCGTCTTATGGTCCGGTGCGTCTTATAGTCCGAAAAATACGGTATACGCTCCACGGTAGGTCCCCCATAGTATTATACGCTCCACGGTAGGTCCCCCATAGTATTATACGCTCCACGGTAGGTCCCCCATAGTATTATACGCTCCACGGTAGGTCCCCCACAGTATTATACGCTCCATGGTAGGTCCCCCATAGTATTATACGCTGCACGGTAGGTCCCCCACAGTATTATACGCTCCACAGTGGCTACCCCACACAGTATTAAATGCTCCACGGTAGATCCCCCATAGTATTATACGCTCCACAGTAGGTCTCTCATAGTATTATATGCTCCAAGGTAGGTCCCCCATGGTATTATACGCTCCACGGTAGGTGCCCCATGGTATTATACGCTCCACGGTAGGTGCCCCATAGTATTATACGCTCCACGGTAGGTCTCCCATAGTATTATACGCTCCACAGTAGGTCTCCCATAGTATTATACGCTCCACGGTAGGTCCCCTATAGTATCATACGCTCCACGGTAGGTCCCCCATAGTATTATACGCTCCACGGTAGGTCCCCCATAGTATTATACGCTCCACGGTAGGTCCCCCATAGTATTATACGCTCCACGGTAGGTCCCCCATAGTATTATACGCTCCACGGTAGGTCCCCCATAGTATCCTACGCTCCACGTTAGGTCCCCCATAGTATCCTACGCTCCACGGTAGGTCCCCCATAGTATCATACGCTCCACGGTAGGTCTCCCATAGTATTATACGCTCCACGGTAGGTCCCCCATAGTATTATACGCTGCACAGTAGGTCCCCCATAGTATTATTATACGCTCCACAGTGGCTACCCCCCCACAGTATTAAATGCTCCACGGTAGGTCCCCCATAGTATTATACGCTCCATGGTAGGATCCCTCATAGTATTAAATGCTCCACGGTAGGTCCCCCATAGTATTACACGCTCCACTGTAGGTCCCCCATAGTATTATACGCTCCACGGTAGGTCTCCCATAGTATTATACGCTCCATGGTAGGTCCCCCATAGTATTATACGCTCCACGGTAGGTCCCCCATAGTATTATACGCTACACGGTAGGTGCCCCATAGTATTATACGCTCCACGGTAGGTCCCCCATAGTATTATACGCTCCACGGTAGGTCTCCCATAGTATACGCTCCACGGTAGGTGCCCCATAGTATTATACGCTCCACGGTAGGTGCCCCATAGTATTATACGCTCCACGGTAGGTCTCCCATAGTATTATACGCTCCACGGTAGGTCCCCCATAGTATTATACGCTCCACAGTAGGTCCCCCATAGTATTATACGCTACACGATAGGTCCCCCATAGTATTATACGCTCCACGGTAGGTCCCCCATAGTATTATACGCTCCACGGTAGGTCCCCCATAGTATTATACGCTCCACGGTAGGTCCCCCATAGTATTATACGCTCCACGGTAGGTCCCCCACAGTATTATACGCTCCATGGTAGGTCCCCCATAGTATTATACGCTGCACGGTAGGTCCCCCACAGTATTATACGCTCCACAGTGGCTACCCCACACAGTATTAAATGCTCCACGGTAGATCCCCCATAGTATTATACGCTCCACAGTAGGTCTCTCATAGTATTATATGCTCCAAGGTAGGTCCCCCATGGTATTATACGCTCCACGGTAGGTGCCCCATGGTATTATACGCTCCACGGTAGGTGCCCCATAGTATTATACGCTCCACGGTAGGTCTCCCATAGTATTATACGCTCCACAGTAGGTCTCCCATAGTATTATACGCTCCACGGTAGGTCCCCTATAGTATCATACGCTCCACGGTAGGTCCCCCATAGTATTATACGCTCCACGGTAGGTCCCCCATAGTATTATACGCTCCACGGTAGGTCCCCCATAGTATTATACGCTCCACGGTAGGTCCCCCATAGTATTATACGCTCCACGGTAGGTCCCCCATAGTATCCTACGCTCCACGTTAGGTCCCCCATAGTATCCTACGCTCCACGGTAGGTCCCCCATAGTATCATACGCTCCACGGTAGGTCTCCCATAGTATTATACGCTCCACGGTAGGTCCCCCATAGTATTATTATACGCTCCACAGTGGCTACCCCCCCACAGTATTAAATGCTCCACGGTAGGTCCCCCATAGTATTATACGCTCCATGGTAGGATCCCTCATAGTATTAAATGCTCCACGGTAGGTCCCCCATAGTATTACACGCTCCACTGTAGGTCCCCCATAGTATTATATGCTCCACGGTAGGTCTCCCATAGTATTATACGCTCCATGGTAGGTCCCCCATAGTATTATACGCTCCACGGTAGGTCCCCCATAGTATTATACGCTACACGGTAGGTGCCCCATAGTATTATACGCTCCACGGTAGGTCCCCCATAGTATTATACGCTCCACGGTAGGTCTCCCATAGTATACGCTCCACGGTAGGTGCCCCATAGTATTATACGCTCCACGGTAGGTGCCCCATAGTATTATACGCTCCACGGTAGGTCTCCCATAGTATTATACGCTCCACGGTAGGTCCCCCATAGTATTATACGCTCCACAGTAGGTCCCCCATAGTATTATACGCTACACGATAGGTCCCCCATAGTATTATACGCTCCACGGTAGGTCCCCCATAGTATTATACGCTCCACGGTAGGTCCCCCATAGTATTATACGCTCCACGGTAGGTGCCCCATAGTATTATACGCTACACGGTAGGTCCCCCATAGTATTATACGCTCCACGGTAGGTCTCCCATAGTATTATACGCTCCACGGTAGGTCCCTCACAGTATTATACGCTCCACGGTAGGTCCCCCATAGTATTATACGCTCCACGGTAGGTCCCCCATAGTATTATACGCTCCACGGTAGGTCCCCCATAGTATTATACGCTCCACAGTAGGTCCCCCATAGTATTATACGCTCCACGGTAGGTCCCCCATAGTATCATACGCTCCACGTTAGGTCCCCCATAGTATCCTACGCTCCACGGTAGGTCCCCCATAGTATCATACGCTCCACGGTAGGTCTCCCATAGTATTATACGCTCCACGGTAGGTCCCCCATAGTATTATACGCTGCACAGTAGGTCCCCCATAGTATTATTATACGCTCCACAGTGGCTACCCCCCCACAGTATTAAATGCTCCACGGTAGGTCCCCCATAGTATTATACGCTCCATGGTAGGATCCCTCATAGTATTAAATGCTCCACGGTAGGTCCCCCATAGTATTACATGCTCCACTGTAGGTCCCCCATAGTATTATACGCTCCACGGTAGGTCCCCCATAGTATTATACGCTCCACGGTAGGTCTCCCATAGTATTATACGCTCCACGGTAGGTCCCCCATAGTATTATACGCTCCACGGTAGGTCCCCCATAGTATTATACGCTACACGGTAGGTCCCCCATAGTATTATACGCTCCACGGTAGGTGCCCCATAGTATTATACGCTCCACGGTAGGTGCCCCATAGTATTATACGCTCCACGGTAGGTCCCCCATAGTATTATACGCTCCACGGTAGGTCTCCCATAGTATTATACGCTCCACGGTAGGTCCCCCCATAGTATTATACGCTCCACGGTAGATCTCCCATAGTATTATACGCTCCACGGTAGGTCCCCCATAGTATTATACGCTCCACGGTAGGTCCCCCATAGTATTATACGCTACACGGTAGGTCCCCCATAGTATTATACGCTCCACGGTAGGTGCCCCATAGTATTATACGCTCCACGGTAGGTCCCCCATAGTATTATACGCTCCACGGTAGGTCTCCCATAGTATACGCTCCACGGTAGGTGCCCCATAGTATTATACGCTCCACGGTAGGTGCCCCATAGTATTATACGCTCCACGGTAGGTCCCCCATAGTATTATACGCTCCACGGTAGGTGCCCCATAGTATTACACGCTACACGGTAGGTCCCCCATAGTATTATACGCTCCACGGTAGGTCTCCCATAGTATTATACGCTCCACGGTAGGTCCCCCATAGTATTATACGCTCCACGGTAGGTCCCCCATAGTATTATACGCTCCACGGTAGGTCTCCCATAGTATACGCTCCACGGTAGGTCTCCCATAGTATATGCTCCATGGTAGGTCCCCCATAGTATTATACGCTCCACGGTAGGTCTCCCATAGTATTATACGCTCCACGGTAGGTCTCCCATAAATCAAATCAAATAGGCTTTATTGGAACATCCGAATGGATATTTGGCATTGCCAAAGCTAGTAAAGTGGGGGGGGAGTTGGAGTCGAGGGGGAGAGTAAGGGTTTGGGGGGGGGGGGGGGGGCTGATTTGGGGTATAACAGTCGGTGGAGTCTCATCTTCCTCTTAGTTGGTGACTGCTATATGTGGGGCGGGGCAGTTTGGGGTATAACAGTCCGTGGAGTCTCATCTTCCTCTTAGTTGGTGGCAGCTGGACACGTATTGGGCAGTGATCTCCACAGTGGCCTCTTCTTCTGCCAGTCAGGAATGATGATCCGAGCAGCAGGAGATGGATCCGCCCGGGTTACGGCATTGTCCCTGCGCTGCGCCCCATACCGCACTCTCACAAACATGAACATGCTGTCACTGTGCCTTGGTGGCCAGCAGATAGATTGCCCCTGCGCTCATATATCTTGATGTTTGGCCATATCTCTCGCTCAGTAGCCATCCGGTGCAGACTCGCTGATCGGACAGTTTAGCTGAGAGTGTGATCTGTTGTATGAACAATCCCGTCACTGCTGTACAGTAATCGCCTCATCTAGTATATAGGACGGGTCCTGATCTGCTCTGTGTAGTCACTGTCCATATACGTGGCCTCTGTATACTGCTCCAGACATCACACGCAGTATACACACGGCCGGACGCCTTCCACATACCATCTGGATGCAGCTCTAGCGCCCTCTATTGTGCATGAGAGGTGACGCCATGTTTTTACAAATTACCAATCCAGATATAATCCAGATATAATGCATCAAAGGGATGACACCACAAACAGTAGGATCAAACACCCCCAGTATACAGTCCTATGTATAAGTTTGTGCCCCCCTATTAATCATTGTTAGTTGTAAATGTTTTGGTGTTTGCCATGTCAGTCCGATCTCTCTAATACCTGATGGACACAGTAATATTTCAGGATAGAAATGAGGTTTATTGTACTAACAGAAAATGTGCGATATGGGATTATACCAAAATGTGACCGGTGCAAAAGTCTGGGCGCCCCAACAGAACAGTGCCAGTAATATTTAGTAGCTCCTCCTCCTTCTGCCTCCAGTCGCTTCCTGCTGCTTGGTGTAATCCCATATCACACATTCTCTGTTACTACAAGAAACCTCATTCCCATCCTGAGATATTCCTGTGTCCATCAGTTATTAGAGAGATCAGACTGACATGGCAAACACCAAACTAATAATGATTAATAGGGGGGCACGAACTTACACATAGGACTGTATTACATATGGCATCACCCAACATACCGACCTCACCTCCCCCTCACATACAGTCCCATGTAAATACATCCCCCTCCTCCTCACATACAGTCCCATGTAAATACATCCTCCTCCTCACATACAGTCCCATGTAAATACATCCTCCTCACATACAGTCCCATGTAAATACATCCCCCTCCCCCTCACATACAGTCCCATGTAAATACATTCTCCTCCTCCTCACATACAGTCCCATGTAAATACACCCCCCTCCTCCTCACATACAGTCCCATGTAAATACATCCTCCTCCTCACATACAGTCCCATGTAAATACATCCCCCTCCTCACATACAGTCCCATGTAAATACATCCCCTCCCCCTCACATACAGTCCCATGTAAATACATCCCCTCCCCCTCACATACAGTCCCATGTAAATACATCCCCTCCCCTCACATACAGTCCCATGTAAATACATCCCCTCCCCCTCACATACAGTCCCATGTAACTACATTCCTCCTCCCCCTCACATACAGTCCCATGTAAATACATCCCCCTCACATACAGTCCCATGTAAATACATCATGTATGTGAGGGGGAGGAGTCACATATTTACCCCCCCTCACATACAGTCCCATGTAAATACACCCCCTCCCCCTCACATACAGTCCCACGTAAATACATCCCCCTCACATACAGTCCCATGTAAATACACCCCCTCCCCCTCACATACAGTCCCATGTAAATACATCCCCTCCTCCTCACATACAGTCCCATGTAAATACATCCCTCCTCCCCCTCACATACAGTCCCATGTAAATACATCCCCCTCACATACAGTCTCATGTAAATACATCCCCCTCCCCTCACATACAGTCCCATGTAAATACATCCCCCTCCTCCCCCTCACATACAGTCCCATGTAAATACACCCCCTCCCCCTCACATACAGTCCCATGTAAATACATCCCCTCCTCCTCACATACAGTCCCATGTAAATACATCCCTCCTCCCCCTCACATACAGTCCCATGTAAATACATCCCCCTCCCCTCACATACAGTCCCATGTAAATACATCCCCCTCCCCTCACATACAGTCCCATGTAAATACATCCCCCTCCCCTCACATACAGTCCCACGTAAATACATCCCCCTCCTCCTCACATACAGTCCCATGTAAATACATATCCCTCCCCCTCACATACAGTCCCATGTAAATACACCCTCCCCCCTCACATACAGTCCCATGTAAATATGTCACTCCTCCCCCTCACATACAGTCCCATGTAAATACATCCCCCTCCTCCCCCTCACATACAGTCCCATGTAAATACATCCCCTCCACGGTAGGTCCCCCATGGTATTATACACTCCACGGTAGGCCCCCCATGGTATGATACGCTCCACGGTAGGTCCCACATGGTATTATACGCTCCACGGTAGGTCTCCCATGGTATGATACGCTCCACGGTAGGTCCCACATGGTATTATACGCTCCACGGTAGGTCCCCCATGGTATTATACGCTCCACGGTAGGTCTCCCATGGTATTATACGCTCCACGGTAGGTCCCCCATAGTATTATATGCTCCACAGTGGCTGCTCCACACAGTATTAAATGCTCCACGGTAGGTCCCCCATAGTATTATACGCTCCACGGTAGGTCTCCCATAGTATTATACGCTCCACGGTAGGTCCCCCATAGTATTATACTCTCTACGGTAGGTCCCCCATAGTATTATACGCTCCACGGTAGGTCCCCCATAGTATTATACGCGCCACGGTAGGTCTCCCATAGTATTATACGCTCCACGGTAGGTCTCCCATAGTATTATACGCTCCACGGTAGGTCTCCCATAGTATTATACGCTGCACGGCAGGTCTCCCATAGTATTATACGCTCCACGGTAAGTCTCCCATAGTATTATACGCTCCACGGTAGGTCTCCCATAGTATTATACGCTCCACGGTAGGTCCCCCATAGTATTACACGCTCCACGGTAGGTCTCCCATAGTATTATACGCTCCACGGTAGGTCTCCCATAGTATTATATGCTCCACGGTAGTTCCCCATAGTATTATACGCTCCACGGTGGGTCTCCCATAGTATATGCTCCACGGTAGGTCCCCCATAGTATTATACGCTCCACGGTAGGTCCCCCATAGTATTATACGCTCCACGGTAGGTCCCCCATAGTATTATACGCTCCACGGTAGGTCCCCCATAGTATTATACGCTCCACGGTAGGTGCCCCATATTATTATACGCTCCACGGTAGGTCCCCCATAGTATTATACGCTCCACGGTAGGTCCCCCATAGTATTATACGCTCCACGGTAGGTCCCCCATAGTATTATACGCTCCACGGTAGGTCCCCCATAGTATTATACGCTCCACGGTAGGTCCCCCATAGTATTATATGCTCCACGGTAGGTCCCCCATAGTATTATACGCTCCACGGTAGGTCCCCCATAGTATTATACGCTACACGGTAGGTCCCCCATAGTATTATACGCTCCACGGTAGGTCCGCCATAGTATTATACGCTCCACGGTAGGTCTCCCATAGTATTATACGCTCCACGGTAGGTCTCCCATAGTATTATACGCTCCACGGTAGGTCCCCCATAGTATTATACGCTCCACGGTAGGTCTCCCATAGTATTATACGCTCCACGGTAGGTCTCCCATAGTATTATACGCTCCACGGTAGGTCCCCCATAGTATTATACGCTCCACGGTAGGTCCCCCATAGTATTATACGCTCCACGGTAAGTCCCCCATAGCATTATACGCTCCACGGTAGGTCTCCCATAGTATGATACGCTCCACGGTAGGTCCCCCATAGTATTATACGCTCCACGGTAGGTCCCCCATAGTATTATACGCTCCACGGTAGGTCCCCCATAGTATTATACGCTCCACGGTAGGTCTCCCATGGTATTATACGCTCCACGGTAGGTCCCCCATAGCATTATATGCTCCACGGTAAGTCCCCCATAGCATTATACGCTCCACGGTAGGTCCCCCATAGTATTATACGCTACACGGTAGGTCCCCCATAGTATTATACGCTCCACGGCAGGTCCGCCATAGTATTATACGCTCCACGGTAGGTGCCCCATAGTATTATACGCTCCACGGTAGGTCCGCCATAGTATTATACGCTCCACGGTAGGTGCCCCATAGTATTATACGCTCCACGGTGGGTCTCCCATAGTATTATACGCTCCACGGTAGGTCTCCCATAGTATTATACGCTCCACGGTAGGTCTCCCATAGTATTATACGCTCCACGGTGGGTCCCCCATAGTATTGTAGGCTCCACGGTAGGTCCCACATGGTATTATACGCTGCACGGTAGGTCCCCCATGGTATTATACGCTCCACGGTAGGTCTCCCATAGTATTATACGCTCCACGGTAGGTCCCCCATAGTATTATACTCTCTACGGTAGGTCCCCCATAGTATTATACGCTCCACGGTAGGTCTCCCATAGTATTATACGCTCCACGGTAGGTCCCCCATAGTATTATACTCTCTACGGTAGGTCCCCCATAGTATTATACGCTCCACGGTAGGTCCCCCATAGTATTATACGCTCCACGGTGGGTCCCCCATAGTATTGTAGGCTCCACGGTAGGTCCCCCATAGTATTATACGCTCCACGGTAGGTCCCCCATAGTATTATACGCTCCACGGTAGGTGCCCCATAGTATTATACGCTCCACGGTAGGTCCGCCATAGTATTATACGCTCCACGGTAGGTGCCCCATAGTATTATACGCTCCATGGTGGGTCTCCCATAGTATTATACGCTCCACGGTAGGTCTCCCATAGTATTATACGCTCCACGGTAGGTCTCCCATAGTATTATACGCTCCACGGTGGGTCCCCCATAGTATTGTAGGCTCCACGGTAGGTCCCACATGGTATTATACGCTGCACGGTAGGTCCCCCATGGTATTATACGCTCCACGGTAGGTCTCCCATGGTATTATACGCTCCACGGTAGGTCCCCCATAGTATTATATGCTCCACAGTGGCTGCTCCACACAGTATTAAATGCTCCACGGTAGGTCCCCCATAGTATTATACGCTCCACGGTAGGTCTCCCATAGTATTATACTCTCTACGGTAGGTCCCCCATAGTATTATACGCTCCACGGTAGGTCCCCCATAGTATTATACGCTCCACGGTGGGTCCCCCATAGTATTGTAGGCTCCACGGTAGGTCCGCCATAGTATTATACGCTCCACGGTAGGTCCCCCATAGTATTATACGCTCCACGGTAGGTCCCCCATAAATCAAATCAAATAGGCTTTATTGGCACGTCCAAAGCTAGTAAAGTGGAGGGGGAGTCGAGGGGGAGAGTAAGGGGTTGGGGGGGTGGCTGATTTGGGGTATAACAGTCCGTGGAGTCTCATCTTCCTCTTGTTTGGTGACCGCTATGTGGAGGTGGGGCGGGGCGGTTTGGGGTATAACAGTAGGTGGAGTCTCATCTTCCTCTTGCTTGGTGACCGCTATGTGGAGGTGGGGTGGGGCGGTTTGGGGTATAACAGTCCGTGGAGTCTCATCTTCCTCTTGTTTGGTGACCGCTATGTGGAGGTGGGGCGGTTTGGGGTATAACAGTCGGTGGAGTCTCATCTTCCTCTTAGTTGGTGACTGCTATATGTGGGGCGGGGCAGTTTGGGGTATAACAGTCCGTGGAGTCTCATCTTCCTCTTAGTTGGTGGCAGCTGGACACGTATTGGGCAGTGATCTCCACAGTGGCCTCTTCTTCTGCCAGTCAGGAATGATGATCCGAGCAGCAGGAGATGGATCCGCCCGGGTTACGGCATTGTCCCTGCGCTGCGCCCCATACCGCACTCTCACAAACATGAACATGCTGTCACTGTGCCTTGGTGGCCAGCAGATAGATTGCCCCTGCGCTCATATATCTTGATGTTTGGCCATATCTCTCGCTCAGTAGCCATCCGGTGCAGACTCGCTGATCGGACAGTTTAGCTGAGAGTGTGATCTGTTGTATGAACAATCCCGTCACTGCTGTACAGTAATCGCCTCATCTAGTATATAGGACGGGTCCTGATCTGCTCTGTGTAGTCACTGTCCATATACGTGGCCTCTGTATACTGCTCCAGACATCACACGCAGTATACACACGGCCGGACGCCTTCCACATACCATCTGGATGCAGCTCTAGCGCCCTCTATTGTGCATGAGAGGTGACGCCATGTTTTTACAAATTACCAATCCAGATATAATGCACTCCAGGATGTGTTAGAGCGCCCCCTGCATCAAAGGGATGACACCACAAACAGTAGGATCAAACACCCCCAGTATACAGTCCTATGTATAAGTTTGTGCCCCCCTATTAATCATTGTTAGTTGTAAATGTTTTGGTGTTTGCCATGTCAGTCCGATCTCTCTAATACCTGATGGACACAGAAATATCTCAGGATTGGAATGAGGTTTATTGTACTAACAGAGAATGTGCGATATGAGATTATACCAAAATGTGACCGGTGCAAAAGTCTGGGCGCCCCAACAGAACAGTGCCAGTAATATTTAGTAGCTCCTCCTCCTTCTGCCTCCAGTCGCTTCCTGCTGCTTGGTGTAATCCCATATCACACATTCTCTGTTACTACAAGAAACCTCATTCCCATCCTGAGATATTCCTGTGTCCATCAGTTATTAGAGAGATCAGACTGACATGGCAAACACCAAACTAATAATGATTAATAGGGGGGCACGAACTTACACATAGGACTGTATTACATATGGCATCACCCCAACATACCGACCTCACCTCCCCCTCACATACAGTCCCATGTAAATACATCCCCCTCCTCCTCACATACAGTCCCATGTAAATACATCCTCCTCACATACAGTCCCATGTAAATACATCCTCCTCACATACAGTCCCATGTAAATACATCCCCCTCCCCCTCACATACAGTCCCATGTAAATACATTCTCCTCCTCCTCACATACAGTCCCATGTAAATACATTCTCCTCCTCCTCACATACAGTCCCATGTAAATACATCCTCCTCACATACAGTCCCATGTAAATACATCCCCCTCCCCCTCACATACAGTCCCATGTAAATACATCCTCCTCACATACAGTCCCATGTAAATACATCCCCCTCCTCCTCACATACAGTCCCATGTAAATACACCCCCTCCCCCTCACATACAGTCCCATGTAAATACATTCTCCTCCTCCTCACATACAGTCCCATGTAAATACATCCTCCTCCTCCTCACATACAGTCCCATGTAAATACACCCCCTCACATACAGTCCCATGTAAATACAACTTTCTCTTCCTCACATACAGTCCCATGTAAATACATCCTCTTCCCATACAGTCCCATGTAAATACATCCCCTCACATACAGTCCCATGTAAATACATCCTCCTCCCCCTCACATCCAGTCCCATGTAAATACACCCCTCCCCCCTCACATACAGTCCCATGTAAACACATCCCTCCCCCTCACATACAGTCCCATGTAAATACACCCCCTCTCGTACATCCCCATGTAAATACATCCCCTCCTCCTCACATACAGTCCCATGTAAATACATCCCCCTCCTCCTCACATACACTCCCATGTAAATACATCCCCTCACATACAGTCCCATGTAAATACATTCCCCTCCTCCTCACACACAGTCCCATGTAAATACATCCTCCTCCTCACATACAGTCCCATGTAAATACATCCCCTCCTCCTCCTCACATACAGTCCCATGTAAATACATCCCCCTCCTCCTCACACACAGTCCCATGTAAATACATCCCCCTCCCCTCACATACAGTCCCATGTAAATACATCCCCTCCTCCTCCTCACATACAGTCCCATGTAAATACATCCCCTCCTCATCATCACATACAGTCCCATGTAAATACATCCTCCTCACATACAGTCCCATGTAAATACATCCCCTCCTCATCATCACATACAGTCCCATGTAAATACATCCTCCTCACATACAGTCCCATGTAAATACATCCCCTCCTCCTCCTCACATACAGTCCCATGTAAATACATCCCCTCCTCCTCCTCACATACAGACCCATGTAAATACATCCCTCCTCCCCCTCACATACAGTCTCATGTAAATACATCCCTCCTCCCCCTCACATACAGTCTCATGTAAATACATCCCTCCTCCCCCTCACATACAGTCCCATGTAAATACGTCACTCCCCATTTCCTCCCCCTCCCTGCAGCTACTTCCGGATCTATGTCCCGCCCTTTCACATGACGTCACGGCTCCTCCCCCACATGCTCTCGGCTCTGTGTCACGTGTTCCTGTCTCTCTTCGGTTCTTGCTCTTCTGCCGGTACCGGCTCCGCTGCCCCCGGTGAGATTTCTTCACTTCAGGACACAAACTCCTCAGACAGGTGTGAGCACGGTGCTGTATGTGACTATAGTATGTAATATGTGTAGTGAGGAGATCATCCGTATACCGTGTGCTTACATATGTGCTCTATAGGGGTCTGTATATTATATATACCGCCAGTTACTGTATATCCCCCTGTCATGTATAGTATAGTATATATACCGCCAGTTACTGTATATCCCCCTGTCATGTATAGTATAGTATAGATACTACCAGTTACTGTATATCCTCCTGTCATGTATAGTATAGTATAGATACTGCCAGTTACTGTATATCCCCTGTCATGTATAGTATAGTATAGATACCGCCAGTTACTGTATATCCCTCTGTCATGTATAGTATAGTATAGATACTGCCAGTTACTGTATATCCCCCTGTCATGTATAGTATAGTATAGATACTGCCAGTTACTGTATATCCCCTGTCATGTATAGTATAGTATAGATACCGCCAGTTACTGTATATCCCTCTGTCATGTATAGTATAGTATAGATACTGCCAGTTACTGTATATCCCCCTGTCATGTATAGTATAGTATAGATACTACCAGTTACTGTATATCCCCCTGTCATGTATAGTATAGTATAGATACTGCCAGTTACTGTATATCCCCTGTCATGTATAGTATAGTATAGATACCGCCAGTTACTGTATATCCCTCTGTCATGTATAGTATAGTATAGATACTGCCAGTTACTGTATATCCCCCTGTCATGTATAGTATAGTATAGATACTGCCAGTTACTGTATATCCCCCTGTCATGTATAGTATAGATACTGCCAGTTACTGTATATCCTCCTGTCATGTATAGTATAGTATAGATACTACCAGTTACTGTATATCCCCCTGTCATGTATAGTATAGTATAGATACTGCCAGTTACTGTATATCCCCCTGTCATGTATAGTATAGTATAGATACTGCCAGTTACTGTATATCCCCCTGTCATGTATAGTATAGTATAGATACTGCCAGTTACTGTATATCCCCCTGTCATGTATAGTATAGTATAGTATATATACTGCCAGTTACTGTATATCCCCCTGTCATGTATAGTATAGTATAGATACTACCAGTTACTGTATATCCCCCTGTCATGTATAGTATAGTATAGATACTACCAGTTACTGTATATCCCCCTGTCATGTATAGTATAGTATAGATACTGCCAGTTACTGTATATCCCCTGTCATGTATAGTATAGTATAGATACCGCCAGTTACTGTATATCCCTCTGTCATGTATAGTATAGTATAGATACTGCCAGTTACTGTATATCCCCCTGTCATGTATAGTATAGTATAGATACTGCCAGTTACTGTATATCCCCCTGTCATGTATAGTATAGTATAGATACTACCAGTTACTGTATATCCCCCTGTCATGTATAGTATAGTATAGATACCGCCAGTTACTGTATATCCCCCTGTCATGTATAGTATAGTATAGATACCGCCAGTTACTGTATATCCCCCTGTCATGTATAGTATAGTATAGATACTGCCAGTTACTGTATATCCCCCTGTCATGTATAGTATAGATACTGCCAGTTACTGTATATCCCCTGTCATGTATAGTATAGTATAGATACTGCCAGTTACTATATATCCTCCTGTCATGTATAGTATAGTATAGATACTACCAGTTACTGTATATCCTCCTGTCATGTATAGTATAGTATAGATGCTACCAGTTACTGTATATCCCCTGTCATGTATAGTATAGTATAGATACTGCCAGTTACTGTATATCCCCCTGTCATGTATAGTATAGTATAGTATAGATACCGCCAGTTACTGTATATCCTCCTGTCATGTATAGTATAGTATAGATACTGCCAGTTACTGTATATCCCCCTGTCATGTATAGTATAGTATAGATACTACCAGTTACTGTATATCCCCCTGTCATGTATAGTATAGATGCTACCAGTTACTGTATATCCCCTGTCATGTATAGTATAGTATAGATACTGCCAGTTACTGTATATCCCCCTGTCATGTATAGTATAGTATAGATACTGCCAGTTACTGTATATCCCCCTGTCATGTATAGTATAGTATAGATACTGCCAGTTACTGTATATCCCCCTGTCATGTATAGTATAGTATAGATACTGCCAGTTACTGTATATCCCCCTGTCATGTATAGTATAGTATAGTATAGATACCGCCAGTTACTGTATATCCTCCTGTCATGTATAGTATAGTATAGATACTACCAGTTACTGTATATCCCCCTGTCATGTATAGTATAGTATAGATACTACCAGTTACTGTATATCCCCTGTCATGTATAGTATAGTATAGATACTACCAGTTACTGTATATCCCCCTGTCATGTATAGTATAGTATAGATACTGCCAGTTACTGTATATCCCCCTGTCATGTATAGTATAGTATATATACTACCAGTTACTGTATATCCCCCTGTCATGTATAGTATAGTATAGACACTGCCAGTTACTGTATATCCCCTGTCATGTATAGTATAGTATAGATACTGCCAGTTACTGTATATCCCCCTGTCATGTATAGTATAGTATAGATACTGCCAGTTACTGTATATCCCCCTGTCATGTATAGTATAGTATAGTATAGATACCGCCAGTTACTGTATATCCTCCTGTCATGTATAGTATAGTATAGATACTACCAGTTACTGTATATCCCCCTGTCATGTATAGTATAGTATAGATACTACCAGTTACTGTATATCCCCTGTCATGTATAGTATAGTATAGATACTACCAGTTACTGTATATCCCCCTGTCATGTATAGTATAGTATAGATACTGCCAGTTACTGTATATCCCCCTGTCATGTATAGTATAGTATATATACTACCAGTTACTGTATATCCCCCTGTCATGTATAGTATAGTATAGACACTGCCAGTTACTGTATATCCCCTGTCATGTATAGTATAGTATAGATACTACCAGTTACTGTATATCCCCCTGTCATGTATAGTATAGTATAGATACTGCCAGTTACTGTATATCCTCTTGTCATGTATAGTATAGTATAGATACTGCCAGTTACTGTATATCCTCCTGTCATGTATATTATAGTATAGATACTGCCAGTTACTGTATATCCCCCTGTCATGTATAGTATAGTATAGATACTACCAGTTACTGTATATCCCCCTGTCATGTATAGTATAGTATAGATACTGCCAGTTACTGTATATCCTCCTGTCATGTATAGTATAGATACTGCCAGTTACTGTATATCCCCCTGTCATGTATAGTATAGTATAGATACTACCAGTTACTGTATATCCTCCTGTCATGTATAGTATAGTATAGATACCGCTAGTTACTGTATATCCTCCTGTCATGTATAGTATAGTATAGATACTGTCAGTTACTGTATATCCTCCTGTCATGTATAGTATAGTATAGATACTACCAGTTACTGTATATCCCCCTGTCATGTATAGTATAGTATAGATACTACCAGTTACTGTATATCCTCCTGTCATGTATAGTATAGTATAGATACTGCCAGTTACTGTATATCCCCTGTCATGTATAGTATAGTATAGATACCGCCAGTTACTGTATATCCCCCTGTCATGTATAGTATAGTATAGATACTGCCAGTTACTGTATATCCCCCTGTCATGTATAGTATAGTATAGATACTGCCAGTTACTGTATATCCTCCTGTCATGTATAGTATAGTATAGATACTGCCAGTTACTGTATATCCCCCTGTCATGTATAGTATAGTATAGATACTGCCAGTTACTGTATATCCCCCTGTCATGTATAGTATAGTATAGATACTGCCAGTTACTGTATATCCCCCTGTCATGTATAGTATAGTATAGATACTGCCAGTTACTGTATATCCCCCTGTCATGTATAGTATAGTATAGATACTGCCAGTTACTGTATATCCCCCTGTCATGTATAGTATAGATACCGCCAGTTACTGTATATCCCCCTGTCATGTATAGTATAGTATAGATACTGCCAGTTACTGTATATCCTCCTGTCATGTATAGTATAGTATAGATACTACCAGTTACTGTATATCCCCCTGTCATGTATAGTATAGTATAGATACTGCCAGTTACTGTATATCCCCTGTCATGTATAGTATAGTATAGATACTGCCAGTTACTGTATATCCCCTGTCATGTATAGTATAGTATAGATACTGCCAGTTACTGTATATCCCCTGTCATGTATAGTATAGTATAGATACTACCAGTTACTGTATATCCTCCTGTCATGTATAGTATAGTATAGATACCGCCAGTTACTGTATATCCTCCTGTCATGTATAGTATAGTATAGATACTACCAGTTACTGTATATCTTCCTGTCATGTATAGTATAGATACTGCCAGTTACTGTATATCCCCTGTCATGTATAGTATAGTATAGATACCGCCAGTTACTGTATATCCCCCTGTCATGTATAGTATAGTATAGATACTGCCAGTTACTGTATATCCCCCTGTCATGTATAGTATAGTATAGATACTACCAGTTACTGTATATCCTCCTGTCATGTATAGTATAGATACTACCAGTTACTGTATATCCCCCTGTCATGTATAGTATAGTATAGATACTGCCAGTTACTGTATATCCCCCTGTCATGTATAGTATAGTATAGATACTACCAGTTACTGTATATCCCCCTGTCATGTATAGTATAGTATAGATACTACCAGTTACTGTATATCCTCCTGTCATGTATAGTATAGTATAGATACTACCAGTTACTGTATATCTTCCTGTCATGTATAGTATAGTATAGATACTGCCAGTTACTGTATATCCCCTGTCATGTATAGTATAGTATAGATACCGCCAGTTACTGTATATCCCCCTGTCATGTATAGTATAGTATAGATACTGCCAGTTACTGTATATCCCCCTGTCATGTATAGTATAGTATAGATACTGCCAGTTACTGTATATCCCCCTGTCATGTATAGTATAGTATAGATACTGCCAGTTACTGTATATCCCCCTGTCATGTATAGTATAGTATAGATACTGCCAGTTACTGTATATCCCCTGTCATGTATAGTATAGTATAGATACTGCCAGTTACTGTATATCCCGCTGTCATGTATAGTATAGTATAGATACTGCCAGTTACTGTATATCCCCTGTCATGTATAGTATAGTATAGATACCGCCAGTTACTGTATATCCCCCTGTCATGTATAGTATAGTATAGATACTGCCAGTTACTGTATATCCTCCTGTCATGTATAGTATAGTATAGATACTGCCAGTTACTGTATATCCCCCTGTCATGTATAGTATAGTATAGATACCGCCAGTTACTGTATATCCCCTGTCATGTATAGTATAGTATAGATACTACCAGTTACTGTATATCCCCTGTCATGTATAGTATAGTATAGATACCGCCAGTTACTGTATATCCTCCTGTCATGTATAGTATAGTATAGATACTACCAGTTACTGTATATCTTCCTGTCATGTATAGTATAGATACTGCCAGTTACTGTATATCCCCTGTCATGTATAGTATAGTATAGATACCGCCAGTTACTGTATATCCCCCTGTCATGTATAGTATAGTATAGATACTGCCAGTTACTGTATATCCCCCTGTCATGTATAGTATAGTATAGATACTGCCAGTTACTGTATATCCCCCTGTCATGTATAGTATAGTATAGATACTACCAGTTACTGTATATCCCCCTGTCATGTATAGTATAGTATAGATACTACCAGTTACTGTATATCCTCCTGTCATGTATAGTATAGTATAGATACTACCAGTTACTGTATATCCTCCTGTCATGTATAGTATAGTATAGATACTGCCAGTTACTGTATATCCCCTGTCATGTATAGTATAGTATAGATACTGCCAGTTACTGTATATCCCCTGTCATGTATAGTATAGTATAGATACCGCCAGTTACTGTATATCCCCCTGTCATGTATAGTATAGTATAGATACTGCCAGTTACTGTATATCCCCCTGTCATGTATAGTATAGTATAGATACTGCCAGTTACTGTATATCCCCCTGTCATGTATAGTATAGTATAGATACTGCCAGTTACTGTATATCCCCTGTCATGTATAGTATAGTATAGATACTGCCAGTTACTGTATATCCCCCTGTCATGTATAGTATAGTATAGATACCGCCAGTTACTGTATATCCCCCTGTCATGTATAGTATAGTATAGATACTGCCAGTTACTGTATATCCTCCTGTCATGTATAGTATAGTATAGATACTACCAGTTACTGTATATCCCCCTGTCATGTATAGTATAGTATAGATACTGCCAGTTACTGTATATCCCCTGTCATGTATAGTATAGTATAGATACTGCCAGTTACTGTATATCCCCTGTCATGTATAGTATAGATACTACCAGTTACTGTATATCCTCCTGTCATGTATAGTATAGTATAGATACCGCCAGTTACTGTATATCCTCCTGTCATGTATAGTATAGTATAGATACTACCAGTTACTGTATATCTTCCTGTCATGTATAGTATAGATACTGCCAGTTACTGTATATCCCCTGTCATGTATAGTATAGTATAGATACCGCCAGTTACTGTATATCCCCCTGTCATGTATAGTATAGTATAGATACTGCCAGTTACTGTATATCCCCCTGTCATGTATAGTATAGATACTGCCAGTTACTGTATATCCCCCTGTCATGTATAGTATAGTATAGATACTACCAGTTACTGTATATCCTCCTGTCATGTATAGTATAGATACTACCAGTTACTGTATATCCCCCTGTCATGTATAGTATAGTATAGATACTACCAGTTACTGTATATCCTCCTGTCATGTATAGTATAGTATAGATACTACCAGTTACTGTATATCTTCCTGTCATGTATAGTATAGTATAGATACTGCCAGTTACTGTATATCCCCTGTCATGTATAGTATAGTATAGATACCGCCAGTTACTGTATATCCCCCTGTCATGTATAGTATAGTATAGATACTGCCAGTTACTGTATATCCCCTGTCATGTATAGTATAGTATAGATACTGCCAGTTACTGTATATCCTCCTGTCATGTATAGTATAGTATAGATACTGCCAGTTACTGTATATCCCCTGTCATGTATAGTATAGTATAGATACCGCCAGTTACTGTATATCCCCCTGTCATGTATAGTATAGTATAGATACCGCCAGTTACTGTATATCCCCCTGTCATGTATAGTATAGTATAGATACCGCCAGTTACTGTATATCCCCCTGTCATGTATAGTATAGTATAGATACCGCCAGTTACTGTATATCCCTCTGTCATGTATAGTATAGTATAGATACTGCCAGTTACTGTATATCCCCCTGTCATGTATAGTATAGTATAGATACCGCCAGTTACTGTATATCCCCCTGTCATGTATAGTATAGTATAGATACTGCCAGTTACTGTATATCCTCCTGTCATGTATAGTATAGTATAGATACTGCCAGTTACTGTATATCCCCCTGTCATGTATAGTATAGTATAGATACTACCAGTTACTGTATATCCCCCTGTCATGTATAGTATAGTATAGATACTGCCAGTTACTGTATATCCCCCTGTCATGTATAGTATAGTATAGATACCGCCAGTTACTGTATATCCTCCTGTCATGTATAGTATAGATACTACCAGTTACTGTATATCCCCCTGTCATGTATAGTATAGTATAGTATAGATACTACCAGTTACTGTATATCCCCCTGTCATGTATAGTATAGATACCGCCAGTTACTGTATATCCTCCTGTCATGTATAGTATAGATACTGCCAGTTACTGTATATCCTCCTGTCATGTATAGTATAGTATAGATACTGCCAGTTACTGTATATCCCCCTGTCATGTATAGTATAGATACTGCCAGTTACTGTATATCCTCCTGTCATGTATAGTATAGTATAGTATAGATACCGCCAGTTACTGTATATCCCCTGTCATGTATAGTATAGATACTGCCAGTTACTGTATATCCCCCTGTCATGTATAGTATAGTATAGATACTGCCAGTTACTGTATATCCCCCTGTCATGTATAGTATAGTATAGATACTGCCAGTTACTGTATATCCCCCTGTCATATATAGTATAGTATAGATACTGCCAGTTACTGTATATCCTCCTGTCATGTATAGTATAGATACTGCCAGTTACTGTATATCCCCCTGTCATGTATAGTATAGTATAGATACTACCAGTTACCGTATATCCTCCTGTCATGTATAGTATAGTATAGATACTGCCAGTTACTGTATATCCCCCTGTCATGTATAGTATAGTATAGATACCGCCAGTTACTGTATATCCTCCTGTCATGTATAGTATAGATACTACCAGTTACTGTATATCCCCCTGTCATGTATAGTATAGTATAGTATAGATACTGCCAGTTACTGTATATCCTCCTGTCATGTATAGTATAGATACTACCAGTTACTGTATATCCCCGTCATGTATAGTATAGTATAGATACTGCCAGTTACTGTATATCCCCCTGTCATGTATAGTATAGTATAGATACTGCCAGTTACTGTATATCCTCCTGTCATGTATAGTATAGTATAGATACTACCAGTTACTGTATATCTTCCTGTCATGTATAGTATAGATACTGCCAGTTACTGTATATCCCCTGTCATGTATAGTATAGTATAGATACCGCCAGTTACTGTATATCCCCCTGTCATGTATAGTATAGTATAGATACTGCCAGTTACTGTATATCCCCTGTCATGTATAGTATAGTATAGATACTGCCAGTTACTGTATATCCCCTGTCATGTATAGTATAGTATAGATACCGCCAGTTACTGTATATCCCGCTGTCATGTATAGTATAGATACCGCCAGTTACTGTATATCCCGCTGTCATGTATAGTATAGTATAGATACTGCCAGTTACTGTATATCCTCCTGTCATGTATAGTATAGTATAGATACTGCCAGTTACTGTATATCCCCCTGTCATGTATAGTATAGTATAGATACTGCCAGTTACTGTATATCCCCCTGTCATGTATAGTATAGTATAGATACTGCCAGTTACTGTATATCCCCCTGTCATGTATAGTATAGTATAGATACTGCCAGTTACTGTATATCCCCCTTTCATGTATAGTATAGATACTGCCAGTTACTGTATATCCCCCTGTCATGTATAGTATAGTATAGATACTACCAGTTACTGTATATCCTCCTGTCATGTATAGTATAGATACTACCAGTTACTGTATATCCCCCTGTCATGTATAGTATAGTATAGATACTACCAGTTACTGTATATCCTCCTGTCATGTATAGTATAGTATAGATACTACCAGTTACTGTATATCTTCCTGTCATGTATAGTATAGTATAGATACTGCCAGTTACTGTATATCCCCTGTCATGTATAGTATAGTATAGATACCGCCAGTTACTGTATATCCCCCTGTCATGTATAGTATAGTATAGATACTGCCAGTTACTGTATATCCCCTGTCATGTATAGTATAGTATAGATACTGCCAGTTACTGTATATCCTCCTGTCATGTATAGTATAGTATAGATACTGCCAGTTACTGTATATCCCCTGTCATGTATAGTATAGTATAGATACCGCCAGTTACTGTATATCCCCCTGTCATGTATAGTATAGTATAGATACCGCCAGTTACTGTATATCCCCCTGTCATGTATAGTATAGTATAGATACCGCCAGTTACTGTATATCCCCCTGTCATGTATAGTATAGTATAGATACCGCCAGTTACTGTATATCCCTCTGTCATGTATAGTATAGTATAGATACTGCCAGTTACTGTATATCCCCCTGTCATGTATAGTATAGTATAGATACCGCCAGTTACTGTATATCCCCCTGTCATGTATAGTATAGTATAGATACCGCCAGTTACTGTATATCCCCCTGTCATGTATAGTATAGTATAGATACTGCCAGTTACTGTATATCCTCCTGTCATGTATAGTATAGTATAGATACTGCCAGTTACTGTATATCCCCCTGTCATGTATAGTATAGTATAGATACTACCAGTTACTGTATATCCCCCTGTCATGTATAGTATAGTATAGATACTGCCAGTTACTGTATATCCCCCTGTCATGTATAGTATAGTATAGATACCGCCAGTTACTGTATATCCTCCTGTCATGTATAGTATAGATACTACCAGTTACTGTATATCCCCCTGTCATGTATAGTATAGTATAGTATAGATACTACCAGTTACTGTATATCCCCCTGTCATGTATAGTATAGATACCGCCAGTTACTGTATATCCTCCTGTCATGTATAGTATAGTATAGATACTGCCAGTTACTGTATATCCCCCTGTCATGTATAGTATAGATACTGCCAGTTACTGTATATCCTCCTGTCATGTATAGTATAGTATAGATACTGCCAGTTACTGTATATCCCCCTGTCATGTATAGTATAGTATAGATACCGCCAGTTACTGTATATCCTCCTGTCATGTATAGTATAGATACTACCAGTTACTGTATATCCCCCTGTCATGTATAGTATAGATACCGCCAGTTACTGTATATCCTCCTGTCATGTATAGTATAGTATAGATACTGCCAGTTACTGTATATCCCCTGTCATGTATAGTATAGATACTGCCAGTTACTGTATATCCCCCTGTCATGTATAGTATAGTATAGATACTGCCAGTTACTGTATATCCCCCTGTCATATATAGTATATGTAACGGAGCAAAAGTATACGTCTTCCTCCGGATGGTCTTTTGAATCAACACGGACGCAAGAGGTCGGGAGACAACAGCAATTTATTGTAATCCACAAAGTTAGTAGCCGGCGGCGGTCACATCAACCGTAATAACAATAAGTCCACAGAAGTCACAATCCAATGATAACTTTGGGTTCTTGGTCCTGTAACTAAGTCCTGGCTCTCTGCAGAGCTGTGCACAGGCCGGCTAACTCATACTAACTGCTAGCTATATCTATATACTAAACTGTTACTTCCTCTATCTGTGGGTGGGAAGGGCTGAGTCACAGATCCTTCCCCCCTCACCTATACCAAGGAGAGCAGACTCCCTGTCTCTTTTGAACAATGCACAGTCCAACATCTTCTTGGAGACACTGATCAGATTATCTCCACCCATTGTCCTCACTGGTCCTCACTAGTTAGAGGGATTTGCATACAATGTGCTAACACACTAGACCCGAATCAGCCAACTACACACTGATGTTTACAACAGGTTAGAGAATACATTCCACATGAAATATATATTACACATGGCCTATAGTATAGACTCTAACCATCCCGTGACAGTATAGTATAGATACTGCCAGTTACTGTATATCCTCCTGTCATGTATAGTATAGATACTGCTAGTTACTGTATATCCCCCTGTCATGTATAGTATAGTATAGATACTACCAGTTACCGTATATCCTCCTGTCATGTATAGTATAGTATAGATACTGCCAGTTACTGTATATCCCCCTGTCATGTATAGTATAGTATAGATACCGCCAGTTACTGTATATCCTCCTGTCATGTATAGTATAGATACTACCAGTTACTGTATATCCCCCTGTCATGTATAGTATAGTATAGATACTGCCAGTTACTGTATATCCTCCTGTCATGTATAGTATAGATACTACCAGTTACTGTATATCCCCGTCATGTATAGTATAGTATAGATACTGCCAGTTACTGTATATCCCCCTGTCATGTATAGTATAGTATAGATACTGCCAGTTACTGTATATCCCCCTGTCATGTATAGTATAGTATAGATACTGCCAGTTACTGTATATCCCCCTGTCATGTATAGTATAGTATAGATACTGCCAGTTACTGTATATCCCCCTGTCATGTATAGTATAGTATAGATACTGCCAGTTACTGTATATCCCCCTGTCATGTATAGTATAGTATAGATACTGCCAGTTACTGTATATCCCCCTGTCATGTATAGTATAGTATAGATACTGCCAGTTACTGTATATCCCCCTGTCATGTATAGTATAGTATAGATACTGCCAGTTACTGTATATCCCCCTGTCATGTATAGTATAGTATAGATACCGCCAGTTACTGTATATCCCCTGTCATGTATAGTATAGTATAGATACTGCCAGTTACTGTATATCTCCGTCATGTATAGTATAGATACTGCCAGTTACTGTATATCCTCCTGTCATGTATAGTATAGTATAGATACCGCCAGTTACTGTATATCCCCTGTCATGTATAGTATAGTATAGATACTGTCAGTTACTGTATATGCCCCTGTCATGTATAGTATAGATACTGTCAGTTACTGTATATCCCCCTGTCATGTATAGTATAGTATAGATACCGCCAGTTACTGTATATCCCCTGTCATGTATAGTATAGATACTGCCAGTTACTGTATATCCCCCTGTCATGTATAGTATAGTATAGATACTGCCAGTTACTGTATATCCCCCTGTCATGTATAGTATAGATACTGCCAGTTACTGTATATCCTCCTGTCATGTATAGTATAGTATATATACCGCCAGTTACTGTATATCCCCCTGTCATGTATAGTATAGATACTGCCAGTTACTGTATATCCCCTGTCATGTATAGTATAGATACTGCCAGTTACTGTATATCCCCCTGTCATGTATACTATAGTATAGAGACTGCCAGTTACTGTATATCCCCCTGTCATGTATAGTATAGTATAGATACCGCCAGTTACTGTATATCCCCCTGTCATGTATAGTATAGATACTGCCAGTTACTGTATATCCCCCTGTCATGTATAGTATAGTATAGATACTACCAGTTACTGTATATCCCCCTGTCATGTATAGTATAGTATAGATACTACCAGTTACTGTATATCCCTCTGTCATGTATAGTATAGTATAGATACTGCCAGTTACTGTATATCCCCCTGTCATGTATAGTATAGTATAGATACTGCCAGTTACTGTATATCCCCCTGTCATGTATAGTATAGTATAGATACCGCCAGTTACTGTATATCCCCCTGTCATGTATAGTATAGTATAGATACTGCCAGTTACTGTATATCCCCCTGTCATGTATAGTATAGTATAGATACTGCCAGTTACTGTATATCCCCCTGTCATGTATAGTATAGTATAGATACCGCCAGTTACTGTATATCCCCCTGTCATGTATAGTATAGATACTGCCAGTTACTGTATATCCTCCTGTCATGTATAGTATAGTATAGATACCGCCAGTTACTGTATATCCCTCTGTCATGTATAGTATAGTATAGATACTGCCAGTTACTGTATATCCCCCTGTCATGTATAGTATAGTATAGATACTGCCAGTTACTGTATATCCCTCTGTCATGTATAGTATAGTATAGATACTGCCAGTTACTGTATATCCCCCTGTCATGTATAGTATAGTATAGATACTACCAGTTACTGTATATCCCCCTGTCATGTATAGTATAGTATAGATACTGCCAGTTACTGTATATCCTCCTGTCATGTATAGTATAGTATAGATACTACCAGTTACTGTATATCCCTCTGTCATGTATAGTATAGTATAGATACTGCCAGTTACTGTATATCCCCCTGTCATGTATAGTATAGTATAGATACTGCCACTTACTGTATATCCCCTGTCATGTATAGTATAATATAGATACCGCCAGTTACTGTATATCCTCCTGTCATGTATAGTATATTATATATACCGCCAGTTACTGTATATCCCCCTGTCATGTATAGTATAGTATAGATACTGCCAGTTACTGTATATCCCCCTGTCATGTATAGTATAGTATAGATACTGCCAGTTACTGTATATCCCCCTGTCATGTATAGTATAGTATAGATACCGCCAGTTACTGTATATCCCCCTGTCATGTATAGTATAGTATAGATACCGCCAGTTACTGTATATCCCCCTGTCATGTATAGTATAGTATATATACCGCCAGTTACTGTATATCCCCCTGTCATGTATAGTATAGTATAGATACCGCCAGTTACTGTATATCCCCCTGTCATGTATAGTATAGTATAGATACTGCCAGTTACCGTATATCCTCCTGTCATGTATAGTATAGTATAGACACTGCCAGTTACTGTATATCCCCCTGTCATGTATAGTAAAGATACTGCCAGTTACTGTATATCCCCCTGTCATGTATAGTATAGTATAGTATAGATACTGCCAGTTACTGTATATCCTCCTCTCATGTATAGTATAGTATAGATACTGCCAGTTACTGTATATCCCCTGTCATGTATAGTATAGTATAGATACTGCCAGTTACTGTATATCCTCCTGTCATGTATAGTATAGTATAGTATAGATACTGCCAGTTACTGTATATCCTCCTCTCATGTATAGTATAGTATAGATACTGCCAGTTACTGTATATCCCCTGTCATGTATAGTATAGTATACATACTGCCAGTTACTGTATATCCCCTGTCATGTATAGTATAGTATAGATACTGCCAGTTACTGTATATCCTCCTGTCATGTATAGTATAGTATAGATACTGCCAGTTACTGTATATCCCCTTGTCATGTATAGTATAGTATAGATACTGCCAGTTACTGTATATCCTCCTGTCATGTATAGTATAGTATAGATACTGCCAGTTACTGTATATCCTCCTGTCATGTATAGTATAGTATAGATACTGCCAGTTACTGTATATCCCCCTGTCATGTATAGTATAGTATAGATACTACCAGTTACTGTATATCCTCCTGTCATGTATAGTATAGTATAGATACTGCCAGTTACAGTATATCCTTCTGTCATGTATAGTATAGTATAGATACTGCCAGTTACTGTATATCCCCCTGTCATGTATAGTATAGTATAGATACTGCCAGTTACTGTATATCCCCGTCATGTATAGTATAGTATATATACTGCCAGTTACTGTATATCCCCCTGTCATGTATAGTATAGTATAGATACTGCCAGTTACTGTATATCCCCCTGTCATGTATAGTATAGATACTGCCAGTTACTGTATATCCCCCTGTCATGTATAGTATAGATACTACCAGTTACTGTATATCCCCCTGTCATGTATAGTATAGTATAGATACTGCCAGTTACTGTATATCCCCCTGTCATGTATAGTATAGTATAGATACTGCCAGTTACTGTATATCCCCCTGTCATGTATAGTATAGATACTGCCAGTTACTGTATATCCCCCTGTCATGTATAGTATAGTATAGATACTGCCAGTTACTGTATATCCCGCTGTCATGTATAGTATAGTATAGATACTGCCAGTTACTGTATATCCCCCTGTCATGTATAGTATAGTATAGATACCGCCAGTTACTGTATATCCCCCTGTCATGTATAGTATAGTATAGATACCGCCAGTTACTGTATATCCCCCTGTCATGTATAGTATAGTATAGATACTGCCAGTTACTGTATATCCCCTGTCATGTATAGTATAGTATAGATACTACCAGTTACTGTATATCCCCCTGTCATGTATAGTATAGTATAGATACTACCAGTTACTGTATATCCCCCTGTCATGTATAGTATAGTATAGATACTGCCAGTTACTGTATATCCCCTGTCATGTATAGTATAGTATAGATACTACCAGTTACTGTATATCCCCCTGTCATGTATAGTATAGTATAGATACTGCCAGTTACTGTATATCCCCCTGTCATGTATAGTATAGTATAGATACTGCCAGTTACTGTATATCCCGCTGTCATGTATAGTATAGTATAGATACTGCCAGTTACTGTATATCCCCCTGTCATGTATAGTATAGTATAGATACCGCCAGTTACTGTATATCCCCCTGTCATGTATAGTATAGTATAGATACCGCCAGTTACTGTATATCCTCCTGTCATGTATAGTATAGTATAGATACTACCAGTTACTGTATATCCCCCTGTCATGTATAGTATAGTATAGATACTACCAGTTACTGTATATCCCCCTGTCATGTATAGTATAGTATAGATACTGCCAGTTACTGTATATCCCCTGTCATGTATAGTATAGTATAGATACTACCAGTTACTGTATATCCCCCTGTCATGTATAGTATAGTATAGATACTGCCAGTTACTGTATATCCCCTGTCATGTATAGTATAGTATAGATACTACCAGTTACTGTATATCCTCCTGTCATGTATAGTATAGTATAGATACTGCTAGTTACTGTATATCCCCTGTCATGTATAGTATAGTATAGATACTGCCAGTTACTGTATATCCCCGTCATGTATAGTATAGTATAGATACTGCCAGTTACTGTATATCCCCTGTCATATATAGTATAGTATAGATACCGCTAGTTACTGTATATCCTCCTGTCATGTATAGTATAGATACTGCCAGTTACTGTATATCCCTCTGTCATGTATAGTATAGTATAGATACTGCCAGTTACTGTATATCCTCCTGTCATGTATAGTATAGTATAGATACTGCCACTTACTGTATATCTCCCTGTCATGTATAGTATAGATACTGCCAGTTACTGTATATCCCCCTGTCATGTATAGTATAGTATAGATACTGCCAGTTACTGTATATCCCCCTGTCATGTATAGTATAGTATAGTATAGATACTGCCAGTTACTGTATATCCCCCTGTCATGTATAGTATAGTATAGATACTGCCAGTTACTGTATATCCCCTGTCATGTATAGTATAGATACTGCCAGTTACTGTATATCCCCCTGTCATGTATAGTATAGTATAGATACTACCAGTTACTGTATATCCCCCTGTCATGTATAGTATAGTATAGATACTACCAGTTACTGTATATCCTCCTGTCATGTATAGTATAGATACTGCCAGTTACTGTATATCCCTCTGTCATGTATAGTATAGATACTGCCAGTTACTGTATATCCTCCTGTCATGTATAGTATAGTATAGATACTGCCAGTTACTGTATATCCTCCTGTCATGTATAGTATAGTTTAGATACTGCCAGTTACTGTATATCCCCCTGTCATGTATAGTATAGTATAGATACTGCCAGTTACTGTATATCCTCCTGTCATGTATAGTATAGTATAGATACTGCCAGTTACTGTATATCCTCCTGTCATGTATAGTATAGTATAGATACTGCCAGTTACTGTATATCCCTCTGTCATGTATAGTATAGTATAGATACTACCAGTTACTGTATATCCCCCTGTCATGTATAGTATAGTATAGTATAGATACTACCAGTTACTGTATATCCTCCTGTCATGTATAGTATAGTATAGATACTGCCAGTTACTGTATATCCCCTGTCATGTATAGTATAGTATAGATACTGCCAGTTACTGTATATCCCCTGTCATGTATAGTATAGTATAGATACTGCCAGTTACTGTATATCCCCCTGTCATGTATAGTATAGTATAGATACTGCCAGTTACTGTATATCCCCTGTCATGTATAGTATAGATACTGCCAGTTACTGTATATCCCCCTGTCATGTATAGTATAGTATAGTATAGATACCGCCAGTTACTGTATATCCCCTGTCATGTATAGTATAGATACTGCCAGTTACTGTATATCCCCCTGTCATGTATAGTATAGTATAGATACTGCCAGTTACTGTATATCCTCCTGTCATGTATAGTATAGTATAGATACTGCCAGTTACTGTATATCCCCTGTCATGTATAGTATAGTATAGATACTGCCAGTTACTGTATATCCCCCTGTCATGTATAGTATAGTATAGATACTACCAGTTACTGTATATCCCCCTGTCATGTATAGTATAGTATAGATACTGCCAGTTACTGTATATCCCCCTGTCATGTATAGTATAGTATAGATACTACCGGTTACTGTATATCCTCCTGTCATGTATAGTATAGTATAGATACCGCCAGTTACTGTATATCCCCCTGTCATGTATAGTAAAGTATAGATACTGCCAGTTACTGTATATCCCCCTGTCATGTATAGTATAGTATAGATACCGCCAGTTACTGTATACCCTCCTGTCATGTATAGTATAGTATAGATACTGCCAGTTACTGTATATCCTCCTGTCATGTATAGTATAGTATAGATACTACCAGTTACTGTATATCCTCCTGTCATGTATAGTATAGTATAGATACTGCCAGTTACTGTATATCCTCTTGTCATGTATAGTATAGTATAGATACTACCAGTTACTGTATATCCCCTGTCATGTATAGTATAGTATAGATACTCCAGTTACTGTATATCCCCCTGTCATGTATAGTATAGTATAGATACCGCCAGTTACTGTATATCCCCCTGTCATGTATAGTATAGTATAGATACCGCCAGTTACTGTATATCCCCTGTCATGTATAGTATAGTATAGATACTACCAGTTACTGTATATCCCGCTGTCATGTATAGTATAGTATAGATACTACCAGTTACTGTATATCCCCCTGTCATGTATAGTATAGTATAGATACTGCCAGTTACTGTATATCCCCCTGTCATGTATAGTATAGTATAGACACTGCCAGTTACTGTATATCCCCCTGTCATGTATAGTATAGTATAGTATAGATACTACCAGTTACTGTATATCCCCCTGTCATGTATAGTATAGTATAGATACTGCCAGTTACTGTATATCCCCCTGTCATGTATAGTATAGTATAGATACTGCCAGTTACTGTATATCCCCCTGTCATGTATAGTATAGTATAGATACTGCCAGTTACTGTATATCCCCCTGTCATGTATAGTATAGTATAGATACTGCCAGTTACTGTATATCCTCCTGTCATGTATAGTATAGTATAGATACTGCCAGTTACTGTATATCCCCCTGTCATGTATAGTATAGTATAGATACTGCCAGTTACTGTATATCCTCCTGTCATGTATAGTATAGTATAGATACTACCAGTTACTGTATATCCCCCTGTCATGTATAGTATAGATACTACCAGTTACTGTATATCCCCCTGTCATGTATAGTATAGTATAGATACTACCAGTTACTGTATATCCCCCTGTCATGTATAGTATAGTATAGATACTGCCAGTTACTGTATATCCCCCTGTCATGTATAGTATAGTATAGATACTGCCAGTTACTGTATATCCTCCTGTCATGTATAGTGTAGTATAGATACTGCCAGTTACTGTATATCCTGCTGTCATGTATAGTATAGTATAGATACCGCCAGTTACTGTATATCCTCCTGTCATATATAGTATAGTATAGATACTGCCAGTTACTGTAAATCCTCCTGTCATGTATAGTATAGTATAGATACTGCCAGTTACTGTATATCCCCTGTCATGTATAGTATAGTATAGACACTGCCAGTTACTGTATATCCCCTGTCATGTATAGTATAGTATAGTATAGATACTACCAGTTACTGTATATCCCCCTGTCATGTATAGTATAGTATAGTATAGATACTGCCAGTTACTGTATATCCCCCTGTCATGTATAGTATAGTATAGTATAGATACTGCCAGTTACTGTATATCCCCTGTCATGTATAGTATAGTATAGACACTGCCAGTTACTGTATATCCCCTGTCATGTATAGTATAGTATAGTATAGATACTACCAGTTACTGTATATCCCCCTGTCATGTATAGTATAGTATAGATACTACCAGTTACTGTATATCCCCCTGTCATGTATAGTATAGTATAGATACTGCCAGTTACTGTATATCCCCCTGTCATGTATAGTATATTATAGATACTGCCAGTTACTGTATATCCTCCTGTCATGTATAGTGTAGTATAGATACTGCCAGTTACTGTATATCCTGCTGTCATGTATAGTATAGTATAGATACCGCCAGTTACTGTATATCCTCCTGTCATATATAGTATAGTATAGATACTGCCAGTTACTGTAAATCCTCCTGTCATGTATAGTATAGTATAGATACTGCCAGTTACTGTATATCCCCTGTCATGTATAGTATAGTATAGACACTGCCAGTTACTGTATATCCCCCTGTCATGTATAGTATAGTATAGATACTGCCAGTTACTGTATATCCTCCTGTCATGTATAGTATAGTATAGATACTGCCAGTTACTGTATATCCTCCTGTCATGTATAGTATAGTATAGATACTGCCAGTTACTGTATATCCCCTGTCATGTATAGTATAGTATAGACACTGCCAGTTACTGTATATCCTCCTGTCATGTATAGTATAGTATAGATACTGCCAGTTACTGTATATCCCCTGTCATGTATAGTATAGTATAGATACTGCCAGTTACTGTATATCCCCCTGTCATGTATAGTATAGTATAGATACTGCCAGTTACTGTATATCCCCTGTCATGTATAGTATAGTATAGACACTGCCAGTTACTGTATATCCCCCTGTCATGTATAGTATAGATACTGCCAGTTACTGTATATCCCCCTGTCATGTATAGTATAGTATAGATACTGCCAATTACTGTATATCCCCCTGTCATGTATAGTATAGTATAGATACTGCCAGTTACTGTATATCCCCCTGTCATGTATAGTATAGTATAGATACTGCCAGTTACTGTATATCCCCCTGTCATGTATAGTATAGTATAGATACTGCCAGTTACTGTATATCCCCCTGTCATGTATAGTATAGTATAGATACTACCAGTTACTGTATATCCTCCTGTCATGTATAGTATAGTATAGATACTACCAGTTACTGTATATCCCCCTGTCATGTATAGTATAGTATAGATACTGCCAGTTACTGTATATCCTCCTGTCATGTATAGTATAGTATAGATACTGCCAGTTACTGTATATCCCCCTGTCATGTATAGTATAGTATAGATACTGCCAGTTACTGTATATCCTCCTGTCATGTATAGTATAGTATAGATACTGCCAGTTACTGTATATCCTCCTGTCATGTATAGTATAGTATAGATACTGCCAGTTACTGTATATCCTCCTGTCATGTATAGTATAGTATAGTATAGATACTGCCAGTTACTGTATATCCTCCTGTCATGTATAGTATAGTATAGATACTGCCAGTTACTGTATATCCTCCTGTCATGTATAGTATAGTATAGATACCGCCAGTTACTGTATATCCCCCTGTCATGTATAGTATAGTATAGATACTGTCAGTTACTGTATATCCCTCTGTCATGTATAGTATAGTATAGATACTGCCAGTTACTGTATATCCCCCTGTCATGTATAGTATAGTATAGATACTGCCAGTTACTGTATATCCCGCTGTCATGTATAGTATAGTATAGATACCGCCAGTTACTGTATATCCTCCTGTCATGTATAGTATAGTATAGATACTGCCAGTTACTGTATATCCTCCTGTCATGTATAGTATAGTATAGATACTGCCAGTTACTGTATATCCCTCTGTCATGTATAGTATAGTATAGATACTACCAGTTACTGTATATCCTCCTGTCATGTATAGTATAGTATAGATACTGCCAGTTACTGTATATCCCCCTGTCATGTATAGTATAGTATAGATACTGCCAGTTACTGTATATCCCCTGTCATGTATAGTATAGTATAGATACTACCAGTTACTGTATATCCTCCTGTCATGTATAGTATAGTATAGATACTGCCAGTTACTGTATATCCCTCTGTCATGTATAGTATAGTATAGATACTGCCAGTTACTGTATATCCCCCTGTCATGTATAGTATAGTATAGATACCGCCAGTTACTGTATATCCTCCTGTCATGTATAGTATAGTATAGATACTGCCAGTTACTGTATATCCCTCTGTCATGTATAGTATAGTATAGATACTGCCAGTTACTGTATATCCCCCTGTCATGTATAGTATAGTATAGATACCGCCAGTTACTGTATATCCTCCTGTCATGTATAGTATAGTATAGATACTACCAGTTACTGTATATCCCGCTGTCATGTATAGTATAGTATATATACTGCCAGTTACTGTATATCCCCTGTCATGTATAGTATAGTATAGATACCGCCGGTTACTGTATATCCCCTGTCATGTATAGTATAGTATAGATACTGTCAGTTATTGTATATCCCCCTGTCATGTATAGTATAGTATATATACTGCCAGTTACTGTATATCCCCTGTCATGTATAGTATAGTATAGACACCGCCAGTTACTGTATATCCCCGTCATGTATAGTATAGTATAGATACTGCCAGTTACTGTATATCCCCCTGTCATGTATAGTATAGTATAGATACTGTCAGTTACTGTATATCCTCCTGTCATGTATAGTATAGATACTGCCAGTTACTGTATATCCCCCTGTCATGTATAGTATAGTATAGATACTGTCAGTTACTGTATATTCCCCTGTCATGTATAGTATAGTATAGATACTGCCAGTTACTGTATATCCTCCTGTCATGTATAGTATAGATACTACCAGTTACTGTATATCCCCCTGTCATGTATAGTATTGTATAGATACTGCCAGTTACTGTATATCCCCCTGTCATGTATAGTATAGTATAGATACTGCCAGTTACTGTATATCCCCCTGTCATGTATAGTATAGTATAGATACTGCCAGTTACTGTATATCCCCCTGTCATGTATAGTATAGATACTGCCAGTTACTGTATATCCCCCTGTCATGTATAGTATAGTATAGATACCACCAGTTACTGTATATCCCCCTGTCATGTATAGTATAGATACTGTCAGTTACTGTATATCCCCCTGTCATGTATAGTATAGTATAGATACTGCCAGTTACTGTATATCCTCCTGTCATGTATAGTATAGTATAGATACTGCCAGTTACTGTATATCCCCCTGTCATGTATAGTATAGATACTGCCAGTTACTGTATATCCCCCTGTCATATATAGTATAGTATAGATACTACCAGTTACTGTATATCCCCCTGTCATGTATAGTATAGATACTGTCAGTTACTGTATATCCCCCTGTCATGTATAGTATAGTATAGATACTTCCAGTTACTGTATATCCTCCTGTCATGTATAGTATAGTATAGATACTGCCAGTTACTGTATATCCCCCTGTCATGTATAGTATAGATACTGCCAGTTACTGTATATCCCCCTGTCATGTATAGTATAGTATAGATACCACCAGTTACTGTATATCCCCCTGTCATGTATAGTATAGTATAGACACTGCCAGTTACTGTATATCCTCCTGTCATGTATAGTATAGTATAGATACTGTCAGTTACTGTATATCCCCCTGTCATGTATAGTATAGTATAGATACCGCCAGTTACTGTATATCCCCCTGTCATGTATAGTATAGTATAGATACTGCCAGTTACTGTATATCCCGTCATGTATAGTATAGTATAGATACTACCAGTTACTGTATATCCTCCTGTCATGTATAGTATAGTATAGATACTGCCAGTTACTGTATATCCCCCTGTCATGTATAGTATAGTATAGATACTGCCAGTTACTGTATATCCCCCTGTCATGTATAGTATAGTATAGATACTGCCAGTTACTGTATATCCTCCTGTCATGTATAGTATAGTATAGATACTGCCAGTTACTGTATATCCCCCTGTCATGTATAGTATAGTATAGATACTGCCAGTTACTGTATATCCCCCTGTCATGTATAGTATAGTATAGATACTACCAGTTACTGTATATCCTCCTGTCATGTATAGTATAGTATAGATACTGCCAGTTACTGTATATCCCCCTGTCATGTATAGTATAGTATAGATACTGCCAGTTACTGTATATCCCCCTGTCATGTATAGTATAGTATAGATACTGCCAGTTACTGTATATCCCCTGTCATGTATAGTATAGTATAGATACCGCCAGTTACTGTATATCCCCCTGTCATGTATAGTATAGTATATATACCGCCAGTTACTGTATATCCTCCTGTCATGTATAGTATAGTATAGATACCGCCAGTTACTGTATATCCCCTGTCATGTATAGTATAGTATAGATACTACCAGTTACTGTATATCCCGCTGTCATGTATAGTATAGTATAGATACTACTAGTTACTGTATATCCTCCTGTCATGTATAGTATAGTATAGATACTGCCAGTTACTGTATATCCCCCTGTCATGTATAGTATAGTATAGATACTGCCAGTTACTGTATATCCCCCTGTCATGTATAGTATAGTATAGATACTGCCAGTTACTGTATATCCTCCTGTCATGTATAGTATAGTATAGTATATATACCGCCAGTTACTGTATATCCCCCTGTCATGTATAGTATAGTATAGTATATATACCGCCAGTTACTGTATATCCCCCTGTCATGTATAGTATAGATACTGCCAGTTACTGTATATCCCCGTCATGTATAGTATAGTATAGACACCGCCAGTTACTGTATATCCCCGTCATGTATAGTATAGTATAGATACTGTCAGTTACTGTATATCCCCCTGTCATGTATAGTATAGTATAGATACTACCAGTTACTGTATATCCCCCTGTCATGTATAGTATAGTATAGATACTGCCAGTTACTGTATATCCCCTGTCATGTATAGTATAGTATAGATACTGCCAGTTACTGTATATCCCCTGTCATGTATAGTATAGTATAGATACTACCAGTTACTGTATATCCCCCTGTCATGTATAGTATAGTATAGATACTGCCAGTTACTGTATATCCCCTGTCATGTATAGTATAGTATAGATACTACCAGTTACTGTATATCCCCCTGTCATGTATAGTATAGTATAGATACTGCCAGTTACTGTATATCCCCCTGTCATGTATAGTATAGTATAGTATAGACACCGCCAGTTACTGTATATCCCCCTGTCATGTATAGTATAGTATAGATACTGTCAGTTACTGTATATCCCCCTGTCATGTATAGTATAGTATAGATACCGCCAGTTACTGTATATCCTCCTGTCATGTATAGTATAGTATAGATACTACCAGTTACTGTATATCCTCCTGTCATGTATAGTATAGTATAGACACTGCCAGTTACTGTATATCCCCCTGTCATGTATAGTATAGTATAGATACTGCCAGTTACTGTATATCCTCCTGTCATGTATAGTATAGTATAGATACTACCAGTTACTGTATATCCTCCTGTCATGTATAGTATAGTATAGATACTGCCAGTTACTGTATATCCTCCTGTCATGTATAGTATAGTATATATACCGCCAGTTACTGTATATCTCCCTGTCATGTATAGTTTAGATACTGCCAGTTACTGTATATCCCCTGTCATGTGTAGTATAGTATAGATACCGCCAGTTACTGTATATCCCCTGTCATGTATAGTATAGTATAGATACCGCCAGTTACTGTATATCCCCTGTCATGTATAGTATAGTATAGATACTGCCAGTTACTGTATATCCCTCTGTCATGTATAGTATAGTTTAGATACTGCCAGTTACTGTATATCCCCTGTCATGTGTAGTATAGTATAGATACCGCCAGTTACTGTATATCCCCTGTCATGTATAGTATAGTATAGATACCGCCAGTTACTGTATATCCCCTGTCATGTATAGTATAGTATAGATACTGCCAGTTACTGTATATCCCCTGTCATGTATAGTATAGTATAGATACTACCAATTACTGTATATCCCCCTGTCATGTATAGTATAGTATAGATACTGCCAGTTACTGTATATCCCCATCATGTATAGTATAGTATAGATACTGCCAGTTACTGTATATCCCCCTGTCATGTATAGTATAGTATATATACTGCCAGTTACTGTATATCCCCTGTCATGTATAGTATAGTATAGATACTGCCAGTTACTGTATATCCCCCTGTCATGTATAGTATAGTATAGATACTGCCAGTTACTGTATATCCTCCTGTCATGTATAGTATAGTATAGATACTGCCAGTTACTGTATATCCCCCTGTCATGTATCGTATAGTATATATACCGCCAGTTACTGTATATCCCCCTGTCATGTATAATATAGTATAGATACCGCCAGTTACTGTATATCCCCCTGTCATGTATAGTATAGTATAGATACTGCCAGTTACTGTATATCCTCCTGTCATGTATAGTATAGTATAGATACTGCCAGTTACTGTATATCCCCCTGTCATGTATAGTATAGTATAGATACTACCAGTTACTGTATATCCCCCTGTCATGTATAGTATACTATAGATACCGCCAGTTACTGTATATCCCCCTGTCATGTATAATATAGTATAGATACTGCCAGTTACTGTATATCCCCCTGTCATGTATAGTATAGATACTGCCAGTTACTGTATATCCCCCTGTCATGTATAGTATAGTATAGATACTGCCAGTTACTGTATATCCCCCTGTCATGTATAGTATAGTATAGATAATGCCAGTTACTGTATATCCTCCTGTCATGTATAGTATAGTATAGATACTGCCAGTTACTGTATATCCTCCTGTCATGTATAGTATAGTATAGATACTGCCAGTTACTGTATATCCCCCTGTCATGTATAGTATAGTATAGATACTGCCAGTTACTGTATATCCTCCTGTCATGTATAGTATAGTATAGATACTGCCAGTTACTGTATATCCTCCTGTCATGTATAGTATAGTATAGATACTGCCAGTTACTGTATATCCCCCTGTCATGTATAGTATAGTATAGATACTACCAGTTACTGTATATCCCCCTGTCATGTATAGTATAGTATAGATACCGCCAGTTGCTGTATATCCCCCTGTCATGTATAGTATAGTATAGATACTGCCAGTTACTGTATATCCCCCTGTCATGTATAGTATAGTATAGATACTGCCAGTTACTGTATATCCTCCTGTCATGTATAGTATAGTATAGATACTACCAGTTACTGTATATCCCCCTGTCATGTATAGTATAGTATATATACCGCCAGTTACTGTATATCCCCCTGTCATGTATAGTATAGTATAGATACTGCCAGTTACTGTATATCCTCCTGTCATGTATAGTATAGTATAGATACTGCCAGTTACTGTATATCCTCCTGTCATGTATAGTATAGTATAGATACTGCCAGTTACTGTATATCCTCCTGTCATGTATAGTATAGTATAGATACTGCCAGTTACTGTATATCCTCCTGTCATGTATAGTATAGTATAGATACTGCCAGTTACTGTATATCCCCCTGTCATGTATAGTATAGTATAGATACTGCCAGTTACTGTATATCCTCCTGTCATGTATAGTATAGTATAGATACTGCCAGTTACTGTATATCCTCCTGTCATGTATAGTATAGTATAGATACTGCCAGTTACTGTATATCCCCCTGTCATGTATAGTATAGTATAGATACTACCAGTTACTGTATATCCCCCTGTCATGTATAGTATAGTATAGATACCGCCAGTTACTGTATATCCCCCTGTCATGTATAGTATAGTATAGTATATATACTGCCAGTTACTGTATATCCCCCTGTCATGTATAGTATAGTATAGATACTGCCAGTTACTGTATATCCCCCTGTCATGTATAGTATAGTATAGATACTGCCAGTTACTGTATATCCCCCTGTCATGTATAGTATAGTATAGATACTGCCAGTTACTGTATATCCCCCTGTCATGTATAGTATAGTATAGATACCGCCAGTTACTGTATATCCCCTGTCATGTATAGTATAGTATAGATACTACCAGTTACTGTATATCCCGCTGTCATGTATAGTATAGTATAGATACTGCCAGTTACTGTATATCCTCCTGTCATGTATAGTATAGTATAGATACTACCAGTTACTGTATATCCCCCTGTCATGTATAGTATAGTATAGATACCGCCAGTTACTGTATATCCCCCTGTCATGTATAGTATAGTATAGATACTGCCAGTTACTGTATATCCCCCTGTCATGTATAGTATAGTATAGATACTGCCAGTTACTGTATATCCCGCTGTCATGTATAGTATAGATACTGCCAGTTACTGTATATCCCCCTGTCATGTATAGTATAGTATAGATACCGCCAGTTACTGTATATCCTCCTGTCATGTATAGTATAGTATAGATACCGCCAGTTACTGTATATCCTCCTGTCATGTATAGTATAGTATAGATACTGCCAGTTACTGTATATCCCCCTGTCATGTATAGTATAGTAAAGATACTGCCAGTTACTGTATATCCCCCTGTCATGTATAGTATAGTATAGATACTGCCAGTTACTGTATATCCTCCTGTCATGTATAGTATAGTATAGATACTGCCAGTTACTGTATATCCTCCTGTCATGTATAGTATAGTATAGATACTGCCAGTTACTGTATATCCCCCTGTCATGTATAGTATAGTAAAGATACTGCCAGTTACTGTATATCCCCCTGTCATGTATAGTATAGTATAGATACTGCCAGTTACTGTATATCCTCCTGTCATGTATAGTATAGTATAGATACTGCCAGTTACTGTATATCCCCCTGTCATGTATAGTATAGTATAGATACTGCCAGTTACTGTATATCCCGCTGTCATGTATAGTATAGTATAGATACTGCCAGTTTCTGTATATCCCCCTGTCATGTATAGTATAGTATAGATACTGCCAGTTACTGTATATCCTCCTGTCATGTATAGTATAGTATAGATACTGCCAGTTACTGTATATCCCCCTGTCATGTATAGTATAGATACTGCCAGTTACTGTATATCCCCCTGTCATGTATAGTATAGTATAGTATAGATACTGCCAGTTACTGTATATCCTCCTGTCATGTATAGTATAGTATAGATACTGCCAGTTACTGTATATCCCCTGTCATGTATAGTATAGTATAGATACCGCCAGTTACTGTATATCCCGCTGTCATGTATAGTATAGATACCGCCAGTTACTGTATATCCCGCTGTCATGTATAGTATAGTATAGATACTGCCAGTTACTGTATATCCTCCTGTCATGTATAGTATAGTATAGATACTGCCAGTTACTGTATATCCCCCTGTCATGTATAGTATAGTATAGATACTGCCAGTTACTGTATATCCTCCTGTCATGTATAGTATAGTATAGATACTGCCAGTTACTGTATATCCTCCTGTCATGTATAGTATAGTATATATACTGCCAGTTACTGTATATCCCCCTGTCATGTATAGTATAGTATAGATACTGCCAGTTACTGTATATCCTCCTGTCATGTATAGTATAGTATAGATACCGCCAGTTACTGTATATCCCGCTGTCATGTATAGTATAGATACTGCCAGTTACTGTATATCCCCCTGTCATGTATAGTATAGTATAGATACCGCCAGTTACTGTATATCCCGCTGTCATGTATAGTATAGATACTGCCAGTTACTGTATATCCCCCTGTCATGTATAGTATAGTATAGATACTACCAGTTACTGTATATCCCCTGTCATGTATAGTATAGTATAGATACTACCAGTTACTGTATATCCCCTGTCATGTATAGTATAGTATAGATACCGCCAGTTACTGTATATCCCCCTGTCATGTATAGTATAGTAATCAAATCAAATCAAAAAATGCTTTATTGGCACGTCCGAATAGGTATTTGGCATTGCCAAAGCTAGTAAAGTGTGTGTGGGGGGGGAGTTGGGTTGGGTGGGTGGTGGGTATGGGGGGGGGTTTGGGTTATAACAGTCCATGGAGTCTCATCTTCCTCTTCGTTGGTGACTGCTATATGGGGGGGGGGGTTGGAGGTTGGGTGGGGCAGGGCGGTTGGTTTGGGGTATAACAGTCCGTGGAGTCTCGTCTTCCTCTTCGTTGGTGACTGCTATATGGGGAGGTGGGGGCGGGGCGGGTGTTTTGGGATAAATATAACAGTCCATGGAGTCTCATCTTCCTCTGGTTTGGTGACAGCTGGACACGTATTGGGCAGCGATCTCCACAGTGGCCTCTTCTTCTCCCAGTAGGATGTAGAGTTTCCTCTTCTCCCAGTCTGGGATGTGGGCAGAGAGTCTTTGGTAGTAGACGGCCCTCATAGCTGAGTATTTGGTGCAGTGTAGCAGGAAGTGGGTCTGGTCTTCTAGGGCCCCCTGGTCACAGTGCTGGCACAGTCTCTTCTCCCGTGGCTTGTACGTCTGCCTGTATCGCCCCGTCTCTATCTCTAGGTTGTGGGCGCTCAGTCTGTACCAGCTCAGGGTCTGTCTGTGCTTGGGGTGGCGTATTCTCTCCAGGTAGGTGGCCATGGTGTAGTCCCTTTGTAGGGATTGGTACACATTGGTGAGTTTCTTGGAGTTATTTATTTCATTTCTCCATTCTTCAATGTACCGCTCTCTGTTTGCCTCTGTGGTCGCCTTTATTTCGGCCTTGGTTATCATCTGTTGGTGTTTTTGGTTTGGTGGTTGGCTGCTGTTTGGTTGGTGATTGTCTGGTTTGCTCAGGTGGCTTAGCCATGCTTGGTGGTGGTAGGAGTCGCTCCCCTGGATGTGTGCCTGGAAAGCTAGCGCCCTCTTCTGTATGGTGAGCCATAGGGGGAGTCTGCCTAGCTCTGCCCTGCAGGCCATGTTGGAGGTGTTGCGATGGACATGGAGCAGGTATTTGCAGAACTCCAGGTGGAAGTTCTCTGTTGGGCTGGAATCCCACTTTGACTGGTCTGGGTAGGTGGCTGGGCCCCAAACTTCACTGCCATAGAGAAGGATCGGGGTGATGACTGCGTCAAATATCTTCAGCCAGACCCTCACCGGTGGTTTGAGGTGGTACAGTTGTCTTCTGATGGCGTAGAAGGTTCTGCAGGCTTTTGCTTTCAGGGTTTCTATTGCTGCTTTGAAGCTTCCTGATTGGCTGAGCTCCAGCCCCAGGTAGGTGTAGTTGTTGGTTTTCTCCAGTGTGGAGCCGTTCAGTGTGAATTGTGAGGTGGTGGAGGCTTTATTGTGGCCCTTCTTCTGGAATACCATGATTTTGGTCTTCTTCTGGTTGATGGGTAGGGCCCATGTGGTGCTGAATTTTTCCAGCACTGACAGGCTTTCTTGGAGGTCTTTCTCGGTGGGGGCCAGGAGTAGGAGGTCATCGGCATACAGCAGGAACTTCACCTCTCGATTGTTCAGGGTGAGGCCTGGGGTTGGTGAGGCCTCCAGGGCTGTAGCCAGTTCATTGATATAGATGTTGAAGAGCGTTGGGCTCAGGCTACAGCCTTGTCTGACCCCTCGGGCCTGTTGGAAGTATGCGGTCCTTTTCCCATTCACCTTCACACTGCACTGGTTTCCGGTGTAGGAGCTCTTGATGACGTCGTACGTTCTTCCTCCTATTCCACTCTCTAGGAGTTTTAGAAGTAGGCCTGGGTGCCATACTGAGTCAAACGCCTTCTTAAAGTCCACGAAGCAGGCGAATATCTTGCCTCTTCTGGTGTTGTGGACGTGCGTCTTGATGAGGCTGTGCAGGGTGTAGATATGGTCTGTGGTGCGGTGGTTTGGCATGAACCCTGCTTGGCTCTTGCTGAGGACCCCGTGTTGTGTGAGGAAGGTGAGGATTCTGTTATTGATGATGCTGTTGAACAGTTTCCCCAGCTATGTGCTGCTGACGCAGATCCCTCTGTAGTTGTTGGGGTCATATTGGTCTCCATTCTTGTAGATGGGGGTTATGAGCCCTTTGTTCCAGTCTTCGGGGAAGTGTCCAGCATTGAGCACGAGGGTGAATAGCTTTGCCAGTGCCGCGTGTATTGCTGGAGGGCTGTATTTGATCATCTCTGGTAGGATGCCGTCAGGGCCACTGGCCTTTTTGCCTTTCAGCAGGACAATTCTTTCCTGTATATCTTTTATGGTGATTGGCGAGTCCAGAGGGTTCTGGTAGTCTTTGATGACTTTCTCCATGTCCCTCAGTTTGGTGATTATCTGTTGCTGTTCTGGAGTTAGTTCTTCTTCTGGGATGTTTTTGTAGAGACCTCTGAAGTAGTTGAGCCAGATATTGCCATTTTGGATGTGGAGAGAGTTTTTCTTGGGCTTTGTGCCCATGTGGTGCCAGGTCTCCCAGAATGAGCTGTCCTGGAGGGAGTCCTCTAGTTGCTGTATTTTGTGGGAGAGGTACCTCTGTTTCTTCTCTCTGAGGGTGCCCTTGTATTGCTTGCATAGATTGTTATAGGCTTCCCTCACCTCCTTGTTGTTGGGGTCCCTGTGTTTTTGGTTGGAGGCTGTTCTTAGGGTATGGCGTAGTGCTTTGCAGTCGCTGTGGAACCATTTGTGGGACTGTTTGTTGGTTTGTCTTATGGGTTTGGTTGGTTTCAGGCCTGCTAGTTCTGCTGTGGTCTGTAGGATGTACTTGAGATCCTTCACAGCTCTGGTGACTCCCTGTTGGTCTGGCTGATAGGTGTTTGTATGGAAGTTTGTGAGCAGTGTCTTGATTTCGGGTCGGTTGGTTGCGTTGGTATATTCTATGGCCTGGTGGTTGGCCCATTTGAAATGTCTTGGTAGGTTGTAGAGGCCGGACTGTTGGGGCTCATGTGCGGGTGTTTTGTTCATGGTTCTCATGTATAGTAGGATCTGGTTGTGGTCTGATAGATGGGAGTCAGGTGCGATTGTGAAGTTTTCAATGTGTGACAGGTCTGCGTCTGTAATGGCATAGTCCACCACGCTGTTGCCCACTTGAGAGTTTAGTGTGAAGCGTCCTCTGGGATCGCCTGTGGTACGTCCGTTTATTATGTACAGTCCTAGGCTTCGGCACATGTTCAGGAGTTGTCTCCCACTCTTGTTGACAATTCTGTCTTGGCTGTTTCTTCTTGTCTGTGTGGGTTCTGGGTGGTGGATCTCACTACCGTGCGTATGTGGGTTGTCGTCCGGGGGCAGGTAGTCTAACTCTGTGCCTGTCCTTGCATTCAGGTCTCCGCATATTAGTACTCTGCCTTTGGGTTGGAAGTGGACAGCTTCCCTTTGTAGGACCTCGTAAGTGTCGGGGTGGTGGTAGGGGGACCCTGGTGGGGGCATATATACTGCACAGAGATAGTATAGATACTGCCAGTTACTGTATATCCCCCTGTCATGTATAGTATAGTATAGATACCGCCAGTTACTGTATATCCCCCTGTCATGTATAGTATAGTATAGATACCGCCAGTTACTGTATATCCTCCTGTCATGTATAGTATAGTATAGATACTGCCAGTTACAGTATATCCTTCTGTCATGTATAGTATAGTATAGATACTGCCAGTTACAGTATATCCTTCTGTCATGTATAGTATAGTATAGATACTGTCAGTTACTGTATATCCCCCTGTCATGTATAGTATAGTATAGATACTGCCAGTTACTGTATATCCCCCTGTCATGTATAGTATAGTATATATACTGCCAGTTACTGTATATCCTCCTGTCATGTATAGTATAGATACTGCCAGTTACTGTATATCCTCCTGTCATGTATAGTATAGATACTGCCAGTTACTGTATATCCCCTGTCATGTATAGTATAGTATAGATACTGCCAGTTACTGTATATCCTCCTGTCATGTATAGTATAGTATAGATACTACCAGTTACTGTATATCCCGCTGTCATGTATAGTATAGTATAGTATAGTATATATACTACCAGTTACTGTATATCCTCCTGTCATGTATAGTATAGTATAGATACTACCAGTTACTGTATATCCCCCTGTCATGTATAGTATAGATACTGCCAGTTACTGTATATCCCCTGTCATGTATAGTATAGTATAGATACTGCCAGTTACTGTATATCCCCTGTCATGTATAGTATAGTATAGATACTGCCAGTTACTGTATATCCTCCTGTCATGTATAGTATAGAATAGATACTGCCAGTTACTGTATATCCCCTGTCATGTATAGTATAGATACTGCCAGTTACTGTATATCCCCTGTCATGTATAGTATAGTATATATACCGCCAGTTACTGTATATCCCCCTGTCATGTATAGTATAGTATAGATACTGCCAGTTACTGTATATCCCCCTGTCATGTATAGTATAGTATAGATACTACCAGTTACTGTATATCCCCCTGTCATGTATAGTATAGTATAGATACTGTCAGTTACTGTATATCCCCCTGTCATGTATAGTATAGTATAGATACTGCCAGTTACTGTATATCCCCCTGTCATGTATAGTATAGTATAGATACTACCAGTTACTGTATATCCCCTGTCATGTATAGTATAGTATAGATACTGCCAGTTACTGTATATCCCCTGTCATGTATAGTATAGTATATATACTGCCAGTTACTGTATATCCCCCTGTCATGTATAGTATAGTATAGATACTGCCAGTTACTGTATATCCTCCTGTCATGTATAGTATAGTATAGATACCGCCAGTTACTGTATATCCCCCTGTCATGTATAATATAGTATAGATACTGCCAGTTACTGTATATCCCCCTGTCATGTATAGTATAGATACTGCCAGTTACTGTATATCCCCCTGTCATGTATAGTATAGATACTGCCAGTTACTGTATATCCCCCTGTCATGTATAGTATAGTATAGATACTGCCAGTTACTGTATATCCTCCTGTCATGTATAGTATATATACTGCCAGTTACTGTATATCCCCCTGTCATGTATAGTATAGTATAGATACTGCCAGTTACTGTATATCCCCCTGTCATGTATAGTATAGTATAGATACTACCAGTTACTGTATATCCCCTGTCATGTATAGTATAGTATAGTATGGATACTGCCAGTTACTGTATATCCCCTGTCATGTATAGTATAGTATATATACCGCCAGTTACTGTATATCCCCCTGTCATGTATAGTATAGTATAGATACTGCCAGTTACTGTATATCCCCCTGTCATGTATAGTATAGTATAGATACTGCCAGTTACTGTATATCCCCTGTCATGTATAGTATAGTATAGATACTGCCAGTTACTGTATATCCCCCTGTCATGTATAGTATAGTATAGATACTGCCAGTTACTGTATATCCCCCTGTCATGTATAGTATAGTATAGATACTGCCAGTTACTGTATATCCCCGTCATGTATAGTATAGTATAGATACTACCAGTTACTGTATATCCCCCTGTCATGTATAGTATAGTATAGATACTACCAGTTACTGTATATCCCCCTGTCATGTATAGTATAGTATAGATACTGCCAGTTACTGTATATCCCCTGTCATGTATAGTATAGTATAGATACTGCCAGTTACTGTATATCCTCCTGTCATGTATAGTATAGAATAGATACTGCCAGTTACTGTATATCCCCTGTCATGTATAGTATAGTATAGATACTGCCAGTTACTGTATATCCCCTGTCGTGTATAGTATAGTATATATACCGCCAGTTACTGTATATCCCCCTGTCATGTATAGTATAGTATAGATACTGCCAGTTACTGTATATCCCCCTGTCATGTATAGTATAGTATAGTATAGATACTGCCAGTTACTGTATATCCCCTGTCATGTATAGTATAGTATAGATACCGCCAGTTACTGTATATCCCCCTGTCATGTATAGTATAGTATATATACTGCCAGTTACTGTATATCCCCCTGTCATGTATAGTATAGTATAGATACTGCCAGTTACTGTATATCCCCCTGTCATGTATAGTATAGTATATATACTGCCAGTTACTGTATATCCCCTGTCATGTATAGTATAGTATAGATACTGCCAGTTACTGTATATCCCCTGTCATGTATAGTATAGTATAGATACTGCCAGTTACTGTATATCCCCCTGTCGTGTATAGTATAGTATAGATACTGCCAGTTACTGTATATCCCCCTGTCATGTATAGTATAGTATAGATACTGCCAGTTACTGTATATCCCCCTGTCATGTATAGTATAGTATAGATACTACCAGTTACTGTATATCCCCCTGTCATGTATAGTATAGTATAGATACTGCCAGTTACTGTATATCCTCCTGTCATGTATAGTATAGTATAGATACTGCCAGTTACTGTATATCCCCGTCATGTATAGTATAGTATAGATACTACCAGTTACTGTATATCCCCCTGTCATGTATAGTATAGTATAGATACTACCAGTTACTGTATATCCCCTGTCATGTATAGTATAGTATAGATACTGCCAGTTACTGTATATCCCCCTGTCGTGTATAGTATAGATACTGCCAGTTACTGTATATCCCCCTGTCATGTATAGTATAGTATAGATACTACCAGTTACTGTATATCCCCCTGTCATGTATAGTATAGTATAGATACTACCAGTTACTGTATATCCCCTGTCATGTATAGTATAGTATAGATACTGCCAGTTACTGTATATCCTCCTGTCATGTATAGTATAGTATAGATACCGCCAGTTACTGTATATCCCCTGTCATGTATAGTATAGTATAGATACTCCAGTTACTGTATATCCCCCTGTCATGTATAGTATAGTATATATACTGCCAGTTACTGTATATCCCCCTGTCATGTATAGTATAGTATAGATACTGCCAGTTACTGTATATCCCCTGTCATGTATAGTATAGTATAGATACTGCCAGTTACTGTATATCCCCTGTCATGTATAGTATAGTATAGATACTGCCAGTTACTGTATATCCTCCTGTCATGTATAGTATAGTATAGATACTGCCAGTTACTGTATATCCCCTGTCATGTATAGTATAGTATAGATACTGCCAGTTACTGTATATCCCCCTGTCGTGTATAGTATAGATACTGCCAGTTACTGTATATCCCCCTGTCATGTATAGTATAGTATAGATACTGCCAGTTACTGTATATCCCCCTGTCATGTATAGTATAGTATAGATACTACCAGTTACTGTATATCCCCCTGTCATGTATAGTATAGTATATATACCGCCAGTTACTGTATATCCCCCTGTCATGTATAGTATAGTATAGATACTGCCAGTTACTGTATATCCCCCTGTCATGTATAGTATAGTATATATACCGCCAGTTACTGTATATCCTCCTGTCATGTATAGTATAGTATATATACCGCCAGTTACTGTATATCCTCCTGTCATGTATAGTATAGTATAGATACTGCCAGTTACTGTATATCCCCTGTCATGTATAGTATAGTATAGATACTGCCAGTTACTGTATATCCCCTGTCATGTATAGTATAGTATAGATACTACCAGTTACTGTATATCCCCTGTCATGTATAGTATAGTATAGATACTGCCAGTTACTGTATATCCCCCTGTCATGTATAGTATAGTATAGATACTGCCAGTTACTGTATATCCCCCTGTCATGTATAGTATAGTATAGATACTACCAGTTACTGTATATCCCACTGTCATGTATAGTATAGTATAGATACTACCAGTTACTGTATATCCTCCTGTCATGTATAGTATAGTATAGATACTACCAGTTACTGTATATCCCCCTGTCATGTATAGTATAGTATAGATACTGCCAGTTACTGTATATCCTCCTGTCATGTATAGTATAGATACTACCAGTTACTGTATATCCCCTGTCATGTATAGTATAGTATAGATACTGCCAGTTACTGTATATCCCCCTGTCATGTATAGTATAGTATAGATACTGCCAGTTACTGTATATCCCCCTGTCATGTATAGTATAGTATAGATACTACCAGTTACTGTATATCCCCTGTCATGTATAGTATAGTATAGATACTGCCAGTTACTGTATATCCCCTGTCATGTATAGTATAGTATAGATACTGCCAGTTACTGTATATCCCCCTGTCATGTATAGTATAGTATAGATACTGCCAGTTACTGTATATCCCCCTGTCATGTATAGTATAGTATAGATACTGCCAGTTACTGTATATCCCCCTGTCATGTATAGTATAGTATAGATACTGCCAGTTACTGTATATCCTCCTGTCATGTATAGTATAGATACTGTCAGTTACTGTATATCCCCCTGTCATGTATAGTATAGTATAGATACTGCCAGTTACTGTATATCCCCCTGTCATGTATAGTATAGTATAGATACTGCCAGTTACTGTATATCCCCCTGTCATGTATAGTATAGTATAGTATAGATACTGCCAGTTACTGTATATCCTCCTGTCATGTATAGTATAGTATAGATACTACCAGTTACTGTATATCCCCCTGTCATGTATAGTATAGTATAGATACTGCCAGTTACTGTATATCCCCCTGTCATGTATAGTATAGTATAGATACTGCCAGTTACTGTATATCCTCCTGTCATGTATAGTATAGATACTACCAGTTACTGTATATCCCCTGTCATGTATAGTATAGTATAGATACTGCCAGTTACTGTATATCCCCCTGTCATGTATAGTATAGTATAGATACTGCCAGTTACTGTATATCCCCCTGTCATGTATAGTATAGTATAGATACTACCAGTTACTGTATATCCCCTGTCATGTATAGTATAGTATAGATACTGCCAGTTACTGTATATCCCCTGTCATGTATAGTATAGTATAGATACTGCCAGTTACTGTATATCCCCCTGTCATGTATAGTATAGTATAGATACTGCCAGTTACTGTATATCCCCCTGTCATGTATAGTATAGTATAGATACTGCCAGTTACTGTATATCCCCCTGTCATGTATAGTATAGTATAGATACTGCCAGTTACTGTATATCCTCCTGTCATGTATAGTATAGATACTGTCAGTTACTGTATATCCCCCTGTCATGTATAGTATAGTATAGATACTGCCAGTTACTGTATATCCCCCTGTCATGTATAGTATAGTATAGATACTGCCAGTTACTGTATATCCCCCTGTCATGTATAGTATAGTATAGTATAGATACTGCCAGTTACTGTATATCCTCCTGTCATGTATAGTATAGTATAGATACTACCAGTTACTGTATATCCCCCTGTCATGTATAGTATAGTATAGATACTGCCAGTTACTGTATATCCCCGTCATGTATAGTATAGTATAGATACTGCCAGTTACTGTATATCCCCTGTCATGTATAGTATAGTATAGATACTGCCAGTTACTGTATATCCCCCTGTCATGTATAGTATAGTATAGATACTACCAGTTACTGTATATCCCCTGTCATGTATAGTATAGTATAGATACTACCAGTTACTGTATATCCCGCTGTCATGTATAGTATAGTATAGATACTGCCAGTTACTGTATATCCTCCTGTCATGTATAGTATAGTATAGATACTACCAGTTACTGTATATCCTCTTGTCATGTATAGTATAGTATAGATACTACCAGTTACTGTATATCCTCTTGTCATGTATAGTATAGTATAGATACTGCCAGTTACTGTATATCCCCTGTCATGTATAGTATAGTATAGATACTGCCAGTTACTGTATATCCTCCTGTCATGTATAGTATAGATACTGCCAGTTACTGTATATCCTCTTGTCATGTATAGTATAGTATAGATACTACCAGTTACTGTATATCCCCTGTCATGTATAGTATAGTATAGATACTGCCAGTTACTGTATATCCCCCTGTCATGTATAGTATAGTATAGATACTGCCAGTTACTGTATATCCCCGTCATGTATAGTATAGTATAGATACTGCCAGTTACTGTATATCCCCTGTCATGTATAGTATAGTATAGATACTGCCAGTTACTGTATATCCCCCTGTCATGTATAGTATAGTATAGATACTACCAGTTACTGTATATCCCCTGTCATGTATAGTATAGTATAGATACTACCAGTTACTGTATATCCCGCTGTCATGTATAGTATAGTATAGATACTGCCAGTTACTGTATATCCTCTTGTCATGTATAGTATAGTATAGATACTGCCAGTTACTGTATATCCTCCTGTCATGTATAGTATAGTATAGATACTACCAGTTACTGTATATCCTCTTGTCATGTATAGTATAGTATAGATACTACCAGTTACTGTATATCCTCTTGTCATGTATAGTATAGTATAGATACTGCCAGTTACTGTATATCCCCTGTCATGTATAGTATAGTATAGATACTGCCAGTTACTGTATATCCTCCTGTCATGTATAGTATAGTATAGATACTGCCAGTTACTGTATATCCCCCTGTCATGTATAGTATAGTATAGATACTGCCAGTTACTGTATATCCCCTGTCATGTATAGTATAGTATAGATACTGCCAGTTACTGTATATCCTCTTGTCATGTATAGTATAGTATAGATACCACCAGTTACTGTATATCCCCTGTCATGTATAGTATAGTATAGATACCGCCAGTTACTGTATATCCCCCTGTCATGTATAGTATAGTATAGATACCGCCAGTTACTGTATATCCCGCTGTCATGTATAGTATAGTATAGATACTGCCAGTTACTGTATATCCTCCTGTCATGTATAGTATAGATACTACCAGTTACTGTATATCCCACTGTCATGTATAGTATAGTATAGATACTGCCAGTTACTGTATATCCCCTGTCATGTATAGTATAGTATAGATACTGCCAGTTACTGTATATCCCCCTGTCATGTATAGTATAGTATAGATACTACCAGTTACTGTATATCCCCTGTCATGTATAGTATAGTATAGATACCGCCAGTTACTGTATATCCCCCTGTCATGTATAGTATAGTATAGATACTGCCAGTTACTGTATATCCCCCTGTCATGTATAGTATAGTATAGATACTACCAGTTACTGTATATCCCCCTGTCATGTATAGTATAGTATAGATACTGCCAGTTACTGTATATCCCCGTCATGTATAGTATAGTATAGATACAGCTTGTTACTGTATATCCCCGTCATGTATAGTATAGATACAGCTTGTTACTGTATATCCCCCTGTCATGTATAGTATAGTATAGATACTGCCAGTTACTGTATATCCTCCTGTCATGTATAGTATAGTATAGATACTGCCAGTTACTGTATATCCCCCTGTCATGTATAGTATAGATACTGCCAGTTACTGTATATCCCCGTCATGTATAGTATAGTATAGATACTGCCAGTTACTGTATATCCCCCTGTCATGTATAGTATAGTATAGATACTGCCAGTTACTGTATATCCTCCTGTCATGTATAGTATAGTATAGTATAGATACTGCCAGTTACTGTATATCCCCCTGTCATGTATAGTATAGTATAGATACTGCCAGTTACTGTATATCCCCCTGTCATGTATAGTATAGTATAGATACAGCTTGTTACTGTATATCCCCGTCATGTATAGTATAGTATAGATACTGCCAGTTACTGTATATCCCCCTGTCATGTATAGTATAGTATAGATACTGCCAGTTACTGTATATCCTCCTGTCATGTATAGTATAGTATAGTATAGATACTGCCAGTTACTGTATATCCCCCTGTCATGTATAGTATAGTATAGATACTGCCAGTTACTGTATATCCCCCTGTCATGTATAGTATAGTATAGATACAGCTTGTTACTGTATATCCCCGTCATGTATAGTATAGTATAGATACTGCCAGTTACTGTATATCCCCCTGTCATGTATAGTATAGTATAGATACTGCCAGTTACTGTATATCCCCCTGTCATGTATAGTATAGTATAGATACAGCTTGTTACTGTATATCCCCGTCATGTATAGTATAGTATAGTATAGATACTGCCAGTTACTGTATATCCCCCTGTCATGTATAGTATAGTATAGATACTGCCAGTTACTGTATATACCCTGTCATGTATAGTATAGATACAGCTTGTTACTGTATATCCCCGTCATGTATAGTATAGTATAGATACTGCCAGTTACTGTATATCCTCCTGTCATGTATAGTATAGTATAGACACTGCCAGTTACTGTATATCCCCCTGTCATGTATAGTATAGTATAGATACTGCCAGTTACTGTATATCCCCCTGTCATGTATAGTATAGTATAGATACTGCCAGTTACTGTATATACCCTGTCATGTATAGTATAGATACTACCAGTTACTGTATATCCCCTGTCATGTATAGTATAGTATAGATACTGCCAGTTACTGTATATCCCCCTGTCTTGTATATTATAGTATAGATACAGCTTGTTACTGTATATCCCCGTCATGTATAGTATAGTATAGATACTACCAGTTACTGTATATCCTCCTGTCATGTATAGTATAGTATAGATACTACCAGTTACTGTATATCCCCCTGTCATGTATAGTATAGTATAGATACCGCCAGTTACTGTATATCCCCTGTCATGTATAGTATAGTATAGATACTGTCAGTTACTGTATATCCCCGTCATGTATAGTATAGTATAGATACTACCAGTTACTGTATATCCTCCTGTCATGTATAGTATAGTATAGATACTGCCAGTTACTGTATATCCTCCTGTCATGTATAGTATAGTATAGATACTACCAGTTACTGTATATCCCCCTGTCATGTATAGTATAGTATAGATTCTACCAGTTACTGTATATCCCCCTGTCATGTATAGTATAGTATAGTATAGTATATATACTACCAGTTACTGTATATCCCCCTGTCATGTATAGTATATATACCACCAGTTACTGTATATCCCCCTGTCATGTATAGTATAGTATAGTATATATACTACCAGTTACTGTATATCCCCCTGTCATGTATAGTATATATACCACCAGTTACTGTATATACCCCTGTCATGTATACTATAGTATAGATACAGCTGGTTACTGTATATCCCGCTATCAGGGCAGGTGTTGCGTTATGTATCCTGTGGCCTCAGCCTCTGGCGTCTTGTCATTGAGGACACGTTCCATCCGGGTTGTATTTTGGCTCCGCTTTCTACCTTGCCAATACTTTTCTGTATTTCTGGAGACTCTTCTTGCAGGATTTGGCTTCTAACACGTTCTCTTTTTTCTTTTTTTAGCCCAGTATCTCATCGCTGCAGATTTTTATGTTCGGGATCTCCAGACGGACCATGTGCGAGACCCTGAAGAGGAGATTCCTGCTCCTATACGGCACCCAGCAAGGACAATCCAAAGCCATCGCTGAGGAGATCTGCCAGCAGGCCGAGCAGCGCGGCCTTGTGGCCGACGTCTTCTCTCTGAAGGATACCAATGAGTTCAGTCTGGAGAAGGAAAAGGCCCCTGTGGTCATCGTCATCTCCACCACCGGGACCGGAGATCCTCCAGACGATGCTCAAAAATTTGTGAAGAAAATTAAAGACAAGGATCTTCCCGAGGACTACTTTGCACATCTACGATACGGATTGTTGGCCCTCGGTGACTCTGAATACACTTACTTTTGCAATGGTGGGAAAGTCGTTGACCGAAGACTGGAGGAGCTTGGCGCCAGGCGATTTTATGACACTGGATATGCAGATGATTGTGTCGGCTTGGAGCTGGTTGTAGAGCCATGGATTAAAGACTTGTGGTCGGCCTTGGAGAGAGAATTCTCTTCTAGGGTAGAAAATGAGAAGATCATCAGGGAAATGAACAATGTCACCAATGCCAACCATAATATGGTGGAAATCCCAGGAAATCTGGACGTTCACATTCAGACTATTAGCTTGGAACGTCAGCCGGTCTCAGATGGACCTCCACCAAACAAAGCCACGCCAGATGCCGGCCAAGAAGCTGAGCCCTCGCTTGTCCACTCAGTGCCTCCTCTGTCTTCTTGCAGCCTTAATATCCCCGCTCTTCCTGCTCCGTATCTGGATGTTCAGATTCTTGACTGTGCTGCAAAGGAAAGTGACCTAAGTTCTCTCTACCCCGAAAAGGAGATTTTTACTGTTCCCATCAGACAAGCGAAGACCCTCACCACGCAAGATGCTGTGAAAACCACCTTAATGCTGGAGCTTGACATTTCAGACACTACGATTGACTTCCAGCCTGGGGATTCTTTTGCTGTGCTTTGTCCTAATCCTCCCGGTGAAGTGGCCGACCTCCTTAACAAGCTTGGGTTGTCGGATAAGAAAGACGGCCAGGTCTGCCTGAGTGTTAAACCCCAGGCCAAAAAAAGAGGGACGCTCGCCACGGATTATATCCCTGAGAAATGTTCTCTGCTATATCTGCTGACCTGGTGCCTTGAAATCCGGGCACTGCCCAAGAAGGCCTTCCTGCGTGCCCTGGCGGAGCAGACCTCCGATGTCGCCGAGAGGCGGAGGTTGCAGGAGCTCTGCAGTAAACAGGGCAACTCTGACTATAACAGTTTCATTAGAGACCAGGCCATCAGCGTCTTGGACCTTCTCAACGCCTTCCCGAGCTGCCGGCCACCGTTAGGTCTATTATTGGAGCATCTTCCGAGGTTACAGCCCAGGTCGTACTCCGCCGCCAGCTCCAGGCTGTTTCATCCAGGAAAGCTTTGCTTTATCTTTAATGTTGTGAACTTTGCACCTTGCTGTGGACGAAGAGCGGCCAGGAAAGGCGTGTGCACCGGCTGGCTCTCTGACCTTGTGAGGGGCAGCACGGACACATCTGACAATATAAACACCTTTGCCGCAGAACCGCAGATCTCGATATTCCTCCGACCATCGACTCTGTTCCATTTGCCTTTGGATTCCTCTGTCCCTATTATAATGGTGGGGGCAGGGACAGGAATTTCACCCTTCATGGGTTTCCTACAGCACCGAGAGATGCAGCGTCAGCAGCAGAGGGGATGCGTTTTTGGAGATACCTGGTTGTTTTTTGGTTGCCGCAGCCATGAGAAGGATTATTTATTTGGGGATGAGCTGAGAAGGTTCGTTGCGAATGGCACATTGACTCATGTAAAGGTGAGCTTCTCCAGGGAGCCGCCCTGCACCGACGACAAAGAGCCACCCAAATACGTCCAGGATTACCTCAAAGTGTTCTCTCGAGACGTCTTCCGAATATTAACCCAAGAGAACGGGTACTTTTATGTCTGTGGCGATGCCAAAAACATGGCCAAGGACGTACATGCGGCTCTGACTGAGATCTTCTGTGCAGAACTAGGTGTGGACAAGCTGGAGGCCATGAAGAGAGTGACCTCGCTGAGGGACGAGAGGAGATACATACAGGACGTCTGGGGCTGATCCTCAGGGTGACCGCTTACTATATGGTGGGGGAATGCTCAGGGCCCGAAGTTACACAATGATGGAGTGAAAACGGTCTAGCTTATTTGCACAAAACATTTTGCAATTGACCCCGATCCTTGCACTTTCTAATGTGGGGGAGGTTTGGCCCGGTAACTTTTTAAGGCTCCGTTCACACCTGTGTCCATCAGAAATTAATAGATGGGAAAAGTCCTAAAAGTCTATGGGGAAGCCGCCGGCGTTTCCATACATATAATTGACATGCTGTGATTTCCAAAACTGTCCCGATTTTGGAAATGACAGAGGGTCCGCCCAGCAGTTTTTATTGCAAAGTAGGCGAAGGGATTTTCTAGAACTCCATCCACTTTGCCCTAACTGTAAAACGCCGCCATATTTCCTGCAGCGCTTGCACCCCGTGGGGCCTGGCAGGACTTTTCACTTCACCAATTTTCATCGGACATTGCAGCAGAGTCTACAGTGGGGGGGGGATGAGGGTGGGATTTGGTGCAGACAAAGACATGACATGGACGATGTTCAAACTACACCCGAGTGCCTTCTGTCCTCCATTGACTTCAGTGGAGGGTTCCATTGTTATCAAGCTGCATTGGACTTCCTGTGTATTGCAAAGAACGGAGCTTCGGCGCCCCCCCTCAGGCTGCGCACTCCACTGTGTACATGAGGCCTTATCAGTTAAAGATTGGGGGAATTTATTAAGACTGGCATCTCTTATTCTAGTCTCGTTCCATCCCCCGCTGGCACAATATACACCAGAATTATTAGGCTGGCACAGCTACCCCAAAATCTAATCTACCCCAGTCCGGAACTGCCCTAGCATCCAGGTATGACCCTCGCGAGGGATTATAGACGTTCCCATCTTCACCTCTGCCTAATTGCTCTGGAGTAGATGGAAGAGTAAATCCAACATTATGTAAGATTCGGAAATTACACAAATCCAAACCCATCGGGTGAGACCGAGGCAAACGGCCGACTAACGGAGGCCACGACGTGATGAGAGCCTGCGCTTAATAAAGACAAAGATTATACTAGACATGGAGACTAGGCCTGGGGTGTGTATAGTGTGTGTACATGTATGGTGTGTGTACATGTGTGTGTGTGTGTATGGTGTATGTATAGTGTGTGGTGTATGTATAATGTTTGTACATGTATAGTGTGTGTGTATGGTGTATGTATAGTGTGTATGGTATATGTATAGTGTGTGGTGTATGTATAATGTTTGTACATGTATGGTGTATGTATAGTGTGTGTGGCACATGTGTGATGTGTATGTGTGTACTTGTATGTGTGTGTGTCTCTGGTGTATGTATAATGGGTGTAGGTCAATGCTGATCAATTAATCAAATCCTAACCACACCGCTCACCCACCGTGATAACCGATCCGATTCTGTTCACATTGTTGTTACATTATTTGTGACGTTTCTCCCAGCAGTTTTGTTTAGTGTGAACACGTCCGAATTACAACAGCTATTATTATAGTGTGAGGTCTCTTTAGACCACAGAGTATAGTAATGGGGGGTCCCGGGGAGGGGACAAACATAACATATAGTGTTACTCACCTCTCCTGGGCTCTGGCGTGACTCTGCTGTCTTCAGGTCTTTGTACTGACGTCATGTAACACTTGCCTCCCTGCATCGTCACGCCCCCTAGTGGTCATTTACAAGAGGTATGCTGGGGGGTCTCGCCACACTTAGGGCCATCCCAGTAACCTCTAGAACAGGATTACGTCCTGGCGGTTTCTTTGGACGATTCTCCATTGATCAGTGTCCTGGCGCAGTGCTGGATGGGTCCGGCCTTTACAGAGGGGGCTGGAGATTTCTTCTATTGGACTCCACATCAATATGAAATACATCATGGCCGCGCCATCAGTGTGCATGGATATAAAAGATCTATATACATGAGGCCACACAAGGGCCCCCGGTGTGGCCCCAGACCCGCCATGTGCAGGACCCGACATCAGATAAGTCCATGTAATCCTACAGAGACGAGATAATGCTGAACATATCATATAAGTAATATGGCCGCCTATAGAAAGGCACCAGCCCAGCAACCTGGGGGCTCATGGAGGGCGTGAAGGTCATTCGACCATTAATATATCACAGAGTAGATCGCACCTCCAGGGGGTTGTGGTAAGAGAACATGGCCGCGTGCTAAATGCCCTCTTAGGGGGGGTGACATGAAATTCGGACTGTATTGGAAGTCGCGCCCGGGATTCGTAGTCGGGTTGTTTACTATATCTGTCCCAGGGGATCTGAGGGTTGAGACGTGGACCATGGGGGGCTCAAAGGAGATATTAGCGGCAGCTAAAAACATTTATTACACCCAAAATAAGTGGCTGAGTATTGAATGCCGGAAACCCAGGGAATGGTGATGTCTACTGGTATCATACACGGGTGGCAGGAGACCCAGGGTGTGCCTAAAAACACCTCCCCCACCATTAGACCTTCCTGACAGGAAAGGCTCCGTCCATCATCACAACAGAAATCTGCCCCCATCTGTATGTACAACATGATGTCTCTTTAGTTCCCACCAAATACTAGAATGTCCCCCTGGAGGCCCCATTCAGGAAAATCCCCCCTCAATGACCCATCACAAGGTAAGTGGCCGATCACACAACATAATACATGGAGTAATAAAATACCCATCTGGCCCGTTCTTTAGGAGCCATCTCCAGGCTGCACCTATAGTACTGCACCCGCCTGAGCAGTGGAGCTCGGAGATGACTGTACTCCGCTCTATATGCATTCTGATGGGTGAAAATCTGGACCGTCCTCACTGCCAAAAAGGCCGATGCAGGTGCCCTATGGCTGAAGCAGGTCTATCACCAAACCCCTGCTCTCCGCTCACTCAATGACCTAAGACTTACATCCTCTATTAGCAGAACCTCCCCCGCTCATCTACAAGACTTCTCCCGAGCTGCACCACTTCTCTGGAATGTTCTACCCCGGACAATCAGACTCTCAATTTCTACAGCTTTAAGAGCAAACTAAAGACATCCCTTCTACATCCGATGTCACCCCCCCCACACACTACCTCCTCTATCACCCCCTGCTACCTCCTATGTCACCCCCTGCTACCTCCTATATCACCCCCGCTACCTCCTATGTCACCGCCTGCTACCTTCTATATCACTCCGCTACCTCCTATGTCACCCCCTGCTACCTTCTATATCACCCCCGCTACCTCCTATGTCACCCCCTGCTACCTCCTATATCACCCCCGCTACCTCCTATGTCACCCCCTGCTACCTCCTATATCACCCCCGCTACCTCCTATGTCACCGCCTGCTACCTCCTATGTCACCCCCCTGCTACCTCCTATGTCACCCCCTGCTACCTCCTATGTCACCCCCTGCAACCTCCTATGTCACCCCCCTGCTACCTCCTGTCACCCCCCTGCTACCTCCTGTCACCCCCCTGCTACCTCCTATGTCACCCCCCTGCTACCTCCTATGTCACCCCCTGCAACCTCCTATGTCACCCCCCTGCTACCTCCTGTCACCCCCCTGCTACCTCCTGTCACCCCCCTGCTACCTCCTATGTCACCCCCCTGCTACCTCCTATGTCACCCCCTGCAACCTCCTATATCACCCCCCTGCTACCTCCTGTCACCCCCCTGCTACCTCCTATGTCACCCCCCTGCTACCTCCTATGTCACCCCCCTGCTACCTCCTATGTCACCCCCCTGCTACCTCCTGTCACCCCCCTGCTACCTCCTATGTCACCCCCCTGCTACCTCCTATGTCACCCCCCGCTAAATCCTATGTCACCCCCCGCTAAATCCTATGTCACTCCCTGCTACCTCCTATGTCACCCCCTGCTAACTCCTACAGTGTTGGCCAAAAGTATTGGCCCCCCTGCAATTCTGTCAGATAATCCTCGTGTTCTTCCAGATAATGATTGCAGTCACAAATTCTTTGGTATTTTCTTCATTTAATTTGTCTTCAATGGAAAACCACAAACAGAATTGTCAAAAAGCCAAATTGGATATAATTCCTCACCAAACATAAAAAAGGGGGAGGACAAAAGTATTGGCGCTGTTTGATAAATCATGTGATGCTTCTGTAATTTGTGTAATGATCAGCACCTGTTACTTACCTGAGGCACCTAACAGGTGGTGGCAATAACTAAATCACACTTGCAGCCAGTTGAAATGGATTAAAGTTGACTCCACCTCTGTCCTGTGTCCTTGTGTGACCACATTGAGCATGGAGAAAAGAAAGAAGACCAAAGAACTGTATGAGGACTTGAGAAGCAAAATTGTGAGGAAGCCTGAGCAATCTCAAGGCTACAAGTCCATCTCCAAAGCCCTGAATGTTCCTGTGTCTACCGTGCGCAGTGTCAGTAAGAAGTGTAAAGCCCATGGCCCTGTGGCTAACCTCCCTAGATGTGGACGCAAAAGAAACATTGACCAGAGATTTCACCGCAAGATTGTGCGGATGGCGGATAAAGAACCTCGACTAACATCCAAACAAGTCCAAGCTGCCCTGCAGTCCGAGGGTACAACAGTGTCACCCCGTACTATCCAGTGTCGGCGTCTGAATGAGAAGGGACTGTATGGTAGGAGACCCAGGAAGACCCCACTTCTTACCCACAGACAGAAGCCAGGCTGGAGTTTGCCAAAACTTCCAGCATGAGAGGAGAGGACTACAACTCCCAGCATAAGAGGAGAGGACTACGACTCCCAGCGTAAGGCTGGGTTCACATGATGTCTTTTGGCTCGTAATTTGGCACGTAGACGCCGCGGGAGCTTTTGCGGGCTGTATACGCTCCCATTGATTTCAAAATAGCGCTGCGAATACGGTCCCGGCTCCCATTGAAATAAATGGTAGTGTATACGGCCCGCAAAAGTTCCCACGGCGTCTATGTGCCAAATTACGAGCCAAAAGACATTGTGTGAATCCGGCCTAAGAGGAGAGGACTACGACTCCCAGCGTAAGAGGAGAGGACCACGACTCCCAGCGTAAGAGGAGAGGACCACGACTCCCAGCGTAAGAGGAGAGAACTACGACTCCCAGCATAAGAGGAGAGGACCACGACTCCCAGCGTAAGAGGAGAGAACTACGACTCCCAGCATAAGAGGAGAGAACTACGACTCCCAGCATAAGAGGAGAGAACTACGACTCCCAGCATAAGAGGAGAGGACCACGACTTCCAGCGTAAGAGGAGAGAACTACGACTCCCGGCGTAAGAGGAGAGAACTACGACTCCCGGCGTAAGAGGAGAGGACTACGACTCCCGGCGTGAGAGGAGAGGACCACGACTCCCGGCGTGAGAGGAGAGGACCACGACTCCCGGCGTGAGAGGAGAGGACCACGACTCCCGGCGTGAGAGGAGAGGACCACGACTCCCGGCGTGAGAGGAGAGGACCACGACTCCCGGCGTGAGAGGAGAGGACCACGACTCCCAGCGTGAGAGGAGAGGACCACGACTCCCAGCGTGAGAGGAGAGAACCACGACTCCCAGCGTGAGAGGAGAGGACCACGACTCCCAGCGTGAGAGGAGAGGACCACGACTCCCAGCGTGAGAGGAGAGAACCACGACTCCCAGCGTGAGAGGAGAGGACTACGACTCCCGACGTGAGAGGAGAGGACTACGACTCCCGGCGTGAGAGGAGAGGACTACGACTCCCGGCGTGAGAGGAGAGGACTACGACTCCCGGCGTAAGAGGAGAGGACTACGACTCCCAGCACGTCCAGGCTTTAACCTCTTCACTTATAGATCCTATTTATACTGCACAAGAGCCCCACCCCCTCATGTCACATGACCATTCGGTTATGAAAAACCCCGCCCCTAATACGTCCCAGGTCCTTTGCTGACTGCTTGTAATCCTCTCAATAAGGCCCCGCCCCTTATGTGACTGATCACATGACAGTGACATCATCACAGGTCCTGCAGCTCTCTCCGTGTACAGATACAGAGCAGCTCCTGGTCTCGGTCACTGCTGTGTTGTGTCTGACTCTCTGCTCTGCTCTCTGTTATCAGCCAACAGCCTCAGGTAAGTGCAAGAGAGGGAATTACTAAACTTTACTGAATTTTTACACTTTTCTGTGGCACAATATTCAAAAACTTGAGATAACAAAGAGACGGCGCGGTGTCGGTGAGCTCGGACGTGTCACATGTATATAGACAACGCGGTATCGGTGAGCTCGGACGTGTCGTGTATATAGACGGTGGTGTCGGTGAGCTCGGACGTGTACATGTATATATAGACGGCGCGGTGTCGGTGAGCTCAGACATGTCACATGTATATATAGACGGCGCGGTGTCGGTGAGCTCGGACGTGTCGTGTATATAGACGGTGGTGTCGGTGAGCTCGGACGTGTACATGTATATATAGACGGCGCGGTGTCAGTGAGCTCAGACGTGTACATGTATATATAGATGGCGCGGTGTCGGTGAGCTCGGACGTGTCACATATATATATAGACGGCGCGGTGTCGGTGAGCTCGGACGTGTACATGTATATATAGACGGCGCGGTGTCGGTGAGCTCGGACGTGTCACATATATATATAGACGGCGCGGTGTCGGTGAGCTCGGACGTGTACATGTATATATAGACGGCGCGGTGTCGGTGAGCTCGGACGTGTCACGTATATATAGACGGCGCGGTGTCGGTGAGCTCGGACGTGTCACGTATATATAGACGGCGCGGTGTCGGTGAGCTCGGACGTGTCACATGTATATATAGATGGCGCGGTGTCGGTGAGCTCGGACGTGTCACATGTATATATAGATGGTGCGGTGTCGGTGAGCTCGGACGTGTCACATGTATATATAGATGGTGCGGTGTCGGTGAGCTCGGACGTGTCACATGTATATATAGATGGCACGGTGTCGGTGAGCTCAGACGTGTCACATGTATATATAGACGGCGCGGTGTCGGTGAGCTCAGACGTGTCACGTGTATATATAGACGTCGGTGAGCTCGGACGTGTCGTGTATATAGACGGTGGTGTCGGTGAGCTCGGACGTGTCGTGTGTGTGTATATATATATATATATATATATATATATATATATATATATACACTCACCGGCCACTTTATTAGGTCCACCATGCTAGTAACGGGTTGGACCCCCTTTTGCCTTCAGAACTGCCTCAATTCTTCGTGGCATAGATACAACAAGGTGCTGGAAGCATTCCTCAGAGATTTTGCTCCATATTGACATGATGGCATCACACAGTTGCAGTCGCAGATTTGTCGGCTGCACATCCATGATGCGAATCTCCCGTTCCACCACATCCCAAAGATGCTCCTCTATTGGATTGAGATCTGGTGACTGTGGAGGCCATTGGAGTACAGTGAACTCATTGTCATGTTCAAGAAACCAGTCTGAGATGATTCCAGCTTTATGACATGGCATTGCATTATCCTGCTGAAAGTAGCCATCAGATGTTGGGTACATTGTGGTCATAAAGGGATGGACATGGTCAGCAACGATACTCAGGTAGGCTTTGGCGTTGCAACGATGCTCAATTGGTACCAAGGGGCCCAAAGAGTGCCAAGAAAATATTCCCCACACCATGACACCACCACCACCAGCCTGAACCGTTACCGATACAAGGCAGGATGGATCCATGCTTTCATGTTGTTGACGCCAAATTCTGACCCTACCATCCGAATGTCGCAGCAGAAATCGAGACTCATCAGACCAGGCAACGTTTTTCCAATCTTCAATTGTCCAATTTCGATGAGCTTGTGCAAATTGTAGCCTCAGTTTCCTGTTCTTAGCTGAAAGGAGTGGCACCCGGTGTGGTCTTCTGCTGCTGTAGCCCATCTGTAGCCTCAAAGTAGGACGTACTGTGCGGCGTTCAGAGATGCTCTTCTGGCTACCTTGGTTGTAACGGGTGGCTATTTGAGTCACTGTTGCCTTTCTATCAGCTCGAACCAGTCTGGCCATTCTCCTCTGACCTCTGGCATCACAACGCATTTCCGCCCCCCACAGAACTGCCGCTCACTGGATGTTTTTTCTTTTTCGGACCATTCTCTGTAAACCCTAGAGATGGTTGTGCGTGAAAATCCCAGTAGATCAGCAGTTTCTGAAATACTCAGACCAGCCCTTCTGGCACCAACAACCATGCCACGTTCAAAGGCACTCAAATCACCTTTCTTCCCCATACTGATGCTCGGTTTGAACTGCAGGAGATTGTCTTGACCATGTCTACATGCCTAAATGCACTGAGTTGCCGCCATGTGATTGGCTGATTAGAAATTAAGTGTTAACGAGCAGTTGGACAGGTGTACCTTATAAAGTGGCCGGTGAGTGTATATATACGGCACGGTGTCGGTGAGCTCAGATGTGTTACATGTATATATAGACGGCGCTGTGTTGGTGAGCTCGGACGTGTCACATGTGAGTCAGTTTCCTCCTCTTCTCCTCCAGACGCTCCTTCTCCTGAATGACCCACCAAGGATGGACAAGGACAGGAATGAGATGACCAGAAGATTATTAGACTTCACCTTGGAGATCATCTCCCTGCTGAGCGGAGAGGTATCTGTACTACATTTCTATCATGTATCTGCTGAGCGGAGAGGTAATTGTGCGCTGTGCTGTTTACAATAACATTTCAGTGAATCTCCAATTGTCATCCTTTGATCCGAGGGCGCGGTCCACCATTGCCTTGGTTTGGGGTTATACCCCTGTCCTCTTCCAGTAACAAGACGTCAGCAGAGTACACAAGGATCAGGCACGAGAATAGTTGACAGTCCAGTTGGCAGCAAGAGGTCGGCGTCTTACAAAGTTGCTGCAGTGGAGAGAAGTTTTGGAGGCCACCAGGGGTCGAAACAGCCAGGAACGTAGGAGCAGACTCAGAAGGCAGGAGCGTAGTCAGGAAAGAAGGCCAGGGGTCAGATACAAACGGAGAACAGGAACAAGTACAAACAGCTAAACTGCAGGAATACTGAATAGCCGGCAGTGAGGGCAAGACGGAGGTGGACTAATAAAGAGTCAGGAAGACAGACGAGCAGTTACTAAAGGGGAACACTCCTACAAACTGAAAGAGCTGGCAGCCACTCAGGAGTAACAGTAAAGGTCACAGGTCCCTAACATTCTCTCTCCAAACACAGGATTACACAGTCGTGAAAAAGACGTCAGGGGACAGTGTGACTCCCAGCAGCCATCTCCAGGAGTCAGGGAAATGGAGCCGGGGCCCCAACACAGGGCCAGGAGGAGGAGGAGGCAGCAGGAGTCGGGGCCCCACCATAGATCCAGGAGGAGGAGGCAGCAGGAATCGGGGCCCCACCATAGATCCAGGAGGAGGAGGCAGCAGGAATCGGGGCCCTACCATAGATCCAGCAGGAGGATGGAGCAGGAGTCGGGGCCCCACCATAGAGCCTCCCCCTCTCTCCCTATTACATGGACAGAAGATCCTAGAGATCACCCACAAGATGCTGGAGCTGCTGACTGGAGAGGTGACAGTGCTGGGAATGCTGGGACATTATACAGTAACTGGAGGGGGCGGGGTGATGACTGTATCATTGTGTTGTCAGGTTCCTATAAGGTGTCAGGATGTCGCTGTCTATTTCTCCATGGAGGAGTGGGAGTATTTAGGAGGACACGAGGATGGGTACAAGGAGGTGATGATGGAGGACCCCCGGCCCCAAATATCAGCAGGTAAGGAGAGACAGTTGTGTGTGTATATGTATATATATATATATATATATATACAAAGTGTTGGCCAAAAGTATTGGCCCCCCTGCAATTCTGTCAGATAATACTCGTGTTCCCACAGATATTGGTAAGGTACTATGGGCAGGCACCATTTTCTCATGTACGCCATATCAAGCCTGTGGTAGTGCCAGCCCTAGCCAGGTCTACAGCAGCTCAGGGGTCCCATCACTGTGTGTTTATGTCCCCATAGGTGGATCCAGGAGGAGAAATCCCCCCAAGAGAAGTCCCCGACCTCCGTATACCCAGGACTGCCCAGAGGAGAATGTCCCAGAGGATCACCAGGTAGAGGACAATAAAGTCTCTCCAAAATCTGGCCATAAAGTCATCGCCCCCAAGAACATTGTTAGATGTGTAACTTGAATCAGGGCCCCAGAGTAAAACACGTAACTTACCTTGAGCACTGTATAACTTTGTATATAGACCTTTGGGCCCCCAGAGGCTCCAGGGCCTTTAGTGATCGCTACCCCTACACCCCCTGATCATTGTACGTCTTCTTGTCTGTTTAGGGTATAAATCTGATTGTTATGAAGACTGAAGAGAACCACAAAGAAGAGACTGAACATCATCAGGTAGGTGGCGCCGCTGAGCCCTGGGGCACATCTATACAGGGGGTCACTGATTCCGGAGGTCTCTTATGTTGATGTGTTAGATTCTCCAGTGAATTGTTCTGTCTGTCACATCAGGGAGAAGATCTGACTAATAGTAAGGAGGAGGAAGAAGAGGAGAGGATGAGGAGCCATCACCTGTGTAAGAGGGAGGAGGAGGAGGAGATTCGCGGAGGTGTTATCTCAGGTAAGGTGGCGGTATATCCGAGGAAAATCAGAGAGTTGGAATCGTAATCCGCCTCAAAATCCACCTGCAAAAATGGCAAATCCCATTGAAGTCTAGTAGAGGAAAAAAGAAGCGTCTACACCTATCTTGCCGTGTATTCCGTGGCTGAGTCAGCCGTGGCGTCCGTAGTGCGAACAACGCTCCTGTTTAGGCCCATTCATTCGGGTCGAATCAGAAACGGGATGCCACGACGGAATACTGATGCACTGCATCGGCGTCAGGGCTAGTCGCGCACAGGTTCACACGGCGGAACACGCAACGTGTTCTAGGTACCATGTATCTCCAAATGTTTTGTAGAAAACCCCCCACGTGAGAAGGAAATGTAAAAAACCCAAATTGAATTGTTTTTTTATCTCAACAGAAGATCCCAGTAAGAATTCTGACGGGAACGTCCACTTATCGATAAAGTGTAAAGTAGAAGATGACGATATGGCGGAAGACGCCTCAGGAGCGGACATCATCACCTGCATTGTGTATCCAGATCTGCCCATAGACACATCAGATCACCCCCCGATTCACAAGGGTCCTTCTCAGGCTGCGACCACAAGGACCGGCCAGAAAGGAGAGAACAGGTCTCAGTGTGATGAATGTGGGAACCAGTTCACAAAGTGCTCAGGTTGTTTCACGCACCGAAGAGTTCGCAAAGTGGAGAAGTCCTACCCGTGTCCTGAGTGCGGCAAGTGCTTCAGAGATAAGTCCTACCTGGTGACGCACGAAAGGATTCACAAAGGAGAGAAGCCATTCTCATGTACAATGTGCGAGAAATGCTTCGCGGACAAGTCAAGTCTGGTCAGACATGTGAGAATTCACACGGGAGAGAAGCCCTACTCATGTACACTGTGCGGGAAGTCCTTCACCGATAAGTCCGGCCTTATTATACATCAGAGAAGCCACACAGGGGAGAAGCCATTCTCATGTTCAGAATGCGGGAAATGTTTTATAAGCAGATCAAACCTCGGTACACATAAGAGGAGTCACATGGGAGAGAAGCCATATTCATGTGCAATATGTGGGAAATCTTTTACAGATAAATCCAGCCTTGGTAGACATGAGAGAATTCACACAGGATAACAATGCTGCAAATGATTTAGGGCTAAAACCAAATTCTTCAGAGAACTCACACAGGACAGAAGATGTTTTCTGTAGGAGGAAAATGTTTAAAGGGGTTTTCTGGGACTCTTTTTAATTGGTGACCTATCCTTAGTTTACCATCTGAAGATTCATGGTGGTCCGACACCCAGAACACTTTCAGATCAGCTGCTTTCACTTTGCAGGCCATGTGGTGTTGCATTTATCTACCACATGGCCAGATCCATTCAAGTGAATGGGGCTGAGCTGCAATACCAAGAACAGCCACTATCCAATGTCCGGCGCTGTGCTTGGTAAGTAGTGAAGAGGCTGTAGCATGCTGCAGTCAAACCGCGGATGATTGGCTGGGACCTGAGAAGCAGAGTCCTGATGGACTTTAAATCGGCATTTCTCAAAATTTTTTAAAGGGATCCTATCATACAAACGTTTTCTTTTCTGAGTAACCCGTCTGAATTGCCTTAGGAAAGGCTATTATTCTCCTACCTTTCGTTGTCTTCTCTGCGCCGCTGTTCCGTAGGAATCCCGGTTTTTGTCGGTATGCAATTGAGTTCTCTCGCAGCACTGGGGGCGGTCCTCAGCGCTCAAACAGCACTGAACTCTCTCCAGCAACGCCTCCACCTTCTTCAGGAGCGTCCTCTTCTTCTGGTGCAGGTTTCAGACTTCTAGGCCTCGGGCAGAGCAGACTGGACATGCGCACAGGCCACGAGAAAATGGCTGCTTACAATACTGGGGAAGAGTAGTCTTTCTTAAAGCTATTCCTATGTGTTACTCAGAAAAAAAGTGTTTGAAAGATGGGATCCCTTTAAGTGAAGTGCCCCCTAATGAAAAAATACCCCAGCGAAGTGCCCCCCAAAGCAGCGGTCCATTATAATGTTAATAAAAATAAGGCTTTGTTTAGAGCCTTCTTTAACAGTTATGTACTAGCCCCCACATGTAGTATAATAGCCCCACGTGTAGCCCCCACATGTAGTACAATTGCCCCCACATGTAGTATAATAGCCCCCACATGTAGTACAATAGCCGCCACATGTAGTATAATAGCCCCCACATGTAGTACAATGGCCCTCACACTCATTAGAATGGCATCTATAGTATCCCCGCACATAATATAATGCCCCCCACAGTGTGCGCCCCCACACATAATGTAATGCCCCCCGCAGTGTGCGCCCCCCACATAATATAATGCCCCTCACATTAGAGATGAGGGAATCGGTTCTTGTTTTGCATTATACAACAATTTGTGTTTCGTTGCTTCCCCTGCACCTCTGCGGAGATCCTCCAGTATAATAGCAGTGTGCTGAGCCCCACAAACAGTGGCCTCCCCAGGGGTACCTGTCCTGAATCGCTGACTGATCCTAAGGAGAGGTCCTCAGATATTTCGCCTGGAAAACCCTTTAACAAGAAAGTCAGATTTTGAAATATTCAGAAAATTTGCAAAAAAAAAAGAAACCGAATTCTGGAATGTGGCAAATAAAAAAATTCTGAAAGTTTTGTAACCCCTTGTTTACAGACATTATGGGGGGGGGGGCTGAGATGATGCGGCCCTCTGGGCCTGGCCGGGGGAGGGGGAGGGGTCTGCTGTAGATCCTTCCTGCAAATCTCCCGTTTATTTTGGATCCACTTACGGCCATGAGAACGACAATCCGACCTGTCTGTATCTGAGCTGGGCCTTGTGTTTCTGAGACGCTTTGTATCTTTCTTTGTGATGGGGCCGATCTCTGAGGAGCCACGTTATGCCCATTATACCCGTCTACACTCACAGATTTTTCATGTCTTTGGTTTTTTTTCCCGGTATGTCCGTTTAGTCAGGAGCCAGCCTAAATCCATTTTGTAGAAAATTTGACAGGAATAAGTGTCATAACTGGGTATTGAGGAATCTGATTTGGGGGTCTCTGTGTTGTGGGGGAATCCTGATGCGGACCAGCACCGGGCCCTATTACCGATCTATGTGCAGAAAAGTAGTGACATACCGCCACTGGGTAACGCTGGTGTCCGAGGATCTGAGAGTCCTTCAACGGGATCACGTCAATAATAACATGAACCCATACCTCCCAACTTTTGAAGAGCTGAAAGAGGGACCAAATATGCGGCACGCGTGAGCGCCGTGGTAATCTTAGCTCTGCCCACTTTTATGTTGACTCCCCCCATTCTCATTCATTTTTCATTTGCCCCCACACAGTATAATCTTCTTACAGTCAACTGTAAATTATATTCCCCCCCTCCATCTCTCCCAGTTTCATATAACCTATCTGCCCCCAGTTTCATGTCCCCCCCATCTCTGACCCCAAATTCATGTCTCCCCCCTTCATCTGCCCCAGTGCCATGCCATTCTCCGCCCTTCATCTGCCCCAGTGCCATGCCATTCTCTCCCTTTCATCTGCCCCAGTGTCATGCCGTTCTCCCCCCCTTCATCTGCCCCAGTGCCATGCCATTCTCTCCCTTTCATCTGCCCCCAGTCTCATGCCGTTCTCCCCCCCTTCATCTGCCCCAGTGCCATGCCGTTCTCTCCCCCTTCATCTGCCCCAGTGCCATGCCATTCTCCCCCCCTTCATCTGCCTCAATGCCATGCCGTGCTCCCCCCCCTTTTCTGCCCCAAGTTTCATAGGCCCCCTACATTACGTTCCCCTCAATGTTTAACACAAAAAAATACTTATACTCACCTTCCCTCGCTCCCTCATCGCTCTCTCACTCCACTCACATAGTTGTAGGCGTGATGTGACATCATCACATTGCGCCCACACACGCCGGAGTGCAGCGGTAAGGCGGACGCCGATGAGTAGAAATCGGGACATACCTCCCACCGACTGGGACCGCGGGAAAGGACACCGAATTCATGAATGTCCTGCGGAAATCGGGACGGTTGGGAGGTATGTGAACCTGAGTTACGTGCTTGATCTAGATGTAGTCATCAGATATAGACGACGTGCTGGAACTGACCGAGTCCCCGGGAGACACAGACCACAAGTCATTGCTACTTTGGATTCTGAACATCGATCACTTTCGGGAGCTTTTATATGAACGTCAGCACTTATTGCTCCGGGATCCGGACATTACTGACAGACTCCCTTACAAAGAGTACAAACAAGAAGGGGTACAAATATGGGGGATCGTCTGCTCCGCAGGTTCTTGGAGCTGCAGTCAGGCCTGGTCACGTGGCTGCACGGGCAACCTGTTGGACTTTTTGTTACCTGATCACGTGCCCATGCCCTATAAACAACACCAATTTAGGAGGAGGATCAGAGACCGTGTGTGATATCCAAAATTCACAGAACACACCTATGGCGTATCATTTCATTTTTAGACTATAATGGTGAGACTGCTGGCATAGAGAAAACGGGGAGGGGGTGGGGACAATTTGATCTGGACTTCACTTGTCTTATGTCGTTGCCATTGCTCTTTTAGCCCCTCCTCCATCTTGGTGACATTAGATGCTTTACCCCATTGCTGTTTTGGGTGTCTTTAGAAATATTTGTCATGCACTGTCAGGGTTACGAGTGGGGGCCCTTCTTCTCTGGGGCCCCTGCACATCCTCCGGGGTGGCCTTAGTGGTGCATGGCTGCATTGTGTTTTTTGCCTCGTTGTCAGAGCCGTTTTCTGATGCTACGTGCCCTTTTAAGTGTTAGTGAGGGGTCTCGGAGATGTTTTGTGATACCGCGCTTTATGCCATATCTTCTCCCTGTCTGTAAATACGCGGCTTTCCGCCATTTTCTTGTGGCCTGTGATCATGCGCAGTCAGCGCTGCCCAAGGCCTAGAAGTTTGAACCCGGCTCCGGAAGAAGACGTGCAGAGAGGCCGTTCCTGAAGAAGATGGAGGCGGCGCTGGGGCTTTCTCTACCGAACGGCAGCGCAGAGAAGACATCTAAAGGTAGGAGAAGAATAGCCTCAATGGCCTGTATGACCTCCCTACAACGTCCGGCCATGCTCCTGATGAGGTTGTGGATGGTCTCCTGAGGGATCTCCTCCCAGACCTGGACTGAAGCATCTGCCAACTCCTGGACAGTCTGTGGATGGAGGAGACATGATGTCCCAGATGTGCTCCATCGGATTCAGGTCTGTGGAACGGGTGGCCAGTCCAGAGCTTCAATGTCTTCATCTTGTAGGATCTGCTGACACTCCGGCCACATGAGACCTGGCATTGACCTGCATTAGGAGGAACCCCGGGCCAACTGCACCAGCCTATGGTCTCACAAGGGATCTGAGGAGACGAGTCTGGAGACGCCGTGGAGAGCGATCTGCTGCCTGCAACATCCTTCAGCATGAGCGGCAGTGGCTCAGTAATGGTGTGGGGCCTCCATGTGCTGGCCTGAGGTCTCCTGACTGCCATTAGGTACCGAGATGAGACCCTCAGACCCCTGTGAGACCAGAGGCCGGTGCGGAGGGATTTTATCATCACATTCAACTTCATACAGAACAAAGTATTCACTGAGAGGATTACATTCACTCAGATCTAGGATGTGATAGTTCCGTATTCCCTTTATGTCTGTATATATAGTGTGCCTGTTGTGTTCCCTGTATATAGATGTATACACTGTATATAGACAGGGCGAGGCCGCGAGAGCGCACAGATAACACCAGGCAGCGCCCCCTGCTGCTTCCTCCTCACAGCCGCAGCCTCGTCTATATACCGTCCTGTAACCTCCAGGATGGCCCCGCCCACACTGTGGTCACATGTTTGTGATGTCATCGCAGGTCCTTCAGCAAACTAAGAAGAAACATCTCCAGTGTCTGCAGCCATTAGTCTGAGGTAAGAGAGAGGACCGGCTTATTCTTCTGTGTGATAGCAGGTTATTGTGATAATACGTGTCACATGTATATATAGACGGCGCGGTGTCGGTGAGCTCGGACGTGTCACATGTATATATAGATGGCGCGGTGTCGGTGAGCTCGGACGTGTCACATGTATATATAGACGGTACGGTGTCGGTGAGCTCGGACGTGTCACATGTGTATATATAGACGGCGTGGTGTCGGTGAGCTCGGACGTGTCACGTGTATATATAGACGGCGTGGTGTCGGTGAGCTCGGACGTGTCACATGTATATATAGATGGCGCGGTGTCGGTGAGCTCGGACGTGTCACGTATATATATAGACGGCGTGGTGTCGGTGAGCTCGGACGTGTCACATGTATATATAGACGGCGCGGTGTCGGTGAGCTCGGACGTGTCATGTGTATATATAGACGGCGCGGTGTCGGTGAGCTCGGACGTGTCACGTATATATATAGACAGCGCGGTGTTGGTGAGCTCGGACGTGTCACATGTATATATAGACGGCGCGGTGTCGGTGAGCTCGGACGTGTCACATGTATATATAGACGGCGCGGTGTCGGTGAGCTCGGACGTGTCACATGTATATATAGACGGCGCGGTGTCGGTGAGCTCGGACGTGTCACATGTATATATAGACGGCGCGGTGTCGGTGAGCTCGGACGTGTCACATGTATATATAGACGGCGCGGTGTCGGTGAGCTCGGACGTGTCGCATGTATATATAGACGGCGCGGTGTCGGTGAGCTCGGACGTGTCACATGTATATATAGACGGCGCGGTGTCGGTGAGCTCTGACGTGTCACATGTATATATAGACGGCGCGGTGTCGGTGAGCTCGGACGTGTCACGTGTATATATAGACGGCGCGGTGCGGTGAGTAGTAGGGGTGTAGTAGTAGTAGCGGGGTCTATATGGTTTGTTGTGAATGAGAAGACGCTCCAATAGATTAATAAACGGAACAGATTTTTCGATGTATTGTCTATGGAGAATCTTCAGGGACGTTCCGTATTTGGTGTCCCCTACTTGGCTCCGCATCAGAGGAACCTTCAGATCTATATAAGAAATCAGACCGTGAAGTAAGCACTCCTGAGCTTTTGCCATCCTAATAATGTCACATTAAGCATCTTGGGGCTGGTTCGGCCGACAAGTCTCATAAGTGTGTGGTGTGGGAAAGGGTTAAATGAGTAAAAGCCAAGTCTGTACAGAGTCTACTCCACAGACCATAAAGCCGTCTGCTCAGCTCCTCCTGCTCTACCATGTGCTGCTGACCGGTCAGGGGGGCAGGGTCCCTTTACATATAATGTAAACCTCACCTGCTGCAAAACCTCTTTGATGCAGCAAGTTTATAGCAAACACTGATTGAATACTCCTCTTACTCTAGTACCCCTATATAGTATAATGCTACCCCATTTTCCCCACACCATATAATGTGCCCCCGTGCCGGTAAGTACTCACCTCACCCCTTTTCCCACAGGTAGGTCTCTGCTGCGAGTAGGTCGGAGCATCAGACATAATGACATCAACAGCACTGACCACAGCAGCACAAGCTGAATGATGGGGCCAATGTCCCCCAACTTCACCATGAGGTTCAGCTCTGCCTGAGGATGGAGCTAGAGGTGTAGTCAGGACATGACGCCCATCATCCAGCACAGCCCATAGACAGCGAACCTGACAACACAATGACACAGTCATCACCCCGAGCCCTCCACTTACTGTATGACAAACCTTCCCACTATTATAAGGTGTTTCTGCTGTAGTTATGGGATGATCCCGCTGAGGATATGGAAGAATGTGACCCACACGTGAATCTGGAGGTCCACGATCTGAGAAGACCGCTACGTCTAGGTGGAGAATACATCCATGTACACGGCTCTCTCATCCTATAAGGGTCTAAGGAAAAAATATGCAAATGTCCTCCAAGGTGGTAAAAGGAGAACTAGCGTCACCTCTGGAAGGAAATAGGGGTGACCAAACCAGACGAGCACTCCGATCGGTCAGACATTGGTTTATTGTTCTATTTGGAATCCCCCTTTAATCCATGTGTTGGGGGCTTTTAGGAGCTTTATTTCACTACTGATGTGGCTTCTGTATGATGTAGAGCCCGTCCTCTCTCTATAAAGCTCCTCCAGTTTCCTCCTCTTTTTTTTCCAGAATTCTCCTTCACCTGAATGACTCACCGAAGATGGACAGGAATGAGATGACCAGAAGAATATTAGACTTCACCTTGGAGATCATCTACCTGCTGAGCGGAGAGGTATCTGTACTACATTTCTATCATCTATCTGCTGAGCGGAGAGGTATCTGTACTACATTTCTATCATCTATCTGCTGAGCGGAGAGGTATCTGTACTACATTTCTATCATCTATCTGCTGAGCGGAGAGGTATCTGTACTACATTTCTATCATCTCCCTGCTGAGCGGAGAGGTATCTGTACTACATTTCTATCATCTCCCTGCTGAGCGGAGAGGTATCTGTACTACATTTCTATCATCTATCTGCTGAGCGGAGAGGTATCTGTACTACATTTCTATCATCTACCTGCTGAGTGGAGAGGTATCTGTACTACATTTCTATCATCTATCTGCTGAGCGGAGAGGTATCTGTACTACATTTCTATCATCTCCCTTCTGAGCGGAGAGGTAACTGTACTACATTTCTATCATCTATCTGCTGAGCGGAGAGGTATCTGTACTACATTTCTATCATCTACCTGCTGAGCGGAGAGGTAACTGTACTACATTTCTATCATCTATCTGCTGAGCGGAGAGGTATCTGTACTACATTTCTATCATCTATCTGCTGAGCGGAGAGGTATCTGTACTACATTTCTATCATCTATCTGCTGAGCGGAGAGGTATCTGTACTACATTTCTATCATCTCCCTGCTGAGCGGAGGGGTATCTGTACTACATTTCTATCATCTCCCTGCTGAGAGGAGGGGTATCTGTACTACATTTCTATCATCTATCTGCTGAGCGGAGAGGTATCTGTACTACATTTCTATCATCTATCTGCTGAGCGGAGAGGTATCTGTACTACATTTCTATCATCATCATCCCAGGTGGCATTGATCCCACCACCTACCATAGTACTGATCCCCTCACCAACCGCACTTCAGCCTGTCCATTCTCATCTTTTGAACATGTTACAGAAGAGGAAGTCTCCCAGCTACTTTCTTCATCTCGCCCTACAACCTGCAGTAGTGACCCCTTCCCCTCACACCTTCTCCAATCTCTGTCCCCTGCTGTCACTACTTACCTTACTAAAATATTTAACCTCTCTCTCTCTTCTGGAATCTTCCCATCCTCCTTCATGCTGTTATAACTCCGCTATTGATAAAACCCTCCCTGGACCCATCCTGTGCTGCTAACTATCGACCCGTCTCTAACCTCCCCTTCATCTCTAAACTCTTGGAACGCCTGGTTTATTCTCGTGTAATCCGTTATCTCTCTGCTAACTCTCTACTTGACCGCTTACAATCTGGTTTCCGTGCTCTGCACTCTACTGAAACGGCTCTCACAAAAGTCTCCAATGATCTCCTGACGGCTAAATCCAATGGTGACTTCTCTCTTCTTATTCTTCTGGACCTCTCTGCAGCTTTTGACACTGTTGACCATCATCTCCTCCTCACTCTGCTCCGCTCAGTCGGCCTCATGGACACTGCGCTCTCCTGGTTCTCCTCTTATCTCTCAGACCGCACTTTCAGTCTATCATTTGCGGGCTCTGTTTCCTCCCCTCTTTCCCTTGCTGTTGGGGTTCCTCAGGGCTCGGTCCTCGGCCCCCTGCTCTTTTCTCTCTACACAGCCCCCATTGGACAAACCATTGCCAGATTTGGCTTCAGGTCCCATCTTTATGCTGATGACACCCAATTATACACATCTTCCCGTGACATCACCCCTGCACTCATACAGAACACCAGTGACTGTCTCTCTGCTGTCTCTAATATCATGTCCTCGCTCTATCTGACACTAAATCTCTCTAAGACTGAACTACTACTGTTTCCACCATCTAATAGATCTGTCCCTGATATATCCATTGCAGTCTCAGGCCTTACTATAACTCCTAGGCAGTAGGCCCGCTGCCTTGGGGTCATATTTGACGCAGACCTTTCCTTCACCCCTCATATTGAATCACTCGCATGTTCATGTCACCTCCACCTCAAAAACATCTCCAGAATACACCCTTTCCTTACCAGAGATACACTAAAGACACTTATTGTCTCTCTGATTCATTCTCGCCTTGACTACTGTAACTCCTTACTAATCCGTCTTCCCCTCACTAAACTCTCCCCTCTACAATCTATTCTGAATGCACTGGCCAGGCTCATCTATCAGGCTAGACGCTACAGCGAGGCCTCCGGTCTGTGCCGGTCACTACAGCGAGGCCTCCGGTCTGTGCCGGTCACTACAGCGAGGCCTCCGGTCTGTGCCGATCACTCCAGCGAGGCCTCCGGTCTGTGCCGGTCACTCCAGCGAGGCCTCCGGTCTGTGCCGGTCACTACAGCGAGGCCTCCGGTCTGTGCCGGTCACTACGGCGAGGCCTCCGGTCTGCCGGTCACTACGGCGAGGCCTCCGGTCTGTGCCGGTCACTACGGCGAGGCCTCCGGTCTGTGCCGGTCACTACGGCGAGGCCTCCGGTCTGTGCCGGTCACTACGGCGAGGCCTCCGGTCTGTGCCGGTCACTACGGCGAGGCCTCCGGTCTGTGCCGGTCACTACGGCGAGGCCTCCGGTCTGTGCCGGTCACTACGGCGAGGCCTCCGGTCTGTGCCGGTTACTACAGCGAGGCCTCGGGTCTGTGCCGGTCACTACAGCGAGGCCTCGGGTCTGTGCCAGTCACTACACTGGCTCCTATTCATTATAGAATAAAATATAAAGTTCTCCCCCTCCCCCACAAGGCTCTCCATAATGCCGCACCTCCCTACATCTCCTCCCTCATCTCTGTCTACCGCCCACTCCGTGCTCTCCGCTCACTCAATGACCTAACACTTCCAACCTCTATTATCAGAACCTCCCCCGCTCGTATACAAGACTTCTCCCGAGCTGCACCACTTCTCTGGAATGCTCTACCCCGGACAATCAGATAACTCCCAATTTCTACAGTTTCAGACGCAAACTAAAGACGCATCTTATCAGACCGGCCGATCACAATGTCTAACGTAAACCCTTCCCCTCCTCTGTCCCCGCCCCCACATTACCCCACATGATATGATGTCATCTCAGGATAACTTTATAGGTCCAAGCTCCATCCACATGTTACAGGACACGACTGGTGACGGCTCATAAAGTCTTATGTTTGTGTAATGACAGTCACCTCTATTACAGAAGTGTCTGACCCCTGTATAAGCAATGCCGCCCCTGCTACCTCCTGTGTCACCCCCTCTACCTCATAGATTGTAAGCTCTTGTGTCACCCCCTCTACCTCATAGATTGTAAGCTCTTGTGAGCAGGGCCCTCAGTCCCATTGTGTGAAATGACTTTCTCTGTAATGTATCTTTCTGTCTGTATTTGAACCCTACACATTGTACAGCGCTGCGGAATATGTTGGCGCTATAGAAATAACATTTATTATTATTATTATTATTATTATTATTATTATTATTATCTCCCTGCTGAGCGGAGAGGTAACTGATAGAGATGAGCGAACAGTAAAATATTTGATGTTCGTTATTCGTTATGAATATCATCTCAATATGTGACTATTGGAAGGAATCTGGAACCCCATTATAGTCTATGGGAGAAGATGCTTCGTTTCAGGGGATCCCACCATTCACCTCAGGAGAGTCACCAAGTCCACTATGACACCCCAGGAAATGATGCCAACACCTCTGCAATGTAACTGGGACAGCAGGGGGAGCATGTCTGGGGGCATCTAACACACCAAAGTCCCTTTATTACCCCACTATCACAGCCTAACAACTACACACTATACACACTCACTACAACCTCTATCACAGTGGGGGGAAATACCTGGAAACCTTCTTTCCTCTACATTAATATGGACAGAAACATAACTTTAAACTGAATGAAACATTAGCATGCGCTCATCACAATTGCCGATATGACAGCTGTGTTAAGCAGGGTGCAGGGTACAACGCAGACCAGGCCCGAGCACCAGGAACAGGTGTTACAATGGCTAGCGGATAACGCTTCCAGCTCTGTATCCACCAGCCAGTCAGCCACTACCTGCAGTTGTGTTCATACCCAAGAGTCTGTCCCTCCTTCCTCCCAACATGCCCAATCTTCCCAACAGAGTCATCCCACCCTTTCCTCCCTCCCAGGAGCTGTTTTCAGGTCCTTTTACCCTCTTGCACTCTGTTTAACCACTTCCCGAATCCAAGGAGCTAACAGACAAATTTCTCTGCCCTGATGCCTAAACACTGGAGCATCCGCCGTTGGAAGAGTTGGTGGTGGATGACGAGGCCACCGACCCAACCTGGACAGGGGTGATGTCTAGTGAGGAAAGCAGTGTAGATGTGGAGGCAAGCACAGCACCAAAAAAAGGTGGCTAGAGGCAGAGTCATGTCCAGAGGCAGAGGACAGCTGCTTCACAGAAGCCAGGCCAGAGCTAGCAAGGCCCGAGATGTTCCCTCTTCTAGCCACTCACCCAAAAGTCACCCATCGAGGCCACGTCTCTCAATGGTGTGTAGATTTTTCAACGTGTGCGCAGAGGACAAACTGAGTGCAGTTTGCACACTATACAACTCAAAACTGGATAGGGGCTCTGAAAAAAGCAACCTTACCACCTCAGCCATGCGCCCTCATTTGGAAGGCAAGCCCTGGGCTCAGTGGGAGAGAGCAAACGCAGGAGAATCATCGGCCGGCGTTGTCGACACTGCCTCTCCCACTGTTTCCAGTGCTGGCGCTGCAGTCCAGACCACCAGCCTGGACACTTCCACATCCGTCTCTGACACTTTGGGGACTTCACCCTCATCCTCCCCTTTTCCTGTCTCTGCTCCTTGCCTGCACCATCATGTACCTCTTCCCAGCAAATCTCCATCTCCCAGACATTTGAGCGCAGGCAGAAGTACAGCGCTATCCACCCACATGCACAAGCCTTAAATGGCCACATCTCAAAACTGCTGACCCTGGAGATGTTGCCGTTTATGCTTGTGGAGACTCAGGCCTGATGGCAGCTGCGGCACCTCACTATGCCGTCCCTAGCCATCACTACTTCTCCTGGTGAGCCGCCCTGCCTTGCACCAGCATGTGTCACATAACATCAGTCGGGCCCGGAGTTCCACGCATTGCTCTAAGGTCCACTTGACCACCAATGCCTGGAGAAGCGCATGCGGACAGGAACGGTACATCTCACTCACAGCACACTGGGTGAATGTAGTGGAAGCTGGGTCGCAAGCTGAGCGGGCCTACATCCTCTCCCCGCCCAAGATCCTGGCAGAGGTTCTCACAAACCCTCCTCCTCTGTAATCGACCCCAGCTCCAAGCTGGAAACGCTGCAGCACTGGCGTGGGGAGACGTCAGCAGGCCTTGCTGAAGCTCATCAACTTGGGTGCACAAAAACACACTGCCCCCGAGGTGAGGGATGCCATCCTAGAGGAGACAGCAATGTGGTTTTCGCCGCTGCACCTGGGCCCAGACATGGTCGTGTGTGATAATGGCCGGAACCTGGTAGCGGCTCTGGAGCTTGCCAGACTCAAAACACTTTCCATGTCCAGCCCAAGTTTTCAACTTGGTGGTGCAAAGGTTTTAAAAATCTACCCCAATGTGCCTGATATACTGGTGAAAGTGCGGGGCTTGTGCACCCACTTTTGTAAGTCTACATTTGCCGCTGCTAGCATGAAAACCCTCCAGCTACGCCTCCATCTACCAGAACACCGGCTGATGTGCGACGTCCCCACACGCTGGAACTCGATGTACCACATGTTGAGCAGAGTGTGTGAGCAGCAGAGACCCTTGATGGAGTACCATCTCCAAAACCCAAGGGTTCCTCAGAGTCAACTCCCGCAGTTTCTGCACCATGAGTGGCCATGGATGGCAGACTTATGTGAGATCTTACGCGTCTTTGAGGAGTCCACCATGAGGGTCAGTTGTGATGATGCACTAGTGAGTGTAACAACCCCGCTCCTGTGTGTGATGTGAGAATCTCTCATCGCCATCAGGGATGACACATTGGACGCTGAGGATTCGGGCATAGGAGCAGAAACATCCCAGCAGGATAGTCAGGACACTCCTGTCCCCTTCACAGCGCACATTGATGGAGGAGGAGGAGGACGAAGTGGCAGATCTCATTGTCACACACGAGGCTACCGGGGAAGTTCATTGCATCCCATTGCTTCACCGTGGATTGGGCGAAGGGGAGGAACCAATTGAGAGTGACCCGGTGGGGGCAGCCAAGTCATGCCGAGTAACACTCTGGCACACATGGCTGACTTCATGTTGGGCTGCTTTTCCAGTGACAAACGCATTGTACACATCAGGGAGAGCAAACAATACTGGATATTTGCAATCCTGGACCCCCGGTATAAAAATAACATCTCCTCTTTTATTCCGGTAGAGGGGAGGGCCAATCGCATTAATGATTGCCACAAGCAACTGGTGCAGAATATGATGGAGATGTTTCCAGCATGTGATGTTGGCGGCAGAGAGGAGAGTTCCTCCAACAGGCTAACAACTGTCATCCGGTGCACACCCGGCAGGGGCAGACTCTCCAAGGTGCGGGACATGTTAATGGCACCTGCTCGCCAAAGTACCGCCACTGAGGGGCCTAGTGTCACCAGGAGGGATAAGTATAGGCACATGTTGCGGGAGTACCTGGCTGACACCAGCCCTGTCCTCTCCGATCCCTCTGCGGCCTACACGTATTTGGTGTCGAAGTTGGATCTGTGGCCCTTAAAGTTTCGCCTTTTTGGTGGGACAAAGAGCCACCTCTGTCACCTGCTGAGCGACTCTCCTACCTGGAACTCCTTAATAGAACTGGCGTGTCTGGGGTTTCTTTTGAGTACAAGTCTGATTTCTGTTTCTTGTCACAATTTTTGATAAATGAAACCTGGTGATGGATCTCCTGTATTCTGTTCTCTCCTGGCCTGTGAGATTATCAATAGACTAGGAAGAGATTAGAGACAGAATATCTATACATTTGTATTTGGTTTATTGAGAGTTGCTGAGGAATGGCACGAAGAAAAGCTTTTCTTCAAAGATAATTTTGGAATTTTTAAGGAGTTTTATAGTAAGTCTTCTCTTCTCGGAGGCCTTAGGCCCTTGGGGTGAGTTCAGCCTTGCACTGGCAGATATATACGGTAGTAGATAAACACCATATATACCAGATGACAGTATACAGGAATGAAGGAGTTCACAAACTGATGTATACAAATGTATGTTTTTGAGGGTATATACTTCCATATAAAGCTTTCTTCTCACCCAATGGGACAGTTATAATGAGTGAGTGCAAAAACTGATGTATACAAGTGTATGGTTTTTTTGTATACACAGTGGGTAGATATATTGAGTGTATCTACTGCCATATATACCAGATGACAGTATACAGGTTTCTTCTCACCCAATGGGACAGGTACAATGTGAGTGAACAAAAACACTTGTATACATCAGTTTGTTTGTAGTATACACGGAGAGTAGATAGATATAGCGTTTATCTACTACTGTATATACCGGGTGCAAGGTATACAGCTTACTTCTCACCCCAATGGGACAGGTATATACTGTATACCAGTGGTAGGGAATTGGAGCCCTAAAAAGGACTTTTTGACGAAATTAGCTGCAGGATGAGTGTATATTCTAGTGGTGTATATACTGGGGGTGTATATACTAGTTGTGTATATACTGAGGGTGTATATACTAGTGGTGTATATACTGGGGGTGTATATACTAGTGGTGTATATACTGAGGGTCTATATACTAGTGGTGTATATACTGAGGGTGTATATACTGGTGGTGTATATACTGAGGGTGTATATACTAGTGGTGTATATACTGGGGGTGTATATACTAGTGGTGTATATACTGAGGGTCTATATACTAGTGGTGTATATACTGAGGGTGTATATACTGGTGGTGTATATACTGAGGGTGTATATACTAGTGGTGTATATACTGGGGGTGTATATACTAGTGGTGTATATACTGAGGGTCTATATACTAGTGGTGTATATACTGAGGGTGTATATACTGGTGGTGTATATACACTTATCAAGCAGTGTAGCTCTGAGACTCTCTCCTCCCTAGCAGTAGCTCATCCCTCTCTCGCTCTCAGCATTGTCTCTCCCTATCTCTCCAAGCCGCAAATGAGACAAATATGGCGGCCACTATTCTTATAAATCCGAGGTCACCTGATTTCGGCAGCCAATGACTTTTTCCAATTTTTTTCGATGCCTCCGTTGTCGTAGTTCCTGTCTCACCTTCCCTGTACAGTTATTGGTGCAAAAAAAGCGGCAGGGAAGGTGGGAGGGGATACAAATTTTTACTGTGTTTACCGTGTGGTATTCGATTGGAATCGTATATGTGGAATAGCCTGATATTCGATTGAATAGCTAATGGATGGAACGGTATTCGCTCATCTCTAGTAACTGATGATGGGTTCTGTTGTGTGATGTTACTGGGTGACATTCTCACCACTTTATTGTACAGTTATGTGCTCCTCTCTGGAGCGCTAGCCTTCTCTCTGCTTCTCTGATGCGCACAGTGTCACAATAGGAGACAAAAATATTATTTCCAGGAGAGTTTTTTGAAAAATTCAGTTTGTATAGCCAAGGAAGACATGGCTGTAACAAGGAGGCGACCTCTACATCTAGAGGAAAGAAGGTTTATACACAACATAGAAGGGATTCTTTACTGTAAGAGCAGGGAGACTATGGAGCTCTGTGCCCAAGGAAGTCGTCATTATGAAGTCACTAATATAACTCGCTAGGATCCCCGGAGTAATAATACTGCTCCAGTGACTTCTGGGGGAGGGGAGATGTTCATCCAGGGATTTACTCTGGGTGTCGGGATAGAATTTTATCCCTATATGTGTCTCTCCATATACAGGAGTATACAATAGTGAGGAAAACATCGGGGGAAGGTGTGACTCCCATCATCCATCTCCAGGAGTCAGGAAGATGGAGCAGGAGTCGGGGCCCCACCATAGATCCAGGAGGAGGTTGGAGCAGGAGCCGGGGCCCCACCATAGATCCAGGAGGAGGAGGCAGCAGGAGCTGGGGCCCCACCATAGATCCAGGAGGAGGATGGAGCAGGAGTCGGGGCCCCACCATAGATCCAGGAGGAGGATGGAGCAGGAGCCAGGGCCCCACCATAGAGCCAGGAGGAGGATGGAGCAGGAGCCGGGGCCCCACCATGGAGCCTCCCCCTCTCTCCCTGATACATGAGCAGAAGATCCTAGAGATCATCTACAAGATGCTGGAGCTGCTGACTGGAGAGGTGACAGTGCTGGGAATGCTGGGACATTATACAGTAACTGGAGGGGGCGGGGTGATGACTGTATCATTGTGTTGTCAGGTTCCTATAAGGTGTCAGGATGTCGCTGTCTATTTCTCCATGGAGGAGTGGGAGTATTTAGAAGGACACCAGGATCGGTACGAGGAGGTGATGATGGAGGACCCCCGGCCCCCCTGGACATCACATGGTAAGAGGAGATATATATATTATATACAGACCCCCGGCCCCCCCGGACATCACATGGTAAGAGGAGACACTTCCAGATATTTCTTTGATGTCTTCTCCATTGCTGTGGGCACAGGCTGGCTCTTTATACGGTCATGTGTGCGGTATAATGTATGATACAGTTTGGCCACTTATGCACCAAAATTTGCACTTCCATCCCAATGAATAATGGGCATGTCTGGGTGGGAATTTGCAGGAGGAGGGCGTGGCCGTCCACGTTCCAGCAGATTTATTATAGTTGACGGCAGAGTCGGGCATATATTTTAGCTCCTGTCTACACCAGGTCTTGGGCGCATCATTCTTTTTTTTTTTTCCTTTATTTATATATAAACAACAACAAAATACAAAAGAGAAGCAAGGCAGGACCAGAATACACGGCCCAGCATGCCCCGAACGTAACAGGAACACGTCCACACGGACAAAACAAATCCTAACAATCAGAAACACAAAAAAAAGACAATAACAATCAAAAAGGGTGAAAAAACTAAGAAAAAAAAACACAAGACCAGAGCCCCAATGCAAGACCCCTTGACCAGCCAGGGCCTCAACCAATCAGGTCTCTGTATGTCTGGGTACCCTGGAAAAGAAGCCAAGGCATCCAGGCATCCACATAGGCCACATGAGCGTCTGTAAGAGAGGCAGTGAGGTCCTCCATAGCCCTGACAAGTGGGCGAACTCGTGCGCTGCGGAGTGAAGGTGTTATGATCTGCAGCTTACTAATATAAATAATAACCTGCAGAGCCCAACTTGTCTCTGAGCCGTAGAACTACTCCGGTGTGAATGGGACAGTTTGCGTCACTGCCAGGCTACTCCACATCAGGGGGTCTCTATTAACCTTACAGAGACGGCCTGCACAGCTAAGAGCAGCCGCTAAACAAATACAGTCAGAACCTCTGAGCTACAACAGACCAAAGTGCAATACTGAAAACAAGGCCACTACTGCCAGAGAACTAATAGTCAGACTCCTAACTAAGGGGCGATTCTAACTACGGCCAACTACAGAGCAACAGCACAGGATCCTGCACACAACCGGGAAGAGGCTAGGGCGGCGGGCTGAGCCACCCGTCTTCTTAAATAGGGAAAGGGCAGTCCCAACAAACCAGCCCACGCCGGGCGCACATTGCGGACACCCTTGTCAGTCACACAACCAATCACGCCCAGCTGCTGCTTGGCAGTTAACCCCTGCTAAGCAGGGCTGTTTGCAACAGGGAAAGGGTGACAGCCAGCAAGAAGCCACAACAGAGGAACGGGCCGCGACCCGACCTCTATGCCACACTGTCCTAACAGAGGGTCAGTCAGGCGCCTTCCCGCCGCATCGCAGACCAAGGGGACATAGTTGCAAAACTTTTGCTCCCTGAGACATCTCACCAGAGTGCGACTGCACTTATTCACAAATTCATAGAAATGCCTGCGGCCCCTAGCCATAAGGGATTTGGGGTGAATGTCGAGACGGTCCCGTAACTTTTTATGATCCGAGAGAAGAGCTGCCTGGGTGTCGGGGGCCATGAGATAGTTTGTGCGTTTGCTCCAGGGAAACCACATCTGCTACCGCCTTGGACCTATCTTTCGTAACCTGGGAACCTTGCTGAATGACCATCCCCCGCACTGGACCTGTACGTGGCTCCCGAGTCCAGAATGAGCTGTAGAACTGGTTTCATGGCCAGGGTGCGGCGGGAGACATCAGGAAGAAGAGACAACTAGTTGTTCAGCAAGGGAACCGGGCCATGTCACCAAGTCGCTTGAAGAATATCCTCCTTCTCCTTATAGAAGTGGAGTCTGCAAAGAATTGCGGGGTTCCATGGAGGTAGCACGTCTGGGGCTAAGCACACAATATTTATTTCCGTGTCTAGCAGACGAGAGAAGACAGTGTGAAAGATGGAGGTAGCAATAAAGCGGAGCTCGGCAGAGGGAACAGCGTCAGGGATGCTGCGGAGCTTGATATTATTCCGGCGGCCTCTATTTTCCTGGTCATTAATTTGCAGCAGGATATGTTGGTTGAATGAGCGTTGAGTAGACAAGGATTGTCCAACAGCCACCAGACATTGATCAATGGAGACCAGTATATTGCTGCTGGACTGTGACTTGCTCCGATAGTCACTGGAGTTCAGATTTAAACCCCGACAGGATCTTTTCCTTTCTCTCGCAACTCTATGAACCATTACCTCCAAGTCCCTCTTGGTGGGCATAGTGTGGAGGAGTTGCCATATATCCTCCAGCGTAGGACGTTTAGAGTGGTGAGAAGCTGAGGAGGCTCCTGCTGAGAAGAATCGGATGAGTCAGAGGCAGGTGGGGCGTGAACGAGCACAGGAGAAGAAGAGAAGTCCATACCTGACTAGTAGCCAGGGCAACAATAAAGGCAGAGCCCCTTGGAGGGAGGGATTGAGGGCGCTCAAGGTGAGACGGAAAGTCCAGGCCCCAAGGGCCGGGTCAGACACCCCAGAGAGAATAGATGAAGAGCCAGTCCGAGGGTCGGGGGACATCACAGTCCAAAGCAGCCAGCATAGACATTTCCCCCGTAAGGGAGTGGGTAACCTGCGTTCGCTACAGCAGGGGTGCCCCTATAGAGGGGGCCACAGGGAAGAGGAAGCAGCAAGAGCTGCATAGGCACCAGGAGGAGTGAAGGTCAGTGTGGCAGAGGGGAGTTGGATTAAGGGAGGGGGAAGGCAGAGGTGGAACAGCCGCCATCTTGGGCGCATCATTCTTTTCCATAGAGGCGTAGGACTCCCGAGTCATGATGAATCTCCTCCTTTGTCTTTATACAGTATATAGAGGGCCTTATCTGGACTTGCACATGGGATCACTTTTAGAGAACAGCACAATCCTTCTGTATTTCAGTGTGTTGTGCCCATGGTGTCTTTCTGTTATCCCTTCGGGTAGGATGTAATGGGTGCACTAAGATGGAAGGGTTGTGGACAAAAGAGGGATATCGGGCAACAGAGCGAGCAGCCAGGGATCCCGTCATTGTGTGTTTGTGTCCCTACAGATGGATCCAGTAGGAGAAATCCCCCCAAGCGATGCCCTCTGTATTCCCAGGACTGGCCTGAGGAGAATGTCCCAGACAATCATCAAGTAGGTGGCGCTGCTGAACCCTGGGGCACATCTATACAGGGGGGTCATAGATTCCAGGGGTCTCTTTTGTTGATGTGTTAGATTTTCCACTGAATTGTTCCATCGGTCACATAAGGGAGAAGATCTGACTAATATTAAAGAGGAAGAAGAAGAGGAGGAGAGGATGAGGAGCCATCACCTGTGTAAGAGGGAAGAGGAGGAGGAAATTCCAGGAGGTGTTACCACAGGTACGGGCTCATGGATGTAGGAGGTGACTAGGCCACGGCCCCAGTCTGATATAGAGAGAGAGCAGGAGAGAGACTGACACATGGAATAATAGAATGAAGCACACAGGAAGTTTAGTTCTGAGTCAGTCTCATATGGTATGGCAATACTGGTTGGAAGCAACACTTAAAGAATCATTCCCATTGGATAGACCCGAGGGCCAAGTCTTTGGGGCTGTTTTTAAGACTGGTCGTTGTTCATCCTTTTATGAAAATGTTGAAAATATTTTGTGGTTTATTAATTTTTAAATCCTTTTTTTTTTTTTTTTTTTTAAGAAAATCTCGATAATTCTGAGGAGATCTTAAGGTTGACGCTAAATTATCTAGAAGATGAAGATATGATGGAGCGCTCCTCAGGAGCAAACCTCATTACACCTAATGTACATCCAGGACATCACAGTACAGATCCATCGTATAATCTCCTGAATCACGAGGAACCTTCTCACCAATCACAGATTGTAAGGATACGAACCATCCAGGAAGGAGGTAACAGGACCCAATGTGCAAAAGAGTTCACAAAAAGCCCAGGACTTTTTCCACACAAGAGAATTCACACAGGAGAAAAGCCATACTCCTGTTCAGAATGTGGCAAGTGCTTTCGAGATAAGTCAAGTCTTGTAATACATGTGAGAATTCACACAGGAGAGAAGCCTTATTCATGTTCACTATGTGGGAAATGCTTTACAGATAAATCAAGTCTTGTGATACATGAGAGAATCCACAAAGGAGAGAAACCATATTCGTGTTCAGTGTGCGGGAGATGCTTCACAGACAAATCCACTCTTGTAAGACATAAGCGTGTTCACACAGGGGAGAAGCCATATTCATGTTCACTTTGTGGGAAATGTTTTACAAATAGATCACATCTTGTTAAACACGAAAGAACTCACACAGGAGAGAAGCCGTATGCATGTTCGCAATGTCTGTGCTGCTTTACAGATAAATCACATCTTGTCAAACATGAGAGAATTCACACAGGAGAGAAGCCATTTACATGTTCAGTTTGTAAAAAGGTCTTCACAGATAAATCAAGTCTTGTTAGACATGAGAGAATTCACACAGGGGAGAAGCAATATTCATGTTCGGTATGTGGGAAAGGCTTTTCACAAAAATCAAATCTTGTTACACATGAAAGAAGTCACACAGGAGAGAAGCCATATTCATGTTCAGAATGTGGGAAATGCTTTATAAGTAAATCAAAACTGGTTATACATGAAAGGAGTCACACAGGAGAGAAGCCATATTCATGTTCAGAATGTGGAAAAGGTTTTACAGATAGATCAAATCTTGTTAAACATGAGAGAATTCACACAGGAGAGAAGCCGTATTCATGTGCAGAATGTGGGAGGTGCTTTATAACAAAAGCCAGACTTAGGGGACATCAGAGAAGTCACACAGGAGAGAAGCCATATTCATGTTCAGAATGTGACAAGTGTTTTACAAATAAATCTAGTCTTGTTAAACATGAGAGAATTCACACAGGAGAGAAGCCGTATCCATGTGCAGAATGTGGGAAATTTTTTATTACTAAGGCCAGACTTGGTGAACATCAGAGAACTCACACCGAGGAGAAGCCATATCCATGTTCAGAATGCGGAAATTGTTTTAGTACTAAAGCTGAACTTGGCGATCACCAGAGAACTCACACAGAGGAGAAGTCGTATCCATGTCTGGAAAGTGAGAAATGTTTTAGTACGAAAGCTGAACTTATGGATGATTGGAGGAATCAGACCGAGGAGAAGCCATTTTGAAGTTCTAGACATCAATTCTGTCCTGGAGAATGAAATGAGAATTAGTTCACTGAAGTCACCTGAATATTTCCCTCTTTTCTCTATTTTTGTACCTGAATCTGTAACATAATAAAATTAGATGGCCTATTGATATTTGTAATTCTAAGTAACGTGACATGTGCGATATATCAGGAGGACTCACGTGTGACATGGGGTATATCAGGAGGACTCACGTGTGACATGGGATATATCAGGAGGACTCACGTGTGACATATGCAATATATAAGGAGGATTTACATGTGACATGGCGTATATCAGGGGTACTCACGTGTGACATGGGGTATATCAGGAGGGCTCACGTGTGACATGGGGTATATCAGGAGGACTCACGTGTGACATGGGGTATATCAGGAGGGCTCACGTGTGACATGGGGTATATCAGGAGGGCTCACGTGTGACATGGGGTATATCAGGAGGACTCACGTGTGACATGGGGTATATCAGGAGGGCTCACGTGTGACATGGGGTATATCAGGAGGACTCACGTGTGACATGGGGTATATCAGGAGGGCTCACGTGTGACATGGGGTATATCAGGAGGACTCACGTGTGACATGGAGTATATCAGGAGGATTCACGTGTGACATGGGGTATATCAGGAGGACTCACGTGTGACATGGGGTATATCAGGAGGGCTCACGTGTGACATGGGGTATATCAGGAGGACTCACGTGTGACATGGGGTATATCAGGAGGACTCACGTGTGACATGGGGTATATCAGGAGGGCTCACGTGTGACATGGGGTATATCAGGAGGACTCACGTGTGACATGGGGTATATCAGGAGGGCTCACGTGTGACATGGGGTATATCAGGAGGACTCACGTGTGACATGGGGTATATCAGGAGGACTCACGTGTGACATGGAGTATATCAGGAGGATTCACGTGTGACATGGGGTATATCAGGAGGACTCACATGTGACATGGGGTATATCAGGAGGACTCACATGTGACATGGGGTGTATCAGGAGGACTCACATGTGACACGGTATATCAGGAGGACTCACATGGGAAATGGGGTATATCAGGAGGACTCACATGTGACACGGTATATCAGGAGGACTCACATGGGACATGGGGTATATCAGGAGGACTCACGTGTGACACGGTATAGCAGGAGGACTCACGTGTGACATGGGGTATAGCAGGAGGACTCACGTGTGACATGGGGTATATCAGGAGGACTCACATGTGACATGGGGTATATCAGGAGGACTCACATGTGACATGGGGTATATCAGGAGGACTCACATGTGACATGGGGTATATCAGGAGGACTCGCATGTGACATATGCGATATATCAGGAGGACTCACATGTGACATGGGGTATATCAGGAGGACTCACATGTGACATGGAGTATATCATCGTCTTCAGTAGAAGGAGTAAAGCTGTTGTAGATTTCCATGTGTAGATACACAGTGCAGTCACATTAGTGTCACCACCGGTCACAATCCAGAATAATCCCCTTTGGCAGAGCGGACGCTGCGAGACCTGCAGGACGAGAGGGAGATGGAGGACCAGCCTCCAGGGAGGACAGGAAAGGAACAGCGCTCACCCGTACTGATACGCGAAATATGACTTTACTGCACGACGCGTTTCAGGCCGTAAGGCCCTTTCCCAAGTGCACATAAATCCTGCCACGGTGAGTCACAACATACGTAAGCCAGTGTGACCTGCCGTGGCAGGATGAGTGCTGTTCCTTTCCTGTCCTCCCTGGAGGCTGGCCACCATCTCCCTTGTCCACCATCTCCCTGGCCACCATCTCCTTTGTCCACCATCTCCCTTGTCCTGACGTCCATGTGACGGAGATCAGCTGCTGCCCGCTATATCCACAACGGTTGTCATGTCCTTACAGTTGTTGTGTCTTACACATCCCAATCAGGTCAGCAGTCACCTGTTACGTTTATTATCCTTTTAAACATCAAGGCTATTACACCAGGATCGGCTCGGGACTTTTTTGTGCAGGTAGAGAGGAGATGTTGTGATGATGTCACTGGGATGTTGTGATGATGTCACTGGGATGTTGAGCCGACTCCAGTGCCGTGTCCAGCAGCGCTAGGTTACGCGGTTGAGGATCCATGGCATGAACAACCCGATCAAGGTGGTCCCACAGATTCTCGATTGGGTTCAAGTCCGGGGAATTTGCTGGCCAAGGAAGTACAGTAAACTCATCCTAGTGCTCCTCGACCCACGCCCGTACACTGTGAACTTTATGACGCGTCGCATTGTCCTGCTGGTAGACGCCATCATCCTGAGGGAAAACAATTCGCATGTAGGGGTGAACATGGTCCGCAAGGTTAGAGGCATACGTGTGCTGATCCATCGTGTCTTCCACAATGATGAGTGCACCCAGATGGCTGATGACACGCGCCTTCTGCCATTGGTTATTTAATGTAGGCGCTGGTCACATTATTAGGACTGGACTGTGTATAATAGCATAGTCTAAACCAAATCCATGTAATCACTCCTAACCCCTGTGACGCAGTATACAGCTCCACCGCACAGATACAACTTGCAATGCGTCTTCCTCAGGAATCATCATGATGACCACACGTCACTGTGGACCAGTTGAGACATCTCTGGAAAGCGCAGTAAGGGTTAACATGGCCACTGGTCTTTGAACTTTGATGAAAAGAAAAACTTTCTAATAATTCAGTCCCATCAGCTCTTATGTATGTATATAGAGAGTATATATATGAGTTTCTGTCTGTCTGTTCTTTATGCGCGACCAAACGACTGGAACGATCTTTACCAAATTTTGTAGACAGGTACTTTAGATGTCCGGGAAGGTTTTAGACCAGGCCTCAGCTCTCTCAGACGTACCATTCCTGAGATACAGTATCCCCAAAAAATAACCAGCATTAGCCGATACAAACCTGCAAGTCTTTCACTCATATTCCAACTGCCATACACACGGTCACATGTCTCTTATCAGCCAATAGAAGCTTGCAGGCGCTTAGTCTCCACATGCACACAGCTTTACTCCAGGTTTCCATAACAATCCAGCCATTTGTCTTCACTGCTGTAGGTCAGATTTAAAGGGGCATGTCACTGTGTATGACACTGTTACACAAAGTTACATACACACAGCTTTACTCCAGGTTTCTCAAACAACCAATCGCAGGTTACTGATATCCAAACTGAAATACACACGATCACATGATGCTTATAGACCAATGGAAACTTGTACGTTCTTCAGTCTTCACATACACACAGCTTTACACCAGGTTTCCACAGCAAGCAAGCTATTTAGGTTCTGTATTAGTCGACAGCAGTTCAGAGATCCTTAAGTATTCAGTCGTATGATGTGTATTAGCCAAAATAACTTCACATTTCATTTACCAGCTTTCCATAACAACACAGCCATAAATGCTGCACCTATACTGGACGGCCATACTGGATGTCAGCATTCTTAGACCAAAGCTAATCCTATGGGGCCACTGCACAAACAAAACATGGAATATACCCGTGTGAAGCAGAGTCCTTCTACTAGTCATCTTATAAATGTTTCCAAACATCCAATATGCAAATCACTGAACACAGCCCTTGGAAGAAGCCGAAGTACATTGCTTTGTTACCGTAACACGTTGTGCCTTTGGGCCTTCTGCACATCAGTTTTTCTCCTGCTGGTTGAGTATTTCATGTTCATTATCTTTAATTAACATTACATATTAGTCTTTACTGGAAATAATAATAATACATTTTATTTATATAGCGCCAACATATTCCGCAGCGCTGTACAATTTGTAGAGTACAAATACAGACAGATACATTACAAAGAAAGTCATTTCACACAACGGGACTGAGGGCCCTGCTCACAAGAGCTTACAATCTATGAGGTAGAGGGGGGGACACAAGAGATAGCAGGGGCGGCATTACTTATACAGGGGTCAGACACTTCTGTAATAGAGGTGACTGTCATTACACAAACATAAGACTTTATGAGCCGTCACCAGTCGTGTCCTGTAACATGTGGATGGAGATTGAACAAATAAGTTAGGCTGGAAAGGCATCATATCAAGTGGGGTAATGTGGAAGCGGGGACAGAGGAGGGTTAAAATGTAGGGATTCTAATTGTAGTACGGAGGGGTTGACATTAGGAATTGTGATCGGCCTGTCTGAAGAGATGTGTCTTTAGTTTGCACTTGAAGTTGTAGAAATTGGGAGTTATCTGATTGTCCGGGGTAGAGCATTCCAGAGAAGTGGTGCAGCTCGGGAGAAGTCTTGTATACGAGCGGGGGAGGGTCTGATAATAGAGGATGGAAGTGTTAGGTCATTGAGTGAGCAGAGAGCGGGGGTTGGGCGGTAGACAGAGATGAGGGAGGAGATGTATGGAGGTGCGGCATTATGGAGAGCCTTTTGGGGGAGGGGGAGAACTTTATATTTTATTCTATAATGAATAGGCAGCCAATGTAGTGACCGGCACAGACCCGAGGCCTCGCTGTAGTGACCGGCACAGACCGGAGGCCTCGCTGTAGTGACCGGCACAGACCGGAGGCCTCGCTGTAGTGACCGGCACAGACCGGAGGCCTCGCTGTAGTGACCGGCACAGACCGGAGGCCTCGCTGTAGTGACCGGCACAGACCGGAGACCTCGCTGTAGTGACCGGCACAGACCGGAGGCCTCGCTGTAGTGACCGGCACAGACCGGAGACCTCGCTGTAGTGACCGGCACAGACCGGAGGCCTCGCTGTAGTGACCGGCACAGACCGGAGACCTCGCTGTAGTGACCGGCACAGACCGGAGGCCTCGCTGTAGTGTCTAGACTGATAGATGAGCCGCTGCATTCAGAATAGATTGTAGAGGGGAGAGTTTAGTGAGGGGAAGACCGATTAGTAAGGAGTTACAGTAGTCAAGGCGAGAATGAATCAGAGAGACAATAAGTGTCTTTAGTGTATCTCTGGTAAGGAAAGGGCGTATTCTGGAGATGTTTTTGAGGTGGAGGTGACATGAACGTGCGAGTGATTCAATATGAGGGGTGAAGGAAAGGTCTGCGTCAAATATGACCCCGAGGCAGCGGGCTTACTGCCTAGGAGTTATAGTAAGGCCTGAGACTGCAATGGATATATCAGGGACAGATCTATTAGATGGTGGAAACAGTAGTAGTTCAGTCTTAGAGAGATTTAGTTTCAGATAGAGCGAGGACATGATATTAGAGACAGCAGAGAGACAGTCACTGGTGTTCTGTAGGGCAGGGCTGATGTCACGGGAAGATGTGTATAATTGGGTGTCATCAGCATAAAGATGGGACCTGAAGCCAAATCTGGCGATGGTTTGTCCAATGGGGGCTGTGTAGAGAGAAAAGAGCAGGGGGCCGAGGACCGAGCCCTAAGGAACCCCAACAGCAAGGGAAAGAGGAGAGGAAACAGAGCCCGCAAATGATAGACTGAAAGTGCGGTCTGAGAGATAAGAGGAGAACCAGGAGAGCGCAGTGTCCATGAGGCCGACTGAGCGGAGCAGAGTGAGGAGGAGATGATGGTCAACAGTGTCACAAGCTGCAGAGAGGTCCAGAAGAATAAGAAGAGAGAAGTCACCATTGGATTTAGCCATTAGGAGATCATTAGAGACTTTTGTGAGAGCCGTTTCAGTAGAGTGCAGAGCGCGGAAACCAGATTGTAAGGGGTCAAGCAGAGAGTTAGCAGAGAGATAGCGGATTAAAGGAGAATAGACCAGGCGTTCCAAAAGTTTAGAGATGAAGGGGAGGTTAGAGACGGGTCGATAGTTAGCAGCACAGGATGGGTCCAGGGAGGGTTTTATCAATAGCGGAGTTATAACAGCATGAAGGAGGATGGGAAGATTCCAGAAGAGAGAGAAAGGTTAAATATTTTAGTAAGGAAATAAATCGAAGTATTCATACTCGAATACCACGTGGTAAACAGTAAAAATTCACTTCCCCTCCCACCTTCCCTGGAGCTTTTTTTACACCAATAACAGTGCAGGGGAGATGGGACAGGAACTAGGACAATGGAGGCATCGGAAAAAAGGGCTCCAATTCCGTACCACCTTTTCCCCCTGTCACGGGATGGTTAGAGTCTATACTATAGGCAATGTGTAATATATATTTCATGTGGAATGTATTCTCTAACCTGTTGTAAACATCAGTGTGTAGTTGGCTGATTCGGGTCTAGTGTGTTAGCACATTGTATGCAAATACCTCTAACTAGTGAGGACCAGTGAGGACAATGGGTGGAGATAATCTGATCAGTGTCTCCAAGAAGATGTTGGACTGTGCATTGTCCATAGTAGACAGGGAGTCTGCTCTCCTTGGCATAGGTGAGGGGGGAAGGATCTGTGACTCAGCCCTTCCCACCCCCAGGTATAGGTGTAACAGTTTAGTATATAGTATATAGCTAGCAGTTAGTATGTGTTAGCCGGCCTGTGCACAGCTCTGCAGAGAGCCAGGATTTAGTTACAGGACCAAGGAGCCAAAGCTATCATTGGATTGTGACTTCTGTGGACTTATTGTTATTACGGTTGATGTGACCGCCGCCGGCTACTAACTTTGTGGATTACAATAAATTGCTGTTGTCTCCCGACCTCTTGCGTCCCTGTTGATTCAAAAGACCATCCGGAGGAAGACGTATACCTTTGCTCCGTGACAACTGGTGGCAGCGGTGGGATCAACAGCGGATAGCGAGATGGACTACAGCAGCCCAGCGATTAATGGAGCCACAACCTCAGAATACAGGAACTGGACTATGGCAAGTCTACAAGTAAGGGCCCGGGAACTAAACCTGAGTTACCAGGGAAGAACGAAAGAGCAACTGATCGAGGCACTGGAGGAGATGACCCTGCAAAGCGACCATGAGGAGGGCTGCCCCCAGGAGACAGTAGAGATACGGGAGTGGCAGGTACAGACCCAAAAGAGCAGATGGGTTGTTTTGTATGAGGAGGAATTGGCAGTGCTGGGGCTAGGAGCAACTGCAGAGCAAAGGAGTAGAGCGTTACAGAGGGCTCAGGAAACGGAGAAGGAGGAACAGAGAATGGCGCATGAAAAGGAAAGAATGGCGCATGAAATGCGAATGGCTGAGATAACTATGAGGAATTATAATCAAACGTCGACCCCCAGCCCAACAGTGAGAGAACCACCATATGTCTCCCATAAACACTTCAAGACCTTTGAGGAAGCGGCTGGGGATGTTGATGGATATTTTCAGGACTTCGAACACCAGTGCCACCTGATGGAAGTCCCAGAGAAGGATTGGGTCCGGTATCTGGTGGGGCACCTACGAGATGGGGCTGCGGAAGCTCTCAGAGCCATGGACCCTAGTGATCAGCGGGACTATGAGGCCATTAAAAGAGCGGTGCAGAAGTATTATGCAGTCACTCCAGAGACCTACCGAGTTCAGTTCCGCTCTTTGTCTTACAATGGGGGAAGCTCCTTCCACATGTTCGCCCACAAGTTGAAGCAAGCATGCAAGCGCTGGCTAGAAGGAGAGGAGGCTGTCACAGTCGATAAGATCCTCCAAGTCATACTTAAGGAACAGTTCTTTTCCCAGTGCCCCGCTGAGATCCGTGAGTGGGTGCTGGAACGGAACCCAGCCACAGTTGAGCAAGCTGCTTCTCTTGCAGATGAGGGCCTGACCATCAAGCCGCAGTGGAAGAGGTTGTTTGCAGAGGAGCGGAAAACTACCACAGTCCGCCAGACACCCTTCAGCCAGCCAACCACCTTTCGTGCCCGGCCTCAGGATTACAATTCCCCCTCTACCCCTGCCCCAGCCCATCGGCCTCCAGCTATGAACAACCCTGTCCCTAGACAACGACCTACTGGAAGAATGCTAGAGCGCAGATGTTTTGGGTGCGGGCGGCCTGGACATTTGCAAGCTAGTTGCCCTGTTAACATGGGGGCACGGGCCACCGTGGCATCCCGGCCTATTCACTACCTGGGAACCACTCCTAGGACAGAAAGTTTGGCCCCATTTCCAGATGACTCCATGAATGACACATCTGTTCCACCTCCAGGGGTCTATGGGATTCAGCCTTCCGCCACACATCCCGCAAACCTTCAGAGGAAGCACTTGCAGGAGGTCCTACTGGATGGCCGAACAGTTGTTGGATTCCGGGACTCGGGAGCTTTCCTAACGGTAGCGGACCCCCGAGTTGTGCGACCCGAGGCCCTAGAGGAGGGTCCTGGCATTTCTATCAAGTTGGCAGGGGGTACTCAAAGACGTATTCCTAAAGCTACCGTGGAACTCGACTATGGTTATGGACCAAAACGATGCACAATTGGTGTGATGAGCGGGCTGCCGGCCGATGTTCTGTTAGGCAACGATGTTGGAAATCTACAGTGCCACTTTGTGGGAGCAGTGACCCGAAGCCAAGCTCAGGGAGAAGCCAACATGGATCCACCGGATTTTCTGACAGATGCCAGCCCTTCAACCCTACAACTTTACCATTCAGTACCGCCGAGGGAACCAACACCAGAACGCAGATGGGTTATCCCGGCAGGAGGAAATATGAGCTATAGAGACTGATGTGCATTCCCCAATTTACCTGTGTAGGCCAATTGTGTCATGCACATGTTTTGAGAGGGGGAGGGGTTGTCACGGGATGGTTAGAGTCTATACTATAGGCAATGTGTAATATATATTTCATGTGGAATGTATTCTATAACCTGTTGTAAACATCAGTGTGTAGTTGGCTGATTCGGGTCTAGTGTGTTAGCACATTGTATGCAAATACCTCTAACTAGTGAGGACCAGTGAGGACAATGGGTGGAGATAATCTGATCAGTGTCTCCAAGAAGATGTTGGATGGTGCATTGTCCATAGTAGACAGGGAGTCTGCTCTCCTTGGCATAGGTGAGGGGGGAAGGATCTGTGGCTCAGCCCTTCCCACCCCCAGGTATAGGTGTAACAGTTTAGTATATAGTATATAGCTAGCAGTTAGTATGTGTTAGCCGGCCTGTGCACAGCTCTGCAGAGAGCCAGGATTTAGTTACAGGACCAAGGAGCCAAAGCTATCATTGGATTGTGACTTCTGTGGACTTATTGTTATTACGGTTGATGTGACCGCCGCCGGCTACTAACTTTGTGGATTACAATAAATTGCTGTTGTCTCCCGACCTCTTGCGTCCCTGTTGATTCAAAAGACCATCCGGAGGAAGACGTATACCTTTGCTCCGTGACACCCCCATTATACCTTGCCCATCTCCTGTTACAGTCCTATGAAAAAGTTTGGGCACCCCTATTATTCTTAATCATTTTTAGTTCTAAATATTTTGGTGTTTGCAGCAGCCATTTCAGTTTGATATATCTAATAACTGATGGACACAGTAATATTTCAGGATTGAAATGAGGTTTATTGTACTAACAGAAAATGTGCAATATGCATTAAACCAAAATTTGACTGGTGCAAAAGTATGGGCACCTCAACAGAAAAGTGACATTAATATTTAGTAGATCCTCCTTTTGCACAGATAACAGCCTCTAGTCGCTTCCTGTAGCTTTTAATCAGTTCCTGGATCCTGGATGAAGGGATTTTGGACCATTTCTTTCTACAAAACAATTCAAGTTCAGTTAAGTTTGATGGTCGCCGAGCATGGACAGCCCGCTCTCAAATGATCTGAAAACAAAGATTGTTCAACATAGTTGTTCAGGGGAAAGATACAAAAAGTTGTCTCAGAGATTTAACCTGTCAGTTTCCACTGTGAGGAACATAGTAAGGAAATGGAAGAGCACAGGGACAGTTCTTGTTAAGCCCAGAAGTGGCAGGCCAAGAAAAATATCAGAAAGGCAGAGAAGAAGAATGGTGAGAAGAGTCAAGGACAATCCACAGACACCTCCAAAGAGCTGCAGCATCATCTTGCTGCAGATGGTGTCACTGTGCATCGGCCAACTATACAGCGCACTTTGCACAAGGAGAAGCTGTATGGGAGAGTGATGAGAAAGAAGCCGTTTCTGCACGTACGCCACAAATAGAGTCGCCTGAGGTATGCAAAAGCACATTTGGACAAGCCTGTGGACTGTTGAAACAAAGATTGAGTTGTTTGGTCATACAAAAAGGCGTTATGCATGGCGTCCAAAAAAACAGCATTCCAAGAAAAACACATGCTACCCACTGTAAAATTTGGTGGAGGTTCCATCATGCTTTGGGGCTGTTTGGCCAATGCCGGCACCGGGAATCTTGTTAAAGTTGAGGGTCACAGCAGATTCTTGAGAATAATGTTCAAGAATCAGTGACGAAGTTGAAGTTACGCCGGGGATGGATATTTCAGCAAGACAATGATCCAAAACACCGCTCCAAATCCTCAGGCATTCATGCAGAGGAACAATTACAATGTTCTGGAATGGCCATCCCAGTCCCCAGACCTGAATATCATTGAACATCTGTGGGATGATTGGAAGCGGGCTGTCCATGCTCGGTGACCATCTAACTTAACTGAACTTGAATTGTTTGTCCAAAATACCTTCATCCAGGATCCAGGAACTGATTAAAAGCTACAGGAAGCGACTAGAGGCTGTTATCTTTGCAAAAGGAGGATCTACTAAATGTTAATGTCACTTTTCTGTTGAGGTGCCCAGGTGACAGGTTAAATCTCTGAGACAACTTTTTGTATCTTTCCCCTGAACAACTATGTTGAACAATCTTTGTTTTCAGATCATTTGAGAGCGGGCTGTCCATGCTCGGCGACCATCAAACTTAACTGAACTTGTATTGTTTTGTAAAGAGGAATGGTCCAAAATCCCTTCATCCAGGATCCAGGAACTGATTAACAGCTACAGGAAGCGACTAGAGGCTGTTATCTTTGCAAAAGGAGGATCTACTAAATATTAATGTCACTTTTCTGTTGAGGTGCCCATACTTTTGCACCGGTCAAATTTTGGTTTAATGCATATTGCACATTTTCTGTTAGTACAATAAACCTCATTTCAATCCTGAAATATTACTGTGTCCATCAGTTATTAGATATATCAAACTGAAATGGCTGCTGCAAATACCAAAATATTTAGAACTAAAAATGATTAAGATTAATAGGGGTGCCCAAACTTTTTCATAGGACTGTATATACCTGTTTTAAGCTCAGTATATACCTCTAACATACAGAGGTATTTGGGGCGCTATGTACCTTGTCCATCTCCTGTTATATACTAGAAATGCGTAAGACTAGCGCAAAGGGACGAGGACGGGGCGTGGAAATCCAGCTGGGGGCCCAGGCTGCGGTCAAGCTACTGTGGATCTAATGCCTACTGGAGAGGGCAGCCAGCATTGCGCCTCTCCACAATCTCTAGCTTGATAGGAACGTTAAGCAGGGTGCAGGGTACAACACTGAATAGGGCCGAGCACCAGGAACAGGAGTTACAATGGCTAGCGGATAATGCTTCCAGTGGCATTTGCACCAGCCAGTTACCTCCAGTTGTGTTCCTACCCAAGTCTGCCCCTCCTTCCTCCCAACATGCCCAATCTTCCCAGCAGAGTCATCCCACCCTTTTCCTCTCCCAGGAGCTGTTTTATGGTCCTTTTCCACTCTTTGACTCTGACCACTTCCCGAATCCCAGAAACTAACAAACGAATTTGTGTGTCCTGATGTCCAAACACTGGAGCATCCGCCATCTCCTGCTGATTTTGTGGTTGTGGACCAGCAACCCGTCCTCAGTGATGATGACGAGACACAGTTCCCATCAGAGCAGGCTGTTGTTATGTGCGGTGTGCAGGAGGAGGAACTGAAAGAGGAAGTGGAAGAGGAGGTGGTGGGCGACGAGGTGACCGACCCGACCTGGACAGGGGTGATATCTAGCGGGGAAAGCAATGTAGATGTGGAGGCAAGCGCAGCACCAAAGAGGTGGCTAGAGGCAGAGGCATGTCCAGAGGCAGAGGACAGCTGCTTCACAGAAGCCAGGCCAGAGCCAGCAAGGCCCAAGATATTCCCTGTACTAGCCACTTGAGAAAAACTCCCCCACCGAGGCCACGTTCCTCATTGGTGTGGACAAACTGAGTGCGGTTTGCACACTGTGCAACTCAAAACTGGATAGGGGCTCTGAGAAGAACAACCTGGCCATCTCAGCCATGCGCCGTCATTTGGAAGGCAAGCACTGGGCTCAGTGGGAGAGAGCAAACGCAGGATAATCATCAGCCTGGACACTCCACATCTGCCTCTGCCACTTTGGGGACTTCACCCTCATCCTCCCCTTTTCCTGCCTCTGCTCCTTTACCTGCACCATCATGCACCTCTTCCCTGCAACCCACCATCTCCCAGACGTTTGAGCTCAGGCAAAAGTACAGCACTACTCACCCACATGCACAAGCCTTAAACGGTCACATCTCCAAACTACTGGCCCTGGAAATCTTGCTGTTCAGGCTTATGGAGACTTAGGCCTTCTGTGACCTGATGGCAGCTGCGGCATCTCACTATGCCGTCCCTACTTCTCCTGGTGTGCCTGGTCGCATAACATCAGGCAGGCCCTGAGTTTGGCGCTTTGCACTAAGGTCCACTTGACCACCAACGCGTGGACAAGCGCATGCGGACAGGGGCACTACATCTCACTTACGGCACACTGGGTGAATGTAGTAGAGGCTGGGACTGGGTCGCAAACTGGGGCGGCCTGCCTCCTCTCCCTGCCCAAGATTCCTGGCAGGGGTTCTCACAAACCACCCTCCTCCTCTGTAACATCAACCCCAGCTACCTGCTGGAAATGCTGCAGCACTGGCGTGGGGAGACGTCAGCAGGCTGTGCTAAAGCTCATCAGATTGGGGGACAGACAGCACACTGCCTCCGAGGTGAGGGATGTCAGCCTAGAGGAGACAGCAATGTGGTTTTCGCCGCTGCACCTGGGCCCAGGCATGGTCGTGTGTGATAATGGCCGGAATCTGGTAGCAGCTCTGGAGCTTGCCAGACTCAAACACTTTCCATGCCTGGCCAACGGTTTCAACTTGGTGGTGAAAAGGTTTATAAAAACCTACCCCAATGTGCCTGAGCTACTGGTGAAAGTGCGGGGCTTGTGCACCCACTTTCGTAAGACTACAGTAGCCGCAGCTAGCCTGAAAACTCTCCAGGATTTACATCTCCACCAGTGTCAAGCACCCCGACATGAAGTTCCATGTTTCTGCTCCAGCTCACCAGTTCCTCCTCCTCCTCCACCATCAGCATTGAAAAACGAAATTTAAAGAGCAAAGAACATAATACTCTGCTCCTAAAAGGCTCAACTCACCCCAAGGGCCTGAAAAGTAAATTCTTGTATGGCTCAGCTTAAGGGCCTCTTTCTTATTTTGGGAGGGCTCACCTCAAGAGCCACAAAAGGTATTTTTTGAGGTCTCACCACATCACACACAATGACAGGTCAGGGGGGGACTGAAGGATTTCCCATTGCCTGTGCCATCTGTGGTTGTCATGGGCAAAGTGATATAAAGGGGGGCTTGGTAATGCTTCTTTAGCTTAAAATTTGGGTTTCTGTCCATAGTATTGTGGAGGAAAGAAGGTTTCCGGGTATTTCCCCCCACTGTGATAGAGGTTGTAGTGAGTGTGTATAGTGTGTAGTTGTTAGACTGTGATAGTGGGGTAATAGAGGGGCTTTGGTGTGTTAGATGCCCCCAGACATGCGCCCCCTGCTGGCCCAGTTACATTGCAGAGGTGTTGCATCATTTCCTGGGGTGTCATAGTGGACTTGGTGACACCAACTAGTCGGATTTTGGTTTCCCTGAAACGAGCATTTTTTCCCCATAGACTATAATGGGGCTCGATAGTCGTTTGATTAGTTGAATATTGAGGATCTGCTCGAATCGAATCCCGAATATTTCCCTACTCTCTAGTTGATGGCTAACAACAGCTAAAAATGCTGAGATATTGCGAGCTTTCAGGACTATTAGAAGGTCCCTTCATCAGGCTGGTGAATAGTTTGATTCCTGAGGACATTCCCTTTAAGGAGGCGTATAAGCAGACAGCGGCCTCCAGGATGTCTAAGACACTGCAAAAAGCAAATCGGCCACAGAACTAATGGGACATAAAGGGAGCTGGATGTGGGAGAGTGAAGGCTCCGGGTGTTTTCCAGGGGTATGGCCGCTGCACTCAGTGTCTTTGTTTTATTATTGTTCCTTGTATAGACGCCATTACCTTGTCATGCGTCGTCGTCTCTGACCTCCAGGTAAAGCCTCTGCTACATAACTCACCGGCGTCTTCTTCAGGAAAGAGTTGTTACTGCACGGGCCGTTATACAGAGAAGCAGAAAGCCGCGACGTGAGGCCGATGCCCTGAACTTTTTAATTATGAAATCAGTTTCAATTTCCTGATTGTACATTTTTTGATGACGGGGGTGGCCTTCATCCCAGAACTTCTCTGCTCGGATAACAGCATTTAGTGATCTGCTTTACAGCATAGTCATGGCCAGCCACAGACTAGAGGCGACTCACTGAGGTCAGTAGTGATGTCATGAGAGGCGTTATCTTCTATCAGTGATGGAAATGAGGTCACTGCTGCAATGAAAACCCCCCACAGTCTGACACTGTTATTAGGACGAAGTAGAATGAGATTTATTTATTTTTTTAAAGATTTTTAAAATGTTTCTAAAAAAAAAATTGTTTTAAAAAAAAATTTGGTGCCACGTTCTCTTTTAATAAAAATTCAATCTGCAAGGTGTGGCCTTGGACTAAGACCAGGATCATATAGGCGGGGGGCGCGTCTTAAATACAATAACATGCCGTCATCTTGAGGGAGGTGATAAATCTGCTCAGGACGGAGGGAGAAGGTTTTTTGTAATAAATTATGAGTCTATTTATTTGGATTTTTTGCTCCCTCATCTTTTTCTATTGTATAAATAACGGTCAGATATTGAGATGTCACATCTGCTACAGCATCAATCCTGTACTCGCTGTCCGTCCGTCCGTCCATCCTAGGTCTGTATATACAGAAATAAAATCTTTATCAGGTGATTTTTTTTTTTGCTCCCTTTTAGCATTTCCCACACACACAAATTCTTTGAGGTATTTGACATGTAATTTCCTCATTCCTCATACAGGACATGGTTATGGCTTCTCTCCTGTGTGAATTCTCTGATGTTTACCAAGACTTGATTTATCCATAAAACACTTCCCACATTCTGAACACGGATACGGTTTCTCTCCTGTGTGGATTCTCTGATGATCACGAAGTCCAGTTTTAGTAATAAAACATTTCCCGCATTCCAAGCACGAGTATGGCTTCTCCCCCGTGTGGATTCTCTGATGTATAACAAGGTTTGATTTATCTGTAAAACATTTCCCACATTCTGAACATGGATATGGCTTCTCTCCCGTGTGAATTCTCTGATGTATAATAAGATTTGATCTATCTGTAAAGCGCTTTCCACATTCTGAACATGTGTATGGCTTCTCCCCTGTGTGACTTCTCTCATGTGTAACAAGATCTGATTTCTGGGTAAAAGATTTCCCACATTCAGGGCAGGCATATGGTTTCTCTCCTGTGTGAATTCGCTCATGTCTAACAAGACTTGATTTATCTTTAAAACATCTCTCACAAAGCGAACATGAATATGGCTTCTCTCCTGTGTGGATTCTTTCATGTTTGACAAGATGTGATTTATTGGTAAAGCTCTTCCCACACAATGAACATGAATAGGGCTTCTCTCCTGTGTGAATTCTCTCATGTCTGACAAGACTTGATTTATCTGTAAAGCACTTGCCACATTCTGAACAGGAGTATGGCTTCTCTCTTGTGTGAAATTTTCTCTGTTGAAGAAGTCCTGAGCTTTTTGTGACCTGTTGATGAGATTGGGGCCTATTAACCCTTGTGCTCGTAGTCTGTGATTGGTCAGGAGAAGGTTCCTCATGATTCGGGGGATTATATGATGGATCTATATTGTGACGTCCTGGATGTACATTAGGGGTAAAGAGGTTTTCTCTTGCGGAGCGCTCCATCATATCTTCATCTTCTACTTTATAATTCAGCATTATCACGACGCTCCCCTCACAACTATTACCGGGATTTTCTGTTAAGATAAAAATGGATTTTATATGATCAAGACATTAAACTTCATGAGGCTGTATACACACGCGCAGTTTTGCAATAAAGCCATAAGTGGGTCCCGCAGGATGAAGTCCCTGCCTTATAGTGCCGCCTCCTTATGAATGTGCTCCAAACTACAAATGGCGCCAAAATCCCCCGGCATGACTCCGGCCTTTGTATTACACAAACCTGGACTTGATGACCCTCGAATAGCACATCGGTGTCTGGTGATCGAGTCCTCTATACCTCTCATACTATCCTATACCAGCCGGGATCTGCCCCCGCACAATATCCATGTGTGCAGAGTTGTCAGAAGACACTGTGGCGTTGTCAGATAACTTCTCAATTCCTAAACCTATGACCTATAGGGCTACACTGAGGAGCTGCCTTCTTATTGGGGGCCAAAAGGATGCAAAATTATATACAAGGTAGGTCCTTGGTGATAAGTAGTGAGCGGGTGAGGGGTGGTGACTGTCAGCGACAGTCCTGTAGTAATGGCCACAATCTGATGAGGGGAAGCTCTGCCTTCACCTTTCACATCCATGAGCCTGTACCTGAGATAACACCTCCGGGCATTTCCTCCTCCTCCTCTTCCCGCTTACACAGGTGATGGCTCCTCATCCTCTCCTCCTCCTCTTCTTCCTCCTTACTATTAGTCAGATCTTCTCCCTGATGTGACAGATGGAACAATTCACTGTAGAATCCAGCACATGTATGGATGTGCCCCAGGGCTCAGCGGCGCCACCTACCTGATGATGTTCCGTCTCTTCCTCGTCTTCAGTCTTTACATAAATCAGATTGATACCCTAAACAGACAAGAACACGTACAATGATCTTGGGGGTGATGACTTTATGGTCAGATTTCGGGGACTTTAGTGTCCTCTACCTGGTGATCCTCTGGGACATTCTCCTCCGGGCAGTCCTGGGAATACAGACAACATCTCTCGGGGAGATTTCTCCTACTGGATCCATCTGTGGGGACACAATGTACCAGACGGGTCTCTCAGCATCAGAGATTACAATGTTCTGCCCCTCCCCCCCTGTACAGAGGTCCCAGCACATTATAGGCCGTACTCCTGGGGTTTAGCACATCCTCAGGGCTCAGATACAGGTGATCATGGCAGGCTATAGGAGCTGCCGCACCCTGGACAAAACCTTTCCTCTCCCCCTGTATTTTTCGGCCCCTGTGGACATTACAGAATTACTGCGGCTCTCCCCTCCTGCACTCACACTCACTGTATTATTAAATATCAGCCCCCTCACCCTCCGCTACGACATGTGGCCTGTAGGTGAGGTTGTGCCATCAATGGGGCTGACTCTAAAGGCACCCTATGTACAGCCCATTTATGGTCTTCCATCCTGACTCCTATGTCACCTCTGATACACTTTCACTGATGCAGACTACATTTCCCATCATGCCTCTGCAGAGGGGGAGGAGTCTCACCACGCTGCACATGCACTGCATTGTTTCCACCTGTCTCACAGATAGTACAGTCCAGTAGTGTGAGTCAGAAGGGCTGACTCTCACAGGTTTGTAGCAAGCAGTTTCTGCACTTTGTAGAATACACTGGAGATTCTGCACACAGCACTCACAGATAGTACAGACCAGTAGTGTCAGTCTGGAATACACTGGAGATTCTGCACACAGCACTCACAGATAGTACAGACCAGTAGTGTCAGTCTGGAATACACTGGAGATTCTGCACACAGCACTCACAGATTGTACAGACCAGTAGTGTCAGTCTGGAATACACTGGAGATTCTACACACAGCACTCAGAGATCATAGAGATGGGCAATGTCAATCTTCATTTCACAGAATACACTGGAAATTCTGCACACCGCACTCACAGATAATATAGGTGGGCAGTATGAATAGGGTTTTATAATGCTGCGACTATTCATTGTATGGAGTCACCTACTATATAACATCTTATTAAATGCAGACTGATATACCCTCCTTTTCCTATTTTTTCAATATACTGCTAGAATATTAACATAAGTAACCTGCTGATATTTGGGGCCGGGGGTCCTCCATCATCACCTCCTTGTACCGATCCTCGTGTCCTTCTAAATACTCCCACTCCTCCATGGAGAAATAGACAGCGACATCCTGACACCTTATAGGAACCTGACAACACAATGATACAGTCATCACCCCGCCCCCTCCAGTTACTGTATAATGTCCCAGCATTCCCAGCACTGTCACCTCTCCAGTCAGCAGCTCCAGCATCTTGTGGGTGATCTCTAGGATCTTCTGCTCATGTATCAGGGAGAGAGGGGGAGGCGCTATGGTGGGGCTCCGACTCCTGCTGCCTCCTCCTCCTGGCTCTATGGTGGGGCTCCGACTCCTGCTGCCTCCTCCTCCTGGCTCTATGGTGAGGCCCCGACTCCTGCTGCCTCCTCCTCCTGGCTCTATGGTGGGGCCCCGGCTCCATCCTCCTGACTCCTGGAGATGGATGATGGGAGTCACACCGCCCCCCAATGTCTTCCTCACTATTGTATACACCTGTATATGGAGAGACACATTTAGGGATATGAAATATAAGAAACAAGAGTCTTTGCGTTTGGAGTCTTCAGTCGTTGATTCCTTCTTTAATGGCGAACTGATGACGACAGATTAGAAGCTTCCGCGGCTCTCGGCCTCTTCCTCAGGCGTAGTATATACTAGTATATACACAATATCTGAAGGATGAAGAGACCCCTAGGAATAGACTGTCTGGTGGGAGGGGGGAGGGGAATTGGTGCAGACAAGTAAACAAATCATCAGTTCGCAAGCTCCTCATCAGCTCAGCCGGGTCTATGATTAGTGATGTGAGGGCTTGTTCCTGTAGAAGGCCATAAACCCCTGAGACAGATTCAGCCCCCTGGAGTGTGTAACAAGGTCACGCTGATGATCCCGGGCGGGCGCTGAATCTGCAGCCGTCAGAAATCGTGTATATACTAGTATATACTATGCCTGAGGAAGAGGAGATGATAGAAATGTAGTACAGATACCTCTCCGCTCAGCAGATACATGATAGAAATGTAGTACAGATACCTCTCCGCTCAGCAGATAGATGATAGAAATGTAGTACAGATACCTCTCCGCTCAGCAGATAGATGATAGAAATGTAGTACAGATACCTCTCCGCTCAGCAGATAGATGATAGAAATGTAGTACAGATACCTCTCCGCTCAGCAGGGAGATGATAGAAATGTAGTACAGATACCCCTCCGCTCAGCAGATAGATGATAGAAATGTAGTACAGATACCTCTCCGCTCAGCAGCTACATGATAGACATGTAGTACAGATACCTCTCCGCTCAGCAGATAGATGATAGAAATGTAGTACAGATACCTCTCCGCTCAGCAGATAGATGATAGAAATGTAGTACAGATACCTCTCCGCTCAGCAGATACATGATAGAAATGTAGTACAGATACCTCTCCGCTCAGCAGATAGATGATAGAAATGTAGTACAGTTACCTCTCCGCTCAGCAGATAGATGATAGAAATGTAGTACAGATACCTCTCCGCTCAGCAGATAGATGATAGAAATGTAGTACAGATACCTCTCCGCTCAGCAGATAGATGATAGAAATGTAGTACAGATACCTCTCCGCTCAGCAGATAGATGATAGAAATGTAGTACAGATACCTCTCCGCTCAGCAGATAGATGATAGAAATGTAGTACAGATACCTCTCCGCTCAGCAGATAGATGATAGAAATGTAGTACAGATACCTCTCCGCTCAGCAGATAGATGATAGAAATGTAGTACAGATACCTCTCCGCTCAGCAGGGAGATGATAGAAATGTAGTACAGATACCTCTCCGCTCAACAGGGAGATGATAGAAATGTAGTACAGATACCTCTCCACTCAGCAGATAGATGATAGAAATGTAGTACAGTTACCTCTCCGCTCAGCAGATAGATGATAGAAATGTAGTACAAATACCTCTCCGCTCAGCAGATAGATGATAGAAATGTAGTACAGATACCTCTCCGCTCAGCAGGGAGATGATAGAAATGTAGTACAGTTACCTCTCCGCTCAGCAGATAGATGATAGAAATGTAGTACAGATACCTCTCCGCTCAGCAGATAGATGATAGAAATGTAGTACAGTTACCTCTCCGCTCAGCAGGGAGATGATAGAAATGTAGTACAGATACCTCTCCGCTCAGCAGATAGATGATAGAAATGTAGTACAGATACCTCTCCGCTCAGCAGATAGATGATAGAAATGTAGTACAGATACCTCTCCGCTCAGCAGATAGATGATAGAAATGTAGTACAGTTACCTCTCCGCTCAGCAGGGAGATGATAGAAATGTAGTACAGATACCTCTCCGCTCAGCAGATAGATGATAGAAATGTAGTACAGATACCTCTCCACTCAGCAGATAGATGATAGAAATGTAGTACAGTTACCTCTCCGCTCAGCAGGGAGATGATAGAAATGTAGTACAGTTACCTCTCCGCTCAGCAGATAGATGATAGAAATGTAGTACAGATACCTCTCCGCTCAGCAGGGAGATGATAGAAATGTAGTACAGATACCTCTCCGCTCAGCAGGGAGATGATAGAAATGTAGTACAGATACCTCTCCGCTCAGCAGATAGATGATAGAAATGTAGTACAGATACCTCTCCACTCAGCAGATAGATGATAGAAATGTAGTACAGTTACCTCTCCGCTCAGCAGGGAGATGATAGAAATGTAGTACAGTTACCTCTCCGCTCAGCAGATAGATGATAGAAATGTAGTACAGATACCTCTCCGCTCAGCAGGGAGATGATAGAAATGTAGTACAGATACCTCTCCGCTCAGCAGATAGATGATAGAAATGTAGTACAGATACCTCTCCGCTCAGCAGATAGATGATAGAAATGTAGTACAGATACCTCTCCGCTCAGCAGATACATGATAGAAATGTAGTACAGATACCTCTCCGCTCAGCAGATAGATAATAGAAATGTAGTACAGATACCTCTCCGCTCAGCAGATAGATAATAGAAATGTAGTACAGATACCTCTCCGCTCAGCAGATAGATGATAGAAATGTAGTACAGATACCTCTCCGCTCAGCAGATAGATGATAGAAATGTAGTACAGATACCTCTCCGCTCAGCAGATAGATAATAGAAATGTAGTACAGATACCTCTCCGCTCAGCAGATAGATGATAGAAATGTAGTACAGATACCTCTCCGCTCAGCAGATAGATAATAGAAATGTAGTACAGATACCTCTCCGCTCAGCAGATAGATGATAGAAATGTAGTACAGATACCTCTCCGCTCAGCAGATAGAAATGTAGTACAGATACCTCTCCGCTCAGCAGATAGATGATAGAAATGTAGTACAGATACCTCTCCGCTCAGCAGATAGATGATAGAAATGTAGTACAGATACCTCTCCGCTCAGCAGATAGATGATAGAAATGTAGTACAGATACCTCTCCGCTCAGCAGATAGATGATAGAAATGTAGTACAGATACCTCTCCGCTCAGCAGATAGATGATAGAAATGTAGTACAGATACCTCTCCGCTCAGCAGATACATGATAGAAATGTAGTACAGATACCTCTCCGCTCAGCAGGGAGATGATAGAAATGTAGTACAGATACCTCTCCGCTCAGCAGATAGATGATAGAAATGTAGTACAGATACCTCTCCGCTCAGCAGATAGATGATAGAAATGTAGTACAGATACCTCTCCGCTCAGCAGATAGATGATAGAAATGTAGTACAGATACCTCTCCGCTCAGCAGATAGATGATAGAAATGTAGTACAGATACCTCTCCGCTCAGCAGATAGATGATAGAAATGTAGTACAGTTACCTCTCCGCTCAGCAGATAGATGATAGAAATGTAGTACAGATACCTCTCCGCTCAGCAGATACATGATAGAAATGTAGTACAGATACCTCTCCGCTCAGCAGATAGATGATAGAAATGTAGTACAGATACCTCTCCGCTCAGCAGATAGATGATAGAAATGTAGTACAGTTACCTCTCCGCTCAGCAGATAGATGATAGAAATGTAGTACAGATACTTCTCCGCTCAGCAGATAGATGATAGAAATGTAGTACAGTTACCTCTCCGCTCAGCAGATACATGATAGAAATGTAGTACAGATACCTCTCCGCTCAGCAGATAGATGATAGAAATGTAGTACAGATACCTCTCCGCTCAGCAGATAGATGATAGAAATGTAGTACAGATACCTCTCCGCTCAGCAGATAGATGATAGAAATGTAGTACAGATACCTCTCCGCTCAGCAGATAGATAATAGAAATGTAGTACAGATACCTCTCCGCTCAGCAGATACATGATAGAAATGTAGTACAGATACCTCTCCGCTCAGCAGATAGATGATAGAAATGTAGTACAGATACCTCTCCGCTCAGCAGATAGATGATAGAAATGTAGTACAGTTACCTCTCCGCTCAGCAGATAGATGATAGAAATGTAGTACAGTTACCTCTCCGCTCAGCAGATAGATGATAGAAATGTAGTACAGATACCTCTCCGCTCAGCAGATACATGATAGAAATGTAGTACAGATACCTCTCCGCTCAGCAGATAGATGATAGAAATGTAGTACAGATACCTCTCCGCTCAGCAGATAGATGATAGAAATGTAGTACAGTTACCTCTCCGCTCAGCAGATAGATGATAGAAATGTAGTACAGATACCTCTCCGCTCAGCAGATACATGATAGAAATGTAGTACAGTTACCTCTCCGCTCAGCAGATAGATGATAGAAATGTAGTACAGATACCTCTCCGCTCAGCAGATAGATGATAGAAATGTAGTACAGATACCTCTCCGCTCAGCAGATAGATGATAGAAATGTAGTACAGATACCTCTCCGCTCAGCAGATAGATGATAGAAATGTAGTACAGTTACCTCTCCGCTCAGCAGATACATGATAGAAATGTAGTACAGATACCTCTCCGCTCAGCAGATAGATGATAGAAATGTAGTACAGATACCTCTCCGCTCAGCAGATAGATGATAGAAATGTAGTACAGATACCTCTCCGCTCAGCAGATACATGATAGAAATGTAGTACAGATACCTCTGCGCTCAGCAGATAGATGATAGAAATGTAGTACAGATACCTCTCCGCTCAGCAGATAGATGATAGAAATGTAGTACAGATACCTCTCCGCTCAGCAGATAGATGATAGAAATGTAGTACAGATACCTCTGCGCTCAGCAGATAGATGATAGAAATGTAGTACAGATACCTCTCCGCTCAGCAGATAGATGATAGAAATGTAGTACAGATACCTCTCCGCTCAGCAGATAGATGATAGAAATGTAGTACAGATACCTCTCCGCTCAGCAGATAGATGATAGAAATGTAGTACAGATACCTCTCCGCTCAGCAGATAGATGATAGAAATGTAGTACAGATACCTCTCCGCTCAGCAGATAGATGATAGAAATGTAGTACAGATACCTCTCCGCTCAGCAGATAGATGATAGAAATGTAGTACAGATACCTCTCCGCTCAGCAGATAGATGATAGAAATGTAGTACAGTTACCTCTCCGCTCAGCAGATAGATGATAGAAATGTAGTACAGTTACCTCTCCGCTCAGCAGATACATGATAGAAATGTAGTACAGTTACCTCTCCGCTCAGCAGATAGATGATAGAAATGTAGTACAGATACCTCTCCGCTCAGCAGATAGATGATAGAAATGTAGTACAGATACTTCTCCGCTCAGCAGATAGATGATAGAAATGTAGTACAGATACCTCTCCGCTCAGCAGATAGAAATGTAGTACAGATACCTCTCCGCTCAGCAGATAGATGATAGAAATGTAGTACAGATACCTCTCCGCTCAGCAGATAGATGATAGAAATGTAGTACAGATACCTCTCCGCTCAGCAGATAGATGATAGAAATGTAGTACAGATACCTCTCCGCTCAGCAGATAGATGATAGAAATGTAGTACAGTTACCTCTCCGCTCAGCAGATACATGATAGAAATGTAGTACAGATACCTCTCCGCTCAGCAGATAGATGATAGAAATGTAGTACAGTTACCTCTCCGCTCAGCAGATACATGATAGAAATGTAGTACAGATACCTCTCCGCTCAGCAGATACATGATAGAAATGTAGTACAGATACCTCTCCGCTCAGCAGATAGATGATAGAAATGTAGTACAGATACCTCTCCGCTCAGCAGATAGATGATAGAAATGTAGTACAGATACCTCTCCGCTCAGCAGATAGATGATAGAAATGTAGTACAGTTACCTCTCCGCTCAGCAGATAGATGATAGAAATGTAGTACAGATACCTCTCCGCTCAGCAGATACATAATAGAAATGTAGTACAGTTACCTCTCCGCTCAGCAGATAGATGATAGAAATGTAGTACAGATACCTCTCCGCTCAGCAGATACATGATAGAAATGTAGTACAGATACCTCTCCGCTCAGCAGATAGATGATAGAAATGTAGTACAGTTACCTCTCCGCTCAGCAGGGAGATGATAGAAATGTAGTACAGATACCTCTCCGCTCAGCAGGGAGATGATAGAAATGTTGTACAGATACCTCTCCACTCAGCAGATAGATGATAGAAATGTAGTACAGATACCTCTCCGCTCAGCAGATAGATGATAGAAATGTAGTACAGATACCTCTCCGCTCAGCAGATAGATGATAGAAATGTAGTACAGATACCTCTCCGCTCAGCAGATAGATGATAGAAATGTAGTACAGATACCTCTCCGCTCAGCAGATAGATGATAGAAATGTAGTACAGTTACCTCTCCGCTCAGCAGATAGATGATAGAAATGTAGTACAGTTACCTCTCCGCTCAGCAGATACATGATAGAAATGTAGTACAGATACTTCTCCGCTCAGCAGATAGATGATAGAAATGTAGTACAGATACCTCTCCGCTCAGCAGATAGAAATGTAGTACAGATACCTCTCCGCTCAGCAGATAGATGATAGAAATGTAGTACAGATACCTCTCCGCTCAGCAGATAGATGATAGAAATGTAGTACAGATACCTCTCCGCTCAGCAGATAGATGATAGAAATGTAGTACAGTTACCTCTCCGCTCAGCAGATAGATGATAGAAATGTAGTACAGATACCTCTCCGCTCAGCAGGGAGATGATAGAAATGTAGTACAGATACCTCTCCGCTCAGCAGATAGATGATAGAAATGTAGTACAGTTACCTCTCCGCTCAGCAGATAGATGATAGAAATGTAGTACAGTTACCTCTCCGCTCAGCAGATAGATGATAGAAATGTAGTACAGATACCTCTCCACTCAGCAGATAGATGATAGAAATGTAGTACAGTTACCTCTCCGCTCAGCAGATAGATGATAGAAATGTAGTACAGTTACCTCTCCGCTCAGCAGATAGATGATAGAAATGTAGTACAGATACCTCTCCGCTCAGCAGATAGATGATAGAAATGTAGTACAGTTACCTCTCCGCTCAGCAGATAGATGATAGAAATGTAGTACAGATACCTCTCCGCTCAGCAGATACATGATAGAAATGTAGTACAGATACCTCTCCGCTCAGCAGATAGATGATAGAAATGTAGTACAGATACCTCTCCACTCAGCAGATAGATGATAGAAATGTAGTACAGATACCTCTCCGCTCAGCAGATAGATGATAGAAATGTAGTACAGATACCTCTCCGCTCAGCAGATAGATGATAGAAATGTAGTACAGATACCTCTCCGCTCAGCAGATAGATGATAGAAATGTAGTACAGATACCTCTCCGCTCAGCAGATAGATGATAGAAATGTAGTACAGATACCTCTCCGCTCAGCAGATAGATGATAGAAATGTAGTACAGTTACCTCTCCGCTCAGCAGGGAGATGATAGAAATGTAGTACAGATACCTCTCCGCTCAGCAGATAGATGATAGAAATGTAGTACAGTTACCTCTCCGCTCAGCAGATAGATGATAGAAATGTAGTACAGATACCTCTCCGCTCAGCAGATAGATGATAGAAATGTAGTACAGATACCTCTCCGCTCAGCAGATAGATGATAGAAATGTAGTACAGATACCTCTCCGCTCAGCAGATAGATGATAGAAATGTAGTACAGATACCTCTCCGCTCAGCAGATAGATGATAGAAATGTAGTACAGTTACCTCTCCGCTCAGCAGATAGATGATAGAAATGTAGTACAGTTACCTCTCCGCTCAGCAGATACATGATAGAAATGTAGTACAGATACTTCTCCGCTCAGCAGATAGATGATAGAAATGTAGTACAGATACCTCTCCGCTCAGCAGATAGAAATGTAGTACAGATACCTCTCCGCTCAGCAGATAGATGATACAAATGTAGTACAGATACCTCTCCGCTCAGCAGATAGATGATAGAAATGTAGTACAGATACCTCTCCGCTCAGCAGATAGATGATAGAAATGTAGTACAGTTACCTCTCCGCTCAGCAGATACATGATAGAAATGTAGTACAGATACCTCTCCGCTCAGCAGATAGATGATAGAAATGTAGTACAGTTACCTCTCCGCTCAGCAGATACATGATAGAAATGTAGTACAGATACCTCTCCGCTCAGCAGATACATGATAGAAATGTAGTACAGATACCTCTCCGCTCAGCAGATAGATGATAGAAATGTAGTACAGATACCTCTCCGCTCAGCAGATAGATGATAGAAATGTAGTACAGATACCTCTCCGCTCAGCAGATAGATGATAGAAATGTAGTACAGTTACCTCTCCGCTCAGCAGATAGATGATAGAAATGTAGTACAGATACCTCTCCGCTCAGCAGATACATGATAGAAATGTAGTACAGTTACCTCTCCGCTCAGCAGATAGATGATAGAAATGTAGTACAGATACCTCTCCGCTCAGCAGATACATGATAGAAATGTAGTACAGATACCTCTCCGCTCAGCAGATAGATGATAGAAATGTAGTACAGATACCTCTCCGCTCAGCAGATAGATGATAGAAATGTAGTACAGATACCTCTCCGCTCAGCAGATAGATGATAGAAATGTAGTACAGATACCTCTCCGCTCAGCAGATAGATGATAGAAATGTAGTACAGATACCTCTCCGCTCAACAGGGAGATGATAGAAATGTAGTACAGATACCTCTCCACTCAGCAGATAGATGATAGAAATGTAGTACAGTTACCTCTCCGCTCAGCAGATAGATGATAGAAATGTAGTACAAATACCTCTCCGCTCAGCAGATAGATGATAGAAATGTAGTACAGATACCTCTCCGCTCAGCAGGGAGATGATAGAAATGTAGTACAGATACCTCTCCGCTCAGCAGATAGATGATAGAAATGTAGTACAGATACCTCTCCGCTCAGCAGATACATGATAGAAATGTAGTACAGATACCTCTCCGCTCAGCAGATAGATGATAGAAATGTAGTACAGATACCTCTCCGCTCAGCAGATAGATGATAGAAATGTAGTACAGATACCTCTCCGCTCAGCAGATAGATGATAGAAATGTAGTACAGTTACCTCTCCGCTCAGCAGGAGATGATAGAAATGTAGTACAGATACCTCTCCGCTCAGCAGATAGATGATAGAAATGTAGTACAGATACCTCTCCGCTCAGCAGATACATGATAGAAATGTAGTACAGATACCTCTCCGCTCAGCAGATAGATGATAGAAATGTAGTACAGATACCTCTCCGCTCAGCAGATAGATGATAGAAATGTAGTACAGATACCTCTCCGCTCAGCAGATAGATGATAGAAATGTAGTACAGTTACCTCTCCGCTCAGCAGGAGATGATAGAAATGTAGTACAGATACCTCTCCGCTCAGCAGAGTACATGATAGAAATGTAGTACAGATACCTCTCCGCTCAGCAGATAGATGATAGAAATGTAGTACAGATACCTCTCCGCTCAGCAGATAGATGATAGAAATGTAGTACAGATACCTCTCCGCTCAGCAGATAGATGATAGAAATGTAGTACAGATACCTCTCCGCTCAGCAGATAGATGATAGAAATGTAGTACAGATACCTCTCCGCTCAGCAGATAGATGATAGAAATGTAGTACAGATACCTCTCGCTCAGCAGGGAGATGATAGAAATGTAGTACAGATACCTCTCCGCTCAGCAGATAGATA